>NC_087465.1:15467500-16132500 GCF_036321535.1 Camelus dromedarius | reverse complement strand
AGGAATGTAAATGACTCTCACAAGACGACAGCAGGATTCAAAGAACAACGCAAATAAGTCAGAATTTTTAAAATTTGCCTTTTTACTTTATCAGGCAGTGACTAGAAGTGGGGGGGGGGCTGAGTGTGGAAAGGACACCGACAATAAAGGAACCTTAAAATTAGAAATATTACAGTCGCAGGCAGCACAGACCCAACTCTTCTCTGGTTTTCATTTTGCCAGTAAATCAGCTTACTACAAATCTTCCTTGTGCAAAAGCTCTCAGCAGGTATCTGGCTGGCCCTGATTAAGCACCAATCACAATTCTTCCCCACACTTCAGTCACCTCAATGGGCAACGGGACAAAAATTAATATTTACTGCAACCAGTCCTATCATCCTAGGGGACAATCGCATTCGCTTTTTTTTTTTTTTCCACTGCAGTACGTAATGAACACCATTTCAAATACCATTTTGATGTTATCAATCCTGGGGAGTTACCCATCTCTCAACCACTGCCTCAATCAACATCTCCGTAGGCTTAACAAATCATACATAAGCACTGCTGATGAAAATACTTCAATTTTTTTTTTTTTTTAGTTTTTTCAGGCAAGCATGTTAGACCATAAACTCCCTTTGTTGCGAATGAGGTACACTCTATAAAGCCATATCAGTTTCTGATAGCAGGGTAAGTTACCCGGGGAAAGTTGGGCATACGTTGGTAAAAATAAGTTCCCCTTTCTGTGTGTGTGTGTGTGTGTGTGTGTTTGTGTGTGTGTGTACCTGCAAACCTCAGCTCCTGTCACAGCAGCTGGACTGCGGTTGGAGCCTCTCTGAGTCCCTGCAGATCTCTCCACCGGCAGAACAATGGCCCCGTACACAGGAGGTGAGTGGTCTGAAACTTTCAGTGTTTGTTTTCAGCCTGTGACATAGGCGTTGTCTCAATTTCACGAAACAGGTAAGCATCTTCTTTCAAATTGCAAAATTGAATGGGACTCACAACTTCAAGGCAAATAGCCCCTTAATGTAACAGTATCAGCGCTTTCACGCAGGTTGACAATTTCTGAAATCAAGAAAGGGTGATGTGGCTATTTTACATTACGACGTACTACATTGGGTGGGATGGGCACTCAGTGACTCACCCTGGATGCCCCTCCCACCTCTGCGTTCTATGGCACAGACTTCACGGTGGCAGAGAGCTTAAGAAGCAAATGGGCTCACCCGTATTACTCAGCATTTTAGAAATTCCTTTTTAAAAGTTCTTCTAGAGGAAAGACATCAGTGAAGGTCACTGGCATATTAAATATGAAGAATAACTTCTTAATATTCTCTTTACTGTAATCAAATTTAATCTTGCCAGCTAAACCAGAGAGGAAGTGATCAGTTTCGAATACATCAAAAGACCTGCATAGATTGAAAATGAAATCAAAATTCGTTTTGGTATCTAAGATGGTTAAAATGTCATTCTAATTGCTCACGAATCAAACATCACAAAGCTTAAGTGTGTAATTTTAATCATTGATGAGCTCCAGGTTAATTATCTGCATGGCATGCCTGCAGCTTTTAAAACCCTCTGAAATAATCTGATGAATCACCATAAGCATGAAAACCTAATAATTTTCTAATTAGTTCACAAACATTAATGTTTACCAAATCTGCACAGACAATGTATACATATTGAAGGCAGTCAGAATATCTAAAATGTAATCATATGCTAGACTAAAAGAAATGAGAAAGGAAGGAAGAGGCTAGAGATTTGGAGTAGAAGCAAGGTGCTAAATAATACTAAATTAATGATCCTAGATTAAAATGTAAAGTTCCAAGACCCAATGTACTTTTGTTTTCTTTCCTATGATAAAGTAATTTAGGCTGTAGGTGGGAGAAGACTCACCTTAATTACAAGAATGAGAAAGTTCTCAAACACTTTAGTTTTGTAAAGAAGTTTCTGAGCTCTTCTTATTATTTGAATTCTGTTATACCTATACCCCTACGACAGTTCTCAGCCTACAAAAACACTTACTAGAAATATTATGCACATGCTGAATACACCTCCAATGAGTTGTAGGTAATGTACAGTTAATAATTTTGGCCAGATTTCGAATGGACTCTGTAATGTCTCATCTCAATAGTTCTCTATAGGAAGTAGATCCTATCTTTTTATTTTCTCTTTATAGAGCCAGAAGTAACTTTTTAAAATGTAACGGCATTATGGCTGTGTGAAAAAAAAAAAGTGTGAAAACTATACTACAGAATCCATCACAGATCTGGATACTTTTTACAATACTCCCACATAACTTCACACGAAATCGCTTATCAATTTCTTCTCAATATGCTACACATTAATCAGACACTAAGTCAAATACATAAGAAGTCTTCTCTACAGCCAAATTTGCATTTCATTCTGAAAGCAATAATAGCAAAACTATCTGAACAGATAGAGCGAGTAACAGATGACCTGATTTTTACATTTGTAGCTATTGACTATGACCATGGGGATGGTGAGCAGCATATTTTGATGGAATCACTTTAGTTTGCGTGATTAAGAAATTACTTAGATCAATATGCACAGTGACACTGACTATGAGGCTAAGTGATTTCACTGTCATCAGTGTCAGACAAGATCTTTCTTTTATCAAAGTGATCCATTTAGGAAATTTACACTAAAGTTTATAAGTCCCAGTTAAAAGACCACAAAGACAACAATTTAATTTAAATCACAGAATTCATTATGAAATGACTGCATAGCAAGTAAACTCACTATAGAAGGTGCTTCACCATTTAAGTTGCTTTCTATTTAGTCTTCACCAATTTCTAGTCTCTCCTGCCAAACATTTTGTATTTTAAAACCTCACCCAAGTTCTCAAGAAATTCCCAGAGAGAAAAAACTAACATTATTTTAATGCTAAATTCAGAACAATACATACCTGCTGGTCTGCTTAGAATATGTGTACACATTTTTTGGTATTCTCAGTAATTCACAAAAGCAGTGACTTTGATCATGTAAATCCCTTTTTCAGAACTAATGGACAACATGCAGAAAAGAACTTTTATTGCTCCTTCTGCCTTGCTTTCGTCCCGCAGTCACTGCTGCCTAAACTCTGCTCTGCTAAATGACCAAACCCACCTACAAGGAGCCTGGCTAATGAAAGGGGGGGGTGCTTTCTGAACAATAGAAGCATTCCTTTGCATTCAGAAAGCAGAGTTCCCATTAGAACCCCAAATCAGAGAGGCCAGTTTTACCTCAGTCTTTTAATTGAGATTGTCCCAGTCCTCTCCTCTGGCACCATGAGGCGGTGTTTGTGAAATGATTAAAAAGAATGTGAGCTGATCAGGAGGACAGAATAATGGGAAAGGAATGCTAGGTTAGCCACTCTGCTAAGGGCTGGGAAAGAAGACCACTGTGCCCCTCCGCCTATTGTTTTTATTCTCATCTGCTCTCTCGCCATCACATAGGACTTTGCGTCTTTATTTATTCCATTTTAAATGCGTTAAAAGTTGTCCACTTACAAGAGAGTTTGGTAACACATTACAAATCCTAAATATATATATACATTATGTGTGTGTGTATATATATATATATAGAAAATAAATAAAAATCCTTGAATTATATCAAGTTTCCAGAAGGTCACCACTGTCTCTGCTGTGGCCTTTTCCCCATTCCAAATCCTCTATCAATATGTCATAGTGAGTTAGGCAAAGACAAAAGAGAGGCGCAGTGTGAAAACGGCACATATATCTAATCCTGACAAAGCAATGAATAGACCTTCACAAGTATAATTATACTTGTTTATTTGTTGCCACGTACAGAGAACTGATGAAAAAAATCCATCAAAGTGGTATTATGCAGACACCAAGAGCTTCTTTTCTTTGGTTGCTAAAGCCACATTGAAGCTTAAATTCCTTATTGTTAAATTCAGAAGAAAGAAAAAAAAAAAGATTTTTGGCTGGACTTTTTTTTTTTTTTTTTTTTTTGGCATCAGTTACTGACAGATCTTTTGTGTCCTAGGCTGTATTAGCTCACACTGCTACCTCGTCTTCACCCACGTTGGAATTCATAATTACAAACTACTGTACTGAAGCTTTTAGAAGGGTGTGGTGTGCTGACCAAGACAAGAGGGTAGCAAAATTGGCCTTTTTTCACAGTCTCTCTTTTGATATATCAAAACCCAGGTAAAGTACCTGTGTAGAATCCATCTTTGATCTCAGTCTTTTAAGTTGGTTGTCGGTGGTTGGCTTTAGTCAGCTTTCGCTGCAGTTGGCTTATTTTAGGATATGTTTAGTAGTCCATAAAAGATTGCATAACTTCTTCCCCATTGCAGTATTTAAAACATTAGCAAGAAGGAAGGCAAATACGTGGATGTCAAAGGACTGAAAATATTAAGAAAAAAGATTTCAAACCCAACTATGAAGGGGCTGTTATGTGCCAATAGACACTAAATCAAATAACTTAACAAAAGCAGGTTTTCAGAGATGTTAGGGGTGGGGGGGAGTCATAGAAGCTTCTGTTTTTGTTTTTTTTTTTTTCCTTGCAGGATAGAAATATATCAAAGTAAAAAGCAATCTGCATAGTTAATGTTTGTGAGCTTTACAATTTAAAACAGAAAAGCTGTAATTTTTCTTTGCTGGCAATCTGGAAACACTCTGGAGTTAATTACAGCTGATTCGGAGTGAACCACACAAACAAAGACCAGTCTATGTCCAGACAATTATACTGCATTAACCAGCTTAGAGCTTCCTGCTGATGTTCCAGGGCTCTTCTGTTACACCCTTCTACCTTCCCAGCACGAGAGAAAATGCTTCTGCAAGAAGGAATTAATGAACAGAGCTGCAAAAGAATGTGTGACGACCTCTCCTGACACGGCAAAAACTTTCCACCCATGTCACGATAAAGGGGAGAAGGTAATTAAGTTTGAATAGAAGGATGTAACCAAATATAGTAAGCATCTAAACCAAGCACATTTTTAAAGAGGGAAAGTTTACAAAGGCAAACGTTGAGCGTGTAAGTCAATGAAGTCATGTTCCCCTGTTTTCCTCTGCTTTTTCTCATTAAAACCTGAATTAGCTATTCAGCACTGATTTATTTCCTTCTCTATAAACAGAACCCTATGATTGATGCTCAGTGGTCTTCTGCCCCTCGTTTTTCCTTTCTCTTCTTCACCCTCTCTTTCCAGCTTAATTTTCCCTCATTCTCTCTCTCATCTCTAAACCTCCCCAGACTTTATATGACAATTACATGTCATTAAACACATGTGTTGGAAAACTAAAAAGGAAAGGTACGCTTTGCCACTGAGTCCAACAGTTCTTAATTTGATTAGATGTGGGAAATAGGAATTTTACTCAGTTTTCTTCACAACTTTAATCAAACTCCAGCTACTTTCCTCAGAGAGAAATCAATAATCTCTCCTTAACCAAATTACTCCATTATATGACTCATTTTATTTGTTTGCTTCAGGAAAATTTCATAATCAGTGAGCAAGATGGACCTAATACTTCAGCTATCCTCTGTAAACAAACTTTGGTCCTTCCAACCAATCTAGTTGATTTCTAATTTTCTTATTCATTCTAATTGAAAATGAATAGTTTGCATTGGTGTGAGACAAGGACACGAACTGTAATTATGTTCAGTGCCTCTTTCTGGTTCTTTCTTTGATACTGTTTTGCTAGTATTCCAGCTGACATTGGGGCTTTGTAGTGATTGCTTCATTAAAGGGTAAGGACTTGGTAATCAGCGAAAGCATTACTAGAAAGCTGTTGTTTGCCAATACTGTGAGACGACACCAACTTTTTTTTTTTTTTTTGCTTTCTTTATAGAATAAAAACTTACCTCTGAATGCCATTACCCAGCCATACTTAAGTATTAATCATCTTCCCTTTGTCTCATCTATGCAAAGTAGGATTAGAGTTAAATGACTGTGTGATCCTTTTAATTTTTCTTCCCTAAATAAATATTAATCTACAAATCAATCAGGTGTTAGATTAAAATACATATAAATATACTCTCTGGAAATACTAAAAGGGTGTGTAAATTACACTCACTTTTACAAAGCATCTCAATAATGGACAGAATCCCTGTCCCTTTTCAGCTCTCTCTCCCTCAATCTCTACTATGTTTGAAAGTTCAAGTAAGTAACACTTTGGAATATAAAGCTTAATCATGGAACCCTTTAGTATTCCTTGGGAAAACATGGACTGAATCAATCATTTTTAGAAATTTATAAATCACATTGGTCATGTTTTTCATGTTTATATTTCTAGTTTTTAAAACATAATTGACTCATCTCTCCAATATACACACAATCTGAGTGTTTAGTTGAAAATACTTTTAAGTTGTCACATAGGAACTTTTAAAAAACTTCATCTAATTGGTTTTCTTAAGGTACATATAACTATAGGATATTTGGCTTCAAAAACAGATTTACCAGACTAATGAAGACCATTCCACTCATTTCTCATATGCAATGTGAAGACAATATATCCTAACATATACACGCATTTCTTTCTTCTTTGTCTATTAATACATAAAATTCATTATTGAAATACTGACAATTAAATATTTAAAGGAGAAAACAATTGTATAATTCTTTGTATTTCATGATTCCCACCAAGATGATCTCATGACCAATATGACATAAATGTAGTGTGTAAGTACATTCCTATTTTTTTCTGAAAAATGTCACTCCTTGCAGGCTAAACTTATTTTCATAAAATTAAGCACAGCTCAGGTATTCCAGCAAACATTCCTATTCCTTGAGTAATGATTTCACATGATCTCAAACTAGTTTTAATGAAGAAAGTTATATTGTATAATTTCTTAAATCACTACCAAGCACCTCTTGCTATATACAAGACTCTTAGAATCTACCAAATCCAAGTCCCTTTTTATAATCCATGTAGATAGTTTAGATCATTTTATATTGAGAAATACATTAGGACTAACAACAGAGAACAAAAGTGGAATGACAAGTTTCTTCTGGATGAAATATTGGCAAATTTATGTTTGATCACTAAGATTAGTTGGTTATTTTATTTCTATTATGAGGAGACTTTTGTTTGCTTTTTTGTATGTGTGTGTAGGTTTTTTTTTTTTTTCTTTTTTTTTTGGCTTGAAAGTTAATTCGACTGCTGTCCATAAGTGAAGTGAGCAATTCCATAATTAACTTCTGTGTTTTAAATGTATGAACTTTAATTAGATTTCATTATAAACAAACAAACGTCAACCATAATTATAAGCTCCTTGGTTTACCCACATATTATCCCTTTTCAAACAAACTTGATGTCAGACAAATTAAAATCAAGCAGCCAGCAATTTTGAGTTGAATTTTACATGATCTGCTGGTAACCTGATTACTTTAACTTCAATATCATTACAGGAAAAGTATTTCAGGAAAAATAATGACAAGAATTCCAACAGGAGACAAGCTTAATTGTATTGATTCAAAAGATGCATGTTCATAGGAACCATGTTGAAGGAATAATGTTATCTCAAATCTACAGTTTCTATTAAAATGAAATTGTCCAGCATGAAAGAGGCAATTAAGATTAGTGTCTGCAGAACTAGAGATACTAAACTAACTAAATAATTACCTGGGCCCAATTATCTTATACTTTAAGCAACAAAATTTCAGTGCGGAGCAACTACAAGGCATGAGGTTTGCAGGTTTATTTACTGGCTGGTGTATCTATTAGGACCAAGAACAAGTGGAGCTGTCAGGACATAATGAAGGTAAATGATTAGTTAGCACCAAGCCTGAACTCTTCTTCAATGCAATAAGAGTTAATTAAAGTTTACCACCAAACATCAACCAAAGCAGGATGTTGATCAGGTTTCAGCATTAAGTGCAAACAGACAATAGTTGGCAGCAATTAGCGCAGCTATCAAATGACATGCAATGATAATTATACATTTAGAACTGCTAAAGAGCTGGGGGAGAAAGCAACTAATCAGCCTCTTTGAGGACAAATACTCAAAGGGCAGGAAACAGGTATCAGATTATTTCACTTTAACACTGTAAATCAATAGAATTAAACAAGAGGTTGTATGGGTACATTATCTGAAAGAGAACAGTTCGCTGGATCCAAAACGAAATAAATCTGCTAGTACTGGTCTATCAAAGATAAGAACTTCTGCAGCTGAAGAAAATCGGTTCCTTTTCCATTAACGTTTCAGAGTGAAGCCTGGGTAAAGAAAGTGTAGCTTCTGGGTTTTGTGTAAATCCAACAATGCAACAAGTATGTCACCGCAATCATTGTTATTTAAATTGAGTATTAACTTCCACTCTTAAGAGACTGCCAAAAGTATTTTATGCCTGAATATTATCTTTGTGTACTCAAATAGTATCTTTTTGAAACATTTTTAGACGTTCAGATCAAAATTCTTTGATACAGCTGAATTTGAAACCATAGCCATGTATACCTATTTAGGGTATGTTACTGTAGGTCTTCCCTGGATGCCTTTCAAAGCTACAACTTCCGTCTCACTGAAATCAGTGAGGCTGCATAGAACTCATCCCTTAAAATACTTTTAATCAATCACCTCGTTCTTTTCCATAGTTTTTGGCCAGCAGACTGGAGCAGGTCTACAGACGTGTCCATCCTCATGACCCCACCTCTCCATTTTCCCAACTAATTCTGTTATGCTAAGGATTTGGACACAGGGTTGGCTAATCCCAATATTTCCCTGGAGCTAAATCTAAGCCATGGCCAACTCCCAGCACAAAAATGTCTTTCTCCAAAAGCCCTTTCGCCCCCTTCAGCACTCATACACTCATTGGTCCTGACGTTTTCACTTCAGCCATGACAAATGAGCTGATGACTCTGATGTGATTGCACGGGAGGATGGCTTTATCTAAAGATATATCATTAACTCTCATCACCATCTCCTAATATGGCTCTTCTGGGTTAATGTGTTGTGAAAATTTGAGGAAATTTTTGTGTAAATATATGCACATCAAGTAGTAAGAGACCAAATTCATCAAGAGGAGAAAAGGGAAGCTGGAGTGGACAGGATCAGGGAAGGGGGGAGAAAAAAAAAAAAAAGAAGAGGAGCATTAACTAAATGTTGCTCTGGGGATTTCAGTAACTCAACTCAACCTCTGCCCCAGTGCAGACCAGCCAGCTGACTGTCTCTTAAAGGTGCCTTCCCCTCAACACGGGCGGCGGGAGCAGAGCAGAATCTATGAACTGGCGCAAATAAAGCTTTTCAAGATAAACACGGCTCATCAACCCGCAAGCCCATTTCTTTGTTACTACCCCCGTGGAGTACGTATTTTATTCTCAAACCCTTAATTCCCTGTGTTATGAAATCTCTCTAAATTCATCTTAATGGGGAAAGGGATTGTCAAAACCCATTTCCCTCCAAGGTCACTGTATTCTTCAATGAGAAAGAAGCAACCTTTTCCTGACCATTATTAAATGTGCAGCTCTTCCAGCTTTAAGGAGAGGGGAGAGGGAAGCTTTTCCACTTAGCGTGAACACCACAACCTTTAGGTTGAGTTAGAACCCAAGTTCCAGTTACACAGCCCTTGTTATGTATACCATGGGGTTTACAGAGTAGATCCTTGTTATAACCTCTTCTCTCATCTGCGGACACACAGCCAATCAGAGTCGACTGCAGCATCACAGACCTCGGGAAAGGAGGTCAGGCTTTGAGGTAAAGTGCTATTCACTATTGGACCATGCAAGGAGCTCTTTATTCCTGTTCTTATTGGCATCTGTCCCCCTTACGAGAGCAAGAACAAAGCCAAGTGCTCGTGTGAGGTTTATGAATAAATCAGAGGTGAGCCACTTTAAGTGCTGCCCATGATTTCCTTGTTGACAGTGAGCACTTAAACAGGCTTCTAGGACCAGCAACTTCTGGCAAACCACAATGATTCCTAATCTGCACCCTGCTTCATTTCAAGAACGAAATGGCCCACCCCATTTTTCCTGCAAGTTTTCATTTTTCAGGCAATTTTTGTCCTATCTCGAGCCGTTTAGTGTGACAGTCCCAGAGCAGTCAGCTGGCCCTGTGGTCATCACAGAAATTCTACTAACTGAAAATCTTCCTTTGCTTGGAAAAATTCCACAAATGAAAAAAAAAGTCTCCCACAGAACAGAAATAATGCTCATGTTAATAATGTAAACTCTTTGGCTATGGAAGGAGTTAAGCCAACTTAGGTGAAAACAATTGAACAATTTGCTGATGGGGACACAGACACACACACACACACACACACACACACACACATTAGACTTTCACTGGCTGTGCTCCGCAGTTGTGTGACATTTCCCAGGAATTTCTCTGAGCATCAGTTTCCTTGTGGGTTAAACAAGGGGGCTGTGCTGTATTCCTTCCGACTGCAACAATCTATGGTTCTAATATAAAAACCCATTTAGATTGTGCAGGAAGATAGATTTCCCTATGGAATTTTCTGAGACAGACCCAGATGTTTTTAAGGTTGTATTTTTTTTTTTCCCAGTACCTAGATTTCAAGAGGAGAGGCAGATTCCAGTACTGTAGTAAACCAAAGTGTTCCATTTATGTTTTGAATTAACTATCATTCATTTTTTCATGTATTCAGTAGATGTTTACTGAGAATATTTACCAAGGATTTGCCAATATCATCGGTCACAGTGAACACAGTGATTAAACAGACAGAGGAGCTGCCCTCGTGGAGGCTGAAGTTTATTTGAGGAGACATTTAAACAAGCATCATGAGAAGTGCTAATATGCTAATTATTTTCTTTCAGTGAAATATACTCTTACCCTATCAGTTACTCAATAAAATGCTCAGTCTTAAAAAAAATGTGCTTCAAATGAATTGTCAAGTCCAGGGCTGCTTATAAATGACCATGCCTTTCTTTTTAAGAAAAACTTGAGCAAAGATTGTGAGCTAAATATATATAAATGTCAAGCAAAAATCAAATGCAAAGCTGGGAAATTACTATCCAAAATACACTTATAATTCCTATAAGAATATAAACAATAATTTTAAATGTGTGTCTTACATGTATCACAATGGGAAGTTATTATGAATTAAAACATCAAAAAGAAAAAATCATGATAGAAATAGATTCCAGTTTAGATAGTCAAAAAATTGTATTTATAAATTTATTAACTCTTATCATGAATCTTGTCACCTTTGAACCTGGGTCATGCTCCTCTGAATAATGCATTCCTATGAAAAGATAAAGGACCTGTGATCTCTTCCAAGAGATAAGCCAAGAGGAGACTCATAACTTGGCTATAAAATTCCCACAAGAAAATTTACAGGTTCTATAATACTACTGGGTTATTAATAACTGGGTCTTTTCTCTAGGTTAGTATAAATTTTGGTCAACAGAGTGCCATGTAAACAATATTTATTCTTCTTTCATGGCATATCAAAATATCATAACACCACGTATACATAGAGAAAGCTATTTCTATGGCATCTAATCCAGTTTTGGGAAAATTTCTCATTCAAAGGCTTTCCAACAGGCAGGGTCGACTTCGATACTGAAATAAGCTTTGTGGTCTCTCCTATTACTGTATATAATGGACAGTCTGGAATCTTGAGTTCCTGTGGACAGACTAAGGCCTGAATTATTTAAAAACTTTCTGTTCTAATTTGCTTCTTAGAAAAAGACCCCAGAAAATGCATTAAACATCTAGAAGCCCCTCAGAACTGAAGCAACGTGTGGTGATGGAGAAGCAGATAATGAAGCAGAGGACATATCCCAGACGCCATCTAGGGATCTGTCAATGGGAAAATATGGGAAGAAGGCTACTGCTCTTTTTCTCCTACCTCTGAGGCACACACCTTGCCTAATTTTGATCTCCCTCCCTTGTCAGGGAGAGGGGAATCCCGACTCAAAAGGTCCATGCAGATTTGCTTTATCAGATACATCAAATACTCTCCAGTAGAGCATTATATTAAAACCAGCTATTGAAAATAAAGGGGGACTACAGGGTATCAGGCCCAGTCCACGTCACTTATTTTAATGTTCACAACATTTTAGTCTTACGTAATCTCTCCAACAACTTGGAGATACAAATGAGGAAACTGAGGCTTGGAAAGATTAAATAACTTGGAAAAGGTCATCAACAACAAGAATCTAACGCAGGTGTCTGATAGATCTAATATGATTTCTGTTGGCCACTGAGTTGTCCAAAAAATAGAGATTTTTCAAATCTCTAAGACTTAAAATAAACAAACTCACTGAAAAAGGAATCCAAAGTAAACAGAATCAAAAGAATGTCTGGTTTTAAACTAAGTGTCATTCTTTCTGTACAATGTGTTGTCTCTAAAACATCACAGCACTGTCTTCATTTACTTTCCTTTCATAGAATAGAAACCTCTTTCTTCTTCTCACTGTGTTCATGATTATTAAGGATGCATTTTAAGTCACTGAGATCATCAGGTAGTTTATGAATCACAGACTCATCTTGACCATTCTAAGTCTCTAGTCTAAATTCCTGCTTAATGCAAAAATACGCTTACTGTCACAGTGATAAGAGGTGGTCCACATTCTATCATCCCCTTCCAGTAACAGAGAACTCCCTCTCTCAGAGGAGATAGTAACACTGTAGGATCATATTTGCACATTTTCTTTTTCTTCTCTTCACCAACTCTACCACCTTTGTATTTATTCACAGAACAAACCCATTTCCCTTTTCCCAGTGGCCAGAGTAGCTGAATGACCATTGGTCCTTGAGTTGGGCCAGCTGAGTTCTTTTCCTGACATTTTCCTACCTTGCAGGCTGACTCAATGATTATGTCTCCAAATTCAGTATTGTGTATTTCAAAATAAGCCGAGGCAGTGCTCAGGGTTTAGCCCTTTGACAGTTTCTGGTGGTCTAACCACACTACCTGCTCCTTTCCATTGTGATCATGTTAGCCAGTCCTTAGAAAATAAAAGAAATTCAGACTACAGGGGGAAATTGCACGGGCTACCACTATCAGTACACCTAAAGAGGAAAGAGAGACACTAACATGGCAAGAGGGCAGAAGTTTGTGTGCACATGCTTGTGTGTCTGTATACAATCTCCTAGTTTGCATCTTTCAAACCAAAAGGGATGACTCACTCTCAATTCACTAGTGGGGTCAGGAAATTTTAAGCATTAATCACTTTATTCCTAAAGGTATGGGGGGAAAGTACTAAGAAGTGTATTTTAGAAAATCGACATTAATAAAGCCTTTCAGGTTTAATGATGGTACTCTGGGAAATGACTGGGCTTCTTCAGTTTATTCTTCCAATCAGGCAAATTTTAAGATTCTTTATAAACTTCCCCCTTAGAAAGTTTTGTTTCGTTTTGTTTTGAACAGTACAACCAGGTGACATCCACCAGCTCACATGTTTTTGTATTTTAACATTGTTAAAGCTATGGATTTCCTTTCTTCTTTACAGTGAAGGAAAAGAATTTTATGGACAGTTATAAAATGCATATTTTAACCCAAAAGTCAATTTTCCCTGGTTAAAATGATTTAGATCTGAGTAAATGCTCGCAGAACACTGTTTTTACAGTTAGAACACAATGGAACTAATAAACTTCGTCTTCAGAGGTACGTGCTATCATATGTACTATTCAGAAATTATCAACTGTGCACTGCCATGTCCCCAGGACAAGCAAACATTAGAAATGATCAATCATCTAAATATATGATGCTAGTGCGTGAACCCCTGACCTGAATGGCTAAAACACCTACTCAGAACTTGACTGGGACCATCAGGACATTATGACATATTAACTAAGTCAAGCTGTCTAAATTCTTAAATTTATTTGTTTATTTTTTCAATCTCTAGAATGCTAAAGTGGTTGATTATAGCAGAGATAAGCTGCTCGCCAAATGTGATTTTAATGTCAAGGCCATCTTTAGGTTGTGTGCATAACATTCAAAAGTGCCTTGAAATGGCAAATATTTTATTTCACTCAGAAACCTTTAAAAGGGGAGGGGAGAGGGGAGCAACTATTCCTGGACGGAGGATTATATGTCAAACACGAAGCCATATCAAACTTTCAAGGCAACTTGTGAAACTCTAAAACTAAGGAATTAACGGAACATCAAATCCAGCAAGATCACAAGGGGAACAATCCGTATGCAAGAAAATAATGCCATTGAGCCCTCATTAAAAGACCATTTTGTCCTTAGCCATCAAAGAGTGTGAGTGTAGTGAGATCTTGGTTATATCATCAGGGATAACTCAAACAAGTGCCAAGAGAAATTGTGCACTTTTAGTTCTCACATGTGTCCATCTGTTCACATATAAACATATATTCTGCTTTCTGTCTGATTCCTAAAATCTTGATATCAGAATACCCTGGGCTTTTGCCCATTTCCTAAGAATGCAGACATCACATAAGCTACTATTAACCCATGTGTGATCCACTTCCATGGTGGCTGGAAAGCTGCCAGGTACAACACATGGTGCTTGGTTAACAATGTCTTAAAATATAAATGAATTTATTTTTTAAATTAACACATTTTTCTTATAGAAATACCTTAATAAGCCCTGCTGAATGTAAAAGAACAGCCTCCATGTGGATTTCTCTCTCTCTGTCTCTTTTTTTTTTTTTGTTCTTTTAAGCCTTTTTTGCAGGCATATCATAAAGTTAACCATAAAAGTTTCTGAAACAATGCAGAATTTCTTGACAAATTTTTTAAAGGACCCTAGTAAAGAATTTTGGTGACTTTTTATAACAAAGATCAAACGCTTTTCCCTTGCAATATTCTGTACTCAAGAGGCAACCCTTATACTTTAATTTATGTGAAAATACTTCTGATTTCCCAAGTTTCTGTGTAACCATCTTAATAGTACCCCAGCAACTGAACTGTTAAGGTGATGAGGCAAAAAGAAGTTGTACAGTCTTGCAACAGAACACATTAGGTGAAATTCTGGTGGAATCTCTCAGTCCTGCTCTGGGGCAGCCTTCAATGGCTCATTTGTGGTGACCCCCAAACCGGAAAGAGCTTGTTTAAAATGTATACATACAAATAATTGTCCACACGGCATCTGATTTACATATGTACAAAAGGACCAATTCCCACCTTTGAAAGTGTCTTAACACTTATGGTATTTTAACTGCCCTAATTATGGTTGAAGAAACATCATTAAGAGCCCTGATCACGTTGTCAACTGATAACCAGTTACAGCCCTAACTAGTGACAAGGGAAAACTACAGCAGATGTGTCCAAGAGTACTCAGATGCTGTAAAAAAAGACTTATCTCTAAATGAAACATACACTGTACCTACAAAGCGACAGGAAGGCGAATCAAATCCTACAGAAAATAACTCTGTATCCTCTTCTACCAGCCCCTCCCAACCACAAAAGCTGATAGGCCACTTGAAACACTTAACATTGCCAAAAATCAGAATACACAACTCTTTCCCAAGTGAAGTGTCCTACCAACTGAGACAACTATTTATAACCGATGGTGGGGGGCAGGGTGGGGAGCATCACATATTCCATCATTAACTAAATGAGATATCCACACCATACTATCGGCTTCTTCTGAAATAACTGTTTTCTTGCCAGCAAAGTGCTGGGAATTCTTGCTACCCAATAGTCAATATTTGGCTAGCCTAGCCTGTTTCTGAAAACTCTTCTACATACAAACCTCTGTTTATCATCCTCCAGCCGCACTGTTGTCATACATATTACTTCCCCATGATGATGAAAACTCAGAGCATCTTATAAAGTTGCTGAAATCTGAGCCCCTGCTTGTTTTCTCAAGGCTTGGACAAACATAACTTTAGAGGGAGCAGAGCAGAGGCAGAAAGAAAGAGGAGGCAGCATTTTCATCTTCCTTTCATCTTAGTCATTCAGTCAGCCATTCAGAACCCTATTCAACAGAGCTTTTCATTATGCAAAAAAATGCTAATCCTTTTCCGATGCTTTCACCCTTGTATAAACCCCCATTCCTTCAACTGAAAAGCAATTATATCAGTTTACCTTTCTGTCAAAAACAGGATTAATATTCCAATAACCGAATTTCCTTTCTTTTCCTCTCTTTTTGCTTTAGGAAACCAGAGATGATTAGTAGAGGCGTTCTTAGAACAAGAATACGTTATTTGAAATATGATTATGTTAACCAATGAGCAAGAAAAGGAGAATAGCCCTAAGAAGAAAAAGTCCTCCAGTTAGTGTGGAAACTCTTTTCTGTGACAGAACTGACCTTTCCTTTGCAGTTGCCCAAAGACACCGAGACTCACTCTGGTCTATTAATCAGAAACAAATTATGAAAGAATGTAGCTGGACTGGTTGACACTCTCCCGTCTTGGGAGACTCAGTAACAGCCTAGGAACAATGTCCTCTTCATGGGTAATGAACAGCCATGACAAATGGGGCAGAGAAACTATTTATTTGCATATGCAAATTCTCACACAAGGGAAACATGTACAAACAAGTGTCATTGTAAGGTGGATTAGGCACACAACCGCTTTCTTTTTAGGACATTCTGCAGCCCAGAACATTAGTCAGCACAATTAAACCAGTCTCCATGGAGACTAATGAAATTTCACCATGGTATGAGTTAAATTAGATAGCTAGTTATGTGTTTCCACAATCCAACTTGAAATCCATTATTGTTTCAGAACAATACAGCAATTGTGCCGAGCTGATCTTTGCCAGCTCAACAAGCTTCTAAGTTGACAATTTGCATATGTTAATATAATTAAGCACTAATTACATGAAACTTGTACATATTCACATGCACTTTCCCTGGGCGCTTTTCAGTTTGAACCTTGGCCAAGTCTTTAACCCTTAGAATGGTTTTAGAGGGAAAAAAAATCTCTGCCTGTGGGTACAGCCCCTAGGCAGATACAGAAAGGCTCCTCATTTATAAACACAAAGCTGGACCTTCTCAGATTTCTAGCAACAATGACAGCAAATATTTTGTGAGTGTGCTAGGGACCAAGGATAAGGGAAGAAGGATGGGATGGGGGAGAGGCAGAGAGGTGGATTCACCTTTAAAGACTCATAAGGAGTACCTTCTCATAGGTAAGTAATAACACTCATTTCAGGAAAAATGTTAAGGAAGAATTTCCTCTCACTGACATTGTAGAACCTTGGGAGATGAAAATGATTTGACAACAGCAAAAATAGCAAGTAGGGAAGGAAAAAGGAGCCAGCAGCACCTAATGAGCTTTACGTAAATATATGCAGAGGCAATTAAGCAATGTTAATTACTATGACAGCAGTTAATTGAATATAATTAGATATTTTAAGCCACTGAATAAAGCATAGTTAAGATTAATTTTATTGAGATTAATTGTAAATAAGGATAGATTAACGCTGTGTTTTGACAGGCATAAAAAGTAGTTCCGCAAACGAGGCAGAAGCATGGCCACCAGTCCAAAAATCATATATTATTTTAATGTCACACCTCAGAATCATCTCCTCAATAAACATGACTTTTCAAACCCAAACAGACAGGAATCTTGAAGAAAAACAAACAGCTTGCAGCGATTAAAGAGCCTTTTGTCCTTTTTCATGTGCATTTCTTTTAACAGACTAAATTAAGCGAGTCTGGTGTACGTGTTTTAGGAAGGAACATTTCACACTGAATGGAAAAAATGTTCTATCACATATGAAATTCGTGCAGCTGTGCGGAACTTGGTCCAGATGGTTTTTGACTATAAAACACCCCCAAATGATAGACAGTAGGCCTTCCCAAGATTATGTGATAAAGTCACAATCTTCTATTTTGACCTCCCAAATTTCTGCTTTGTATTATTTCCCATCAGGTCACATATTTTCTTTTACAACTGTGTTTCTCCAAGAGCGTTAGGAGAAACCTTGTGCCTACTAAGTGCCAGAAAGCAATGTGATGTGCATTGAGGAGGGCTTCCTATAACAGACATCAGCCAAATCACTCAGCCCTCAGATGCAATGATAGCCATGACAACGACTATGCAGATGACAACACTTGATGATTGCTCTCACAAACAATGGTTTCTAGCAAGATTGCTGAGGGAAAATACTGCTAAATGAAAACCCCTCCCCAGTATTTTCACACCAAGCTAATTTATGCCCACTCTTTAAGAAAATGAACACAGTCTTCAAGAATGCTGGACAAATCACTAATAAGAAAGGAACTTTAATGGATTTTGAAATAAATCAATAGGTGATTAACATAATATTTTTAAAGCAGCAGAAGACATGTGCATGTGTATATACATGTATATTACATAAACATATATATTAGATTTCCAATACCTCCTGGCTCTTAATCGAACAAGGGCTTTCTACTGTTGAGCCTGGCTCTACACTGCCTCACAACTTCTTTAGGATGCCTTTAGTCTTGATAACAAAAATCCTAAAATGGTCTGTGAAACAAGACTACGACAAGCCATTCTGCAGTGAAAGATTTTAAATCATCCAGCCTCTTCTAATAGACTTGAGACTTATTGAGGTAGAAACCATAAAAAATGAAGAAGGGAAATTTAATCCCTGAAATATTGATTTGCACATTAATATCATATAGGCAGAGGGCAATTTGGCTTCGTGGAAATGACACATTGTCGACCCTTGGTGAAGTCAGAGCCAATCTAACTGCTGAACATGTCTGAATCTCAAGAGTTATTAAGGGCTTCCCTTCTTGCCTTTATGACTTTTCTTCAGCCTACCAATGCAATCTTAAATGTATTATCTTTAAGAAATAATTGTAAAACCTCAGGGGTTTTCCAGTTAATGGAAGGGAGGCCAAACCACATCAGATTCTGAAATGCAACATTAAACCCTTGCAATCAACAAAACCACCTCAATTCTCATCCATCCAGTGCAGGATCTAATATTGTTATTAGAGATAATCAAATTTCATTGTGTAAATTTAGGCTCATGGTCAGAATGGAAGCAGTAAATTCTGCAATATTAAACAGCGATTTTCTCAGCCTCCTTTATGTCTCCCTTTGCTGGTGAAGCATCTTTTAAAATAATCCAACTAGCCCAAAATTAATGAACAGATTTAGACTCATCTGCTAAAAACTGCCAAAGATTACAGTAAAGCCGAGCATGTGTCCTTCATTTTTAACTTGAAGTGGCAACTTTCACTTCCTAGACCCAGAGCCCACTCGCCCTGTCTACCCCACATTTGGTGCCACTGCCTTGACTTACACAGCTGGTTTACCTGACCTTTCTTTGTTCCTTAGGTACAATTCACTTTTCAGATTTATGGGTTTTCCCCCATATTTCATTGACTCTATCTTCACTGCCATAAAAATGAAAACACTTAAATATGCATTTACTTTTTTAAATGCAAAAGCAACCAGCTATCGAATAAATACAGTGATACTTTCTCCCCAGTTTATCCCATAAATATTAGAATTGTTTTTTTTTATAGTAACTATATAAACCTTATGATCCCCACACTGAAGCCAGGTGCAAGAGGTTAAAACAGCTGGCTAGCCATCTTTTATTTTTGTGTGCCTTCCTGCTGATTGAAACGGCAAACATTGAAAACTATCAAATATTCCCTTAAGGATTTTTTTTTTTAAGATGAGGAAGGAAAAAAGAAAACCTTCGACTTCTTTAATATGCTCCTCTGTGGAGAAGAAAAACTCTTAAACATAAGCAGTCACAGAGGTAGGAAAATGATCCCAATCTATCCTTTCTGTTGTCTTTAAACCATCCTTTCCAACAACTTCTAGACACAATTGTTATTCTTCAGTTAGAAAAGAGAAAAGAGGGAAAAAAGAAAGAAAGAAAGAAAGTCTGAGCTTGCTCTGTCAATTTCGCCAGTAAATATAAAGTAAAACAAGTGTTGATGGCACTGAGAGTGTTACATACCCGGGCTGTGTTTTTGCATTGCTCTCAATGGAAGCGATCGATGCCCGTGTCACTGTCGCGTCCCAATCGCAGCCAAGTCCCAGCCTTACTCTAAGGAACACCCGAAAAGGCAGCGGCAGCCGCAGCCTCTCCCTGACTCTTCCATCCATCCACCCAACTAAAAATATAATACTACATATGAGCTTTAACCACTCCACGTTTATAGGGATCAAGCCACTGAAAATCCAGGAGAACACAATAAAAAAAAAAAAAAAAGAAACCTTCTGTCTCTTGTCTTTCTCTCCTCTCTCTTCCTCTCTCTCTCCTCTCTCTCTGTCTCTCCTTTTGCCATCTACATGATCCTTGATTAAACATGGAACAGAGTTAATAAAAAAAAAATGGGGGGGGGAGGGAGGACTCAAGGAGAGGAAATGCAACTGTCAGAAATCGGGACCGCCAGATTTCCTGGTGAACCTGCCTCTGTCTGAGTCAGTGTCAATCCACCATCTTCCGCCAGTGAACTTGTCTTTGGGTTTTTGTTTGGTTTGGGGGGGTTGTTGTTGTTGTGTGTGTGCTTTTTTTGGAAGGGGGGAGGGGAAAGGCAGGGTGGGGGCTGGGGGGGAGCAGGGAGAATGTGTGTATCTGTGAGTGTGTGTTGAGTGTGAGTGTGCATGTGTGTGTGTGTAGGGGTCGGGGTGGGGGGGGGTCCGTGTTCGCGATCTGAACCTTTGGTACCTACAATGAGGGTGTCTCATCGAACGGTAGCTAAGACCTCACCAGAACCGCGCGGAAGTGAGGAGTCGCGGCCAAAGGCACCCGCCGGAGCCTCCTATATGGGCCGGACCCCAGCCCAAGCGGCCGAAAGGAGCCCCCGCCCGGATCACAGGTAACAAAAGAAATACAAACCAGTGCACCGTCTTCTGGGGGGAAGGGGGACAGGATGGGGAACCCTCTGTAACTTGGGCATAGGCAGAGAAACTTTATACAATTCCATGAGAAATTTTATTATTTTTTTCCGATAGAAAGGAGCAGAAAGAATGGGGGAGGGGGGACTGAGACAGAAGTAGAAGGAAGGCGAGACCCGACGCATTCCAGCCCCTCTTCCCTTAGCTGCTCCCGGCCGGAAGGCGCACTTGATGCCCGGAGAGGCGGAGAAGGTTAAGTTCGTTTGTAGACACGGAACCCCTTTGGGGGGTCCGGGGAATAAATCAGTTCTCACAACCGGCCACAGTACACCCCCCCCCCAATACACACACACACACACACACACACACACACCTTGCCCTTTGCCAAAAAGAAAGGAAAAGATTCTTGACCCCGAGCGGCGGGCATCCGTCCTCTGGTCTAAGGCATACCGCAGCGAAAGCGCCCCGAGAGAGCTGCGGCCGCCTCCCGGCTCCCTGGCCCCGAGGCCCGGCGATCCCGCCTCCTAACGGACCTGCCTGGCGCTCGTCGGCGCCGGGGTCCGCGCCGCCCGCGCCGCCTCCCGCTCCCGCGGCCGGGCGTCTACCTGCAGCCCCAGCCCCGGCTCGCGCCCCAGCCTCTCAGAACCCCCTGCCCACGGCGCGCGGATCCCCGGGCCTCCGCCGCTCCCGCGCACTAAGCGCCCTTCGCGGAACTTGAGCGAGGGAAGGGGATGGTGAGAGGGGAAGAAAAACGAGGCTAAGGGCGGGGGTGGAGGGAGAGCAGGGAGACAGAAGGAAGAGAGGGGCTCCGAGCCCCACCGACCCAAGTCCAAACTTTCCGAAGATGTGTGCGAAAAGAAGGGTCATCCCGACCCGGGTGTGGGGAGCGCGGGGCGACCGGGGACCCCTGGCATTGCCCGCGCCGCCGCGGTGCTGACAGCTTCCCCGAGCCGCGAGACAGCCCCAGGCTCGCGGTGGAGACAGAACCCGAAAAGACAGGCAAAACGAGAGAAAACTGCTCGGCCAAACGTGGATGAGCCGCCACTTAATCCAAAAGTTAAATCCCGAAAAACGCACCCCCCCCACCAAAGAAAGTGGAAAATCAGGTCCCTCAGTGCCCCCTCCCTCCCTCAGCAGAGCAAATCCTGGGGCCAAAAAAAAAAAAAAAAGGGGGAAAGAGATAGAAAAGGGGGGCAGAGCGGAAGAGATGGTCGGGCTGAGGGGATGTGTGCGAGAACGAGCGAGAGCGAGCCAGCCAGGGGCAGAGAGGGAAAGAGGCGGAGAGGGAGAGAGAGGGAGCGAAATATCAAAGATTGTGCAAGATCAGGCTGGAAAGATAATCGATACTCGACCTAAATTTAACACAAACTACTCAATAAAAGTTAAAGAAAAAAACTTACTTTCCATTCCCCTGCAGTTCCTACTCGATCTTCGCCTCTTTTTTGTTTTGCTTTTATTTTACTTACAGCTGATCACATCCAAGTAAAACGAGAGGGTTCATTTAAAAAAAATAAAAAAAATAAAAAAATAATCCTCGAACTTTATTGGGTGAAAATAAAAACGCTGGAGCAGAAAGTGGGGGGCATGGAGCGGTCCTCGGGGGTCCGGGAGGAGTTAAAGCATGTGCCGACCGCGGTCTCGCTGTTTGGTTGTGAAGGGGTTGGGAAAGGAGGAAAGGAAATGAAAATCCGATATGTCTTTATTCTGCTAATTATTATCGTTTTAGCCCTGTTTAAAAAAATGGCTGATTAAGTTGAGTGCGCATGTCTTTGTGTGTCTATTCCCGATATGCACTCTGGGAATGAGAGAGGAGAGCGAGGGAGAGGGAGAGGGAGAGGGGGGAGAGAGAGGTGTAATTAGTGAGGTGATCAACATTCCCCAGACTGCAAATGACGCGCAGCCCGGACTCGGAGCAGCCCGGGAGCCTGGCGGCTTCCAAGGCTCGGAGCGCTGCGGCGGGAGCCCGGGACGCGGCGACCGCGGAGAGGGCAGGGGATGGGGACCTCCGGGGCTCCCACCCCACGCGCCCCTGCGCGCGCGACTCCCAAACTTCATTAGACACACACACACACACACACACACACACACACACACACACACACTCGGCGAGAAGGGGGAGAAAATAAAAACATTAGTACTGCCCAAGTAGTGCCCTTTCACCACTCGAATTTTGTTTTGTTTTTTTTAATGAGGCAAAGTAATTATTATCGGACCAGAGATTTGTTTACCAGGGAGCTTTAAGCAGAAATATGAGTTAGGGGCATGAAAGGGTTTTCGCTGCTTAATTTATTCTGCTACGTACAGGAAAGCACTTTAATGGCGAAATGCGGGGGCCTGAGCAAATATGCAGATATATGTAAATAAAGGGTGCCTGGCTGTGTGCAAATTCCGCTCTGCCCAGCCTATTTCAAAGGAGGAATTGCACTCCGGATCCGTAGGCACTCAATTTAAACACGCATCTTTTGCTGGCACACGCAGGAAAGAAAACCCAGGGCATGGAAGATAGAAGCGGTTAGTTTAGTCAAAGTAAACTTTCAAATGAGAATAAGTGAGGGTTGCAAGGGCGATAGCGAGGCTGCGGTTCTAGCCTTTATGTAATATTTTTGAATATTTTATCAGAATTGCATAAGTTCAATGTAATAGCTTTAAGAGGACTTAGGAAGAAAACCTTTCATCTTGCGAGTCTGTTGAATTATCTTTCTTGAAGCACGTTATGATGAATTTTAAAACCCCACTACAGATCTCATTAGAATGAAATATACTTCGTATTTTCTGGTGCAAAATTTAAGGTGGCTGATTCTCATTTGAAAACCTAATTATCTCTTTCCAATATTACAGATGTGAATATGAGTGACACTTTCATTAAAAGATAATTAACTAAAACTAGGAATAGACATACTTTTAAATACCCCCTACTGAATATGGAATATATGTATATACATACATATATATGCACATATCCACTGCTACTCAAAGATAACATCTTGATACACTGCTACACTGCAGGTCACAAAGAGACACCATCTATACAATATTTCAAAACTAGGAATTCTAGAGAGAAGGTGAGAATAACAAATCAAAACAAGCTAAAAAACAGGAAATACTTGCAATGTCCAGCTTCCTGGACAGGTGAGGCGTCAGCTGCTTTTGAGTTGACAGGCCTTTGAAGTTCTGGATCGCCAGGATCTGCTTCAAAACTGTGTCTTAGGCCTTAAGCACCAAATCTACCAAATACCAACAGAAAGGTTTATTGCGCAAGCACTAGGAACAACAGAGCCTGCAAACACACATCTTTCTGGGCCTGAAACCTTGCGTTATCAGGGAACCTTTGGAAAATCCTAGGACTGATGCAAATGGGATTAAAAAAACCAAACAAAACACCTGGGAGGATAAAAGCACAGTTCTCAAAAGAGCAGACCTAGGCCCAGATCAGGAAAGCTGGTTGCCTACAGCAGCTGGCTAAGGTTACAATGAAAGTCCAGAGGCTTGGAGTAGAGAATAAACCCTAGATATGGTCTTGATTAAGAGAAAAAAGCAAATCAGCACCTTAGGAATCTAGAGTCGGTGCATGTACTAGTGTATTAGAAACCATCACTACTAAACGTTAACAGAAACAAAACTACTTCTCCAAAGACTTCATGCCCTTTCAAACTTGTTTGGGAAGAAATCTGCCCAAAGTGGACAGCGTTCTAAGGTTTTTGAGTTACTTTGTTTACAGCCCCACCTTTACACAGCAACTGTATCACCAGTGTGTGGTGTCTGACTGCACCTCAGTGGGGTTTATCCATGAGCCTTAAGAAATATACATGCCCACGAGGGTAAAATTTAAATTCCCTGCAACTTGCAAGTGAAGAAGGTGTTTATGTAGCGTTACTGTTTACCGAAAAACACCCCAGAGAGCAAAAATTTTGGCTTTAAAAAACTATTTGAGGTGCATGTTTGGGGAAGAGAGTGAGGGCTTTTAAAGAGACTGAGGGGAAGTGAAGGCAGGGAAACTTTCAGGTTCAAATCAAGAAAGATCAAGCCCTTTGCGGGAGAGGGCTCCGAGTACAAGCTCACTGATGGAAAAACCATTTCCTGCGATTTCAGACGGGTAAATGCGTATGATGAAGGAAACACCTGAGAACAATAAGTCTGTTTCAGGCTCAGGTGAAGAAAGGGGTCTATTTCTGGCATGGAGAATAGGGAAATGATGATCATTTCGTTTTCAAGTTCTCCTTTATTTCTTTTGCCTTTTTCTCCATGAAACATCATCAATAACATTAATGTCATTAATGTCAAAACACCAAACGTCAAATCAGGAAAACCATTTTAAAAATGTGATGGCTAGTTCTCCTCTGTGCCCCCACCTCCCCTCTTTTCTTGGAAAATACAGCTGTAGTGTGTGTGTGTGTGTGTGTGTGTGTGTGTGTGTGTGTGTGTGTGTGTATCTATGTGTGTCTGTGTTAAGAGGTGATTTTTGAATTCTAAGTAAGAAAACAAAAGGGAAGGAGGATTTGTAAGAGGGAGCCCACTTTTGCAGTGTCTTCTGCTAGCGAGTATTCCCCTTCTAGCGTGTGTGTGTGTGAGTGTGTGTGTGTGTGTGTGTGTGTGTGTTCTTTTTAATCATCTCTTCCTCGTCCTCATTCACCTCTTTCCTAAGAAGAGAAGCCAGGGTGAGGGTCGGGGGTTAATGGGCTGAGGGGAAAGGGGCAGAGAGGAACTAGCACAGAGTCAAGAGTTTCCTCCAGGGCTCGGCCTCGGAGCGCGCCAGCGCGCGGAGGGGCGCGGGCAGAGGCGGCCGCAGGTCTGCGAGGGGTGGGCCCGGAGGCGCGGAGCGCGGCGCCGCGGGCAGGGGCGCGGCGAGGCGGGCGAGCCCGAGCCCAGCCCGAGGGCTGCTCCGGGGCGCGGGCGCGATCTGCCCGGCTCGACCCGGCTGCGCCGCTGCCCCGCGGGCCCTCGCGCCCTCCTCCTCGGCCCCCTCGCTCCGGGAAACCCAGCTGCTCCTCTCGGGTCTCTGCGGACTCCTCGCCGTCAACCTTTGACCCCGCACCCCCCCCACCCTCATTCCGCTGCCCCTAAACTCTGCGCGAACCCGCCGCCGCCCTCGCGGAACGTTTGGCTACTTTTTTATTTCAAAGTGAAACGAACAGAGGTTTCCCCGCCGCACCAAGAACTTTCCCCAGACCCTCTTCTGCACTTTCCAGGGCTGCCCCCGCCAAGCCAAGCCCACTGCAGAGCTCTCGGACTCTGACACTGAGTGCCGAGCTGGGGAAGGACCAAAGAGGGCTGCCAGGTGGTCAGGTGTTGAGTGTTGGAAGCAAGGAGTAATTAACAATGAGACAAAAGGTAATTTCCACTCTGAGACTTTTACTCGGCGCATTTTATTTCCCAAATCTACGCCGCGGACACTCCAGGCTTTACAATTGGTTTAATGAGTCTTGAGCTGTCTGTTCCTCCCTTCCCCCGCCCTGCCCTCGCCAGTTCCTTAATAAGTACCCCACCTCCCTCTCCCCCGCGTCCTTCCAGCTCAAGACCAGCCCCAGCCCAAGGGGGAAAGAGGTTCCCAGTCTTTTGACCGCGCTTCCGGGGTCTATAGATGAGCTCAGTTTGAAACGAGGTATTACAAGTGATTTCAGCGTTAGGAACCCTTTATATCACCACAGACACTTTCAGATCCTCGGCCCCCCTCCTCCTTCCCTCTTTTTGTTGGGTCTTCTCCACCCGGGGGCTATTTAACAAAGGCAGTCTGTTAACTAACATTTTTAACTCAGCAACTCCTTTCCAAATCACACTTAAACCTGATACCAACGTCAGTCATTTTGTGTGAGTGGAGGTAGGGGTAGGGGATAATGTGTGTAAGGGGTAGAGGTGAAGTTGCTAGTGAATCGGAAAGTGCAGGGCTTCTTGGTGAAGGTGTCACAAACACAGTATATATACAGTGAATTAATTCAAGAAATACTATGGGAGAGCCACTTCCCATTCCTATGGGGGGGGGGGAACGGTATGTTTTCTTGAAAATTAACAAAAGGACAAAATTTGACCTAACATCCAGAATGGACACTCATTGATGGTGAGAGTGAACTAGATGAGATGACATTCAAAAAGGAAAGGCACTTTGAGTATGTATGTATGTGTGTAGTATTTGTGAGCAGTTAAATCCGTCCTTCGCTGATTCCCTCCCCTCCCCCAGCCTGGCTCTTATCTCCTTTGTAGTCTCCTTTTTTTTTTTTTTTAACATAAAAATGACCCCCTCTTGCTCCTGGGTCCAGTCTCTATACTTCTCTATCCCCGTGTATTTCTCCTTTTCTAGACCAAAGTCCATTTTTTGCTTTAACTTTGAAGTAAATTTGTTCTCCCTTTTTTACCCCTGGAGGTTCTGACCCGGTTTTGTTGGGGGCAGGGGGACAGGGAAGTGTGTCATTATGTAAAGTCAGATACGGGTAAGGTAAGGGGGGGGCGGTTATAGAGGGTTTGAGGAGGGAAGAATTAAGGGAAGGGACCAGAGAAAGACAGAAGGAGAAAAGTCAGACGCCCTCTGGCCTTCCCGAGGTCAGAGCTCAGACAGTGCCGTGACCTCCTTTCACTCTAGGCAACCAGCCCAGTGTTTATAAACAGAATCCGGCAGGTCTCTTCCGAAACAACAGTACTTCAATAACTTCACCAAGCACATCTACAGCTCTTATGCAAATTAATGAGGACTCTTTATTACCACTACCCCCACCCAACACTCACATGCACACTCACATCACCCAAACCCAGCATCACAAGCATACCCATCTCAAAATCCAAGGCGATAATTTCCAGCAAGAGTATCCAACGAAAATTTTACATCCCGTCTGGGCAAGAGCTCAAAAGACAACGACACAGATGGGAAAAGATAGACAAGTGGGGAAAAAATAAAGAATAACTGTGATTTCATTGAATGGAGGATACAGTTGTGATCTTTTTAAACCTAAAACATTTATACGTAGTCAATGAAATGCTGTATAGACAATATACTAAACTCCAGCCATCAAATAGAATTATTTTAAAGCAGGATATTACATTCATCCAAACATTCACATTTCCAAGACAAAAAAAAAAAAAAAAGTACAGGTCTTTACAGCTGAAGAAAAGCCACCACCTCTGTATGTAACATCCCTAAATATTAGACACAAAAGCACCATTAAATCCTACAGCAAACAAACAGACCATCTGATCTAAGTTACAAAATGTGTAATTAAATCCATCCTTAATTACAAAAGGCAGCTAGCATACTAAATGAATCAAAGATTTTGAAACAAATGTCGTTTGCTAAGGTACGAAATGATAGCTTTACAAGATATCGTAACCAAAAATCCATTTCAGGAATAAATTACAAGATAGGCAAAAAAAAAAAAAAGTGCAAGCAAAAAAAAAAAAAGAATTAAATGATTTTCAAACTTTTGCTTTAAAATGATTATCAGTGACAGTCTAAGAGGAAAAGGTTAAAGAAAATATACCTTAGAGCAAAAAGATCATCTCCTTTTCTTCTTTGTCTATCAGTCCCCTGTTAAAGCATATGGGAAATGTTTTCAAAATGCCCAGATTTGGCACATTGTCATTGCAAAGAGAGGAGCGCAGTGATGCTGTTAGAGAAAATGGGAAATAAATTCAGGATTGGGTGCTGCCTCCTTCAATGCGGATTTATCTAAGTTTAATTTAATATTCCGCAATCACTGAATGATCGCATATAATTCACCAAGATTTTAAAGGGGTTTATTTAAATACCTTGAGCAAAAAGAGAATGGAATTTAAACCACTACGGCCATTGCTTATATATATATTTTTTTATTTTCCTATTAGAAGAATCTTAAGTGGCAATTTCTAATAATTAAAGAAAAAACGATAAAGGTTTGGGTTTTTTAAAGGGAGGATGTTAAAGAAAACATTAGCTTTATTAAAATCATTCTGAACATAAAATCAAAAAGCACAAAATGGTTGTTTGTAAAACACTAAACCTTTAATCGATTTTATTGGCATTCCGATCGATTAGATAAACGGAAATCTATAGCAAACATCAAAGCATTTAAAACATTTTCTCTATCTCATTTATAAACAAAACTTTTCTCTTCAGCAGAAAAAAATGATTATCAAACGACTAACAGGAAATTCTTCAGATATCAAATTACGATAATAAAATTATTTCCACATGGAAAGGGATAATGACAATGATGATAGTAATTACAATAATGAATAATTCAACAACCCTTTGACATGTATGGAAGAACCTCGAGCAGAAACCGCTCTCGAAGGGGGGCTACTTCAAAATAAATACTTTCTTTAATTTTAAAGGAACATTTTTAAGAGACAAGTCAAGGGGAGTAACTTAGGTGTGGCTGTCGGACTAGTGTTAATTTCCCTATAGTTGCAAAGGAGTCTATTTCTTTGCCGGCGTTTTCCTTCCAAATGGAGTTACTTCTTATTAGCAAAAATTAATATGCAAATGTCAGTGAGCCCTACCAAGGTTTACGACTTTGTGTCCGAACCTGTCTTCTACTTATTTTAAAAGGTGATTCCCAAATTACAGAGCGGGGGCGAAGACTAGACTCCCCAAACCTGAATGTAGTCACACATTTGATCCTTTAAGTGAAGGAAAACAATTTATTTGGAGGTAAGAAAACGGCTATCTGGAGTCATGCAAGCATCAGAGCTTCTGGCAGCAAGAGAAAGTGTTGCTGTAACGGGTATTATGTTTATTTGTTAAAGAAAATCAATGAAAGTGGCTGTAAAGTAGTTAGTGAGGCGTGTGTTTGGGACTCGCGGTGAATCGTGACTCCGGCAGGCTGAGCGAGCAGCTCTTCCTCTTGCCAGAAAAGTCCCTGCGTCGCCGGGAGCCGGGGCGCGGGCTGCGCGGCACCTGGTTCCAGCTCGCCGTGCTGCCCCGCGGTGCTCGCGCCACCGCCCGAGTCGTTACGATTCCCTGCCCTTTCTGCCCTCTGTTCTCGCAGTTGCTCCCCGCGGTTGACAGCGGTTGCCTTCCCACGCTCTCCCTCAGCAGCACACACCTTTTTCCGCCTTCCCTCTTGCTGACTCGAGTCGTTCCCCCCTTCCTCTACGCTACAGGTCTGAACTTCTGTACTTTTTCCCCTTCTTCCGGAATCTCACTCTTCTGCATCCCTACGTCCCTTGGGTGAATCGCCGAACGTTTCCTTCCTACCCGCCCCTCCCCCATTTCTCTCTCCTGCCATTTCTTTAGCACCCGGGTCTTCTTACCCTCGCACTCCTATCCTCTCCTCCAGACATTCCAGAGAGTTCTCATCACACCAGAATGCACTCTTTTTCTCCTCCTCCTCCTCCCCTTGGATTGGAGAGTGAGGTGGGGGGGGCAGGGGGAGGAATTGAGTTCAACTCCCAGGGGTTTGATTCTATTCTTTTTAACAGCTTTACTTTCCCTTTTCTTCTTTGCGTAACCTTCACCTACCTACTAATTTATAACAGAAGCGGTTTCTTTCCCTTTCATTTCCCAGTTTACGGTCCCCGTCTGGGGTTGTGCGTTGCACACTCACTCCCTGGTCACCCCCCCCCCCCCCCCCCGCCCGACCGCCCCCGCCGGCCGCCCGCCCGGGCAACTATTTTCATTTACTCAGTTGCCGTCTAATTGCACTTTGTCTCCTCGGAATAAGTTAGTTTCCATGATGTAAAGTTCTCCGTATAGCGTCTCTTTATTTGTCAAATGACTTCGTGGCCCAAATGAAGGGTGGGGGATGGGGGGAGTGTATTACCCGCTTAAGTCCCTTTAAGACCCCAGTCCCACCACCCGCGCCGGTAATATCTTGTGGGAATAATAACGAATTCTGGACGATTTTTCCTCTCAGCGCGTGCAGATTGCTTATGAGTTATTCCTGAGTGGGTCTCAAGCCCGCTCACTTGCATCTTCAGGCTTCGAGTGGTCACCATTCCAACCTCCCCTCCCTGTCCTCTCCTTCCCTCCCTGGCAGCCCCGGCTCAGCCGAGCCCAGTCTAAAGACCTCGTCCTCTGGCTTCTCGTTTCTTGCTGCTGCAGCTGCTGCTGAAATTCGCTGTGGCCGCTGCCTCTTCCCGCTTTAATCCCAGACCTCCAGTCATTGGGCAGCTCCTCAGAGGCAAGAAGTCAACACCATGGCAACCCGACAAGCCTATCAAATCGCCGGCTGGCGTGACAGCAGCAGCACTGCAGGCAGGAGTGGGCCGGGTAGGAGAGCAGTGGCCACTCGGCGCAGGTACACGGGCCGGCAGCGGACAGCAGCTGTCAGCCCCCACGGTCTGGCTACACAGATGTGCACCGCCCAGGTCATACCCCTACCCCATGTCCCTTAGTAGGTCTGGAGGAGGAGGAGGAGAAGAAGGAGGAGGCATATAGGATTGGAAAAGCTTCAGAAAGAGAGTTTCAAGCTAAAAGTAACCGAATCCCTAGATATCGTAAACTAAAGATGCCTTGTGCCCCCAGGATTCCAGGAAACCAAATCACAGTAGCCTCAGAACCAAATTTAAGGAGTTTGCACAAAGGTGTGGAGTTTTCTTTCACCAGTTCTATCATCCATTTGAACAAAATTAACGGAACATTCTGTTCTGGAGTTCCAAAAGGATAAAAGAAACGGTGGCACTTTTAACTTCTACTGTCTGCCAGTGTTGGATTCTGAAAAAAAAAAAAAAAAAAAAAGGCCCCGTGTTACTTTCAGCGGTGCTCATTGACTGCCTTGGAAATGACCTCAACTTTACCTGAAACTGCCTCTGCCTTGTTCTCTCCTAAAATGCGTGCTGTGTGTAACGTGTGTTCTAGATCGTGATTCTCTAGAGAAGAAACAGAGGAGACTAGGAAATGGGGGACTGGGAAATCTGTGTGTTCCTCCTGGGCCTACCTGGGCTCTGTATTTCCTCATTTTTCGTTAAGAAACTCCCAAATAGGCCGACAAAAGTCAGGACTTTAACTAATATTTCAGAACATCCTGCGAATTAACATGAGATAGATTGAAACTGCATTTTTTTTCTTTTTTCATTTTTAAAAGCACACAATGTTTTTGAGAAACGTGCAACATATTGTTTCTCCTTAGTTTACGATTTCATTGTGAAACCTTTGACAAACATTTGTGCAGGAATATGAGCGCTATCATTGATCATATAAACTCTATCGCTTATCATTGATTCCTAAACTTCAGAACGCAAGTTTGTCTGATGAAGTCATATAGGACAGAAAGAGAAATCCATTTAATAATGAAGTTAATGTGTCATATTGAGGAAATCGTGTATGAATTCTAAAATCTACTCTTAAGTCCACTCCACATAAACACAATTCACTAAATAAACAACTTTCATATAGATCAAACACTTTAACGTTTTTAGGCTCTCAGTGTGTAAGTATTGAAATTATCCTTGGCATGCATAAAATCCTAGAGAATTGGAAAGGTTTCTTAAAACAGCAACTGTAATATTAAGCAAAGTAGGACAGAGAGCCAATTTTTTGTGACTCTAGAGAGAAATTCAATGAAATCTTGAACTTCATTTCCTTACTTTCTCTATATTTCATTGTTGATGGATCCTAATATTAAAACAGTACATTTTCAAAATGTAATTTACTACAGACCCAAAACGGGTCTAATAACTGACATTGGAGAAACAGGTCATGAGATACTAGAGAGAACTTTTGGACATAATAGGACTCACTCTGCACTGAAACTCTAATAACATTCTGGTAACATTTCCTTATTCTGTGCTACTCTGCAGAGTTGTTCAGTGAAGAACCGCCAAGCACACAGAGCTGAGATTTGGTTATAGTTTAAATGGTTATCTCAATGCCAAAGTTATTGATACCCTTAAATTTTTTTTTTTTGCCTAATTCTCATTACATCTGACATGTACTGAGTGTTTACAGTGGGAAATGTAAGAAAAAACATAATGCCATGATTTTAAATCAAAATGCCTGTATTTAATCTGTTATCTCCCAGAAACAAACTTATAAATTTCAAATGTTTTTCCAGAGAAGTTAAATGAAGTGTGCAAAAACCTTTCAGTACATTTTGGTTTCAGTGAGGATAAATGAACACAGGAAATATGATACTATTTAAAACTGTATTATTTCATTTAATAAATGGTACATCCTCAGTTAGTGAAAAACTTTAAATACCTTAGGTTCTGAGATATTATTTGTGTATGAGTGTGTATGTCTGCTAGCCGAAGACATGAACAGATACTGTCATTCCAATGTTTATCTATATGTAATATTTCTAAGTTAAAAAAATTAAAATGAAGTTCACAAAATACATTATACTTAAATAACAAATATCTAGATATTCTATTAGAGCCTTTGAGTTTCTTAGAAAGGGCTATTTTTTCTTTACCATGTATAAATTATCAGAAATTAAACAATTTTGACATATACTATACAGCTATCTATTTTTTAATTTTAGTGTTACCCTTAAAAATGCCCTCAGATCATACAGTACACGACCATCTGTTTAAATATAGATTTATGAATCATCCACATGTTGCTAGTCAGCTCTTCATTTAAATCTTTACATTTAAAGTTATTTTCTATACCTTTAGTGTCACTGTGGTTATTGTTGGAGGGAGCAAATGGATCTTTTTAGCTAATGAATAAGATAGTGGAATTAAATGTAGCTTAAATGCTAAGTTAAAAAAAAAATCAGTGTAAGGATGCCTTGCTCATTTTCAGCAGAGTGGGTACCATCTCCACAGAGTTCATTCGTGACCTTACCTGAGTAAGTACTTTAACTTAAAGTATGAGATGCACCTAGAGGGGTAATACATTGAGCTTAATAGGAAGACAGTTAATAACCTTTTTTCATCCCTGTGCACTATCAATCATGGCTGTCACCAGTCTGCTGAATCAAAGCAAAAGTGTTCTTCACAGATGACTGATTAGAAACGCAAAATCACAAGATCCATCTTCATGGTCACTTTTATTATAGTCATTTTTAAACTGACAGCAACCTGCTCAGTTTCAGCACACTGGGCATCACAAATAGTGTCACTCAGTGCAGCTAAGCATGAGAAGAGGTTGGTTGGATTATACTTAAAAATAATTAGGCCCTCAAACCTTTGTGGAGCCAAGAAAAAGGTATTCCTCTCTCCTTCCCCTGTTCCACTCACCCACCTCTACCATGACTTGCTTTGATTCCACTGTGTCATTAGTTCACCAACCTGAAGGGAAGTGATCAGGGTATAGTTTTATCCTTGTTAATTATCTAGGAATTAAGCAACAACTATGTCCACTGGATAACTGGATACAGGTAACTTCTGTCAGCTTCCTGACAAATAACTTTGATATCCTTATAGTGAAATTGGGTTCTATTTATATAGAAATATGTTTTTAGATGGAAAGCCTCAGGAATCTAGGTAGTCAGGTACTAGTAAATGCTACTCGCATTGAGGGGTTGTCCTCTGTTGAAGGCATTTCATGGCATCACCTGAATGCTGTAGCATTGGAATTACTGAGATTAGAACTATTTCAGTGTATAATCTTAAAGCTGGTCAAGATAGTCAAGGTTAACTATTAGGGAACTATGTAAATTCTTGTTCTACCACCCTATATTATTTCCTTTTCAGCACTAGAATATTGGGGGGAAAAATGACAAATTTGAAAAACCAACAAGTAGATATACGTAAAAATCATTAAACTAGGAGGTTTGAAACAGTTAAGTCTGAATCAAATAATAAGGAACTTCATCTTGACTTCGAGTCTTGATCTTTATGCTACAAATACTACCCTTTCAGGTTGATTTCATGCTATTTTCATACATTCCTTTAGAATATTTTATGATATGATAGGGTACTAATGATACAGACATGTACATGGGGGAAAATTTTAGTAGAAATATTTCAAAGCATGTTGTGATCCTCCTGCCCATTTTATAGGCTCCTTATTTCATATTTCAGAAAAGAAAACTCAATTGAATTTTAATTTTAATTTAGTAATTTTAACTAAGACACACTCTTTGAAATTTCTGTGCAGTTATCTTTTCCTTTCATCGCAAATGTTCATTTTCTTGTTAGCAGCTGAATGCACAGAGAGAGAAAGAGAGGAAGAAGGAGACAGAAGAAAAATTATTAGTATTTCTTTACATAGCATAATACCATCATACTCATTTTCGAACAAGTTAATATTCTACCTTTAATTCCTATCTGTAAAGCTACCAATTCTTTTCCTCTGTCTCTATACAAACACACACACACACACCTTTCTGCTTTATTCTAGATTATGAGAATGCTTTTCTTGTCTGCACAAAATACACAGATTGACAGGACACATATATAACATTATATCTGTACTTATATAGATGGTAATAGATGCATAAATGTACTTTCTATGTAGAAGGCTAGTATTAATTTCCTTAATTATTGTACTTTGTTTATACATATTTTTCTATAAAGTTAAAAGATTATGAAATATCCCATTAGCTATTTAGTTTGATTTTACATTCTTAAGTAAATGAAGTTGTCTCAGAGTATACATAGATACATGGGTCATTGATATTTTAAAATATTTGCACTTTATAATCAATGACAATACTTCCTGATATATTGTTAAATACGTAAAATTAGGATTAAATGGAATGCTTACATATTTTAAAAGCTACATAATTACATACGATTGTTACATGACAATGTAATAATCACCTTAATGGCTTCATTTTCAGTTTAATGATAAAAACATAATTTCTCCTGAGAAAATGTGTGTGTGTGTGTGTGTGTGTGTGTGTGTGCATGCTTAGTCTGGGTACATTTATACTTTTAGAAAGGATAATATCCTATAGAATTTAATATGATTTCTTTTAAAGTCAATTTTTGGTATAAAGTATTCTTTGTGAGTAGTCAGAATATTTATGGAAAAGAGATTTATTTGAAATATCTGGACTCACTATACCACTTTTTGCTACAAATCCTAATTCAGTGAAATGATATGCATGATTTTTGGCATCATCTTGGTAATCTATGCCTGTGGTCACTGTAGACCTTAAACGTTAATCTTCAGTATGCGTAATAAGTATGAATGTTCATATGGTTTATACAAATTATAGATCTGGAATCATGTCTTCCTCTATAGATGAATTTTAATAAACAGAAAATAAAAATAATTTGCCTTTAGATTTAAAAAATTTAATCAAAACTACTTTAAAAATTAGTTCCTTTTGAAAGTTACTGTACAGAATCATTGTTGGAGAATTTTCTGTCTTGACATGATTTGAAAACAACATTCACTTACATTTAAAGCATTATGGTTAATTTAGAAAGCTTTTTGGGGGAAAAAATCAGCATCTTTATTTACTTGAAATGTTTATCAGGCTATTCTGTAGCTGTTAATTTGAAAAACCTGTCTTAATTTGTGTGCATTGTTTGTGCTTACATTTGCTTCATTGAAAATGTTCTTAGGTTTAAGCATATAATTTTATTTAATACTAGAATATCATATGATAAGTGGGCTAGTATGAAACCCACAATTTAGTTGGTAGAGATACATTTAATATATAAATACATGTTCATCAATTAATAGTTTAAACTAAAAAAGACTAATGATGTTTGTGCATTTCATTTGGGCTAGAATTTATACTTATGCTTTACAGGTAATATATGATGCTTGCATACATATACACAATTACACCTAAATTTTCTCAAATTTAGATTATTGACTTCTTTAAATGGTGCAGTGCTGTCACACACGAATAGTACAATTATCTTTGCCATGCTTGTATTTATGCAGCCTGAATATGCAGTTATGACATTTCTGTCTTTCCTCGGGTATGATTTTCCCTTGGTACTGGAATTGTTCTTTGTTGAATCTGTGATAAAAAAAAAAATCTGTTATATGAGCGTCAGTTTGCAATAAACGTGTGAGAAGATGTACGGTCAGGATAGACTGGCCATCTTTTAGTGTGTCTGTTCTACCTGGGCTGCAGGGCTCCAGCTTCAGCTCCCAACTAGTGATATGTAAAAAGAAATGAAAGCAAAGGTCATACAAAAATCACCTTTAACAGTTTGTAGTAAAAAAGAGAAAATTTCAAAGTATTTACAGTAAGTTGTGTAATTTTATTTTAATTTCTTGCCTATATTAATTTTTAAAATGCTGCCACTATTACTGTAACTCATTTAAAATTGTCATTGTGTTCAACTCTTACTTTTTACTTTATAGAAAAGATACACAGTCCTCTAAAATCTCTAAAACTGAAATTATTATTTTCTCTCCCATTCATATTCTCCAAAGCTTTCTGCCACTCAGCCACTGAAGCTAAAGAATGTATTTTTTAACAAATAGACTATTTTGATCAGCAGGCTCTATCCTCATCTTGAATTTCAGTTTATAAGAGATATGCAAATAGATTTAATGACAACTTTTCAGAAAGCACTCCAAGATGTTTGTGATTGTTTTCAAGTAAAAAATTTTAGGATAATATGATATAAAGATCTCTTTTTTGATAGCTAAAGCTTTTCGATGTAAACCTTCACTTATATATTACACAACCACTGAAGAATTTTAATGTATTGCAGTTCATTTTGCAATATTTGCACAAACATTCAGAGCAGTATTATGTTGCTTAGTTATTTCATTATATTATATTTCACATTTAGATTTTCATTTGAATTTTCCTGTTTTCAACATTTGGATATCATCTCATTAACTATCATAAACCAGTAGTTTAAGGAGGGGTAATTCTGAAATGTAAACACTCCCTCTAGAATTTTACAGCATTGCCATGGAAGCAAAAGAGGGGACTAGCATTACTTTTCCCCAAACATTTCCCTGTTATGATTATAAGAAAAGATCAGATGCTGTGGCAATTTTTTTCATATGTGATCTTTCTTTCGAATCATTTTCAAAGTCAACTGTCCTTAGACCTTATTTTCATCTCCACAAAGCATTAAGTTTTGCTTCTTTGTAAAATATTTCTTCATAACATATTTTAGTTTAATTCACTTTTTAGGAAAAGAAACACCCAAGCTCAATCTGGAGACCTCCTTCCAACATAATTTAGCTGGACCTTTTCTTAGTAAAGGTTTTCTGGTTTTCATTTTCACTTCATATTCTCAAATAAAAGATCCTTTGTTGTCTACCATTTGATTGGACTTAATGAAAAACACTCCATTTTAACTTAACAGTATTTCCTTTTGAATTTATTATATTTAAGAACACTGTCAAAAATCAAACATTTAATCTCAGGTTTTTCTATTTCAAAATATATTACTATCACATGGCTCAGTGAGGTGGTGTAAAAAGGATACTGAAAAGATTTCAAAAAGAAAAGCAAAAGCGAAAAAACCCGGCTTCATTTTAATAGGAAACTAAATACTATGGCTAATGTGCAGATTGGGTGCAGCAGCTGACTGCAGACTCACATGTGACAGGGTGCCAACAGCGGGATTGTGCAGTATTGACTAAATGAGGTTCACTGATTTGTATTGAGGCTAATATCTTCTTTAAACAATTCCGTGTAAATTGTGCGTATAAAGTCATTGGAAGCTATTTCTCAGGACAGCCTCGCTGGCTAGCTACCTGCTGGAGTGAAGAAGATAATCAATAGGAAGAAATAGAGCTGAGCATGAGCCTGGGAAGCTTCAGAGCAGTTAAAGCTGATAAAAGTAGATGATGTCAATATTTGGGAATAGCACAACTCTAGGATAATAGACAAAAGAGAAGTGCATATGTTGTAGGGCGTTCAAACAGGGGCAAAATTAAAAGCCTAAGTGGCAGATGATGCCCTGGGCTGCAAAAGACATTGTTTATTACAGGTATTGGTAAATTTCTCCTGAAATCCAAACACAGCAAGATGTGATATGAAAATGGTACCTAACTTTTCTCAGCAGCTTAAATGCCCATTTCCCTCTCAATGGTCAGTAGGTTTCTGCTCCTGATTAGTCTAAGAGACTGTCCTCCAAACATTTGGCAGATATTTATACTTTTATATAGGTAATACTACACGTCTCAGGAAGAAATTGTATTTTTTTAATTCTCTAAATTGTTTCCAAGATATAAGAAATAAAATAACGTAGAGAAGACAAAATGAAAATAGGCTGTCTGTTAAAGGGTGATATCAAAGAAATTAACAAACCGAGTTGCCTTTGCATATACTTATAATGATAGCAGACGCCTTCTTTTTTAAAGGTATTAGACTTATTGGAAGTGAGGTAATGGTATATTTTTACTAATTTAATACTGAAAATCAGTTTCCTCTTGCTGTCAGGCGATGAAATTTTGTTCTTCTGTGCTGATCTTTCTGTTGATGTATTATGACATAGTCTGTCAACATGAACAGATATGTGAAAAGAGATTGGGTGACTGAGACACACAACCTGCATCGAACTCTTCTTGAATTTTAATCATGTTATCATGTTTGGGTACAACAAGTAAGATTGTGATTGCTTTAAAATGCTGTATTTTTATATAATTTAAGCCCGAGCAAAACAGGTGGACGATGGCGAGGCTTTAAACCTGAAGGAGTGAGTTAAATTCAAAGCATGTATTTCAGAATACCTTTTAAAAGCACCTTTCACATCATAAGTTGATAACTTAAAAAAAAAAAACCCATTTGTAAAAGATAAATTTCTCGACAAAGAGGAGAAATCCACTCATGCACATGTGATTATCAAACATAGCTATTTTCTCCTAAATTAAACAATTCCACAACTGTTCCATGCTTCCATTGTCACAAATGTTTTTATTGTTTGGTGTTAGATATCTGGATTATATCAAGCACATGATTCTGAAGTTAGGTAAAACAGCCAAGCTTGATAGCTTTCACTCAATATTTAAAAAAAAAAAAAAAGAAAAGTTATTAGAAAATTAAGTGTATTTTGGGGGGAACCTAACATTTTAAACATTATTTCTACCCATAAAAATACAGAAAGAAACACATTTTACCCCTATTTTCTTTATACTTTTATTTTAGGAGTAACTATTTATTTTGAAAAGGATTTTTCACTTTTATCAAATCACACATTGGAGTTATTAATCTAAGACACTAGAATGCAGTTAAAGTAATCTCATATTCCAAATACATAATTCTCATAAGCTTTCCTACAAATAAAATTCGCTTTTAAAAAATTGCTAGTATGTTGTCATACATCCCCTCTTTTCATCTTGAATACAGAGAAATAAAAAGACCCTTCATCATTACTGAACTCTAAAGAAGGCTTCGTTTCAAATAAAGTATGAATTTTGATTTAGAGACACAGAAAAAAAATCTTTTAAGATCTATACTTCAACTAATTTGTTAATCTTGTGCCACTTTTAGCATTTGTCACACATATAGACCAGGAAATTGGCTCCATCTCATTCTAGCTCTGTATTGAATTAAAAACCTCTACTGCAAAGAGGAGCATGATGTGGGGAAAGAATAAATTTAGTTCTTTCTTTAGTAATGCACATATATTTCCATACATTTCACATCCTAAGGGAGCCTATGAATGCATTCAATAAATACAAAACTATAAACTATAATTTCAGAAAAGGGAAAGGTCTCAACATAGTTTTTCCTGATATTAATAGACCATTTTAAGTTTGAAGACTGAAAATTAAATAATTTCATACAGTTTGTTTTGCCTCTTTTTCTTTAACAAACATCATCAGTGTTAGAAATAAATCTAAAATAATGAATCTTAGTTGCTCCTTTCACTTGGATAATATTAGCAGTTTTAGATCAAAGCCAATTAAAGATCAGCAGTGACAAATTGAGAAAAATGTTTTATGCCATTTGAATCTATCTTTGCATTCATTCAATCCAGCAAAGTCCACCTTGGCTAATTTAGTGGACATGGTATGCGAACCATTGATGTGTATTCATTAAAAGGAGTGGCCATTCCTATTTTATGTTTCTAGGCTAACAGAAAAGGTAGTTTTCAAGAGTCTGATAATACCGGTACCGATTTTAAGCATGATGGCTGCATTTCTATGAAGATTTTTGTTAGAAATGAAATATGCCCTACAGGGGAAGGAGATCACTAGCTCTGATATGGACTTGCTAAAGGTGCAGTTCACTATACTCTCAAGTATTTGAATCTGTGACTGTGTTTTGAGGAGACAGTGCAGTGTGGTAGATTTATGATGGCCTCACGGAAACAGAGCTAGCTAAGATTATGGCATACTTGTTTAGGAAAACGGTGAAGTGAAGGTTCCTGATTTACACTGACATATATCTAGATGAAACCATCATTTGCAAATTGCCTTAAGAAGTCATCTTTTATTAGTGCTTGAAGGTACTGAAAGATACATATCTATTTTAAAACATATTAAGAATCCTGATATTATATTTGCAAGAATTTTCTTTTAGATCTTTAGGTGAAAAATATTTTTACTTGTACATTTCCATTTTCTAAATACCTTAAAAATTAATCTCTGGTAAAAAAAAAATCATGTCTCATTAAGAAATACATTCCATAATAGTTAATATGAAGAATTCTGAAAACTGTCACAATAAATATGTTTATTAATAGAGATTCAAAGTCTTTAAGGTTTTTGCTTTTGTTTTTTCGTATTTATGTTATGATTCAATGATAAAGAAATAACCTTACAAGACTGTGCTTGAATCTGTCCACTTATAATCTGTCCCTTCTTGGCTCCTTCCTGTTTTAAATGTTTAATCAACATGGTCTTCATTTGAAGGATGTGACTGTTTCTCCCTTATTTTGTGAGGTCAGTGAAGATACTCCCTGACTAAGTTCAGGACTAAAATTGGGAGCATGTATGTTCATAGGCTTTTTTTCCCTATGGGAAGTCTTATCTGTGTATGATTAGAAATGACAGAATGCACGACACAAACTTAACAATCATTCTGCTGAGCATTTCCAATTCCTGAGACCATTATTTCTTGCCACCCCTTTTTCCATTTTTATCATAGCTCACAGTGTCACCATTTCTATCTAAGAGAACCCCACTTTTTTCCCCAGATCCTGCACTTCCAATTTATATACTCCTCCTTAATCTGAGCAATTAATGTTTGGGAAAAGACAAGAGTGTTACACAATTCAGTAACACAGCTTTGAAACTGCTGAAATCACAGCCCCTTGAAAATCCTCATTCTCTGGGTACCATTATCCTTGTATTTTACAGCTTAGGAGTTTGGATGTTAAATGCTGGTATTGTGTGAAGTGGGTGTTCCTGGAAGTCACACTTATGAATTATTGTTTTCTCCAACTGCTTCCGGGCATAAAATTTCTCTAACAGACAACAGCTGACAGACTGGGAGAATCTGGCTCCAAGTGTCAGATAACGTCTAACTCTAGTGTAAGTTTTGAAAGTATCTTTTGGGTCTCTTTTCTTAGGGATTTAGTAAAAACAAATGGAAGCCATAGGAAACAGATATTTCCACTGTTGGCCTAACCCCTTTAACACAGCTCAGGATCTCAGGATCCCTTTTTTTTTTTATGGTAAGAAACACATCACATGATATCTACCCTCTTCACCAATTTTTAAGTGCTCAGTACAGTACTCAACTCTAGGCACCATATTGTACAGCCAATCTCTAGACTTTTTTCATCTTACGTAACTGAAACTTTTTAATACATTGAACAACTCCAGACTTCCCTCTTCCCGCAGACTCTGCAATCATTTTACTCACCGTTTTCATGGATTTGACTGTTTAGATATCTCACACAAGTACAATCATGCCGCGTCGGTCCTGATTTCACGTAGCGTAATGCCCTCCAGGTGCCTATGGATACCTTTCCTGGTCTAGCCTTGTCCTCCCCTTCCTTGGAGGGTCAACAGAGATGCGGGCGCCATTGGAAAGATCAACACAAAATAAAACAGTTCACTAACTAGGAGACTGCAGTAGGGGAAGGGTCAGAAAAGAAAGACTGATGAATTCTCATAGGAAACAAGTATGGTGAGGCTTGTAGCTGCCATTTGCGCCACTGCAGGCAGTTGGGAAGCAACATTGATGTTAATTGAGTGTTCACTGCATGATCAGGGCTGTAATTCCATCATCACATGCATCCACTCGGGTCCCCACTGAGGCTGGTACTATTACGCTCACTATGCAGATGAAGGAAACTGAAGCACAGAGACGGGAAGTCACTTGCCCAAATAGACAGAGCAAGTCAGAACCAGAGATGGGACCCATGCCCCTTGAGATGTGTCATGCTGCTCTCCAGTAGTTACTTAGTGAAGAAATCTTTTCTTTGAACCCGAGGAAGTAAAATTATAGTTCGTATCGATGGAGGAGAAAAAGCCCTTCCTGTCCCTCTCCTAGCTGAGAAATAGAGAAAGCATCCTTGGCCAAAGTCGTCTGACTTTGTCTGGCTATTTTGTTCTGAAGCAGGGTAAATGTATCAGAGTTAGAGATACTGCCCAGGATACAGATGTCAGAATGTTGGACGTGGCGGCTTTAATCTTCGAGGTTCTTTTTTGGCGATGTGGTGTCCACACCCCAGCTATGCTCAGTGGCATGAATTTACTGGTGGCTTTTTAGAAGATGCACAAATTTAGTAAAATCCAAGTATTCCATGTGAAAGTCTCTCTTTTGAATTATGTATTTCTGTAACAATAGGAATTATTGATGGAGTGCATCTTCCCACACCTGTATTCTTTGGCTGTGGTTGCTGCCTTCACATACTATTGTATGAGATCCAGTGTAAACCCTGTGGTACAGTGGGAGAATTTATTGTTTTTTATTCCTTAGATAGGATTTAGTGCTTAACTGCCTATATTCTCAACAATGATTGCTTTTATTATTTCTCTTGCATTCACTTTTGTTCAAAAAGGCATTCACTAAAAATTGCTTGATTTATTTACTCATAAGAGTTGCAGACTATATGAAAATGGGCCCTACGTTCAAGCCAAATCTTCTTACAGGTATATACTCTGTTGAGGTAATACAAATATTTTGTTTCATTAAAAAATTATAGCACTTCCTTACATGTACAGAATGCTTCCACAGAAAGCAGGTGCTCAATAAATGTTAACCAAAGAAATACATATTTGCTTTGATTAAAATCTGGTTTAAAGGGACTGTAGGTCTTTATATCGCAGTATTGGCTATTCAGACTGGTTAAATTCAAAATTACTTTGTTTTTTGCCCCTAGGCTGCCATGAAGATGGGGATACAGGCAAATGCAGTGTGCTGGCACCAATAATGATGGACACGGACTGTCAGAGAGGTACATAGTTACGATTAAGCAAACAGTCGAACAAAGTACATAAGAGTGCAAGCAGCGGAATCAGTGAAAAGTGGGTTAGAATTCTAGCTCATTTAACATAGTGTTGTGACCCTAGGTCAGCTATTAACCTCTTCAGACCTAGTTTTCCTTTTCTATAGGGTGGGTATTATAAATAACAGAAGGAGATACCTCAAGAGATGGTTTTCAAATGACATGTGAAACAGCTCAGAGCCTGGCAGTGTATACGTGCTCAGTAAACTTCACCGGCCCTTATCAATACATAGGCTACTTTGATGGCTCTAAGTATAAACTGGTTTGTTGTTTGGAAAGTGCTGTTTTTGGCATGTTACCCTAAAAAACGATCTTTCAAATCAAAAGCGATTTTATTTTGAGGATTCACTTAAGAAACAAAGCAGATTTAAATCCAAGAGGAAAATCTTTAAAAACAGGGCTGTAATTCAGAAAATTATGATTCTATAAACTTGTTGAGTTCCAAACATGAAACTTGAACAATTTGGTTTTATATGTGGTAGAAATAACGTATAAACAAAATTTAAAATTAAGTGGGATTTTCTTTTCATAGTTGGCACGGGATTCACATGTCTGCACTGTGCTGTGGCTACTATGGTGAATGAGATACTGCATCTACATTTAAGAAACTTACAGCCCAATGGCATATTTTGTGACCAAAATTATGATGTAAGAGCATTAGGGGGAATATTAATTGCATGAAATTTCAAATTAATTTGAAAGTGGAAAGTCAGGACTTAATGTATGTTGTGGACTACTGAGAATGCTATGCTTTTTTCAAATCTTCTAAAACTCTTCATCTGTCACTATTGTGTGTCCATGCGTGTGTGTGTGTGTGTGTTTGTGAACTGAGAAAACAAAACAAAAAGTCCTCTTTTATTCCGGCTTTCATTGCTTTGTTTGTAAAAGAAATAATGTTTTCCTCTCTCACCCGCGAGTGAAGATACTGTTCCCCTGAAGGAACAATTACGTGATGCATAAGCTGACGTGCAAGGCTTATTTGTAAACAATGAAGTCGTTATTCATAGCAAAATTTTGTCAACGGAAGTAAGAATATTTATGATAAGTTTTCCACATTCTTTCATTTTTAAGTTTTCTGCTTTCTTTCAAAGTCTGCTGGGCAGTGCCATACATAATTTTCGAAAAAGAAAGGCAAAAATCTTTCTAACACTGACAGGAATAATATCCCATCTCTTCCTTGTCCTTTGACTTGGGTGACTTGTGCCCTCGTGTGTGACCACAAGGCGCCCTTTCTGTTGACAGTTACAAGGAAAGTATAGATGCTTTGTTGAACTGTTTCCACAGTCCAAAGAAGCCAGGATGTTCAGGATGATCTGAGCAGCATAAGTGTAACTGTATAAAGCCCACTGTAGCCGTCTTGCTGGGCACTTAGACAAAACAGACAAAAGGAGAGAGATTGAGCATTCCTAAATTTTCTACATATGTCATTCATAAACGAAATGAATTAGATGAAAAATGAATTTAGACTTCCTATCTAATTTCACCTTGTAGATTATTAAGTAGAACTTTCTAACTGCTAGAGACAAAAAATTCTTATATTAGATTGTTGAAATTAAACCCAATTCAATTTTAAGTCTATAAACTGTAGTAAATTCTCTTCTTTGCAAGAAGGCTATTAGGCATTATTTTCTATTCAGTTTGGTATTAACGTTAAAAGCATGTCTGACTGCCATCTGTTATTCCAGGTGCCATCGCATGGAGATACTGGTTCTGGAGTGTGACTCTGGTATTCTGTGTGCCAAGCCAAATGGGAACCAAACAGATCTGTAGTGCTGGCTTCCTCACCCTGGACTGCTGCTCTCCCAGTGTAACCTCATGAGAGAATTAAGGTGGTGTATTTTCCAAATCTTTTGAAAATCATTTGTTATTTACCCCAAAGTCCAAGATTAAAGAATGCCCACATGCCAACAAGGAACAGGAAAACAATTAACTGGAAGAAAAAGAGATAAAGAATGCCAGCAAAGCTCTGATAATCTTTAGTCTTTTCATTAGCAGATTTACTCTGTCAATCACATGACTGATATATCCTGGGTGCCCACAGGGTACCCGAAGAAGAGGCATTGCAGAGTTGGAGGTACAGAGCACGGACAAGACTGGAATTCCTACCTGTTAAATGGGAGTGTGATGAACATTTAATTCCGGGACAATGAAGTCCTTATCTCATGAACAATTATTACAACAGATTTCCTAATACCTGAAATTTCAAGATAAGAGTGTTGATTAGAAAGGAACAGACAACTCTGGTCACAGGTCAGTTGTGAGAAAAAATTATGTCTTATCTGTATCGTGAGTTTAGAAGTCTGGACATCAGAGGAAATCAGAATGTCAATGGAAAGAGGTCTGTGAAGGATGTTATCAGGCAGTATTTTTCTGTTTCAATTTTATTTGAGCCCAGGTGTTTGTAGGGTAGGTACTTATATTTGAGCTGTGATATTAGTTCGTGCCTGATTCCCAATTTTGTTTTTATTCCTGTTAAGATCTCTGATATCCACTGGCTGATATCTTAGATCCAACCCACATCTTGAGACCATCTTATCAGACAGAACCCTGAATATCAGTAACTTTCTCCATATCATTTGTTATCCACCACCATACAATTTGTGCCAAGCCCCGGACTGCGTATTTTATATATATTATTTTAATTACTGCCTAAAGCAAATCTAAAAAGAAAATATTATTCTGGATTCCCACCTAATTTTTACTAGTACTTTTGTTTCTCATATTCCTCAGAACTTGCAGTTTTGCCGCATGACAACTTTCCAGGGGCTCTCTACAGCTCCAGTGAACTCCAGAACCTGTGTGCTCTCACCAGAATCCACCTGCTGGTGTTGCCAACCGACTGACTCAGTGAGCTTTGAATGAACTGGTGTTCCCTCCATGGTCAATATCTGGATTCAAGTCAGGTGTCTCCTATCCTCTCCACCCCCAGATTTGTGAATAGTTCACTATTTTGTCTTGTTACTGAGACAAGTATTGTTGATGGAAACTTTGGCTAAAGGAAAATTATGGAGCATTTTGGCTTATACTCATGTCTCCTCCTCACTGTGGGGGTTTAAATGTTTCAGTGAATTGAGTCAATTGAAGTTCACTTGAGTCTAATAGGGGATTTTCTGATCTAGAGATCCACGTGGATGCGTTATAAATTGTATAAAGTCCTATGCAGATTGTGACATGATTATCCTATATACACAAAGAGAAAGAAATATGTATAATCTGATGATACGACTCCTACAGTTATTTTTGAATATTTACCCCCACGTAAGAGCAAGTGTGATCCTATTGGACTGATGTTACTGATTGTTTTAGCCCACTGGATCTGAGCACTATCAGACGTGGGCCCCGCTTCTCCTACCTCACAAACTTTCTCCATTTTCCTGATGTAAATTAATCCCAGTGTTGTGGTGATGTTGGTTGCAGGCGGGTGGAGTAGGGATGTTTTATTTGTCATGGGAAACAAAGTATGTGGTTGCTGACTGTATTTGACTGCATCTCTGTACGGATGGCGGGGGTAACGATCTGACAAAGAGACATGAGTCAGTGTTTCCTTAATTGTCCACCCAGGTGGTACTCTCGGAATTTTCCCAGCTTTTGGGTTTTTTGATCACATACACAACGAAAAAAGAAAATATCATGAGAGAGGAGTGGTAGAGCTGTCAGTTGCTAAGATGCTGGTTCCAAAGCTTCCGTGCATACTGGTGCTGAGAAAGAGGAGAACAGAGGAACCGAGACATTTTCCGTAAGTTAATGAGAGTAACTAGAAGTGAGTTTTGGACAAGGCGCTGAGTAGGTAGCAGCACTTAAGTGACAAAAGCACCACCAACCAGAATGGGACAAGTGCAACAGAAGTAAGAGAAAAAGACACAAAACAAACAAAAAATGTCTCTGGATATTAACCTTAAAGGTGGTGGTGAAAACACACAGGTTCGAAATGTAATCTAAATATTGGAAAGAAGTTTCTTTTTTTTTTTTTTTGTGATTAAAGGTTTTTAATTCATTTTTGCTGTTTATGTGTTTGTTGGAATACGACAATATTGACATTCTACTTAGAAAATAAGCCAAATGCAGATACTGTTTTGTCTAATGCTCTTTGACTGTATTCACAGCGACAAAATGATGCCATCATTTTGATGTGACTCATATGCAGAACTAAATACATTCATCTATGTGGTCTACTGATGGGAAATAAAATCAGATATTTCATGTCTAACTCCATCAAGCGAAAGAAAAATCAGTTGTGATTCCAAGAAGAGATGAACTCCTGGTAAGGAAATAATTGTTTTACAATTTTCAGAAAGAATTATCAATAACATACTGGGAAAAAAAGACGATTGAATACCAGAGCATATTCTTTACTGACTTTTTTTTTTTTTAAACAAAACCATAACTGGCACATGAAGGAACACATTCATATTTGAGAATGATGCAATTGCATGAATATTTAAATTTCCTTCTGTGTTACTGTGCTCATAAAAAATAAATTTCCAGTGTCATTGAGAAACACCTCTTATACTATGAGCTCTATGTTAGTAAACTGTTAACTTCTTGAAGACAGAAAAGATACTTTGGCTTATGCTTTCATGTGCTTTTTTGAACTTATTTGCTCATGTTCCTTTATTATTATGTATATATGTATGTGTATATATACAATATAGGTAAAGCCTTGAACCATTTGTTCCATTTATTTTAATTTCTAACTTAAGTTCTATAATCTAAAAGTATATGACAACTTGCCAAGTTTTTTTTTGCCTATTTTAAAAAAATTTTGTTTTCCTAGGACTAACATACTTAGTGGTGAGATGGCATAGAATTTGTATGAGTTTAATTACCACCATTGTTTGGTCAAACGTTTGCTGTGGGGATTGGTCAGTGGGATTGAGAAGTCAGCCACAAGAATTTGATGTGAAAACTAATTTAGTAGAAAGGCGCTGCTCTGTTTGCTTCTGCTAGTCAATGTCAGGGTGAAATCTGAAGTCTTTCAAACATCGGGATGCAAGATGAAAATATCAGTGCTATTCTCAGATGCTTCTAAACAGTTGCATGTTAGACACTGTAGATAAAGCCTCTAGGTACGTCCTCACAAAAAGATTTGCTTTGGATGGCAAGTCTAGAAACTCAGCAATACTGAGTACAAGTAGAAAGGTACATTTGCACACTGCTATTTCGAATTTCTGCATCCAGTGTTGGGGATGGGTAACTGAAATCACTAACATTGAAATCCCTGACACTTACCTTGGGCTCAGAGGTTTCTGTAAACTGGTTTTCAAGAAAGAGGTAAGACCTAAAAAAGCGAAAATAAAACATATTGTTTAGTATGCATGTTTGACACTCAGGTTTACTGATATGTTCTGCCTTTTATAAGATGAATACTATGACAAATGACAGAGAAGAGATTGCACGTCACTATCTCTGTTCTATCTATGTACTGCCAGTGGGCAAAGATTTCTCATTTCATACATCATTTACAACTTCCTACAGTAATTTTACACAGTTCATATCCTCGGTACAAGGCATAGCAATTATCTATACATATATATGCATGCCAGCATACTGAATATGAAAACCATGCTGTTCTGAAAAGAATTCCAAAGTTCACACACTCCAGCCAATACAAGTTGGCAAAAGCCAGTAAGTTGTCCAATTAAAACACTTTCCTGTTATAACTTATGCCCCAGTGTTATCTCTGAAACAAGTTGTTTCAGGTCTTCTTTTAAAGTACTGTTTGTAAAAGTAAAATGTTAATTTCAGTTTTTCCAATTAATTTTGTATTCCAAAAGTTGCATTAAAAATCATATTCTTTTTTTCTATCCACTTTTTCTCTTTTGCTTCTAAATAGAATAAGAAAAATATAGCAGCGCATTGTGGAATAGGTTAAAAAAAAACCCCAAAGGTACAGATTTTCAATTTTAAGTGTGAATAAACCTTAAAGTTTGGCAGCATTTGGTTATTTTGGACTTTCTAAAATTATCTTCAGTTATTATAGTTGTGTTTTACTTTTTCATCTAATACAGAGCACATAACAGTTAGAGAGATTGTAAATTGCTAAATTAATTCATAATTTATAATCTTCAGAAATAAATTCTGAACTCTTTCATATTATCAATAATCTATAATTCTTAATTTTTCAATTCCTATTTTTCAAATTTCATTCTTTTTCATATTCTGGCTTTCATTACATGTGGTTAAAACATGAATGGGAACTTTATAGCTCCTTTCGTAAGCACACCAAGTAATGATTCAGATTCAGCAAACACAATGAAACCCACTATTTATTAATGAATTAGTAGTCTCTTTTAAAAAATTATTTGTTGTATTGATATAATGTACTTTTATTTCTCCACAACCATGATTTCTTAATATTCTTTCCTTTCTTTTGGGAAATTATTGCTTCAGATTTCCTTGTATTAACCTCTACTTGGTGTCTGTGATGCATCCGAAAGCATAAATTCATATATAGAAGGTAAGGTTTCCTATATCGAGGTCCTTGTATCTAAAATAAGGCAGGAATACATAGCTGGTATGTTCTACTTTTGTGACTCAGTTGCTCATTTTAATAAATGTGTAAGAAATTAGAGGTCCTTGTTCATTAGTTGTCTCAGGAGAAGAGATTTTAGTGCTATTCTGCCACCAATCACTTTCTTGACTTGGTCTCTCTCTCTGAACTTTAATACGTTTATGTGTAAAATGAAGTGAGCTGGATGATTTAAAAAACTTCCTATTAGAGATAGGATCTTTTCTTATTAGCCACGACACCAGAAATTTTATGTATCTGGAAGCAAAACAATTTGGCAAATTTCTTTGAAGCGTACAAAATGAAGGGTTTCCAAATTCAAGACCGTCTTCATGGTTACTGTGTTTGATTTCATTTGCCTATAATCCTAGTAATGTTATAGGCAATGCAAATAGTGACTATAGAAATAGCTCTGTTGTATTTTAGTTTTATGGATAATTTTATTTTAAAAAATAGGCCAGCATTGTTATCAACACTCCAATGCACGTATCTGTTTTTCATAGCTAGTTAATTTTTGAAGACTTTTTTTTTATTAGGCATTAAAGAATGCCTGAGTGACAGGGATAAAGTAAATGTCCATGCAGGAATGATTTAGAGTTTTTAAAATAGAGCATGTAGTCAAAAGCAATTCTTTTAATGAACTTAAACATGGAAATGATTGTTAAAAATCTACACTGATGAATTCTTTGTGGCACTGATTCTCAAGTGACAGAAGGATCTATCATAGCATCATACATACCACATATACAGAAAAGTCACATTATCCTTTGCAGCTCTAGATTTTTACAAGGCCTAGATTACTTGGAATATATAGAATTATTCAATGAACTAAAATAAATGTTTTACTTTTCACCCTAGGTATTTATTCAGAAGTTTAAGTCTTAATGGCTTATATCAAAAAGGCCAAATCTATCAGGATTTCAATTTAATTTACATGCATTTTTGAATGTCTACTCTAAAGAAGTCATGCAAAGTAGTAGAATTAATGGTTAAGAAGATGGGTTCTAGAGTTCAATGTTTGAATCCCAGCTCTTCCTCTCATCAACTGAGTGACATTGGGCAAAATATTTAATCTGTCTTCATTGGTAACATGAAATGATAATAGCAATTAACTTATAAGATTGTCCACCTCACAAAGATCAATTATTTCATAAATATTAGCTACTGTAGATTTTATCACTACAATATAATGCGTCATTCATGTTAGACAAAGGAAATACATGCAAGATGAATAATAAAGTTTCTCTGCCTTGAAGGAACTCACAGCAATGGTGCTTTATTGAAATACTTTCTCTCCTAGGTAGAACATATTATTATAAGAAAAGTGTATTTCCCTTGAGATTTATCAGTAGTCAGAATATAGTTGAAATTCTTGTTTAATTTGATAAATATGGTTACATGAATAATTGAATAATTTCTCTTGGATTTTATCCAACATTCTCAGGAAGAATTAACTAGGGCAAGTTTTCTTTTAATGTAAAAATAATATCTGCCTTATGAAATGTTCATTTTGATTCTGTATATTCTGTTCTTCTGTGAGCAGATTTCCAGGTACAGCACTTCATGGTTATTAATAAATGGGCCAAACATAAATTATGCATTAAGAAAAAATGAAAGACAAAAGCACTGAGCGTCCCTTTTGCTAGTTAGGGGAAACAGTTTCACTGTCTGACATTGAAGACAAGATAGTCAGTGTAATTCCATAGAATTACAAGCAGCCAGATTCACACCCCACCTCATCTTTCAAACTCTCTTTTGTTCTCTACATGGAAAAATCACACAGAATGAGAAATAATCATGGAGGGATGGCCATTTTGATCTGCAAGAGAATCTTTAACTATACACATTTTCTGAAATTGTTTTTACCATCTAGTCTTAGGTTTTCAGTCTTTGAATTTCTCTTATGACATGAGGACGAACTCACATGACCAAAGACTGCAAAAGTCAGATACTAAAAAACTCCAGTGAAAGTGAACATCTTTGATAGCTCATAAGCACATAATATGAATGTAATGAAGCAAGGCAAATATTGATATGTTTCATGAATACGTAGATGTGTTTTGAGGGAACTTGACCAATGAGATGCTCGAAAGGTAGATCTACTGATCAATCTCTCTTTACTTTTCACTTCAAGGAGAGAAGAGAAGATACCAAAAGACTTGGGAAATACTATCAAATAGCTGCATTTGCAGTTGGTGGAAATCACACTGAATCTTTCTGCGTATCAACCACAACCTGAAAATTGTCTTTGTTCTTACTTATTTCCTTCTTTGTTGTATCTCCTCATTTAGAATATCAGATCAAAGATGGCAAGGGTCTTGTATGTTTTGTTCATCACTTTAATCCATTTCCTAAAACTGTGTCAGGCCATTGTAGGTGCTCAATAAAAAACTACTCAGTAAGTGAATGAGAAAACAGGAGATTTAGACTCTAGTTTTCTTTACAACTAGGTAGCTGGGAGACCTTAGGATGATCATTTGACCTCTTGAAGGCCCAATTTCATCACCTTTAAAATGCTGGGGTAGACCAAATGGCTAATGTTTCTTGCAGCCCTAACATTCATTGATGGTGCACTTGTTCAAGGGTTCGCGTGATAAGCAACTAACGTTTTTACAGGAAACTTCACTTATGTAACAGATTGTATTTGATCAATCTTTTTTTTTTTCTGAAATTTTTATGGTGTTTATTATCAGTGCTCTAATTAATGTCTGCTTTTTATTCCTGATTAACCAACCTTGTTTGGGTTTTTTTTTTTTTTTTTTTTTTTTTTTTTTTTTTGGTGTGTTTAAGGTCTGATAAGGCCAGTTTTGGTTATTTAGATACCCAAATAAAGAAGAATGAAAGAGTCTCACAGGCTTACACTGAGGGTTCTTTTTAAAACTTTTGAAAGTTAGTGTTTTAAATGGTGAATTTCTAGAAAATCCTAAATACAAGTAGAGCTATTGGATAGAGGAAAGAGAGAATTAAAACACACCTAGTTGTTTCCAAGTTTAACAGTGCTGTGAACATCTTGCATGAGCTGATATTAAAAGAATTTTCATTTTTCTCCTTTTGTATTCTAGATGACAAATGTAAATTTAATAACATACTAAACACTTTTGAGTGGATTTTTTTTTTACTGATCATAACTTTACACATAGTCAGGGATTGAACTCACAATTATTCAGGTATTGCTGATAGTGGTAAAAAACAAATTTAAGTTCGTTTTACCCTTCATGAGGCTGCTTTAATTTTTAATTGTTCGTGTGTTTCTTTCTTATCAGTGCCTAAATGTAGTTTTAATATTTTAATAAGATCAGTATCTTATTAAAGATAAGATAAAGATGCATTAATGCATCTAAATGCATTTCATTTCAAATACAAACACCTAAATGAGTAATACAAATGTATTTAATTTCAACTTTTATTATACTGAAAACACTTTTTAAGTTTTTGATTTTGCTAATGTGATTGCAGATAGGAATGTGAAAAAATGGATAAGTACCAGGAGATAAAGAATGCTACAAGAATCACATTTAAAGAATATTATTATATTCACATTCATATCTAAAAACTATGTTCTTTATTTAGTTGAATTTACTTGCTAACTGAATCTCAGATCCTGTTGAAGCATTGTTTTCAGATTTCTAACTTATGGGCAAATGTATAGAAAATTTGGGCTTATACGACTTGAAAAACATTTATGTTAATCATTTTTATTGGCATGTCTTCCCTCTAGACCGTTAGAAAGTAAAGGTAGTCAAAACTGAAGTTCCAAAGAGGAAAAAATGAAACTAGTAAACTCTACTGACGTTTAACTTCCTAAGAGTTTCAGCATACAATTTGCCCATACAAGTTCCATTAAAGTTAATGGGAGTCGTGTGACTAATTCTCTCTGTAGGGTACTAAAAATGTACCCTGCAGTATTAAAGAGTCTGAACTTAATTTTTACTTTCTCTTAACCTTAATTATGTTACACTGAAGATAGATACTTTCATTATCACACACATATATGGTAATTTTTATATAAAGATCTGAAAATAATCTATTTGGGGGAGAGGCTGAATTTATATGGGTCAGAGCAGAATTTTAATTAGTGTTGCAAATATGAGTCCTGCTTTCATTATAATGATAAAACAACCATAAGTATCTGTAATTTACCCTCCAGCTATACAAATGAGAACTTAAACCTCAGTGAATTCAATAAATGAAACATTTTCAGAACACTTACTTAAAATCAGGTCTACTGTTTAATCAGTCATGTTTTAAGTGAATGCTTATTAATAGATCATTAATAAAACATGCTCACGGAATGAGATTTCAAGAAAGCGGTGAGATGAGTAAAAAGAGAAAGTGAAAAGATCTAATGGATCATTTCTAACTTTTTAAAAACAATTCAGTTTTAGTTACATATCTATTTCAAATTAAAAAGTAGATTTTAAACCTTTTTCCCCCAGTTATATTGAAGATGAAACACTACAGAGAATATTGCCTGTGAATTCATGACCCTTTTACACTGCCCACGTTCCCTCTGCTTTTGACATTCAAGCTAAAATATTAATCTCATTTTTTTTCCTTTAAATAATTTCTGCTTGACTTCTATCACTACCTAGGGGAATGAAGTTACAAGGTTTTATTTTTTAAGAATGCAAAAAGAAAAGGAAAGCTATATACATGAATAAAAATACCCCACCATCCATTTTTCACTGAAATCAGCAGCTATGCTGTTTAAAAAAAAAAAAAAAAGGACAAGCACAAAATATTTCCTAAGCACAAAGAACGCTGGGGAAGGGCAGGCGATATCAACAGGACAATAAATAAAGCAGAACACTCTCCAAGGGTCCAGAATTTGGTTTGGATAACCTTCCGGAAGGCAGAATTCTTACCCAACACTAACATAAACAGCAATTAAGACTGCTCTTTTTATGTTACACATTTATCTTCTCTGGATTTTTATTTCAGGATCCTCTCTGTCTAAATTACAATAGAATCCCATGACTGTGGGTGGGGCTGAGGAGAAGGGTTGCTAAAACAAGTAAGTTCACAGTTTCTAATTTATTGAACCTGATGTCAGACACTGAGCTATAGAACTTCGTCAGATTTCTAGGGTACTTCTGGCTCAGGATCCCATTACTTAGAATTCCCTTTGAAGCTTGCAACCTTTTCACTTTTGTGCTGCAACTTCTTCCCTGATCTGCAGGATTACTGCTGAAAGCTGTAAGCATCCAAACTCCCAGGAAATCTTTGGACCTATTGGATTCTGGCTTTCCAGGCTGATTTGTAGCCTTGACCTCAAAGCAAGAGAGGCAGACGAGTTTGTTAACCTTCATCACTTGGCAGTTTATTCTTGAATGAGAATGACAAACTTAAATGCAACTTCTTATAGGTATGTCTGGCAGCCTGGGCTGGAGATCAGCACCAAACCGCGTAGCTCTTGGAGGTTTAGCACAATTTTAATCTGAATTGTTCTGATTCTTTGGCTAACTTGATAAGGCATCACTCTTTGCCCCCTCCTTTAAAGATATAATAGGGTGTTGCTTGAATTAAAAATAATTTCCCACACAAATATCTTATTTTTAAATATGCTATTTTTAATTCTGAAAAGAATGAAAAACAGATTTAAGATTTTGCAATGCCCTTGGAGGTAAGTAGAAATACCTACAGTGGTGGAATTATTTGTCACTATTTAAGAAAAAAATGTGATTGGTGTACTTCTACTTTGTGACTTTGTAAGAAAAACAGCAGGAGAGTTAAGAAGACTGTATGTGGCTCAGACTCTGAACGAAGTACAGTGTGCCAAGTATATGCAGTGGCCTGAAATGTGACACCGAACAGCGTGTGTTGGTGTTCAGCAGAAGGACAAATCCCCTCTCATTAGAACAGTGTCTGTTGTGGAGTTTGGGGCTGATATTTTTTTTCTTTTCATCCCTCAAATTCTGTGACTCCACTTCTCCATCTCATTTTCATGCACAGCCAAGTGGGCCTGCCTTAGTTCATGATTATCTGGTCCTTCTTTTATATCCGGCTGGAAAATAGCACCTCGATTATACTGAAAATATTTCTTTAGGTGCCTATCTCTTAGTAAGTACCCGAAGGACAGGGACCAGGTTTCACCAGTGTTTGCAGCCTGTCCTTCAACAGGTGCTCTAACTTCATTGAGCAGAACAGCATGGGAAACATGCTTCCAAAAGTTCTCAGCCTTTCCATCTATAATCGCTACGTGTTGAATTTTTAAAGAGATCTAATTTGCATGACAAAGCAAGGACTTGCTATTAAGGATATTTCTTTCGGATTAGCTATTTCTGCCCACATTTGCTGTTCCATAATTCTGTCCTGAGCGTCCAGGTGAGATTCCCGTTACGCTCCCATTACATGAAAATGTGCGCTGTGAAAAATGTGCTCCTGCAAAACATGTCCTGCAAGATGCCTGCTGACGGTGACCATCTCTGGATTCCCCTACCTTTGATGCGTGTTCCAAGTATGTTATGGGAGTGGAAACCAGAGACCCTGGCACAAAGAGCTGCCTTTACAGCCTTCCCTGTGGCAGGGTCTGCTGGGTCTGCATTACCATGTGTTATGTGATGATTCAGTTCACCCCAATTTGCCCTTTGGGAACTGCTGTGAAAACTTCTTTTGTACAGTAAATCATGACAGCATTTGGCCTTCATTTGGGGGTGAAGGCATGGTTTATATATTAAAGCCATTTCTTCTTTTCCCTTTAGAAATACCATGTGGCATCAATTTGTTTGTAAGCACAAATCAAATGGCAGTTTGGGATCCTCCAGATGATGCAGAATATAATGTATTAAGTTTTTAAAGGTTATCAGAGCAAAGGAAACCTAACATTGAAAAAAATTAGGCGACTGCTTGGATCCCCAAGAATACATTCATGTACCAGAGTTCCTCAGACACTTGGAGAAAATCTGGTCTGAATCTTTAAAAAATGCCAGGGCATTAATAATACAGGTCACAAATTAACATCCTATTTAAAAGTATGTGCATTTTCCGTGTGTGTGTGTGTGTGTGTGTGTGTGTGTGTGTGTGTATCTGTAGACCCACCCGCCTTTGTTCCACCCACCCAGCAAAATTTTATACAACTAATCTTTAGCCACAGGTGAGATTAGGGTACCGAAAAAGAAGCAGTGTCACTTTCATAGCTTCAACTTTTCAAAGGTGTCAGATATGGGCAAATATGGTAATTCCTTGAGACACAGCTCACTGATCTGCCTCCAGCCCCCCTGGGAATATCCCTGGCTCTGCGTGATGAGTTTCCAGATCCATCTACCCAGCCATACTTGTGGCTCTTGTGGTTGGTCTGTGGCCTGAAGCATAACTTGCCCAGCAGTTCTGTTTCCCAAAATAGACTTAGGAAGTTTGTGACCATGTTTGGTTTGTTCCAAAGGGGCTGCCAAGTATTTAATAAGGTCATGAACATATACTACGATTTGTATATGGCTCATCAAATAAAATACATCTTCAACTCTCTTTTCACTTCAGTACATGGTTTAAAGTGGTCTGTTTTACAAGCACATGTGTTTGTCATATGACTTTATTTGGGGACAAACATTGCTTCTTACACTTAGGATACAATTTCTGAGACGCTAAACACTCTCCTTCATTCTTCCCTATCCAAGAAAAAATGTTAAGCTGGGTAGTCCTTTCCCCTTACTCTTGGCAGATTTCTTTGCATGCTGAGGTGTTTTATTTAATTCAAATGTGCCTGGATGCTGAGGTGTTTTATTTAATTCAAATGTGCCCTTCTGGTGTAGTAGAGGAAGGAACAAACCGGGCTCAAAGTCCTCTCTCACCCAGAAAGGCGTATAATGCATGTCTTCCTGTATGCAAAGGGGAATAGGGAACCTCTTATCAATTACATGCATTGATGAGAGCAATGTGTTCCGCTGGTGTGTACACCAGACTAGGAGCCAGGAGACCTTGATCCCCCTCTGCTGCTCAACCTCTCTGCGACATTAGGCAAATCATTTACCTCCTAGATTCTTGACTTTGTTTATTTTTCTACAGAAGACCTGTCCCTAGCACAACAAAAAGAGGAATTGTGTGGGGAGGGTATAACTCAAGTGGTGGAGTGCATGTTTAGCATGCATGAGGTTCCGGGTTCAATCCCCAGCACCTCTTCTAAAAATAAATAAATAGATAAACCCAATTACCTCCCCCCCCAACAACAACAACAAAAAATACAAAAAAAAAAAAAAAAAAAAGAAAAGAAAAGAAAAGAAAGAGGAGTTGTGACTAATATCAGTAATTGTTATAAAGTGCATTTTTCTTTTCTGAGAGTCTGTGATAGCACATAGAGCAACAGCGGTGGTCCTTCACTAAATGAACACTGGCAAGTTGTTAACTGACTCACCCAGTGTCTTCCGGTTTACTCTATAATATAATAAACCACATTCTATGAATAAGCCAAATAGATAAAACGTCTTTCATTTGATGATTCAGACCCAATCCAATAAAGCAGAATATTTCATAGAGTTTATTTCCTGTAATTGCAGGAGATAAGATTGATTTCTCCATTTTTTCCTTCATTTTTTTTTTCCTCCCAGTGTTTGCTACAGCTACTGATTGTGAAGGAAGACTAGAAATAGAATTTGTCATGAAATTTAAAACTTCACAAACCTCACGCTGCTTCTTTTGAAAAAAATAATGTAGAGTTGGTAGTCTGTATGAAATTCTGATGTGGACTCTTTCTTAGAACTTTACAAGAAAAGAGGAAATGTGTGAAATGGAGATTGCACAATCTTGTCCTGAAGCAGAAGACTCATCCGGAAGCTCCTGGCATTCCTCAATAAAATTCAAATGATATTGAAAAGTTAATGTTCTCCCTTTGGCTTCTCCTTGGTCTGGGTCAAGGATTCAGCCAGTGTGGCCATTGCCCTGAGAGTGGGGCTGAAGATGCATCCCTCGGGTGCTGCTGGCGTGTCCGGCAGGTAATTTACAGGAGCAAATGCATATGCGGAGGCTAATGAGAGCCAGGTGCTTTTCTTGAAACTTTTCTGTAAAATTGTACAGTATTTCAAAATAAAAAGTAAATCAGTTAATGGAGGTAAGGATTATAGTTTATCAGAAGAATAGCTTACTTTACAGCTATCTCAGGTAGAACATTTTAATATACACACACATATAAAATATATGCACATACATATAGATGCTATATATTATCTTTATGTTTTTCATGTGTGCATAAACTTATAGGGATATTCTTACTGTTCCAGTTACCCTAAGCTTGCGTGATACGTTCCAGAGCAAAAGAAAATAACTTACAAAGCAGTTCAGTGAGACAATAAAAAGGAAGACTTTTAGATGTGGGAAAGATTTATTTCAATTTTTAATAGTTATAATATATTGATCTAAATGAACCATCATGATGGATTTGAGTACTAAATTAGGATTAAGTGAAAAGAGAAATACATTAAAGTTTGTGCTGATTTTTGAAATATCACTCAATTAAAACTTTCTCTAACAAGGATGAGTGCATTAGTTAAGGCTGCCTAGGAGAAAGTCTGATTTGTTTCCTGGCTATTAATGAATGCTTTATGTGGCTATTTACTCTTCTATGAAATAAAAAAGAGATGTTCCCACAGCAACCCCAAACGTAGATGTTGCTGTTTCCCTGATCAAGGGTTTAATGCACACACCATACTCTTCTTTTAAATGATCAGAACCAGAAATTGGGGAAATTTTTAGGGAATATTTTTAGCCCCCATTCCCCACCCCCCTAAATTAATTTCACCTACTCAGAAACACTAAGTGCTGAATTTAAGCTAATTTTCCCTCTTAAAATTTGATTTTAAATCAACAAAGTGGTACCTAACGTGTTTCTAATGTGGCTCATGGCACGTGGTGCTCTTGGCCACAAAAACACAGTAAGGTCCTTGTGCTGAGGTGACACCTTCTTTGAGCAGATGTACCCTATACAAGAGGGCTTCCAATGAAGGATTGCTGCCATTGGCTTGAAAGTTCTATTTTGAAAAATGGGAAGGATGTTCTATTTTTTATTTAAATAGGTAGACTGATACATAAAGACAGCACAACCTTTTGTGCCAGATGTAAGTTCTGAGCTGGAGCACTGCGTGAACGCTGTACTTATTAGTCAGCCAAGACGCCACTCCTCCGCAAAACAGGTAAAGCCCTTCTATATTTTGAAGTGAAAGAATCTTTAAGATATAGCATTTAAAGGGATGTTTTTTCCTGATGGCAAATTAATGAAATGGTGAAAGCAGGGTTAGCATGAGGTTTCCACCCCCAAATACTCACCTCAGCATGTCAGTGCGTGCAAAAGCAGCTTTTAGGGCAAAAGCACCTTTTTTTTTTTTTTTTTTAAACAAGCATTTTCTTAATCTGGGTTTATTTTTTTATTGAAGTGTAGTCGATTTACAATGTTGTGTTAATTTCTGGTATACAGCATAGTGATTCAGTTATACATTTATATATACATTCCCTTTTATATTCTTTTTTATTATAAGCTCTTTCAAGTTATTGACTATAGTTCCCTGTGCTGTACAGTAGTACCCTGTTGTTTATCTGTTTTGTATACAGTAGTTAGTATCTACAAATCCCAAACTCCCAATTTATCCTTCCCCAGCCCCTTTCCCTCCTGATAACTGTAAGTTTGTTTTCTACGTCTGTGAGTCTGTCTCTACTTTGTAAATAAATTTATTGCTGTCTTTTTTTTTTTAGATTCCACATATAAGGGATATCATATGGTATTTTTCTTTCTCTTTCTGTCTTACTTCACTTAGAATGACGATCTCCAGGTCCATCCATGTTGTTGCAAATGGCATTATTTCATTCTTTTTTATGGCTGAATAATATTCCATTATATATATATACATACACCACACCTTCTTTATCCAGTCATCTGTCGATGGACATTTAGGTTGCTTCCATGTCTTGGCTATTGTAAATAATGCTGCTGTGAACACTGGGGTGCGTGTATCTTTTCAAATTAGAGAAAAAACACTTTGAAAACCCACTCTTCCCCTTCCAACCTCATCTTCGGTGACAGGATGTTTACTATAAATTAAAGGATTGCTACCTTGTCTTCATTCAGACCTGTGCAGCAGCTGAGCACCCAGCCCCACAGCCCATTCAAGGTCTAAAATAGTTACTGAATTCAACGGGAGGGAAGATGATGGGGGTGGCATGAAAGTAATTGGAAATAAACCTTATCATACTACCCAGAAATACATTTTTAATCTGAAGACCAAGTGAATTCTTTAGTTTGAATGTCAGACTCCTTTTTTTTAATGCTTTCATTGTTCAAATAAAATATAGGGGTGTCGTTAAAGGAGAACATTTTTTATTTCCTTTACTATATACTTACTTTGTCCTTTTAAAACCTCTTACAAAATCTTTGGATTCAGAGCTATTAGAAAATTTCTTCTTCCGAGTATTCTCTCTAGAGTAGTTCTATGTGATAAAAGGCATGTATGTATAAATATAACTTTATCTCTATATGTACATATAAAACAATATCAATTGTAATACTGTGCAATGCAAATAAAAGTATGACCACTTTTATTATAATGATCTCTCCTCTGAGGATCTCTCCCTTAAATGTTCTCCCATATACTCTTTCGTCAATAGACTTACCACTTTTCCTATGTACAAGATTCTTATTTTGCAGGTATTTTTAAAAATTTTTAAATTTAATTTCTTTGAGTTATAGTCAGTTTACAATGTTGTGTCAATTTCTGGTGTACAGCACAATTTTCCAGTCATATATGAATATACATATATTCACACTCTTTTTTTTAATTTAATTTAATTTTTCATTGAGTGCAGGTATTTTTAAATGTAACTCAAAGAGTCTTCAGGAGACTAGGAAATTTCATTCAGGTTCTTTATAAATCTATTCCTCAGGCTCCCTCAAGGGACTTGGGTTTTGCTCTCATTTGGGGTCCCTCCAATCCCTCAATCCTGAGTGAGATCAGGCAGTGGTCTGACTCTTGTAGAAAATTCCACCCTTGATGGGTCACCTACTTAAGAATTTCTGGTGGAAATTTCATAGGATTTCTGTCAGGTTAGATTCCCTCACCCAAGACCTGGTCCTCCAGTTGAGAACTTGGCAGGGAGCCCAGCGTTCCTAGTCTGGAGGAAGGGAATGGATGAGGAGGAAAGTGGCCATGATTTTCTTCATGGATAATGATTTAAGCTTCCGGGAATCCCACACTGCGGCTCTGGGAAGCAGGCAGCTCTCTCAGCCAACACCCTAAATATGTAAGCCAGGTTGATGTATAAAGATAAGACCCCTGTAGTCACACCAGCCCTGATGGGTGTTGTGGAAAGATATAAAGGCAACTGGAAAGCCAATCATTTCCCTTGATGAACCTGTAGGCAACTAATGTCTCAAGGCATTAAAAACAAAGCAAGCAGATAATAATTATAGGCAACAATGGGAAAACTGTTTTAAAGAAAGGTGGTGGATGTGGGAGTTGGTCGTATGGTCAAGTAAGTATTTGGAAAGCAGTATAGATGCTGTTGGAGATTTATTACTCACGTTAACATATTAATGATGTTGAGAATGCTCTTTAAATTTGCCCTGCATCCCAAACTTAGTTTATCACATCACCTTTTCTTTTTATATAAAAGGGGACACCCGAGGGAACCCTAATATATTAGGGAATCTTAAAATAAAATCATACAAACAAGTGCCATATACTAAGTACTATGTGAATCCATGAAGCCTGAAGGGGTAGAGTAAATGAATGATAAGAAATGTCTCAATTCCAGTTTGTTGATTAAATACTGTGTGTCAGGCACAAGTGGATATTTTATAAACAATAACAAGAAACAAGTATTGAGTGTTCACTGTATGTCAGGCACTGTTATGAGCAATTTACATTCATTGTTTGATTCAATATGAATTTATGCCTATGAGATGCAGGCCATTGATATCCCCACATAATGGATGAGAAAGTGAGGCTTAAAGAGGTTAAACAACATGTCCTTAGTAAGAAGGTAGCAACTGGATTCCAATCTCTCAGGAAAGGTAGCCCTACTTACAACGAACCATCACACAAGGTGTTAAGTCCAATACTCACATTGTGAACAACCACCAAAAAAATGAAGTTCTTCATTTAACTGAGGAGAGGGTTGTCACAGAGAGGATGTTGGTGGACAGTAACAGAGCCAACAGCTATAATTATACACGACCTGCTGGAACATAGAGAAAGGATAACAAAAATACCACCATTTCCTCCGGAAACACTTCACAGGAGAATTTGGGAAGACTGCTATTATTATTCAACTTGTAAAACAAACAAAACCTAACTAAACAGAATTTGTTGTTGTTGTCTGAAAAAAGCAGACTATATTTAAAGCAAATATTGCCTGAACACTCCAAAGTGATTGCATGCTTTTTTCAAATGTTGGCTCCTAATACAAAGACTGTAAGGATTCAGTCCATTGGATGAGATGTTGTTTTTTGAAATGATCTGCCTTCTCTGTTCATTCATATCCAATTCGAGAAATAGGAAATTATCCTGGAATCTCTTTTCTCATTATGGTCTTGATGTGAAATTCATTTCGTGGTTGCTGAGCATCTTGAAAATACAGTGGATGGTTGCAGCTCCATATTCCTCTCTGGTGATTTTACTACAACTGCTCAAATAACAAATGATAAAATGTTTTCGATGGCATGTTATTTATTTTACTTGTCTTCATGTGGAATTTATATAGTGTTTTCAGCAGAAATTATGTTTTAGAATATAAAAATAGTATTCTGGAATTCTATAAAGTGTAGATAATTTAGGAACAAAAATATAATTTATAAAAATTCATAAATATGGCTTGAATGTGTAATAAATACAGAAAATATGGTTTTTATAATATCTTCCTCTATTTAATTTGTTCTGCCCCCACTAATTAACATACCTTGGGTAGGTAGAAACAAATTAACTCTGTTTAAGTTATAATTTTTAAGAGGCCAGAACCAAGTAGGAAATAATACTGAATAGGAAATAGAATTGTGACTTCCAGATTTCCATTTTAAGGCCTTCGAGGCTAGGAGGTATTAATGATTAGAATAACATTCATAAATCAAATCCATTCCAAAGAGAAGTCGATTTGTTCTGACTTATGCAGCCTTTCTTCCAAAGTTTGAAAAAGGGTTTTTTTAAAGTTACTTTACCTGGAAAAATATTTTTATTAGACAGCAACAATTTTACTCACACATTCTATAGCTTTCCATATCCAAACTGTGACTCTTCCTACAGCGGGATTTAAAAAGTATGCTTTAGGACATTATTTGCATTTTTATTGATATAAGGACATCTCGAGAATAATTTATTTCAGGCCTGTCTAGCATGGATTTGGGTCTAGAGATCAGGGGCAAGATGGATGAGATGCTTCAGGTAAATCTAGTCCTGAAAATGTAGATCCTGAAATACTTTGCACTAGTTTTCAATTAAAACACGGAAGTACATGGTCTTGGATAAATGCATGCATTCTCCAACTCAAGGCAAGTTAATTGCTTCTGTTACAGAAAACGTAACTGAATATTAGCCGTTGTCCGATAATGGGTTTACTTTTATTCCCGCAGAAAAGAAGACGCTGGGGCTGGTAATATGGTGTTGGAAAAGCCTGGCTTATGCAAACCCTCCTGGCACCGTCTCTACTGGCAGTTTGCCCAGTCTTCACCTTCCTCTCGTCGGTTCAGCACGAACAGTGAAGGTGCACCTCTCCCATTTACAGAGGACCCCACCTTGAGAGAGTCGGAGGCAGCGATTGAGACAGAGTTGAATGAGAATGCCTACGAGAAAATATACTGTTGGAAGATCAAATTAGAACTAGAAAATATCTGAGCTATTTTCTGGGTTAAATGTAAAAAGGCTTGAGTGGAAGTTTGAAAAGGGAGCCTATGTGGAAAGGTGGTAGGAAATTTACATCGAAGAACATTAAGGTAACAAGGAGTGAGGGCTTTTTTTTCTTTTTTAATTGGCAGTTAACTCAATAAACCAACAATAAAGCGAGGGCATCCGATTGCTTGCTTTTTCTGTTGTTGTTAATGTTTTGTTTGTTAATGTTAATGTTGTTAATATGAATGGGAGAAGAGTGCCTAGAGAAAAAAAGATAATGCTATCCCAGGGAAGCACATTTGGTGCGTGGTTCATGGTTCTTGTCAGCACATGTTCAGAGCAAGAAGTATACACTGGAGCAGGTTAGGGAGGGGTTGCTGGCATGGGGAGGGTCTAGGTTCAATCTTCTACTGGTGTAAAAAGGTAAGACTCCTTTGTTTAAAAAAGCGAAGACTGAGTGTGTGACAAATATATTTTTAAAAATCTTCCTAGAGAAGAGATTAGGCACATTTCCTACAGTGCATTAGAGGCAACAGGAATAATAGACAAGAATTGTAGACAGGGACATTTTGACACCATCCAGGGCAGTTTTTTTTTTTTTTTCTTCCCTCTAATCATTATTGCTTTCATCAATGGAAGAGTTTGCCTTACAAAGAGGACACACAGTAATTTTTGCATTACTGGAAATATGCAATGTAACCTTTACAATTTTGTTTCCTTTTTTAAAAAAACAGAACTCTTTCCTAAAATGATGTAATTTGAAAGTGGAGAACCGCATATAACATGACTGAAGTAGGACTAACAAGAGGCAAGCTGTGGGGTTGCTCTGCTTTTCCATATCTAAATGTAACAACATCATTGAGAAGAGAGGAAAGATGCAACTGTCTTGTCTCAGGGAGGGTCTAGCCTGATGGAGGGCCTGAAGCGTGGGTCCCTGCTTTGGTTACATAATATAAGATTTAATCATTAAGGAGATGCTCATCCAGGAGGCTGCACCTGCTATCAGGTACCAGCTAAGGCTGTGTCCCTCACTCCCCAGGTAGAGCTTTCTGTTTGAAACATGGGACTCGGAAGCTTTCTTAAGCATCCTTATTGGCTGTACTTGGTTTTTAAAATTTTTGTTCTATTTTATAATATTGGTGATCTTACCTTTAGTAGAAAGCAGTTTTCTGAGGTTCCCAAGAATATTTTATATTTATAGCCTTCCAAGGCCACTAGTATCCCTGGATTTTGACCCTGTTTGATTATTGTGTCTTCCTTCACTTCAAATTAGCTTGATGACTGTATTCTGATTCTTTAAAGCCATGTAAATCTAAGCAGTAAATGCGATGTCCAGTCTTCCTGGATCCCACGTACATTAGGTCAAATGACCCCAGGAATTTCGTTACCATCCTGTCATGCCTAATGATGACCTACTCAGCCCTTGTGAAGATCATTCAATTACTCATTTCAGCATTGATTTTTCTTATGTTTTTCTTCATGGCATTTAAATGGCTCTCACCTCTTTTCTTTGACTGAGGTGGAATGTCAGATAACAGTAGAGGTGCTTTACTTCCAGGATTCATAACGCTACATTCTGCTTCAAATCCTTTGGGAAACAAATTGGGGCAGCAATACACAAATAATGCCACACTTATTTTTAATTGAAATTGATACCTTCATGAAAATGGTATATTAAAATAATTTTTTGACAAATATTTTGAATACCTTTGTACAATTGAAAAAAAAAAAGATTACCAATGCTCTGTATCAAGAATACAATTTGCCCCAAACAACTCTTCTATAGAAGTATAATTATTAATGGGGGAATAATAAGTACCTATAATTTCAAGATTGAACCTTAAAAATAGAAATAATGTTTCCATTTCTTAAGAATAAATTATATTCACACACACTGTTTATGAGAGTTGTTTTGGAATAAAATTCTTTGCAACTAAGATCAAATTCATTTACTCACAACACATACATTTTTTTCCCCAGCTGAATGTTGTATGATACTCTTCTAAAATCTACTTTTGCCTTCACTTAAGCAGAGGTGAATCTAGCTTCTTCCCAGAGCAGCATCGATTTTCTCCTACCTCTCTTTAACACACCTCCATTTTACATGAGATGTGCACCTTAATATTTTCTGCTCTGCATTATTAAAACTTCCAGAAATGGCATTTAAAAAAATTACACTGGCCCATTTAACTTCACCTCCTCCAATTGTAAAAAAATGACTACAAAGCACTATAGTTGCAACTCTGGAAAAAGTTGGAACATTTAACCCACTGGATTTGGTTTCATAAATACTAATAATACTTTAAAAAACATTATAAGAACATTTATTCCCTCTCCTTGGTGATCTATTTTTTCTCCCTTTTTAAACTAGGCTTTATATGGTCTCATTTTTAATGTCTCAGTTGAAGGAGCTTTCATAAACCCTTAAAAGACATCCTGATTTGAATTACTCTTGCTCAGAAAATTATTTCTGATGTTTAACTCATAGTCTCCTTTATTCAATTGTAGCTCTTCAGACTATCTTAGAAAATTAATTTTTCTCATAATTCCCCCTTAAATCATTCTAGGTAATCTCAATATTTCATCTTTCTTAAGCACACAGTGCTCTTTAAATTTGCAGAAAATCTGAAGGTGAGTAAGATTTCCTTTAATTTTTCATTTTTGGTGAAATGATGCAGAGGGTCTCATTTAAGTATTGTGTCTTAATCTCATAAAAAAGGAAGAAGAATCCTGTAGGATTCTTTTGAATTTGAATTTGTAAATTTGAATTTGTAAATTTCCCTGTTTATTTAATATTTCCTTTTGGTGTCTCAAAAGATATCTCAAAGTATTATGCTCAGAATGAAGCCCTGGGATCTTCTTCCTCAAGCTTGAGCCCAGAATAGAAGCCTGGACCTCACCCTTTAATCCGCCCCTTTCCTCAGCCTCCTCACACCTTCATTTTAGCAGAAATGCTGGTTTTCATAACTCCAAAATGTAATCTGAATCCACTCATATCTTTTCATCTTGACTAGCACCACTGATGCAAGTCACCACTACTTGTTGTCTGAATTTTCACAATAGTCTCCTATCTGGTCTGTTTGTTTCCATTCTCACACTCTTTTTAATTCACTTTTCACAAAGCAGATAAGTGATCTTCATAACTCATGAGTCAGGTCACTTCACTACCCATGTTAAATCTTTCCGAGACTTTCCCTTTGCACCTGGAGTGAAATCTGAATTGCTCGTGCCTATCTTCCCAACCTCAACTAACATCACCTTCTCCCCAGCATGTCCCCATTCCCCCTCAGGTGGTGCACATTTCTCTGCACCAGCCAAATATTTTCCACATCAGGATTTTTTTATTTCTTTTCCTTATGCTTAGAATTCTTTCCCCACATGACTGACCCTGTTTTCCTCTTTGGGTCTCAGCTTAAAGGTACTTATTCATGGAGTCCTTCCCTGTCCATCACAACAAAAGTTGACCTCTCTCTCTTATTATCATGTCCTTATTTCATTATAACACCTCTCACAATCTAGAACTATCCTATGTAATTTCATTGTTTCTTATTTATTTTTACTGCCTTCAGCAGAATATAAACTTCACCACCAAAAGTCAGCCATTTCTCCAAGGAATCCTAGCTTCTTTTAGTAGGAAATGGTATTTAGAAACCAAGATCTGTGTGCTAGGGGTGCACATTGGAGTATCATTACTTCCAGTTTCTCTCAGCGGCTGCAGCTACTGTATATATACATCCGTGTATATATCATACAGTTATATCTCTCTGTTGTTATTAACCAACATGGCCTATAGTCTTCAAAAATGTCAAGATCATACATAACAAAGAATGACTGAGGAAATATTCCAGATTAAAGGAGATTAAAAAGGCATTATGTCTCAAGGCAATGTGTCCTCTTGGAATGGATCCTGAATTGGTAAAAGCTTATAGTTTTTATATATAGTTATTTTGGGAACAAAACTGACACACTTTGAGTATGGACTGTGGATTAAATAATAATATTGTATGCATGTGAAATATCTTGATTTTGTGCCATTGTTATACACGAGAATATCCTTGTTCTCAGGAAATACATGCTGAAAAATTAGGGATAAAATGTCATCATGTCTGCAACCCACTCTCAAATGTTTCATGGAGAAACACACACAAATCTCTTTCTTCCCCCTTCCCCCGCCTCATCCATCAATTGAGAGAACTAAAGAAAGACAATAAATTGTTAGCAAATGGGGCAAATTGTAAATAATTGCTTCTGAATAAAGGGTATCTGACAGCTCTCGGTTTGACAACCTTTTCAATAGGTTTATTTAAAATATAAATTTACATAAAATTTTCAAAATACTCAATATAGCTGCAAATTTTTATTTTTTCTATTGATACTGCTTGGAATGAGTGAGGTTTAAAATTGCATCTTTTCCCTTTACCAAATGAAAAGTAAATTGAATAGCTTGAAGTAAACAGTAGAATGTGCAACATGCAAAAACAGAGTTTCTCCCAGAGGACAAATGAGAACAAGAATTGTTAATGCCATTTTTAATAATTAAGTGGATTTTATGATTGCTTTCCTCAACCATTAATAGCTCATCAGGTACAGAGCCACATAGAATATTATTGCTTAGTTTTATTTTTCTTTCTTTTACAAAGTAAAAATCTAAACAGCTTAAACTTGCCTAAAGCTCTTTCAAGATGACCCAGCTCTCCCCAAGTGACTCCTCAAATTCTTAAGCTATTATCTTTTTGTTCAAACCCCTTTTCTAACTTTTTCCCAATTACACCAGCCATATAATTACTAAGCTAAGATTCCTATAGACTATCTCTATCAAAGGATCAGGATAGGGGATGATAAACCTCTTAACAAAAACTTAATTCTGATTCTTTTCCCAGATTAAGGTATCTTAGCAACCTGTGAAACATTTTATCTGCTGATTCTATCATTCTGAGCACTTTGTTGAACCCTTGAATTGACCTTATACCTGTGTGTTTCCCCTCTTGTTGGTTTTGCTGGTCCAGGTGACATAAAATGAGGTTGGCAAACAAGAAGCAATGTGACCACACATGTCTAAATGTACTTAGCCTTTCATACGACAATGGATTGTTTATAAACTTATGAATCAGAATCTTTATTTCTGTTCTTTGTCTCCTGGGGATTACAGGTCCAGCTCTGCTCCATGGGTGGCAGTGATGAGAAATAAGAGGTTGGTTTTAGCTAAAATAAGGATTTGAGATGAAAGAAGGGTCAAAACTAAATACAGCCCGAGTGGCTCTAGCTGGGGCAGCCTGAGCAGTGAAGCATGCGTTTCTGTCGAAATCTCAGGAGAACGTTCCTGGTTACACGATGCCAAGATGGATGACGAATTCTAAGAGCATCCAACTTCTCTAAACAAGTTCAAGTGTTCTCGCGTTGAGTACTGGGAATACTGGCTGACGGGATCGAAGCACTACTGTCAATGATGTTAAGAAATTGCTTGTGATATAAGCAACTTCACTCCCCATTTGCAATACATTCTTCCTCTTGCCTTCTAGATGTGAGTGAGTGTGGGAGTTTTGCAGATTCCATCTTTCATCCTCTGTTTTCTCTATCTCCTCTCATTCAAGGCGACCACATCCACTTCCATGGCCTTAAATGTCATCCATTCTCTGGACAGTCTCAGTTGTTTTTGTTTTTGTTTTTCCCCTGTCGCCCAGCCCTCTCCAGACTTGGATTTCAGACTCCTATGTAGAAACCTCATAGTTTCCATGTGGATATTTGTAGTAGGTACCCCAGATACAGTATTTCCAAAATGAACTCCTGAGTTTAACTCCTAAGATCTGTGACTCTGTCCACGGATTCCCAGCTTCAGTAACGGGCAAATTCATTCTTCCTGTTACTCTTGGTGGTTTTCTTTCTCTCACACCCCACATGTAACACTGTTGCAAATATGGAGGCACTGCTTTCAAAATATCCCCAAAGCAGGCCACTTTTCATCACCACTATCATTATCACTCTAGTCTGAGTAACATGAGGTCTGGGTTATTGCAGCAGCTACTCACACAGATCTCCCTTATTCTACCTTTGCTCCTACAGTCCACATTGACCACAGCAGCCAGGATGATCCTTTTAAAATACAGGTTAGATCATGTCACTTCTTTGGCCAAGGACCTCTGGCGATTAATTCATATTTTTTTTCTCATAACTTGGAAGCCTCTGCCAGGTGTCATTTCCCACCTATCTGATCTATCTACTGCCACAACCACAACTCTGTCATTCGCTCCACCCCAGTCTCACTGAACTTTTTGCTGCTCCTTAAACAAGCCGCGCATACTTCCACCTTTGAATTTGCTAATCCCACTGCCTGGGATGCAGCAGACACTCTGCCCCTACAGGTCTCTGCACAGATGGCAGCCTGTCGAAGAGTTTCCCCATCTGCTCTTGGATAACGGAGCACCCCTCCCATCATTTCCCATTTTAGCTTTCTTTTTAGTGTGTATCATCATTTGTCATTTTACTTACTTGTTTATTTCTTGTTTTCAAGTCCACCAAAATACCCATGAGAACACGCAGAGACCTTTGCTGCTTTCCTCTATATCTAGGACAATGTCAGGCATAAATAGATGCTCATTGAATTAATTCCTTTTTTGCATGTGGAGGAAATAGAGTAACTATAAACCTTTTCATAATCTAGATAACATTCTAGAGTGGGTTCTTGAAATAAATGTCTGCAGTTATAGAGGAAAGAATATGAATTATTATTTGTAGCCTTTTTAAAGCTCATCTGTAAAGTGGGGACAATGATATCTATCTCGTCTAGTTCAGATGTTTTATTTTGCCTACATTTTAGTAAAAGATTGGTTAATATAAACTTGGAAGGTTTCTTTTTAGAAGACATACCATTTGCTTTGTCCTACTAGCATTATTATCAACAACGTAGATGAAAAATTGGAAAGCATGTTAAATTTCATAGATGCTGAAATCCTGGGAAGAACACCTAATTTGTAAAATTATGAAATTAATGTAGAAGGATGTTGATGAGTTTGACCAGGAACAAAGGTAACATGCCTCACAAAACAGAAGAGAACTTTACTTTTGACCTCATGTTGGTTATTCTGCATCTGTTATTTCCTTTAAGGCTAACGATAAAGCTAAACACCTAGACATTATCACACTCTTATTAAAACATTGAAACAAGTTTCAGAGAGGTTAAGTAACCTTCTTAAGGTCACACAGCTGATATGATATAGACTGGCTGCAAATGGATAGTTCTCTAACTATGAAGTTCATGCTTTTTCTATTATGCTATTAAGAATCTCTTGTAGAGTGGAAAAAAATAATAGTCATATTCAAAATGAGGGTTAAGTAGCAACACAGATAAAAACTGACATTACCTTGGGCCATTTGCTGTGGAATCCGTGGCTGGAACCCACCTCCTGGTGGGTGGGGCTGGACTCCAGCATGACTGGTGCCAGCCTTCTGGTGGGTAGGTAAGCCCCGACACTGATGGGCTAGCGGGAAGACTCCAAAGCGGTTCTTGCCAGCACCCCTGTCCTTGTGGTAGGATAAGGTCCTAAAAATGGCTTCACCCAGTGTCTGTGTCTGCAGGGGGCGCTCTCCAAGTTCAGCAAGTGGGTCTGAGTGACCCAGGCTCCTTTCAGATTACTGCCTCTGCTCTGGGTCTTGAAGCATGCGAAATTTTGCCTGCTCCATGTAAGAGCAGTGTCTGTTTCTTATGGCCCTCTGGCTCTCCCATATGAAAGGTCTGCTGGCCTTCAAAGCAAGACATTCTGAAAGTTTGTCTTCCCATTATAGGACCCCCGGGCTGGGGAAACCAATGCCAGTCTTGGACCCCTCAGTCTTTGGGGAGAACCGCTGCCATTGTGATTATCCTCCTGTGTGTGTTGCTTACCTAAAAGTGTGGGTCTTCACTACAAGCATCCTTGCCTCTTTGACCCATCCTGGTGTGGCTCCTTCTTTATACCTTTAGTTGTGAAACATTTTTTCTGTGAGTCTCCAGGTCATTCTCATCGACGGTTGCTCTGCAGAGAGCTGTAATCTTGGTGTGTCTGTGGGAGAACGTGAGGTCCGGGTCTTTCTACTCCACCATCTTGGCTGCACCTCCCCAAAATAAATTTGTTTAAAAAAGCACTAAATATCTGAGGAAAGTTTTTTGTCAAACCCAATACTCCAAGATTAAATAGAAAGAAGTTGCACAGCGTAATGATCTGGCAGTAAATAGACCTTGTTTTCATTTTTGTTTCAACTTGATTGGCTGAGCCATTTTGAGTAGGTTTCTAACTTCCCCAAATTTCAATTCTTTTATCTCAAACAATGCACTTCTAATGGTATTGCTCAGGTTAAATTAAATAATGCACATGGAACACTTACCACACTCCTTGTCATGTGGTCAGTGTTTCATAAGTGTTAGTCACCATTACTAATAAAGTTTCCTCATTCAAAATCTTTTTTATTTTAAAAAACTCGATAAAATTTTCAATGTTCACAGAAAATTTAGCTTGAAAGACTTTGAAGAGTGTGCTAAGGATATTTACCACCAATATTTTTTCTTCTTCCTATCATTTACCAAACTGTCACTAAGATTTCTTGGAAATACATTTCAGGGGTTGCCATACTGAAGGCAATTTATTTGACTGGCAGATGATAGAAGAACTATTAGTAAAATACATTTTACCAATTTTACAACTCTCCCTGGTAGCATGATATGAAGATTTGATGCTGTGATCTTAAATAACAAAGCTGACCTTCGGAAAATTGTAAATTAGAAATTATTTAAATTGACAGCAACTTTCTTTCTAATAAATCCCTAGTCCAGCCTTAGACTAAGCTGCAGCTCTGTGCTACTGGGAATGATAGACACTATCACATATGACTTATACATATTAAAATTAAATAAAATGTAAAATTCAGTTACTCAGTCAGACTGGCCACATTTCAAGTGCTCAAAAACCATGTGATTAGTGGCTACTGTGCTGAAGAGTGTGCAAATAAACTCTTTCTATCGTTGCAGAACACTCTATTGGACAGTGCTGTCTGAGATTCAAATAACTTGTATCCTTCCTTGGTCTGGCACCATCAAAACTGCTTCCTGTTTAATGTCATCATCTAATGTTTTCTTTCCTTGAGCTTTTCCTGTCCTTTGTCTTATACTATCCACTAACAAGTCAGGTGCTGAAGTGTTAACAGGGAGAGAACTCTGGGCTCATTTCCAGGCTAGTGTTTGGCTAACTTTTCATCTTCTATAGCAGTATTTTTCAGAGTGAGGTCCTAGATAACTGCTCTCATAATCAACCAGAATGATTATTTAAATTTCAGATTTTTGAGCCCCATATTAGACCTTCTGAATCTGCATTTTAATCTAGATTCCTCATTCACTGTTATAAAATGTTGCAGGCTGGGAACCATTGCTGAGAACAACCACTACTGGTGTCCAAGTACCAAGAGCCTCAGAGCTGGATATTACACTGCAAAGGAATAAGGAGCAATGCCATGTTTAGGTATCGAAGGAGATATTTTTGAAGAAGAATTATTTTTGTTGCTGTTCAAACCATACAATCGAAAGCCATTTGCACAAAGGCTCATCGTGGACTTTTTGAGTAATACCACTCAATGTAATAAAGTTGACTTACCCACTAAGAATTTAAAAAAATTGCCCTTGGCCTGAGGCATTTTCTTTATTAACATTTTGGAATCATGTTTACTTTTTGACTTCATTTTATTTTGTTATTATTATTTTCTTGAGGTATAATTGACAAAAGCATATAATATTTAAAGTATACAATGTGATGATTTGATATACGTATATTTTGTGAAGAGAAATCATGTTTACTTTTGTAATTTGATTCTATGTTATTTATAATTTGAAGTCATTTAAAAATTTCTCCTTTGAAAGAAGGAAGGCATTTCCAAAAGAATTTTTAAAGTAAAAATTAATGAAAGCAGAAAAACCAGATAAAAAGAAACAAAAATAAACACTAAATAAAATTGAAAACTGTCTTACTGACTAGACAAAAAAAGAAAAAAGTCAAAACCAGAAACAAAACTAAATGATGGAAAATCCTCTGGCAAGTCTCATCAAGGTAAAAAGAGTATTATTAAATGATACTAAAAATAGAAAGGGAAAATATCTATGTGGATACAGACAATATTTAGATGACTAAAAATAAGACAGTCTGGTAGAAAAATATTAAGCAAAGTTTTGTTTTTACCAGTTATGAAGATTTACAATAAAGCTTTAATAATTAAAGCAGGGCAATTTGCCACAAATAGACTAGACGAACAGAACAGAGAATTTAGGAGCAAGGCTTCAAAGATGTGGGAACTTCCTCTAGGACAAAGAAGGCATTGCTAAGTACTGGGGAAAACATGGTGTGGAAACAAGTGACTATCCACCTGGACAAACAGAACGCATGATCCCTAACTTGAACCATAATACAATTCCAGATGAATTAAAATCTTAAATATGAAAAATCAAGCCAGTAAAACAATAAAAGAAACTAGAAGCAGTTAGAAGAACTGCTTAATTTTCCCTTCACCAAACCAGCTTGTCTACCTCTGTACCCTATATTCCGGTTAAAATGGATATTTTTAGATATTAAAAAAAAAAAAAACTTCTAGAGTTTTTTGCAATGGGCATACGGCTTTGCTCACTCTCTATATAGAAGAATTCTTTGTCAGTGTCCACACACACACACACACACACACTGGAGTAGTATGCATCTATCCATGTTTTCCCCCAAAGCTATAAAAAGGTTACCTGATCTAAAAAAAGATATTCAGCTTCACATCTTATGAGCTCTTATATAGTTTTAATATCTGTCTTGCCCTGCAGCTATTTCCCAACAATAAACTATACATAGGAATCATAGTGTAAGGGGAAAATAAAGATATATAGTGACACCAATATGTGAAAGCAAAACATCTGGAAATTCAGTGAAAATATTAATAAACTCAGTGAAAAATTCAGTCAAACTTTCTAATAGTATGTAGACAAAAATAAATGCATACTTAGCTCAGCTGAATAGACATAGTAGTGAGTCACCTACATGGTGCTTATTAGTCTGGAGACCATTAGAAACCACCACCAAGCAGGATTCCAACTAGCTTGTCTTGATTTAATTTACACCAATTTCTTCCTTTTTAAAAATTTTATTTTTGTTTTTTTTTTTTGGAGGAGGTACCAGGGATTGAACCCAGGACCCTGTGCATGCTGGTCATGTGCTCTGCCACTGAGCTATACCCTCCCCCTAGAACAATTTCTTGTTGTGCAGTAGAATAAAGGGTTTATAACTGGAGTGCTGGGCAGGAGGGCACACGTTTACCTGTGAGTCTCATAATTCTTTGTTCTAGGAAACGGGAGGGGCAAAGACACAAGTCATCAGAGACATTCCCAAAAAAAGGAGTTTCTCCCATGGCAGGATAGAGATTTTACAGGTCATAAACCAAGGACATGGAGTGGGATTGCTGGATCATAGGGTAAGTCTATTCTCAGGTTTTTACAGACTCTCTCTATTGTTTTCCACAGTGGATGCACCACCATTCTTTGTTTCTTATTACCTGATCCCAGTTGTAAAATGTGATGGGAACCATCACGCCACCACTACTTTCAATCAGACCGAATAATAACAATAGCTAAAAATGACTGAATATTTACTATGGATGAGACACTGTACCTAACACTTTACTTGCATGATCTTGTTGAGTCCTCATAGAACAATTTAAAATACATACTGCTATTTCTTTTAACAGATAAGGAAACTGAGGCTCAGAGAAGGCAAGTAAATTCTTAAGATTACATAGTTATTATCGCGTGGAGCTGGGATTCATCACTGTGTCTGTCTGACTCCCTGGGCTGTGTTCTTAATCATTTTCTTATTCCCAAGTATATGATTATTGCTCATTCAGCCCGAAGGGCACAGGAGATTCAATCACTGCTCGCGTGCACCTCACTATCCAGCAGGAAAGGCAGAAGTGAAAATCAATAATTAGTAAATAGTGTGATACATGTTAAATTTTCACAGGATGTTATTGAGTCCAGAGGACAGATGCCAACTGTCAGAGGAGGCCAAAAAATAGCTCTGGAGGACTGACAAGGTTGAGAAGGACATTTCAGGTGGAGGGAAGGCAGGCACCGTGGCACAAAGGGCAAGGCCCATCGCAGATCCCCGTGTAGTTCCGAGTGCCTGCGGTGAAGGACACACACGACGGAGATGCAGTGAATGAAGCAGGAGAGGTTTGGCCAGGCCAGATTCTGAGGAACATCTAGATGACACGCGAAGGCATTTAAACTCTCTGCTGCAGAATATATGTGTTAGAAAGCCAGTCTTGTACATGTTCTCCCTTGACACGTTTCTTCATAGAAAGGCTGGGTCCTGTTTATCTCTGAGTAGCCAAAGCCTTCCAGGGGCAGTTACTCAACAAATACTTGTCGAATGAAAAAGTGAATGAATGAATGAGTGAAGGAAGAGCTTTAAGCACATCACGGTATATACTTTGACGGCAGGGGTTCAGGATTAGATGGCGCCAACAACGAGGTGACAGTGGAATTATGCTGCGAAGGTACAGTGAAAAGTCAGTGGGGAGAAGGACTGTCATTAACCAACACAGAAGACGCAGAGGGTTAGTTGGGAGCAGGGTGAGGTGAGGTGGAGCAGGAGAGACGCAGATTGCAAGAGCCTGCGATTGGATTTAGGGATGTGTTGAGTTGGAAATGGTTGGAAACTGCCCAAGTTATGATTTCTTGTAATTACTGGGTTTGGAAGCTAGAACGAAGGGTCATGCTCTCAAAACCATGGCGATATTCCGCTTACATCGAGAGAGAGTTTGTACAGGGAGACTAGAGGGAGCTCTGGGGTAGGACTTAAAGGATGAACAAGTGCTTTCCAGAGGTTAATACAGGTTATAGAATCTTGTTTCGTCATCAGGGTAGAGAAAGAGAAACCTAGAATGTGGGCTTTGGGGAAGTAAGGAATGAGATAAATCTCGTGGCGTGAAATCTAAGGAAAATTCAAGGGGGCATGTATTCAACAGGATTAAACTCTATAGAGAGGAGTAAATTTAGCATAACTTGCTATGTGTTGTTCAGCAATATATTTATTGGGGAAATTATATGATGCCTATGGAATTAATTCTAAAACAATCTTAAGGGTCTGCTTTGCTTGGTGCTATATTTTTCCTATGAGTTAGATGGCATTTTATATTCAGCAGGAGAAATTGAGCATTTTAAAAAAGTAAATCATACTCACAAATGACATTTTCATAAAAAAAAAAGAAGGATGTTAATACAGTGTTATACCAGGAGTATACAGTGAATTTAATTGCTTGTTTGCTCAAGACATCATTAAGAATAGCTGTTTGTAGGTGAAAAAAATAAGAAACCCAAGTGGGAATTTCAGAGCAACTGGTGAGCTGACTTTTCTGGTGGGAAGCACCCTGTTAGATGACTATGTGAATATAATATCTCTTGAATATGTGAGAAGAGTCTTAGAGGCTTTGAATAAAATGATCTTATTACAAATAGAAGCATAACTGAAGATTCAGCGCTGCGATTCATTTCCAAAAGTAAGGACTGTTTTCATGGTTGTAAAAAGGAGTTAAAACTTTTTAATCTTTTAGAAATTTAAATTATGATTCAATTTTAAAAGTATTTGTTGAGCCTAAGGAATACATGTACCTCGTCTATGTAAAATATCGATTCTATGCAAAGAAAAAAGAAATCTATATATCATTAGAATTTTTTAATAGAAGTATACTATATATGGAAAGTGCATGCAAATGTGCAACTCAGTGATTTTTCTCCCAAACTGAACGCAGCTGTGAAATCTCCCAGACCAAGAGACAGAATGTCGGCAGCACCTGCAATGCTTTTTCTGAGTCCTCTTCCAGTCACCAGGAGTAAACACCATTTGCCTTCTACAACGTAAAATCTAAATTTGTCAGCACTCGATTTCATCCAGTTCTTTACCATGTAAACAGAGAAGAGTTCACTGGAGGCAGTGCATTTACTGATTCACTTAATTTCTTCCTTATTTTGGCTCTGAGCTCGTCCGTGGTAGGGATTATGGTTGACTCTGTTCATCTTTACCTGAAGGACCTCATGCAGGGTTTGGAAAAGGGTAGGCTTTCAAGAATTAGATTGACTAATAAAAATGGTAAGCAGTGGGAGCAAGGAAAACCTGAGGACAACTGGAACCGGAAATTTTTCTTTGGGATAAAGGGGTTTGGGATTTGGTGACACTGAAATACCAACACAGCCCTGGGCCAATTTTTACTCTTAGCATGTCTCAGAGTAGGGCAGAAAGAGGAGTGTGCTTTTCTGGGGCTGATGTGGGCCTCCTGTGATAGAATCTGAGAGAGGGGAGGGTTAGTAACTGCCCCATTTCTGATTCTGTAATGACACCAGAATGGCTCTCTATCGCCATCTGACAACCTGCTTCTGTAACAGAGAACGTAGGCAAGTTTTTTCCCTTTAATTCCTCAGGGAGGCTAAGGTTACTTTCCAGAGACCGCAAGGAGGTTGCATTTGAAGTGAACAGATTTCACTAGTAATATTTTATCACTGCTGTTCTACACGTATTTTAGAGTTTTTTCCTCAACCTACTTATGGATGAATATTTAGAACCGTATAAAATGACTTACCAAAAGGAGAATAGTCAGTCAACTAAGTATTTTGCTGCGTAAATATTGTCAATAACCATGATTTTCTTATTCTTCCATTGTCCATATGACATTTAATTCAATGATACTCATAGAAATTAAGATGAGGTGAAGGAGTACCTGCCCTGTAATTTACATGAATAAACTCCTTATAGTCTCACAATGATCACACCTCACGTTATATGTTATTCACATTTTACGGAAATGAGGCTTAGAGAAATTCAGCCACTGGCCAAAGCCCCAAATTAAGGGAGTCTTTGGAGATTCAAATCCAGGTCTGTCTGGCTCCAGAATCTGGGCTTCTATTCCTATAAGATACTCAAGATCTTATCAGTTCTGATACTTTGGGCTTTTACCCACTATTAGATCCCCAATACTATTTACCCAAGGTTTTTTTTTGTTTTTTTTTTAATTTAATGACTAAGCAGATATCCTTTTAACTAGAAAATAACACAGCCAGCCTGGTGGTTTTGTCTCTGAAGTGTTGGCAGTCATTCACAGAGAGATTTCGGTATTACACCAGGAACACAGAACTAGAAGACAAAAGTCCCAAGTATTGCATTCAACTTAGAATGCAGGGTGGACGAGCAGCCTCGACAATCCTCCACAGAGATGCAGCACTTGGCATTCTGACCAATGTAATCACTTTCTTGGGGTAAAGATGTTGTCTCTGGAAGTTCCAGTTAAAAATAGGTTAACTGTTCGTTCCCATTATGACTTCAGCATGAATTAAACTAACAAGTGGTGAGAAAAGGCACAGAGGGTATCAAACCAGTGAAAGGCCACCCATCAGCCAGGGATGCTCATCGACGCAAAGGAGTCTCCTGCGATGAGAAGGCGACCGCGTCTTAGGTTCTGCTTAGGACGAAAGGAGACGGTGGTGGTCGGTCTTCTCTGGAGACGATGAAAGCACAGTCCGAAGCGGCTTCCTGTCATTCTCCCCGAGTAGAGTCAGGAACTAAGATGGGGCTCTCTCTGTGTCAAGCCTGGAATTCCAGGCTTCCTTGGCTTAAGCCTCTTCTTGTCACGCACAGCTCCTGGTGGCTTATTCTCCAGCTTTGCTTCACACTTCGCTCCTACAGTGGATTTTCTGATCTCTTTGAACTTCTCCCAATGTGCCTTCAGGCATTTCTTTCTTTCTTTTCTTTCTTTAAATTGAAGTATAGTTGATTTACAACGTTGTGTTAGTTTCTGGTGTACAGCATAGTGATTCAGTTTTACATATATATATATTTTTCATGCTCTTTTTCATTATAGGTTATTACAAGATATTGAATGTAGTTCCCTGTGCTGTACAGTAGGACCTTGTTTAGCTATTTTATGTATAGTAATTTGTATCAGCTAATCCAAAACTCCTAAATTATCCTCCCCTCCTTCCTCTTTGGTAATCATAGTTTGTTTTTTATTTCTGTGAATCTCTTTCTCTTTTGTAAATAAGTTCATTTCTATCATTTTGAAAAGAGCAAACAAATGCATACGTCTGTGTTTGCTTCCTAAACTACTAAAATTCCGTGAAACATGGTTTTTACTGCTGTCAACCCCAACTCTCCTACGTGTAATTTTAAATACCACAGGACACCAAATAGGTGACAAGGAGGCAGGTAGTAATAAAAATAAAATAATGTTATTTTGTCTTCTAAAAAAGAATCAGACATATGAGGTGATAAATCTATTCCTTTCAAATCTAGTGGAGTATTTTAGGCCATATAAAGAGAGAAATGGAATGCGTTCAATTAAAAATGATTGAGAAGTGTTATTCTTTACTTTGAAACAGCTGTCACTTTAATTATTTATAATTTTTATTCTCAGCTCAAGAGTGAAAAGACGAATTTTATATAACCGGATAGCTATTATAAAGCTAACCAGATACCTTTGTCTTTCTTCTTGCTTTTATATTAAGCCCTATAGACTAAGCGCCCAGCTATAAATAAAACTATTGATGTTAAAAGGTCATGGCTGTGACCTTTCACATGTTTCTTCTCCACTGTATCTATATACAGTGTATACTTTACCCAGAGAAGAGATTCTTTATTTAAGGGAGCTTAAACTGTTCAAATTTGTAATGTACTGGGGATTTTGGAATGTCTAGGGGACTTAGTGGATAAAGAACTGACCTTTCATCTCTGAACCCAGACACAGTCCAACCTCAGATAAGTGAAAAAGTTTCGTGTCAGTTGCCTGTATGATAAACCAGTACTATCCACTATCTTCCAACCCAATTAAGCATTACTGGCAGAGCTGGCCCCAAGAGGCACACGGAGTATAGAAATGGAATAACTTCCTCTCCTGGAGTGGGTGTCTGAACCTTCAAGATAGGATTTTAAGGTTATAAATGGGACACTCTGGCCAAAGTAGCATCTACAGAGAGAAATCCATATACCCGTGTGGAAGTCACCCCACCCCCACCATCACATGCAAATTTGAGAATACTTTCACCTTTTATGGGGTATGTCTGCAAATGCAGTTTGGAAAATATTTTTATTCTCTTACTTTGCAGAAAACAACAACAACAACAACAAACCCTGGATGTAGTAGGTGGTAGCAGTCGTGGGTAGTGGTTAGTGGCATGCGATGCAGTTCGCCGCTGATAGAGCCGACAGTGTTCACAGAATCACAGAAAGGTGTGGGCGAGTCTCTAAAATATTCAATAATACACACATCCCTGCGTTTTATTTTGTCGTATTTGATAAGAAATTGTGACGCATTTTCATTTTAATATTTAAATTTTACTTACCTAACATTAAGATGAATTCCCTTCTGAAATCAACATCAGAAATAATGAAAAGACCACGTAAGCTTCTTGAGGACATGATTGCTGGTGTTTTGCTTCTTTGATTTTTTTAAGTATACAATCTAACAATGCACAGTAGATGGTCACCATCTACTTTGTGATGAGTGAATGAGTAATGATCAAAAGAGGGGTTATTGCAAGTAGGGAGGTCACTGTCAGTGGAAAAAAAATGTGTTAAATGTTTCGATTTGTAGAAGTAATGAGGCTGGGGAGATTGAACAATTCCTATAAAAATATTCAAATAATTAAACATTTCACCAATGAAATGTATCAGGTTAAACTTGAAAATCTCTACTGTAATAGAAGGTAATATAGTGATTAAACATATTTATTTTTCTTCCTTGGAGAGGAGACAATGGTCATTGTCATTTAATTTAAGTAGAGCTTTCATTTACATGTTACTAAGAACTTTGTAATACGCCATTATTCATCAGCTATTTTAAAATTAACAAAACTGAAAGAAATAAATTTTTTTTTCTGAGGATGTATGACATATGACAAGGAAGGATAAGCGGATAAAAACTATGCATTTAAACTCTTTGGTTGGATTACAGGTTATTTTCATTTACTTTTTTCTATTTTTCTATATTTTACTAGTGTTATACAATAAACATATTTCTTCTTATTTTTTTTAACCAAGAAAAGTAACCTCTGAAACAAATACTGCTCCCTAAATTCTGCCTCATTACAACTTTCTCTTTAACCATCACTCGTGTTTGAAAAACTAAATATAGTATTCACTCTGTAAATCTAAAACTCAGTAAGTCCTTTGGATATTAAAAGGGAGAATACTTGAAAAGTTTTATGTCATGAGTAATTTGATTTGAAAGTTGAGTGAAGGTGAACTCAATTAAGGTGAAGCATTCAAATTCAAGAGCAGAGGCAAGTGTAGCTGGAAGGGAAGAAAAACTTGAAAATACTTAAAGGGAATTGTGTCGAGTGGTTCGGAGGAAAAGCAAGCCAGCCTCTTCTGATCTACGTACACAGATGATCTTTATACTATTACTGGATTTGGCCCAAACTGATCAAATGAAACAAATCATTACCCAGTTGTACTTTAGTGACGACATGAAATGTGAATGGCAAAAATATTAGCTAAATAGTAATAAAAATATGAAGAAAAGAAGTAAAACCCAGAGGGTAACAGATTGAAAAGATCAAGATATGAAATAGCCAAACCACAATCAAGTTGAAGGTGAGAAAATGATGCCACACGTGGTCTTCAGAGTAGATGAGAAATGTGGGCAGAGTATCTGAGAAAGTTTGGAGTGGAGTATTGATGTGAGGAAAAATCTAAAGCTAAAATTCAGGTTTTGTGATGAAGGATTTTTGGTTGGATATTTCAAGATGATCTATTTTCTCCATATGGCTTTTCAAAGGGAGATTGGATGTAATCAGTAAGAACCATTTAGAAATGGCTTATTCTGGAAATAATATCTTCTTTCAATCACTATTTTTCCTACCTAACAGGGAAACTAAATATGAAACCCAGAATTCTGACATCAGTGCACAGCAATTTCAGCCTTTCTGAATCTTTTGTTTAAAGTTCTTTTGTTTGCTTTCTGAAACTTAGAAATAAAGCTGTCAGTTACTTTACTTGGGGTGAGTCACTGCATCTTCACAGCAGGGCTGTACAACCACGGCATCTGCAAACGTCACATTCCTGTGAATTCCTTATTTCCATGATCCTTCTCTGTGCATCCCCTTTGCAGCATATGTGACAATTATAGTTGAAATAGCTCCTTAATTATTCATTTACTGTAGGTGTATCTCACTAGACATGAAGGCAAGCTTATATCTATTTCTGCACCACTGCATCTGAAGTGCCTAACTGCACAGCACACAGTAGGTGTTTAATAACTGCTGAATGAATGTTTGAATCAGTGAATAAGTAAAGCACTCTCTGAGCTTTCATTCTGACTTAACTCACATGTAAGAAAACAGATGCCTGCAATTACGTGGCTTTCCATTGCTCAGAAGTGATTTTCTGCTATTTGAAGGGTAAATAATACTTTTTAATTTCATTGACTGGGAAATAAGCATTTTTTTTCCCAGAAATAACACAATAAGCACATATACAACCACAAACTCCACGAAAATTTCTACTGAATAAAGTTACTAATGTAACTAAGAAAATGCAAGTCACTGATGATCCTCATGCATTTTTTCTTTGAGATGTCTTTCGTAAATTGTGATTTAAAACCACGTCCACTTGTTCGATGTCTGCAGGTATTCAATGCAGAGTAAAAACCAAGGGAAGATCTCTTGCTTTAAAGATGATAACGCCTTTGGAATGTTAATAGTGCAAAACTTCCTAAAGGAAAATTATTTCTTTACTGGAGAGGAAAAGAGTCAGATTGGCTTAGTCCATTTTGCACCTTTGTGCTAGGGAATCTCGAGGTTTAAATTATAGCAGCTTCAGTCTTTGCTTTTCAATCCCTTAATCCTTAAGGAGCATAGGTTTCAGTTCAAGACAACTTCACACAGAACATAAGAAAAGGCTCTGTGAGCCTACCTCAAGTAGGATGATATTTTTTTCAGCTGTGATCTTTCACTTGCATCCCACAGTAAAAAATGACTTTGAGGCAAACCAGTGTCAAATAATTAATGCATTTTCAATGGAGGGCCTCCCCCCACCACTCTGCTGTAATGCAATGCATGCCAAGCAATAAATGCTTTCATGCAAGCCACTCGTACCTGTGGTTTTCATCACTGTTTCACTGGGATCCCTCCCATTAGAGAACCTTTGTGAGGTACCTGAGCTGAAATGGGAAGGAAAGCCAGCCCGGGAGGGTTTACATCTGGTAGCCTACCCCATGACTTAAACAGCCTACATCTTTAAAAAAAAAAAAAAAAAAAGTTATACAGGTTGAATTGGGGCAATTATGTTCTGATCTAAGACATATATATTTGTCGATTATTTCCAGGTGTTTCTTAAAAAACATATTTTCTTGATCTATAATTAATATTGTGCTAATGGAACTCTAGCAAAATGCCACAAAACCACTCACGATTTCTGCATGCCATAAATGATAAGAACTAATAGTAACCTTATTAAGATTCGTAGGTTTTTAAGTATTATCCTAGTTGGTGTCACCACTATTGTTTAAAATTATAATATCCAGGTGCTGTATGTGGTATTTGATCAAAGGGAATGGGAAATGTAATGAGTTATAAATTTTCTCCCTAAGGACTCAAACTATATAATGGGAGAGGGTGTGATTTATTTTCTGAGTGATTCTGGAAACAGTTATGAAAACCTTTAGTTAAATGTTGGTAACCGGGGTTATTGAATCTGCTGATATTTACCACTTACAGGGGGGTTATAGAAGTGCATTTTTTCGAGGGGGAAGCCAAACTAAAATGTCTTTTAAAAAAAACTGCGTATCAGAAAGCATTACTATCACCTGCTGATTGTTTTAAATGAATATTTCCAGACTCTCTATGACATGTTCATAGAATCAAAAAAAAAAAAAAAAAAAAAGAGAGAGAGACTTCAAAATTGACCTTTAGAGATAACAAAAAATGACACGATTTTTTTTCATGGTGATGAAGACATCCTCTAAATTACAATGAACAGTTGAGCTGTAATTTTATGGGAACATTTCTAATTTTTCTCACATTAACCTTGTGTTAAGAAATGCTGACAACTTTGAATTGCAGGACCAAATCCACTTCCCCTTCTTTGCCATCCACGAACAAGATCAGTCCTTCCCCTTTAAGCAAATGCCGTAAGAAAGCCTCAGAAAAGGGTTGCACACTTTTTCTTTTTTCTTTCTTCTTTTTTTCCCTTTATTTTTGATCTTCCTCAAATATTGTTTGAGCTTAATCACTGTCTTCCAACAAGCTTAATGTGACATCACCTTGAAACAAAAACACACAGCTCTCCAGTCTGGCTCTGGAATGAAAAAGCTCTGATTATAAGTCCTCTGTGTGATCTTTTCAGATTGCACTGATGAGATGAAGTTTAATCTCGTTTCTCTCCTCTCCAGGACCACAAACCACAGGCAGTTTACGGCCGCCTGAAAATCTCTTACATCTGGAAGAGGAATAATTCATGGGATTTTGCCCGACAGCCATGACAGGCAGCAGGGCAGCCAGAAACAACCGTCTCTTATGTTGTGCTATTTGCAAAAAATCAGAAGGGGAGGAGTCGGCACAGGACCACATCCTTTAGCATATGTTCACGGAGAAAACCCTTTTATTTCCTGCCAGATGCTTCATGAATAGGTCCTAAATATTACATAGACAGTAGCTATCACTTCCACACAGAATTCCTGGGTGTCTGCTAAGCTGCAAAGCACATGAAGGCCTATTGTCTGGCAAAGGGTCATGGTTAAATTTGCCCAGATTTTTTTTTTTTTAATAGATATTTCAGATGCTACGTGTGATTTATAGGCATTTGCACACCCTGCTGTGCATGAATACGATACCATCTTCTGAGTGGGATTATTCCATGAAATGTATATGGGATTTAGCTACAGTAACTTTTATTGGGCAGCTTAGAATGGCCAGCAAAGTACTAGAATTTACTGCAGCACAGCTTGGGCTGTCAGGCTCCGGGTTGGTGTTTATGATTTCTGCAGAAGCAGAAATAAACAACTTCTCCTTAATGGCCTCCTTTATGTGGAGGCAGCGGTGGTCCTATCTGGTCTCTCACGGTAGCTGGTGTGGCTGCCTGTCCCATTTCGGCTGCAACCAGCGTCCGAAAATTTGCATTCTGGCTTTTCTGAGTTTTCTGCAACAGTAGCCAGAAATAGGGGGAAAGACTGCAAATGTCTGAGTGGGTAGCACTCCGTTCTACTGTTTGCAGGGCTATAAATACATCGTGGATAGAATGACTCAATTTTAAGACTCGGCTGGAGAGCAGAGAAGGAAACGGTCGGATTTATTTTCAGGTTGTACATTGTCAGTCTACCCTGTAAAAATACTCATCAAAGAAGATGCAGATGACTTCTTTGAGAGGCCTGGTTTTCCCCAAGCATATGATACAGTTAAATCACCATTCAACAGGCATTTCAAGGTATAGTTAAGCAATGTTCAGACTTGTATCAGGCGTAAGCGCCAGCATATGAATATGTTAAATATGTGTTTTCTTATTGAGGCAAACATTTTTTGCAAAAGTCATCACCTAAACCTTTGCTGATGCAACAACTGTTTTTAAAGTTCCAAAGAACGTTGACATACGTTGTACATAGGAGCGGGCAGAAAATACATTTTTAAAAAACGAGACAACCGTTTCATGCCAAAGAAAAACAATTCCTTTGCCAAACTACACATTGTTAACTTAAAATGTGTTCCATGTGGAAGTAGGAAGGCTGATTTTAAGGAAAGGCTAGTGATCTGAAGTCAGCTGGCTCCATGCCTGTCAACTACACATTTTGGCTTCTAGTTTTACAGCTAGAATTGGAAATATTTATTTCCCCGATTTAAGACTCGTTCTTTTCTTTTGCCTAGTAAACCAATGAATTTGCCTGTAAACATGGATACAGAAAAAAAAAAAAAGACTTCTAGGCAATACGCAAGGGAAGAATAATTTAAAATCTCTTGTAGGCAGCATATTATAGGTTGGAAAGATTGTATTTTTTTCCTGTTCTCATTTTGTCCAGTCCTTTTGCCAGCATTTTTGTATACTCATCACATTTTCTGGAAAGAAATTAAATTACCGAAGCCTTCAGCTCTTAAGTTTGAAAGCTTATGGCCACAAGACAGACACATATTTGGAAGACTTATATCTCTACTGATGACAATATTCACCCATCACCACTGTTTAGTTACCAACATCAACAAGCCTTCAGATAGCCTGTTACTGGTGCCTCTGGTTTCTGCTTGTTATATTGTGGTCTTATGCAGGTTACAGATGAGTTCTGAGAGGCAGCATGAATACACAGGTATGAGGGATCATTGGAACGGCTTTGCCAAGGGAAGGAGTCTTGATATTGTTCTTTTTTTTTAAATCTAAAATTCATTTGATCATCGTATCAAACTGACATTAGATCACTTAATTTGTCATACATTTTTCTGCATTTGATCTTTGCATTCAAGAATATAGGAAAAATGACTTATCAAAAAAAGGTTTTTTTTTTTTTTTTTGCGTTGTTTTCTGTAATATGAAAGAGTAGGAATTCAAACTTCAAAAATAGGTGGAGTTGTAGCATTTCTTTCAGCTTCCCGCTCTCAAACACTAATCCAGAGGCTTTCAGTAGCCAGATTTTAGTAAGTCGGAGTGGGCAAGAGCTATTTATTGCAATTCTGAGAGCATACAGCTCCTCCTTTTCACACATCCCCCTTTGCTGGAATACACAAGTTTTATTTATGATTTTGGATTTTATTTCACAGCATTCCAGTTTAGTTTAGCATGATGTATTTAATAACCATGTCGACTGTCTTAATTACCCTATAAAGCAGGGTTGCATTGCCATTTGACCCTCCACGGCATTCCAGAGAAACTGCAGGACCATGATAATTACCAACCGCCTGTGAGAAAATTAAACAAAAAGGCCCAACTTTTAAACCACCATTTTAAACGACCTATTACATCTCAGGAATAAATCATTGATGAAATAGCCTGCTTAACAGGAAAATAGCTATTCCATAGCAAAGAATTTCCCTTTGCATGATCATGAAGAGAATCTTAAGTATTCTTCTGCTCAAAAGGTTACATTTTATGTCTGTCCAATGCCTTTTAATGACACATTTTTGTGTAATTTTACAGTAATCAAAAGCCTTGGCCAATAGAGGTTACAGACTGTGGCTTTTTGTCCGTCTTAACCATTTTGCTCCCTCCAGAATACTAAATGCACTTAGAGATGGCCAGAGGAAAGAAAGATCTGTTTATAATTGGGGAAAATTCAAATTAAAAGAAGATCTATGCATAGGTTCATCTCCTTTCATTAGCACAGCCATTTGCTATACATTCTGCAAAAAGTGCTGATCAATCACTCCGTGGGGTAAGATTGATTTATTAATTGCTACCATAGTCCAAAAAATAGTGACCCGCCTTGAAGGTCTAATGTTTGGGTTAATTTGCGAGTGGTGCCAATATGTCATAACTAATCATGATATATCGTTACGTTTACTTCTGTGTAAAAGTTCTATCAGTCTGAAGCTCAACGAACATAAAGCTTAAGTTCTCTCTCTCCCTGTTCTCCCCACAGATAAATATTTGTTTTGTGAAAATTGATATTTTACATATGTTTCTTATTATGGTTCCCAGTGTTAAGTTAGAGATATACTAGATAACTCTTTTCTGATCCCACTATAATCCAATGGTTAAAATTATCACTTAAAAAAAATGTTTTGAGTACAACTCAACTGAGGACATATAAAAATCGTAAGCTTTGATTCTTCCTGCAATAACTTTGACTCTCTTCTCGGCACAAAGCAAGATAAGCACGTGTATTCTGAGGTCATGTAATGTCCATTCCCAGGTTTCTAACACTGGCCACTTATTTATTTATTTATTTTTCTATTGGCGAATTGCCTGGTATCCAGGGAAGCTGGCCAACGGGTACTAGAAATAATTAGGTGAACAAATGTGCTCTTTTGGCGAGGATCTACAGTGGAAAAGACAAGTACTAGATTGGTTATCAGGCATCCCAGCCTCCCTTACTTGTTCTGCTGCGTGCCAGCTGTGTGATCTTCAATAAATTACTCACCTTCTCTGAGTTTCAGTTTTCTTGCTTGTAATGGAAATAATGGTAGCTATTTCACAACATTCTAGGGAGGATTAAATAAGATAATATATGTAAGATGCCTTCCGTAAGGTTTGACTCAGAATAGTTACTCAGTTTTTGTTGGACTTGGTTTTTTGGCTCTGTCCCCAACAGAGTTCACAGTAATCTGACTAATGCTTTGCTAAATGTTTTCTTATTGAAACCCACTCCAAAGCTCCGAGGCTTAACACTGAAAAGAGATCGCCAATTAGCAAGGAGAGGCTGACCAAGGAGCCTTAATCTATTTCCTGAACCATGGATGCCACGTGAATTACGATGGCCACCAGTGTCAGTTGCCAATGGTACATTCCTCGCTGCTCTTCAAAAATTTTGTCCCAACCATAGATTATTCCCTGGCTTCTTTTTGGCATAGTTGAAGAAAGCTAGAGTCTAAAAATAAAATATATGAAAGGAAAAACAAAAAGATAAATAAGGAAAAATTTAGAAAATCATTAGGTTCTTGAAGGAGAGATTTTGATTCCTGTCCTAGTTGGCTCTCACCAGGGTCTGTCCAGTTCTAGATCCAAGCCCCAAAACTTTGTCCAGGTGTCTCTGGCTTATGTTTCCATACTCCTGGCTGCCCACTGAAGCGAGGACAACACCTACCTCATCTTCTATCAGAAAAGAACTGTTCTTTTTGACACGTTAAGCTCTGGTATTCAGGCTTTGTGCTAAACATTAGCCTTGCACCCACTTAGGGCTTTTCAGCTCAAATCAAAGTTTAGGTCTAAGAAACAACCCCTTCTCAAGAGACTGGCATCACAAATCATCTCACTCCTCGGCTGAGACATATACGGAATAACCAGGTCGATGAAGGCACCACGATCCAATCTAATTCTCAAAGTTGCAGTGACTGTAATATTAGTGAAATCTCATTTCTTCTGAAAACAAATCTCAGTATTGGCCCTGGCAGAAAATTATCCAGGTGAAGATGGACCGCCTTGATCCAGTAGCTCCTGAAATCCACTTTTCATTAAGGTTCTCTCCAACTATTACCTCCCTGACCCACTAATGTGGCAGCTCCTGGAGTCCACAGTGATCCTGCATGGGATTTAGAGGGACTGATGACTTGAGTGGGAAAATTATAACTTTATTTTTTCACTAACCTCAAGCTAACATTTCTAATTTTGTTCAAATTTGAATGCAGACAATAAACCACAGTAATTAGCATAATAAATCACAGCTATTTTCATATCACATGACACATGAGACAGATATCATTTATACTCTTTAATACTTCAAAACTAGATGAGGTGGTAATTGGGTCTGTTACCGTATCTTCTTATTTAATACATTATAATGAAGCATGTATGTTATTATATTGTAAATTATTTTTAAAACTATATTTAAGGATCACAGCTTTCCTTTGTGGCCCGGTATGTTACATTTTCTGGGTGTAAATGCATTCTTCTCGGGTGGGGTCTATGGCACGGGAAGTGTGAGAAATTATGCTGCTAATGTCATCTTTACCCAGCACAACGCTTCCTTCTGGAAGTAGACCGTGCTTCCCTCACAGATCAGGAGAGAAATAGGTGATTCAAGTTGGTCAAACTTTTTCTTCCTCCAGATTTTTCAGGCTAGAAATGACAATAAAATGCCCTTTTCTTTTTGATGGAGCAGTGGGAATATGGGTCCAGGGAGCCATGTTTACCACTAGGGGAACGATGTTCAGTGGTAGAAGGAAATTAAACAAGATAAGGGAAAGCGGTAGGGAGAACAGACAGACTTGGTAATTTTTCTTATCCCTGGATCCAGTCCCTGAGGCCAGCCCCAGCCTTCTGTGGCTGGGTTAGATAAGCCAGTGGGTTTCCTTTTTGAGTTAGTTTAGCATGGGTTTCTCGATCTCACAACAACCGTGACAACAAAAACATCGAACCAATACGGAGAAACATCTTGGCCTCTTTCCTCTCTGACTCAGGTGATAGCACAAGTCTCTTTCCTTAGAACACCATCATTACAGACATCTATTATTTTTTGCCAACTCAGAACCCTTTCCCTCTTCTTTTATAAATGGATACCGTTTTTCCTTAGAATATTGCCTCTCCCTGTTCTCAGTCTACTTTCTGTGGATAAAGCTGATCCACCTTAAGCTGGAGGGGAGAAGATGCGATGCAGGACTCCACCTCTCAGCACATTTCCTGGTTCTGACCAGGTTCAACGTAAGATATAATCTGGACCATTGAGAGCCAAGTGCTTTTATGAAACTTGAGAAAAGACATGGCTCTTTCCATTGGGATGACAGACAACAAGAAGTGATGCTGGAGGTACCAGGGCCGTCTCTGTGGAATGCTGAGCAGAGACTTTGAAATGGACCAGACCGGAGTGACATCATTGGAGCCCCTACATCCAGGGATGCCAATGGTTGCTTCTTATGCACTCAGCAGTCTTCCTCTAGATTTTGCAATTCTGTGAAACAATAAATGGCTTTCACATTTTTATCAGCTTAAGTCACTTTGAGTTTGGCTTCTGTCTTGAGGCCAAAAACAGCCCTGAAAAATATACTCTTGGTACGCAAGCCAGACCAAAGTCCTCTAAAATCTTTTTTGCTAAATATTGTCAGCGAGGGTTTTGTTGTGTGCCGGACATTTCATCCTTCTCCAGGAGCACATGTGGTGTCAGTAGTCACTAGATCAATGAACTGACCCCTATGAACAAGGAGGATTTGAGAATACTTTTTGCTGCTTTGTTTGAATCATGACCTTGCATGCCTCATACTGCTGAGCAGTGATCCCAGATTTCCCGGTGGCCAGACCTAAGGGTTACCATGGTGGTGTCACTGACCGCATGCCATCTTAGAGATGTATACCATACAGTCTGGGCCACTGGGAGTCAAGTCCAGTGGTTTTATAAAGCTTGAGAACAAGCAGAGCTCTTTCCACTAGGAATGCTGACATCTAGGATAAGCAAGGCTGAGGCACTGGGAAAAGGTGAGGAGACATGCCCTGAACAGCCACGTGTGCCAGAGGCCAGAAACCAGTCACGCTTTTCCTGCCTTGCTCTGGGATGAAAGTCTTTGAAAAACACAGCTCAGTACCCCAATCATCTCCCCTTGGCATTTTCAAAGTTGTACGTCTTTCCTGCTCTCCCCGTTTTGAATGAATGAATCAATCAGACCTCTTTGAATCTGGATAAAGCTAGGATTGACCTGCCATCCCTGAGACAGCTGCTGCCTCCTCTGTTTACGTTTCTTCATTTTGCCTTTCCCTCACTTTCTTCAGCAACATTTGGCTCCCAGTATTGTGTGTCGCCGAGTTTGTAGCCCAAGGGTAAACCTCAGCCACCAGATAGAGGATAGAGATGTCACATGGGGAGGGAAGACAGTGGAAGTAACTCAGAGGAAGCAGCAAGAAGGAAAAAGCCCCAGCTTCCATGGTCCCCAGCAGCTGAGTTGTCCAGTTCATTCATTCTTACAGCACACAACATCTATCTAAATTATGAGCATCACCTCAGTGACTGATACTGTCTTTTGTATTTTGATTCCCTTAATTCTTGGCCTGTCTTTGAACAAAGGATACCACCTTATAGGCCCATCTGCAAAACACCTTGGTCTCTTCAGGATCAAGACCAAGAGACCCCATCTGCTCTATACCTTCTCAGATCCTCTGTCTCGTCTGAGAAGCTCTTCTGCCCCAACTCATTGTCAGCATGAAAAACCTCAACCGTACGTACTTTTTATACCTTCACAGACTCTGTGGACAGCCATGGTGTTCCAGGTCTCTTCCAGGTGTGGGCAAAAAATAATACATATGATTATTAATGCCAACATTTCAATTCCCTTTAAATATAAATATGGATCAAGCACTTCTCAAGGGCTGGGCCTTGTGCCACGTGCTGGGGCTATAATTAGTTAAACGAGACAATATTGTTACTATCTGCACATAGTTAGCTATCTAAAGAGGAAAGCTGGCTTCATACAAATCATTAAAAATGTGCAGAATATTAAAAATGTTATGGTGGGATCTCAGCTAATCTCGGAGGTCAGGAAAGTCTCATCAGACGATGTAACGTTGAACGATGAGTACTTGTTAAACAAAGAAGCAGGGGAAAGGCTGCCCAGATCAGTGAAGGAATATCCAAAAGGGACAAGACAAGAGGATTAAACCTATCAGTGCGGCTGGAACCCAGCAAAGCCAGAGGGAGCACAGCCCTCAGGGAGACCAGGGAGGTGGGAAGGAGCCAATTTTGGAGAGCCCAGTAAGCCACGTTAAGAATGTTTTTAATTAAAGTAGACTCGAGGAAAACTCTACAGATTTGGAACAGATGCTGTGGGAAGCGGGAAAGAGCTGTTGAGAGAGAAGCGAAGGGATTGCCAGTGTTTGCGAAGGCCCAGCTGAGGTTGGACATCGTGACAATGTAATGAAAGCAATCAGCACAGCTATTTAATTTTCTCCAACAACACTTAGCAGCCGGGAAATAGGCATGATGAAAAGAGGCAACCAGGTTGTCTCGGAATTCGGGATTGGCTGGGTACGTGCGAGTGTGTCAAAAGAAACAAAAGGAAGGCTGTTGGTGGGAGCACTGGCACTCACCTTGGCCGTGAGACCCAGGTCATGAAAGGAAGGAGTGTTTAGAAAAGATGGTCAGTGGGATGAACACCAGGGCAGCCTTCGGGGTCCTGACTGCCTTGTTCACGTCCCGTCTCCACCGGGCTCTGTGAACTTGGGGAAGTCTGTGCAAATGTTTGAGCTAAAATGGAAAGCTTGCTAGTTTAACCTCCTAATTCTGGGGGGAGAAGAAAACAGAAAATTTATGTAAAGAGTTTAGCCCAGACTCTGGCACGTAGTAGACACTCAATAAATGTTATTTTACAAGGAAGAGAGAAGAGTGGGCGTGTACAAAGCCTGAGCGCTCTGGACAAGAACCGGCACAGCACAGGAGGTCCTGGGGGAGCTGAAGCAGCAGCCCTGCGGGACTGAGGCGGGGACAGCGGGCAAAGGATCTCGGCAGAGTGACAGACGGACTCGCTGCAGAGTGGGACTGAAAGCCCTCTGAGCAGTGAAGTCCAGATACCATGAGAGCAGCATTTTATAGGCCATCAACTTGTGACCCATCGTGATGACCAAAGGGAAAGGAAAACTGCGATCCAGGGACTTATATCCAAGCGAAGTGTCTGGTAGGAGGCACGCTGTAGGATCAGGTACAGACATTCTCCAGGGACAATCTGTCCAATTTCAGGCCTTCACTCCCTTAAGTATCGCTGTTTCCTTCTTGGGTCTTGAAGTTCTCCTGCTCTCCTGGGTCTTTCCCTGAACTGACTGTTGTATTTCTGCTCCTGTCATACAACTCTGGTCCTTGTCTCTTCTGGCTGAGATCCTCATCGGCCCTTGCTCAGAACCAAGGTTCCTATACACACGTTCTCCAGAAGCTCTGTTCTTTTTCCATTGCTTGACTGTGCTTTAAACTGGGGCGGCCATCAGAATTCTCTGATTGGAGCCTAGATTCACAAAACATCTTACTCTACACGAAAGCCCACACTTGCAGTCATAGCCTGCACTCATTTTCGCCATAAACAACTATTGTATCTGCCCCGCAGCGGGGTGTGCCAGGGGCTGGGTGGGGGTCACTGTCCTTGACTTCTCTGCAGCTCAGAACACTGGGTTTCCACGCTTTTGATGACACTGCCCTTTGTCACTCTAAACTGTCTCATTTTACCCACTTCTAATGAGCACCAACTCCTTCAGGGCGTGTGGTCCTCAACCAGTTTCCACAGAGTGAACAAGCTTAATGTGCAGTCCACGGTTCCCGCTTTCCTCCCTACACTCTTACCTGGGAGATTTCATTTAATTCCCAATTATTTAACCATCACTTCATTACAAATGACTCTTAAAGTGACTTTCCACTTCTGACCTGGCCCCCAAGTACATCTGATAACTCACCAAAACAAAAACCAACAGCAGTAACTAATGTTTATTCAGTGCTGTAGAGTTTCCAAATTGCATAACCTCCCTTCAGGACACAATCAGATTTCTTCGCACACCGGATGATTTCCACGTCCCCCCAGTCCTCTGTCCAGGTTCTGAAGGACGAGGCTCCATTCTGCTCCTCTTTGTGACAGGCCGTTTCCCTTCAGCTTATTCTCAGTGCGGTTCCCTCCCACCGCACGTGGGAACTTTCACCATCCAGTGACTTCTCTCTTGCATGGGTCCGAGCTCACCACACCCAGCCCCCCACCCCAGTTCTGCCAGTGACCCTCCCTTCCACCTTGACCCCCTTGACAAAACGGCCTAATTTCTCTGAACTTGCCTTCTTCACCTCATTACCCTCAATTCTCTCCTCATCACTATCAGGCTTCCACACCCACCTCATTCCTGAAGCCTAGAAAATTCTGGAGTTACAAGGCAGTGCTTGTGAATTTGGATTTACTAAAACTGAATCATAACTCCCACGTCAAAGAAACCGAGAGAGGACAATCTCTTCATCTCTACACTCTAACCTCCCTTTAAACCAGGCTTCGGCCTCTTCTAAACTGGAAGAAAAGGGGCTACAGCCCACATTCAAAGAGAAAAGGGAAAATTTAATTCTTTGCTTTGGCATTTCCAGAGCCCAGCTACTGATGTAAGGGGAATTTAAGAGACTGCCTAGGACAATCTTCATATGAGATGGGCACCTCAGGTTCAGATTTCAGAACCCCCCTCTTCTAACGTGCCACTCTAACACGTCTCTTACTCGTCAGCACCAATCACCTAATCAGATTTTTACCTTATTTATTTCTCTGTGGCTGCACGCACAACTGTACTTCTCATGACAGCCTTTTTCTGCAGCGTATAAAACATCACTTTGTCATGTTTTATTTCTACCTCTCCAACTATTCTTGTTTAGTGGATTTTACGCCCTTTTCTTCTTTTATTTTTCTCTTAAAAATTTGTTCCTTCCAGAGTTCCATCCTCAACCCCTGTCTTACTGGATGCAGTCTCTCAGGGTTGCCCCATCTTGCTCAGAAACCTATCCTGGACCCCGAGCCCATATATTACTCTGTCTACCAGGCTTCTCCACCTGAATGTATCAGAGGCATCTTAGACAAAGTATGTCCAGATTTCAACATCTCAACTTTATTCTCCCTCCAGTTTCAAAGTGAATTTAAGGGCAAGCTCTGATATGAAAGTCGTAGTAGGGTTCTCTGTCCGGTCCTGATATAACAAGGTCACCTTCCCACAAGTCACTCAGGCCAAAGATCTCAAAGTCATTTTGGACTCACTTGTGACCCCACACAACAAATGTTGCAGGGTTCGATCTGCTCTGCATCCTGGATGTCTCCAAATTGTATCGCTACAGCATCACTGCTCTTTGATCTATTATATTTCTTTCTTTCTACTCATCCTGTATTATTCATCTTAAGAAAAATTATTTCATTGTAACATCTTTAAAAAAAAAATCTCGGTTTCTCCTCAGGTCAAGTTACATGTTCATCACAGGACACCTTTGGCTCTTCGTTCTGGGGCTGATTATCGATGCTGAAGTCCAGTAGAAAGAAAGAGGACAGAGCCATGTTACAGGCTTTTAAAGGTTTGCGCAGAAGTGGTTAATGTTCTCCTCGCTTACATTTCATTGGTCAAAGAAAATCACAAGGCCTGCTTTTACATTAATGAGGCAGGAAGTATAACTTCCCCTCGGGGACAGACCCAGAAGAAATACATTTGGTAGAGATGCAACCAGTAGGAAGTGGCTATTCTGAACAAATACTAGGATAGACTTTACACTCGAAAAAGATTTTAACGGAGTTGTTCTTTATTTACTTGTAATTCTGCCTCCTATTTAAAGTGATCTCATGCACACCCACGTCTTCAACAATCACTTACACATTGATGGCAGTCAACTCTGCATCTCTAGGCCAGGTACCTCATCCAAGCTTCAGACTTCTATTCCAAATACTATGAGCAAGGTCTCTGTAGATATGCCACAGGCAATTCAATTTCAGTAAATCTCCAAGTGAATATACATTCTTCCTCCCAATCTGTTTTATATTTGCTCTTGCATTTCTTATTTTGATCAACAATATATTAAGGCACATGCTACATGACATTTGAATTGTGTTGTTTATTAAAGTATTATCCCCCACCTGCCCACCTCCCACCCCATCTCCCCAGCCAAGATAGCGACCTCCTGGCGGTTAGGACCATGGTCTTCTTCCTCTACCCCGGTGCCCAACTATGCCTAGTTCCTAACGAGCACTCGGTAAACGCTGCTCTGTTGAATACATGAATGAGTGAGCACCCTTCTAAATGGTGTTTCTAATTCTTCTCCCTCAGTTCATTCTTTACAATGTCACTCTATTTCTTTTCTGAAATTTAGGAGGCATTTAACGCTTCCTATGACCAGCACGGCCCCCATCCACTTAGCTGTGTTCTCGAGTGTGCTGTTTCTCTGCATCTTCCTACTTCCTCTACTTAAAATGACTTAAACCCTCTTCACCATCTCTATTTTTTCCTCCTCCTCCTCAAATTCTAAGTACCTTCAGAGTCAGATGTCAAGTCACCTACAAAAAAAATTCTTCCGGCTCAGTTTTCCTTATTGCCCTGACAAAATTAATTTTAGTTTCCTCTTGCATTTCCCATTTTATTGTATGGTTATACCTATTTTTAAGACTTGTTACATAGTATTGCAATTATTTAGTTGCAGGTTTCTCTCAATAAAGAATAACTCTGTGTGTGTGTGTATATATATATATGTAAAATAGATATATTTTCACAAACATCTCAGCATCTTCGGATTTCATCCGAACTGAATTGAATATAAGTTGCCAATTTGACACTCAGGATTTCTGGACGATACGCCCAGCAGTCAATGTATGACATCAGAGGAATTTTACTTTGTGTTGCGATTCAGCACGTCCAGGACCACATGGACATGCGCAGTGCTCCTCCGTGTTAAAGTTCAGCACACGTGGGATGCAGAGGAGGTCTGCAGGCCGTGCGCTCTGTCCCGGGGAGCCATCCGTGCTCGGGCTCCTGGAGGGCAGGCCAGGGCTCAGGGGTCCTCCTCACTGATTGGAGACTCTCCAAAGCCCTCGGCTGTGGTGACTCTGCCCAGTGATTTCCAGCGGGACCTGGGCCTCAGGGACAACACTCTTGCTCCTTGGGGCCAGCTGCAACCTGGAGGCGTCTCTGACAGTCCGCACACCTCATCTTCTCCAGCCTGAAGGTCTGCTTGGCCGACAGTTAAGGACTGTTGTACGTGCTGTGCGTGCGCTTGGCCTTGCTGGTCCTTTCCCCAAATCAGTATCTTGAGTTTTGGGGAGTCCCGTCTTCATCTTTAGCATCAGCACCATTAAGGGCTTGGCTCCGAGGTTAGTGGGAAATAAACAGATGACTGATTGGATGAATGAATGGCCAGTGTGGGGAGGGGACACAAAAGAGGACTGGGAGAAAGAGGGAGGGGAGGCCTGGTAGGCAGTGCTCAGGAGGCTTACATTACACCAAGTGGCCTTTGTCTCTTTTTGATAATCAGGGGACTGGAAAGAGTTGGGGAGCTGAGAACAATGCTGGAAGTTTAAAACGGGCAAAGTATAAAGAGTGGACTAGGAGTCTGCTAAAAAGCATCAATTATCAGTCAAAATTAGGTGTCATGAATTTATTAGGGAAGTCCCAATCCCAATGGTTCTGGACATTTTCAGTAATGCATTTCTGCCTGAATGCAGAGTAGAAAAATGAGATAATGGTAGTGATCAAGATTTAAGGATTGGTAAATTATATGTATCTGGGGACTATTAAATTAAAGCTGAAGTTCAAAAGAGCCTTTGAGATGAACCATGCGGGAACACGACTAGGTGTGTCTCTCTGGAAGCCAATTGTGAGACTGTCTAAAAATCTCCCTCTTCCAAGTGGACGATATTAATATTAACCTTCTGAGCATCACCACTCACGTTCATTTGTAAAAGTATCACTCATGCCAACAGGCACCAGGTCATTTTTTTCCATATCTCCATGTGAATGTGTCTGAGTATAGAATTTTATAGTTCTGACCCCCTAAGGCAAACAAACCTCTTTTGAAGTTTTTTTTTAAAGTAATTTCTGCTATTGCTATAATTGTCCTTTAAATTCACATTCAGTAACTTATTTGCATATAAAAAAATTGCAGATGTCTGACAACAGTCCTGAATAGTTAGGAAATGTAATAATGAAGATCAATTTTAGATGTAAAAACAATCTAAATTCCATGAATAGATTCAGGTAGCAATTATAATGTGAAATAGCATCAATTAAAATACTTAGCATTAGTGAATGATCAATATATGTTATAATACGAAAGTGTTATAATTTCCCAGAGCAGCACTGACATTCAGATATAAGGCTAGTCCATTAAAGCAATTATAATAAACACCATGGGACTTTAAATATAATTCTGTTATTAAAGAACATTCTTATACTGAGTACAGGGTTTGACATTATACCTAGGTTTTAGTAATAGGAGACAAAACAATGGTGGATCCCAGATTCCCTGACATGACAGAGGAAGTTCAAACAAACAAACGAACAAAACAAAGCAAGACACACCTAGAATTTAATAGGGTAAATGATGAATTGTCATTTTTATTACCAATCATTTTCTTTTTCAAAATTCTTATGTCATGTGGTCTATTTAATTTAGGAGTGTAGTTTTTGGGGAGAGTTTCCTGGGGGAGTGACAGGGAAGGGAGAGAGGGTGGTTATTCAAATGAGTTAGTACAGGAGGGTTTAGCTCAGTGATAGAGTGCACGTCCAGCATGTACAAGGTCTGGGGTTCAAGCCCCAGTACCTCCATTAAAAATAAGTAAATAAATAGAAACTTAATTACTATACCCCCCCCAAAAAAGTAGAGGTGGTTTGTGTCATAGCCCATCACGTACCATGGGACACTGTGCTTAGACCATCTGGGGACTCCTTTCTCTAAATCCCTGTTCCTCACCCAACCCCAACACAAAAAAAGGACCCAAAATTGGAGCATCAGTTATTTTCCTAATAGAGAATCAATATTATACGACAGAGATAATATTTACGGATTTAAATTGCTTACGGCAGAGATTTTTATATAAGTAGATCAAAGAAGTATTAAAATTATACTCACACATTATCTAAGAATAGCAGATTAGGTTTATTTCAAAGAAAATGCTAGCAGACTCATTTAATTTTTTTTTTTCTTTTTCCTACACCTGTATTCTCAAAAAATCATAAATTAAGAGGTCTCATCCCGGGAAGCTGAATTTGATAAGCCAGGTAAAACCTGGGGGTCATGAAATTAAACACAAAAACAAAGACTTATGAAATTATAAAGGTTTTCATTAAAAGAGCCTTGTATTATAAGCATAACTTGTAATTTGGGAAAGGACAAGCAAACAATTTAGGAATTAATTTTATTTGCTGTGGAGATTTGCTATGGTCAGGCTTTAGGCCAGGGAGAGACGCTTTACATACAAATGAACACACAGAAGATCAAACTGCATATTCTCTTCCAAATTCTTCAAGAAATATTGGGAAACCTGTTGAAAAATTAGCATATTGAATGTGGTATTAGTTAAGGTAAGTAGGTCAAGGTCCTCCCACAAACGGATACAAAATGGATGAAGGCTCAGATACAAGGAGCTAACGCACTGCCTCCCACAGAGCAGTGGTCACTAAGGCGCTCTCTGCGTGGGGAATCGAAGCCAGGCCCTTTGCTCTGTGCTTCTGCCATCACTTGGATTCGTACCACCATCTGCTTCCTAATGGAGGCTGGAGAAAGAGCGTGTGGCAGACAAACCTACTGGTTATACACTGTGTCCAGAGGTAAGATGCAGCCTCTGTGCCCCCTCCAATGGCTAGAAATAGGTCATATAACCATGCCTCGTTGCAAGAAGGCCTGAAAGTCCCTGGCTAGGCAGCTGCTTTCCAGCTACAAGTGTTCATGCACTATGAATGGAAGAACAGATGTGGAGGAACCATGAGCATTCTGCCGTAAATATCTACCTCTGCATTCAGCCTTTGCTCTTAAAATTTGATAATCTTAATCTGGCCAATTGCTTAATCTCATTGCTCACATTAGTTCACATTTTCATCATTTGCAAATCTTCCCTAGCTATAGTGGATGTGTTCCATCAATAAATAAATAGATCTGACATAGTTAGGAACCACAATTGATTTCAATAAGCAATTATTTAACTTCTCCTTGGGGATAAAATAGTGACTTAGATGAACTTCTCTATATTTAACACTTTTCTGGACAATGATAGACAGTAGTGGACAAGAAAGACATAAAACCTGTATTCTCTGGGGGGACCAATGATGAAACATACAAGAAAACAGAAAACATAAAGAAGTAATATGTTTAGGTAGGGATAAGTGTCATGAGAAAGAGAGTGAATGGGAAAGGCAAGCAGCATTAGACAGCTGGTCAGAGAGACTTCCTGAAAAGGTGACAGTCACATGAAGGTGTGAATGATGAGAAGGTGTCAGCCACACAAATGCTCAAGTGGAAGTTTTCAAGGCAATGAGGACAGCAAAGGCAAGGAGGGCAAATAGGGTTGAGCTGGAAGCATTGACCACACGTGTCCATGGACAGTGGGTTGAAGCACAGTGGTCCAGGGGTATGAGAGGGGGTCAGAGAGCAAGGCAGGAGCCAGTTCATGTGGCTTTAAAGACCAACAGAAGGACTCTGGCCTTTATTATTTGGAATAAGAAAACACTGAATAGTTTTAAGCAGGTGAATGGCATACTCCGCTATAACTAAGTTGTTGCCACGTATAGAATTATAGGGAGACATGAGATTAGATGTAACTGGGGTGGAGAGGGTATAGCCCAAGTGGCAGAGCGCTTGCTTAGCACGTACGAGGTCCTGGGTTCAATCCCTAGTACCTCCACTAAAAAAGAAAAAAACAAAAAAAATTAAAGAAAGAAACCTAATTACCTCCCCCTACCAAAAAAAAAAAAAAAAAAATAGACGTAACTAGGGGAATACACGGAGGTGTTAGCATGTACACCTAACTCAGATGAGGGAATCTCAGAAAGGCTTCCTAGAAGAAGTGATAGATGAATTTGAGTTTTAAAGGATTAACTATAGTTGGACAATTGAGGTGGGTGAATCTGGTTGAAGAAGCAGAGCAGGAGGCAGCAGATAAAAATTTATACATTATTCTGGGGCAGAAGATGAGGTCCAGGCGTACAACCAAAAATACAATCATGAGGAATCTTTTGTATGACACAAAGGTATTTGGTTGGACTTCATCTTCAAAATGATAGAACATTGGGAGGATCCATGCAGAGGTGCGGGATGATCAGATTTGCCTTTTGGAATGAGCCCCTCTGATAGCCTGGGGAGAATGGACTGAGTGTGTTTGGCACCAAGAGTAGTTGTCTGTGTGAAAAGAGACAAAGGCCTGAAGCCGTAAGCTAAGACCTCAGCTATAGAGATGGAAATATTAAATACCAGTGGAGAGAAAAAGGAGATGGCTAGACTATTTTCTAGTTTTCTGGTGGTTGTTGGCATTTTCCAAGATAGAGAATACAGGAAGAGAGAGAGGCAAACATGAATTGGATGAGGAGAGAAAGGGGCCATAGTAGGGTAAGGGGCTCACAATGTGTAAGCCAGGTCTTATCTGCAATAAAAAATAAGTTTCTGGGAGTGAATAATAGTGCAGTAGTTGGAAAAGTCATGCACATTAAAAGCTATTGAATTATTTCTAGTGACTTGAAATCTAAATATCTCAATAGTACAGTATCAGATACTTGTAGTTAGATATTGTATTTATTTTTTTAAAAAGTACATCTCATAGCAACATTTACAGAGCTTCATATGAGGGTATTTTTATCAACCAGTAGTTGGCAAAGATTGTGTCTATTTATATAACATCATAAAATTAACTTACTTATAACCATATAGAAAAGAGCTAACTAACATTTATTGAATACATTGCCTGTCAGATACTGTACTGAGTACTTTATATATAATAATTCTTTTATTTAATCTTAGTCTTGAAGTACGAACAAGTATCATCCCCATTTACTATTTGATGAAACTGAAACTCAGAGAGATTGTGGAATTTGCCCATGGTCACCAGCTGGTAAGTGGCAGGGGCAGGAATTCTACCCTTATTTTGAGCTACAACAGAACACAGCCTCTGTCACCTTTTTTTCAACGTTAACATGGTGATTCATTAAGCTGTCTTCTTGGGGGCTCTTATATGACTGGATGATTTTAAAGCAAGCTATTAGCTTTGGAATTAAAAAAAAAAGTAAACCTGCTTTTTCATTTTAAGTCAATTTGACATTGTTTTAATTAAAGACTCTAACAAAAGCAAACATCCTCAGGGCTGATTTCCCCGGTGGAAAGGTCAAGGATTTGGGAGTCAGTAGGCTGGGATTCAAACCTAGTTCTACTCTCATTGACTGGTTTATCTCAAGCAAATTTCTTTTCTTCTCAGAATTCACATTTACGAAATCAGCACTCTACCCCACGTCAGTGCTGGACACCGAGTGGGCATTTAGTAAACACTGTCCACTGCTTTTCTAGATTAAGTACAGTAAGCATTGAGTTGGGAAGCAGAAACATTAAACGAACACTTTCTTCATCAAAAATGAAACTAACACGCTGTTGCAGAATTTTTCTTTTCCTCTCTGTTTAAATCAAGCTAAAGCATTCTCTCTTATCTCATCTTGGTCACTTTGCCAGTCTTTCACTTGGCCCTCCCCTCACCCTGTGAAAAAAACAAAATTAATCCAGAGATGAGGAGCCTTGAGAATCTTGGGGGGCCGGGGCCAGGGACTGGAACCCGCCATCCGACTGCCACCAGTCACCAGCTCCTTCTCCCTCTCCACTTGGCTTTTTGCCCTTCTTTCCCATATGTTGGCTGTTCTCATTTCCAGATCAGAGTTGACCTCTTTTGTAAGGTTAAAAAAAGCGTTAAAAGCCGCTGCCTTTTTACTGTCATACATTATTAGCTTTCTCATCCCATCAAATAAAAGAGCTGCATTCTCCTTTACCCAGCTCTTATGACTGAGGTATTTAAAGAAAGGCTTTTCTCCCTTCTTTTTCCTACAGTTTACAAAGAAATCTAACATCATGAATTAATTTACCAAATATAGTAAAATAGCCTTCTTTCTCCATAGAGAAATCCTCCCCAATCCTGCCGCCCACTATAATTAAAAATTAATACTGAGTCGCTTTGAGTCAATTACCCTAAAAATACCAACATAAACACAAAATTAGAGCAGGATCTCTTTCATTGTCAAGTACATACAATTTAAATATTTCAGTGTATGTTGATGCACTGAGTGACGGATGGCAAAACCGATATTAGCATTGGATAACAACATTTTTTTAACTTTTTGGTTTAAGATAACTATACATTCACATGCAATGTTGAGAGATAATAGAAAGGGATCCATACACCCTTTGTCTAGTTTTCCACAAACATTTTTAAAAATTGAAGTACCGTCAGTTACAATGTGTCAGTTTCTGGTGTACAGCACAGTGTCCCAGTCATCCACACACATACACATATTCATTTTCATATTCTTTTTCATTAAAGGTTGTTGCAAGATATTGAACATAGTTCCCTGTGCTGTACAGAAGAAATTTTTAAAAATCTATTTTTATAGATAGTGGCTAACATTTGTAATCTCAAACTTTTTAAACAAAATCATTTCTATTTGAGTGTGCCATGGCTTAGTACTTTGATAGGCTCAATGTAATTCCTTTTGTTTAAAATCTGAAAAGAATTTCTTCTGTGTGAATACAGGTTTTGCCTTCTCAGCAGTCACATGCTCACAAATACTAGTTTCTTTGCTGTCTGAGAGAATTCTTGAAAAAAGAATATTTAAACTCTCAATATCAAAATACCAGAATTATTTACTATAATGCAATTTTACTATATACACATATTTACTATAAATGCATTTTTTTTAAGTATTTAAAACAGTTACAAAATTCAAACAAAGTATTTTACCCCCTCTAAAATATCCATGTTACTTATAAAGTGAAGCATATAGAAAGTTCTGGAATATTGTTGTGTTACAGTGGATACTTATACTGTGGCTTCTTGTATGTGTATGTGTGTGCATGTGTGTGTGTGTGTGAGTGTCTGTGTGTGTTTGGTTACTTTAATTTGTAGATCATAAATTGTGTGTGTGTTTAATGTGGTTGTCTCTGTTATTCTTATTGTGACATTTATTTTATTGAATTTTCTACAGGATTAGCAATCTCTCCAAAGACGCACATATGCTGAGACAGACAAACCAAATGAAAGCTGCTCAAAATAGAAGGGTTAAAAAAAAATCTCTTCAGAGTTCTACAATGTTTTCCACGATCTAATCATCAAACTAAATTACGACGGTGACAGCCTTCCATATCTGGTTCCTCTGAGTCTCTTTAAATTAATTCAACACCATTACAATTCTGGGAAGCTAGAGGCTGTGACTTAGAGTCCAATTAAAAACATAACATAATTTAATTGTTGATAAAAAGATAATCTTAGAAAGTTCATTTTCATGGGAATTATTAAAAACTTGATATATTCCACATGGGAATAACAATTTTATTTCACCTCAGGTAAGGAAAGTAAATGGAAATAAATTCAATTGTAAGTACAATGAAAAAAAGATTGCCTCCAAAAATGTAATTTTTGGATACTTACACTGGTATTCTTGAGGATTGATAGGAAAAATTCATGCTTTTCTTTCTAAGTGAAAAGTGGAAAAACAAATCAAAAAAACCAATCAAACCATAAGCCCTGACATAGCTTTAGCCCTCTGAGTCTAGCAAACCAAAACCACCAACTACAAACTTCTCAGCACAGACTGGAAAAAGCTACTAGATCAGCGAGCAGTTTTAGAGATGAATTTATAGACCACTCGAGTTCTTAGTTATATTAATATTGAATAGCTGGTGCAATAATTTGGCAAAAGTATTAAAAAATGACTCAACCTAACTAATTAAGTCGATAATAACTCACTTTCGGTTATGGCCTCAGTTGAAGCACTAGTTTATAATCTTTATTAACTATTCTATACATTTTTAACTAGTGGGATTATAAATTTCTGTGTTTTGACAGCAGATGTTGTCAGGAGAGAGCACCTCTTTCCCGGTTCCTCCATTTGACCTGGAGACGGCTGCCCCCCGGGCTCCGGCACAAGGACAGAAATGGAGGAAGGAGACAATAGTTGTAGGAATACCCATTAGGCTGAAGGGGAAAACTGTGCCAGCATTTTTTTTTCTATTTAAAAAAATATAACATTTTATTACTTTTGAATATTTCAGGAACACGCTGCTTGTCCAAAAATTAGACGTAAATAAAAATCTTGACTTAATCAGTCATAGTTTCTGTTCATTTAGACGTTGGCAATGACCAAGTTTCCCATTACAATCTGTAAAATGAGGCTTCAACAGGCTAATTTAATTGTGTCAATAGCTGCAGTAAGTTATATCTAGCAACATGTATTTCCAAATATTCATGTTAAGTACCTCCTCCTTTTACCTCAGCTCTCCTCCGTTTCAGCACCACCATCTTAATTCACCTCCCATCTTCCTTTTCAATTGTTAGCTCCAGGGCAGCCTGAGTAGTGAAGACACTGCTCCACATACTGCCGTCTACTGGGGAGTCGAGGCTGGTGGGCAAAATGGTGATGTCCCAAAGTTAACACAGTTACCGGACTTGGTCTATCAAACTGTGAGTAAAACAAGAGTGCTGCAGAAGGAGGTTCCGATAGAAACACCACGAGGTGGTCAGACAGGTAAGCAGTCAGCAGCAGAGAAAGCCACAGACAAAGAAGGAAGATTCCAAATCCTGGTCTAGGGTAGAGGCAGGGTTCCCACAACTGAAATGGAGGCTCACAAGACAAAAGCCATGCCAGTCAGGGTCTAGACATACAGTTGCAATAAATCCTTCTATCCTAAATATGGATGCAGAAGCCTATGGGGCTATATGAAACCAGTGCACCTGTGGTGGACTAGAGCACAAGACCCTCTTATCCCAGTGACGCACTTTAGGATGAATACCTTGGGAAATTCTGTAGAAACCCGGAATGCTGCTCTAGGGCATTTTGGGGTCAATTTACTGGTAAGTTCAGTGGGTAAAGAAGCTGAAGCAGTAAAAGAATTTTCTGCCTTGAACAAGGAGTGATATGAAAACTGGTCCAGGATACCTACCCTTGAGGGGAACACAGGACTTGGAAGACAGTGATATTTATTGGGGTGGGAGGAGAGTAAGATGAGGGCTGGCGTTGAGAGTTTGCTCTGAGAACCCAATGAGGTAATGCTTAAAAGAGTGCTTTGTCAATTATAAATAATTATTTTCATGAGAGTTTATTGATACCTATTGCCCTAAGACTTCTACCAACTCCACTTACTTAGGTCAATGAAGTTATTAAGCGAAGATGCACGTACGTGATTGTCAAACATACACAAGCTATAGACGTGTCTGTTTCACTTTGAGACCCCACCCTTTTTTTCTCCCCTCATGTACTAATCAGAAAATGCCAAATCCAGAGGGAGGGTAGAGCTCAGCGGTAGAGTTATGCATGAGGTCCTGGGTTCAATCCCCGGTACCTCCATTAAAAATAAATAAATAAACCTAATTACCTCCCCTGCCAAAAAATAAAATGCCAAATCCATTAACACCTTCTTGCTGCTCGTGAAACTATGAGTGTTCTGCAAGTGGCCCCCATATTTCCTTTAGCGTTTTTGCTGATCTTTCTGGAAATTCCCATCACTACTCGTAATTCTCCGGCACTAGTTTTTCATTATGGGCTTTGATTCGAACCCTTCACAACACTGCGCTACGGCATGTTTCTGCTTCTATCCCAAGATCTGTCTTTTCTGATTCCCTCACTGCTCCTGCTGCACTAAGGGCTTTGAATCTTTGCCTCCATGTCCCGCTCTCTCCCTGTTCTCTCTGGACTCTTTCTTCTGCTCTCACCTTAAAAACCAACACCATCCTCGCTTTTCACAGTGCAGCTTTTACCTCTTAGTGCTGCTTCCTGAATCCCAGCTAAAACCATAGACTGGGTATATCGGATGGCTCTGAAGTTCCTTTCGGTGTTTGCAGGATACAGAGAGTTCCTTCTCTGTTCTGCAAACAGGGATATAATAGAGGGAGAGCAATGGTTATTGTAATATTTGAGGTCCCAGAACCCTTTGGGATCTAGTTAAAATTATTATGAACCCTCAAGAAGGTACATATATAACATATTATTTTTCATATAATTTTAGGAAGTTTCCTCCTGAAGCCATCTATGAATCTACTCTCTTGGCGCAAGGGGGCTTCTATCTCAGGTTAAGACTTTTCTTATAGAAAGAAAAAAAAAATTATAGGTTTTGTAGAAAGACCTGAGTGCAAATCCTGATTTTGACTGTGTGACTCTAAAATAAATATTTCACTGAGTCGAAATTTATTCTTCTGTAAAATAAGACAATATTCACTTTCTGAGTTGTTGAGGATTAGAGATAATTTGGTAATTTTCTAGCCAAAAGTAATCCTTTGATAAACATTATTATTATTAAAAAAATGTACCCCATTATGTTCCGGTGGAACATTATGTCCCACAACACGACAACAGTATTGGGTCGGCAGTGAACTAAATTAATATTGCATTCAAGAAATTGCCTTGCCATAACCTTCTTCTCTTTAGATTTGAACTATGGACTTTTGTTAATTTTTATTCATCACTTCCTCACTGTACATGTGTTGGCTATGTAAATAATAATCAGTGTTGACTCAAGCTTGTGGTAAAAGTTTTAAGTTCTTTCTGGCAAAAATGAAGGATTTCTTAACTGAGTCTAAAACTGCATCTGAAAATTTGTTCCTTTAGGCTTTTAACTTTAATAGCCGTTTTAAACATTGATTAAGACTCATACAGATTTGGGTTTTAACCTTACAAATTAAGTGACTTATGTCCATTTTTTAAAGTTCATATATCATTCCTATTCCAATTTACTAGACTGGCATCCAAAAGTCCTCAAGGATAAAGCAACTGCTAAAGTATATGGTCAAGTGTGATCACATCTAGGGAGTGAATGGGCTGAAACTCGTCTGGATTAGTGATGCTCCGATCGCAGTGATCCCGGTGAGAAACCCTGATGTGTAAAGCCTGTAAGCACACACTTCCTGACCTGTGGTGGGGATACGGGACGAAGAACAGCGAGGTTCACTTTCACTCACTCTGATACATGCCCATATACTTCTGAACCAAGAGGGAGAACAAAATTCCATTGTTAGCTGTCTGTGCAGTTGATGAATTCACTTTATCATTCACTCGCAAGCACCTCTTACGGACCAGTGTCCATTGTTGACCCTAGAGATATAAAGATGTATAACACATGCGTCTTGTCTTCAAAGATGAAGTGGAGAGTAAGTCCTTGACCTTTATTTTATGGAAGCTGCAAAGCACAGTATTCACACATACAGGCTCTACTATCAGACAGACCTATGTTGGCATCCTGCCTCTGAAACTTGGTGTCATGCCAACTTAGCCAAGTTACCAAGGCCTTCGGAGGCTCAATTTCCTAATCTGTAAAGTGTGGGGATAATACCTAACTTGCAAGATTGTTGTGGGGATTAAATAGAGGTACTGATGTATGCAGTGCGCTTAGCCAAACGGCTGGCGCATACTAGCTGCTCAGTAAACAGTAATTATTATTATTGAATCTGCATCACTTTAACTCTGGTAACTGACACAGCTTCCCAATGACATTATGGTAGCTGGTGGAGTTTTATTTTATTATTAAATGAGTAGCACAAGTATGAGTTGCTCTCAGGCATCTGTCACTTGATAAGTACTTTTAAAAACAAGCAAACTATCACTGCAACCAAATGACCAGCTGCTGACAAAGAATCTCATCAGGTAAACTTTCCTAGATGTTTTCTATCAGTAATGTAAGGCTGAGGCATTCCAATGAAAAGGAAACATATTGTTTTTTTCAAACCCTATATCAAGAATAGACACTACCTAGAGAGAAAATTCAAAATTAATTTTAAATAAATTCTGCACAAGTGTTTTGTTATCATAATCTCTGAAAGAAATCTGCAGCCTACATTTTATTTGTAGCATGAATCCAAGTGTTTCTGTTTCACAAAACTACTGATTTATATATATATATATATATATATATATATATATATATATATATATATATGTAGACACACACACACACATGCACACATATATGCATACATATGCATACAATTATCAATCAAATGCAAAGAAAACTCAAAAAGGTATCTTATTAGTTAACAGGTCATTTTCTTGGTTAGGCATTTGCACAGCTGTGGGAAAGCTGTATAACATCTGCAATTTTTTCCTCACTATAGACTTTCTAATGATGGCAAATGAATACAAAATAATCCAAAAACTAAAATAAATTGCTTGTTACTTCAGTTACCCGTTAGGAACAATAGATCCAAAATGAAAAACTTCTGATTTCACCAAGTTGTTATTAAAAGTTAGATTTTCCTATTTTTTCTGCTATATTACCTTGATCAAATAATGTTGCAAAAATATTATTCAAAGTGCATTGTATAAAAAATTTATAAAAAGTACATGACCAATTCCCTGTTAGAATCTAAATATCTATGTGCTTTTTGTGTGATACCTTGTCCAATAAACGCTTCAATTCTGGAGTGCATTTGTAGACACAGTTCCATTTTTCATGCATGTAATGTGATCTTTTAAAAAACACTCTTATTATAAAACCACAGTGCTTTTTCTTCTTCTGCCATTGCCTCTAAAGTTATTGGTAATTTCTTGAATATGTCCACAACACCAGACAAATATGTCTGAGTGTTTCCATAACGTCTATCAGAGAGGTATCTAGGTGCTCTGAAAGGAGTGTTAGACGAAACCTGCAGTGAACAAGGGAGAGGGTAAAGCTCATTTGTTTCCACAACTCTTGTTGAGGCTGTTCAAGTAGTTCCGGGTTAGAGAAAACCGTACAGGGTCAGTGCTTTTTGTTTATAGCACTATAATCGCCATTTGGCTAGAAAAGTGAGAAAGCTGCTCCTTCACAGTTGTGGTTCTAGGACTTAGAAAGAGTTTTAATTTACTATTTGTGAATTTAATGATTGGTAGTTTAAAATTTGATTTTTCAATTTTTAAAAGTTCTAACGTTTACCCATTGCCTGTTCTACTTTACTCTGCATAGTGTTCGCTAATGGGATGACGGTGATGAAGGTACGCGTCAAATTTAAAATAACGTCCAGGGGGGAGAGTATAACTCAAGCGGTAGAGCGCATGCTTAGCATGCACGCGATCCGTGGTTCAATCCCCAGTACCGCCTCCAAATATAAATAAATTTAAAAACCCAATTATCTCCCCCTCATAAAGCAAAAGGGAAAAAAGTAAAATAAAGTCAAGTTAATGAAGAAAGTTTAGTAAACTGGGGTTGTCTAGTCTAGGCATACAGAATATTAAAAATCAAAAAGCAATAGTTGCTAAGGTTATAAATATTTATTTATTTGGAATTGTTTGGATGCTGTAGGCTTAAGCTTCACTTGAGTTTGTCTCACCCGATTCTGTAACGTGCTTACCATGGTATAACAGAGAGGGAAAAAAATCAAGTAAAATTGGACCTAGAGTTTACATCAGCACAAGGTAGTTGAGTTTGATATAAGATGGAACTTCTAACTGTGAAATTTATTAAGAATTAAAAGGCACTGTCAAGGAGGATTGTGGAACTTTTCAAAAATGTATTTGAACGTTTGTCGATCTGTGTGGCATTTTTGAAGCTCTAGGTGAGAATGGCAGGAAATGCAGGAGATAATCCCAGCAGGTCTCTTCTTTTCTCTAAGTTTCTAATTTAACTAAAGTGTGAAATGATCTCTGATCTGTCCTCAGTTTTCCCATGGAATGTTTGAATTTTGAGAAATGGAAAGGTGGTTTCCAGTGAATGGATTTTTGATGTTAATTTTGGACAATATTTCAAAATGATAACTTAAAAAAAGAAAACATTGAATCACCTCAAAAAGTTATAACTAGCAGAGCCTAGTACACATTCATTAAGAATAAGTCAAATCCGCCAGGGAACCAAAGGCTCTTACACACAGGGCAGCTCGAGACATTTGACAGAGCATCTCAGGGTGTCCAGGGTGCAAGCTGGAGACACACACCCTATGGCGGCACATCCGAGGGGCGTGTTTAAAGCATCTTCATCCAGGAGGCTCCTTCTTTGGGCCTTCCCAACTCAAACACTTGATTAATGATCTCAAAGAGGAGAGTTATGGAATTCTGATCACATTTGTGGGAAAGCAAACAGCATGCCTTTTCACCATCCCACTGCAATTTTATCTATAAATTACCTCACAAAGATTTTTAAAAATTATACTAACAGGTATAATGGGGAACAAGGAAATTTAACAGTAACTAAAAGTGTTCAATGAAAATTAAATTTACTGAACAGATTTTTTTTAATCTAGGTTTTTTTTTTAATTGAAGTATACTCAGTTACAGCGTTGAGTCAATTTCTGATGTTCATCGTAACGTTTCAGTCATACCTGGACATATATTCATTTTCATTACAGTTTACTATAAGATATTGACTATAGCTCCCTGTGCTATACAGACGAAATTTATTTTTAATCTATTTATATATTTAGTAGTTAATTTTTGCAAATCTCAAACTCCCAATTTATCCCTTCCCACCCCTTTTCCTCCTGGTAACCATAAGACTGTTTACTATGTCTGCAAGTCTGTTTTGTTTTTTTTTTAATCTAAGTTTTTGTTCTTTTTTTTTAAATTGAAGCAGATGTTTGCTGAGCATCTGTGTCCACCAGACATTGCACTGAGAGCTGCAGATAAAAAGATAAGGAAGAGAAACATTTTCCACCCTTCCAGAGCTTATAATCAATTTGTTAGACAAACTAATAAGAAACTAATTAATGATTTCAAAGTGCAAGAGACAGAGGAAAAGGAAGGGAAAAATCAAGGAAAAGATCAATGGTAGGAGTGATTTAGATAAGCTAGCCAGGGAAGTCCTCTTGGAATATGTGAATTTTGGGGAGGGACAGGAGGCAATTAGGTTTATTTATTTATGTTTTATTTTTATGTTTTCAAATGGGGGTACTGGGGATTGAACCCAGGACCTCGTATATGCTAAGCACACACTCTACCACTGAGCTACACCCTCCCCCTGGGATATATGAAATTTAAGCTAAGACGTGAAGAAACTGGCCAGGCAAGTGAAGAAGTGTGGGAAGACTTTCCCAGGTGGAGTGGATAACAAATGCCAAGTTCTTGAGACAGTAAAGGAGCCTAGTTTGGTGCACAAACTGTTAGCAGGCTAGTATTGGTGGACCGTGGGGACCCAGGGGGAAAAGTGTGTCTAATGACATTGCAATGGTAGCAAGAGGCTGAGATATGCTATTAGCGTAATCAAGATGAAACACCATTGTGGCTGGATTTAAGTTAGTAATAGAGATAGAGAAAAGAGGAGAGTTTCAAAATACATTTTAGATGAAGAACAGACAGGATCTGCTGATGGACTAGATACGTGGAAACAAGAATGAGGGAGCAGGTGGAGTTAGAGTGTCTTCCAGGCTTCTGGTTTGAGCAACTATAAAAATACTAGTCATTCTATTGCCTAGACATAAGTTAGGCTGAGAAAGATTTAGGGAGGATTCAAGATTTCCATATTGGTCATGTTCTGTTAAAGGTGAGTATGAGATAGCTCACTGGAGGCAAGGTCTAGTCAAATATGTAAAAAGAGAGGTTTGAGTTGGAGACATTAATAAGAGAGTCATAAGAACAGAGATGATATTCAAAGCCTTGGGAGTACCTAGACTACCTCAGGAGAGAGTCTGGACAAAGGACAAGAGAGGGTTCAGGGCTGAGCAAGTAGGAATTTTCAAGGCTGGGGAGATAAAGAGCTGGTGAAGGACGCCAAAGAGTGGCTTATGAGTATGGCAAAAACCAGGAGTTTCCGGGGTCATGGAAGCCAGCAGAAGAAAGTATTGTTTCAATGAAGGAAAAATCAGTTTAGTCAGATGGAGTAAGATGATAACCGAAAAGCTATTGCATTTGACAATTTGAAGTGATGGAAGGTCTTGACAAACGTGGATTCGGTGAAGCCAGGGGAAAATAAATTAGATATAGTGGTCAAAATAGATAAGGCAAGATAATGGATAAAGCAAGTAAGTTAGATGGATATAGTAAGAAATAGATCGAAGAGAAAATAGGAGGGAAAGAAATGGAGACATTATGTTTAGTCAAAGACTCTCAGAAGTTTCTGTAAAGGCAACAGTGACATGCCGGAGCGGTGGCTGGAAAAGAGATGTGGTGTCGAGGAAGTGTTGGTTTTTAAGGGAAAATCCTAAAGCATAAGCTAAGGCTTATTTGAATCCAGTAGAAATAGAGAAAGTTGTAATAACAGCATGATCAGAATTATTAATAAGGCTAAAGGGATGATCAGAAAGATACAAAGGGTACAGGTGAACATTGATTTATAGCTTTGATGCAGGACAGAGACAGACTTCCTGTATCTTCTCTTTTCTTAAAGAAATATGAGATGATGTCAATAGTTAAGTCTGAAGGGGTGGAAGAATTTATGTGAGGTTTGAGAAAAAAAGAAGGTACGTTATAAAAGAGTCACTGTGGGGAGTTTAAAAACTAGCCACATAGAGAAACACAGTATGATTGTGTGGAAGCACGGAGCATCCAGCTGAGGTTTTGATAATGGATCTACAGTAAACGAGTCAGCCTGGGTGGTTTACTCCACAGAACTTCAGCTACTCTGTTGCCAGCACTGGAGAGAATGGTAGGGTTCATCTAGTGTTGGGATTGGCCAGGGGGGACATGGTGAACGAAGAGAGCAGGAAGGGAGTTGAAGATATTTTGAGGGAATGATGAAATGACAGGGCATGAAATCTGCATCGGACAATGTGGGGAGTAATGACAGGTGTGGACTTCTGGATAGTGAAACAGAGGTAGGGTGAACAAGTTGGAGTTCAAAAAAATGTAACACTAGGGTCTTCAAGAGTAAGTTAATGTGTGATTGTGTGTAGTGAAATGTTTGATACTGAGGTTTCAACAGAGAGACAATTTCCAGTGATGATAACATCTAGATGTGACCACGGCAGTGAGTGACTGAGACGGAAGGGAGAAAATTATCACTGGAGCTGAGGAGGTCAAGGACTCACAGGCCAGCACGTACAAATGATTGGTAATGTGGAGGTTAGGGTGTTGGTTTAATACTGTGTTGTGATTCCTCTTCCCAAATGCTTATGGGATCTTAGGATGCATTAATGAAGGTATACTGAGCAGAACAAGGGAGATGATACTTATGCTCCATGAAACTCTGGTAAGTTTTCACTTTCATATTATAATCAATTCTGTATGCCACATATTAAAATAGATAATGCCAAACAGGAAAAGAAACCAGGGCAAAAGAAAAGAATAGTGAGAAAAATGTTAAATGTACCATTAAAAGGAACAGTTAGAGATTGGGGGCATTTAGACTGGAAAAGAGAAAACCTTGAGGGAAACATGAGAGTCATTTTCAGATCCTTAAAGGGGTAACTAGATTCATTCCATGTTGTTGCTGTTACTGAGGGGCAGCTGATCTAAGACTGGATGTTACAGGAAGGCATTTTCCAGCACAGTGTTAAAAAAAGAACTTTCTTACAGTTAAAGTCGTCCAAAGACAAAGTATGTTTTCTTGGAAAACAGTGGAGTCTCATCATTGGAGGTGTTCAGTTTGGTTAGGGCATACTGACATGGACCTTCCAGAATCAGAAGTTAATGTTCTTTCATTTGTTCACAGTCCATAAAGGCGTCAAAGTCTAGAATAGTCTGACATTCAAAATTACTGTTTTTAATGTGGCGGTGAGTTTTTCTTTGTCTACGTATTTTGTTCCATGATACCATTTTACTTACACTGTTTCACTCTTTGAAATATCAGTGACAAAGTGACTCTGGTAGAGTCTAAAAATGACCAGACTCAGAATTCAAATTCATATTTGAACTCCAGCTATTTTGTCTATTATTTCCTTAATTTCATTTACCGTCACTTTTACGCATATATAACATGAAAACAACTGCTTGGTTAAGGAGGCCATGAAAATATTTTTTGGGTGAAGCAGGCCCCCCAAAATTTATAAAGGCCAAGAAAAAGTTATTAAGGTTTACATAGATGAGTGAATTCTCAAAGAGGAATTGGTGCATACTAGATTTTTTAGGATGGCATAATGAGGTAGCTTATAAAAGCACTCTATGTTTTTCTAATATTCCAACTGGTAATGATAAGGTGAAAAAACAAAAAAGGACTTTAGCCAAACACAGGTCCCTATCATCCAACTAACAAACAATTGGCTCTTTTAATATTTCCAGTATCCATCATCATTATTTCTGAACTCAAGATACCTAGCCTCAGAATGTATTGGGTTTTGTAACAATTTACACGGTGTATAGTATTGAAGCTATTGCAATAGCCTGGTCACATCATCAGGTTTGAGGCCACAAGGGAATTTTAAAAATATAGAAGATGCTAGAACACTAACACCCAGCCTTCACCACTCTGGGGGCTTTATATAATAATATGCAATGTTCTATAACAATCTTTCATGTTTTTTACTTTGACCTCTTAGAGTCTTTTTTTTTTTTTAACTGGTCTTGAGATAAAGGGGGAAAAAAATTAGATTCACTCTACCAGTAATCCGAATTAATGAAAAAAAAAGGATGTTTTGCATAATTTTGTTTCAGAGGTTTAATATTGACAATCTGGCTGGACAGAGCCTTGGGGGCGAAGACCCCTCGACTTAGAAAGTTTGTGTTTGAGTCCTCTTCTGCTAGGCATTTTGGGATGAATCCTTCAGTGTTCTTGAGCCTCTGTTCTCTTCTAACCTGGGGTAATAATTCCAGTCTCCCCCACCTCATGGCTTTGCTGTGAGGATCAAAGCAGAAGGGACTACACGTGCTGGAGGGACCACAGCTAGGTGTGTACACATATGTTGTTTCTTTTTAATTCTTCATAGATATTCTTCAAGCTAAGGCAAAGAAACTAGGAGTAGAGAGTCCAGGAATAGGGTACTACTGTTTTCTGTCATAAGCCATTTGCTGCTATGTGATTTCTAAGTTGTGTTCATGTGCTACATCGATAAACATGCAAGATGAAAAAACAGAGAAACCTCTGAAAAGTTTAATGAGGCCATTCTGCAAGTATGCTGCATTGTATACTATCTTTTGGGAGTATTGTAGAATGATCTTGCTCTTTATGTTTTCATATTATGACAATTTGAAATATTTGGTGTCTATTAAGATTTCAGAAAAGGGAGGGGTAATTATGTTCCTATAAAGAGAATTCTCATGTTTGCTAAGTTTGAAAAGCTGAATTCTTAGTCTCTGGCCAGTATTTGTTTTAACTAACATGCACCGTTAGAAAAGCACGTAGTTTTAACTGTTGCAAAATTTGGGTTAAGGTGAAAAGTCAGAGCAAGATGAATGGAGAAATCCATAAGGCTGCAAGAAATCTTGGTTATGATATATCCAGAAATACTCCCATAATCTCATTTCCTTCAGTTAGGGTGCCCAACTTCACTGGGTATTCCTGGAGTTTGGGTACAACTAATGATGACATGATGAGTGAATTCCTTGAGGACTGAAGTTACGTGACCAGGAAAAGACAAGCCTTTTCTGTATCACAATATGAATGTGACAGGTAAAGTATTGGGTCTTATGCTTGACCATACTTAAAAAGCATAGGGGGAAATAGATATCTTTAGCCAAAGGCATCTCTCTATTTTTAGTTGACAGATTGATAAAATGAAAATATGTGACAAGGAATTTTATGTTTCCTAACTTTTACAGAGGTTTTCCTCCATGTACATATGTACCTATATATAAGCATGCCCATACATATATAATATACTTATATTTAAAATATGAATATATAAATAGTTATAACTTATTTATTAACCTATCATACCAAAAATTATATATCTAAGTACATGCTGTCCTTTGAAGAATAGTTCTGTTGGAAAGCTTTATACCTGTTTTAATATTCTCCCTAAATTTAGAAGTCTAATTTTTAAAAAAAAATTCTCCTTTGATAATGCATTTTACCAAGCACAATTAAAGACAGGTTTTGGAGAATTAATGATTTCTGGGAACAGTGAAAAGAACAAGGAATGAAGTCTCAGGAAGGTGAATGAGTCACCTGAGTCACAGGGTTATGAATTTGATGATCAAAGGTAAGATTACATTTCTCGTTGGTCAAGCTAAAAATCCCCAAAGGAAATCCAGAAGCTTTTAAAACTGTTATCATCATTGGGGTATGTCTTGAGTCTCGAAAGCTGATCTTCTTCAGTTGAAAATTGTAATTTTGTTAACACAAGATTTAAAGAAAGTCATTTTATAGTCACATGCTAGGCATGAATTCAGAAATATTGGCAAGAAATAAATGTTATCAATATAAAAGATGAATTAAAGAGAGAATGGATGGAGTTAAAGAAATCAGCCAGGAGGGAGGCAGAAAGGGAAAATCAGGCTGATAGCATGCAATGAACCCCTCTGGACCATTTTACCAACTTCTCTGGAGGACCTCCTAAGAAATGAAGACCACGCAGAGTCAAGAGGGGGAGAGGGAGCATGCCTGATGACATTCTTTGCCTTCTTTGATCCAACTTTTCCTGAAGAGAGAGATCCCTGAACTTTACAGTTCAGTGAGCCCATTGGTACCCTTCAGTGTTATGATGATGATGATGATTGCTGGTGGAAGCAGAGGAAGAGGAGAAGATGAGAGAAAGTAAAGCAGGACCAGGGATAACTAGGAATAAATGAAAAGGCAGAATCTACCCGGGGGAAATTATCGCTAACTTTGAGAAGGACGAGAGAGTTCGGAAAGCCAACAAGTTTCAGGAAGTGGAGAAATGATTAATCCAATATTTTTAAAAACTTCATTTTGAGAGGAAGACTTTTTTTTTTCAAGGAGCTCATGTTGCTTGCTGATGCTTCTGCTGCTAGTGTCACCTCAAGTCAAGAAATTACAGACTGAATTTCTTGATTTTACAGTCTCTGCCTTAAAGGAGCTTATTGTCTAATGTCAAATATATATCTTATATTTACACACACCTTCTAAAGTAGGTTCTCTTAGTGTTATCATTTTCTAGATGGGAAATCTGGGCACTAGTGATTTCATTTGCTCAAACAGTAAGCTCCAGAGGCAGGCTTTGACTCTTTTCTTCTTGATTTCAGAGTTTAAGTCCTGAAAACCTGTTATAAATACAGTTTCCAGATTTCTTATTTTTTGGCACTGTAAACTTAATTATATATTTCCCATATTTTTTTGTAACAGAAGAATATACTGGAAGAGAAACCTAAGACTGTTTCTAAGACTATAGATTTCAGTTTAATACACAATAAAATGAATGACCTATACCCTTGTCCATATTGTCTTGAAATGAAATAAACTTAATGTTTCATATTTACTCATAAAACCCAAACTCATAGTACTTCTAATAATTGTCAGCAGCAAAATATTTCTTTAAATAAGAAGACATTCAGCCAACAAGAAATATAAGATGAACAGCTAGAAATTATGTCAAACAAGTCTCAAGTCTGTGTACTTCCCAGACACTCTAAATACTACGTATTGTTCCTGACCTGCGTACTGAACAAAATCTTAATGTTATTGCTTTTGCTTATCACTTTTACCCACAGCATCTCTCTGAACTAAGCTAATAGTACTATCTGCATGGTGCTTTCTACTTATTAAACACTTGAATTATTAAAGTCACTCTTTATCTTCCTTAGTACTGCTGGTGCAGCACTAATCTCCCTTTATCCCAGGTAAACGTTACTACTCCTTTTATTTTTCCTAAAAACAAAAACCATTTTGCACAGAACGAGTTAGGGGGAAGGTATGAAATGTCAAGAGTGGGTTAAGGGTTTTCAACCCCCTCTTAGGGGCAGACCTTATTTTCAGGGACAACCTGGATGGATGATCTCAGCATCACGGAACTGTGTAGCTGGAAGGAAACTGACAGATCATCCCTTCAGTGTTACATTAACGCGGGGAGCCCTTCCTGAGCAATCGTGAAATGAGCATCAGGAACACCTGGAAGTGGAAACTCCTTTCTTTTGAATGGCAGCCATCATTTTTAAAGATTAATATTTATTTGAACATATTTCTTCTGTGATTAAAAATCAGTTTCATTGCTGCTTAACTTCTTAAAATAACAAGCTAAACTGAAAAAAAGTAAATGCAATCACTACCTCCTTTTGATTTTTCTCCCCCCCTAGGGAAGATGTTTTAAAAGAGATGGTAATTATAGCTTGAGAAAAAGCTATACAGTTGTTAAAAGCAACTACTGGCAATTCGTCTGCACATCTCCTTTATCATAACTGTCTCAAAGTCATAAAGTTTATATTTCTAAGACCAATGGCATGCTGTTTTAGGTCTCTACCCAAAAGATGGGTTTTAAAAAATATTAGAGGTGTACACACTCTGATCTTTCATGGTAATGCTGTCAGAATTGCAAAGCTTTCTTACATGTTTAATGAGCCACCTCACATGGTGTTTAAACGTTTTTCACCTTTTTAACAAGACTTCACAGATATTATAAAATTGACATGATCTGTTAAGAATTAATGTAGCAATTTAAATACTCTTGAAATTTCAAGCATAGGCTAATTATTAGGCAAGTAAAAAAAAAAAACCCGAAGATTATGCAAAACCATTCCTAAACCTGAAAAGGGAGACTCTTGAGTATTATTCCAATATGCGAGTTTTCGTTTCCAGAACCCTGAAGAAAAGCGTTGTCATTGTCCTCTAATCTGTGAATGTTTCTGTTGGCTTAGACAGTGGGCCCCAGAATGAATTAGCTGCTCTGTGGACCTTCCAGGGTTGGTTTTAAGGTCACTGTGGATCATTTGAACCATCAGGGAAAACAATAAAGAATTACAGTTTATAGACATTGTTTTAATTGTTTAACATGTGTGTGTGTGTGTGTGTGTGTGTGTGTTGTGTGTGTGTGTGTGTGTGTGTGCGTGCGTGCAAGGAAGAGGCAGTAGCTCCAAGATGCAATCGGTAAAGTGGGGAATGATAAAGCTGATCGGATCAAAGCGACAACCAATCTGGATGATACAGCCTCCTATGAGCATTTCTTGCCCTGAATCCTCTGGATTGTCTGCCTGATGACTAATTTCTCTCTCTTTCTACAGACTTTGCTCCCAGCCCAGCCAGACTCATCATACAATTGGCTCTAGTTTTGCCTCCAAAATACTGGTTCAGCCATGATAGTACAGTGACCACTCAGAGGGTTTGTGGGACACAAACTTTCAATTCTTAAACTGGGATCATTCTGGAGACACTGGGAAGTTGGTCATCCTAGGTATGCATACCACGAGAAGCCAAGCACATTGGCTGCCTTTTATGGTACTTGTGTTATCTGCTGTTCTGAATTCTATAATTTCAACTGCAACCAATGCTTTATTTTACTGGAAAAATAAGTTACTTTACACTCAGAATGAATGAGTCCATTCTCTATCTAAAAGGAAAGAGAGAAAGGGAGAAGCTGTGGGAAAAATCTTTTGTGTCATCTAGCAATTTTTTTCCCTTGGAAAACTTGTGGATCCCGACGCAGCGGTCATTTTTCTGTTTTCCTGACAGATGAGACTGGATTAAGCAAATAATGCTCGAGGTGGATTGTGAAGCCACTAAAATCACAGAGCAGAACCAACGCCTTTAACAGCATCATGAAGTGCACGTCCCGTCTCTATTTCCCACTCCCAGCCCAATATTCCAGTTTCTGCTCTGGGTCGGTGGCCTATAAATAAACAAAAGGATGCCAGTGCCGTGTGTGAGAAAAATAAAATTAAAACAATCCTTATCGGGGGGTGAGGGGTGTCTTTTTTCCTATTTTCTTTCCTCCTTTAAGTAGACGGTTCATTTTATTTTAATGGTCAGGTCTAGGATCCAGCAGGCAGAGCTTTCTCACTGATGGGGTCTCTACTTAACTGGTGTCTCTGTCATCAGCTTGACCTTGGAGCTCTCTCTAGCGCCATTATACCCTGGGCGCTGGCTTATTTTCATACAGCAGCGCCCTCTGCTTGATCCCACTTCATCTACTTCACCGACACAGACATTTGTTGGGCTTATTAGCTCAGCAGGGGCCTTATCATATTCTGTATCTGAGGCTGCTGGAGATGTCAGGAGATGGAAAGGCTGGGCATCTTTTTATCCGCCTCTCTTTCACTTTCTCCTGGAGCCCAATGCAGCACTTGGATTCGGCGCTCTCCTCCTTCGAGCTGCTGAGATCTCTTTAAATATGTCTAGCTTTGCCATTTGTACCAATAACACTGCAAAGGCTTAGCCATGATTAGGCTGTCAAGATATATTAAGGTAAAAAGTATCAAAGTTTCTCGCTGCAACCCCCAGACCTTTTAAGAGTCTACCTTCTTTGGAATCCCTTCCCCCCTCATCTCTAACGTTACAGTCGCAGTGCTTTGCTCGACCTTGACCAACATCTGCACCCAGGGAACACTAATGAATTTGGGCCAATTCATCTCCAAAGTCCAAATTTAATCAAGCTGACATGCCAGGGAAAGCAGCCTATAATTAACTTCTAGCATTTTAGGTAATCCGTAAATTTTCATAAATTTTACGTGATGGGCCATGCTTAATATTTCAGTTTTCTTTAAAAAGACACAATGTGAAACTCATACACGCATATTTAGTAGCTAATTTTCAAGATGATGCTGACTACTGTATATAAAATAGATAAACAAGACTGTACTGTACAGCACAGGGAACTATACTCAATATCTTGTAGTCATCTATAATGAAAAAGAATATGAAAAGGGATATATGGATGTTCATGTATGACTGAAACACTACGCTGTACACCAGAGACTGACACAACATTGTAAACTGACTCTACCTCAGTAAAAATTTTTTAAAAAATTAAAAAAGATTGTGTGTGTGTGGGTGCATATCTTTAATTCTGGAAGCATAGTGACATTAAATGTAATAGTCTTTACTGTGTAATAAAACCCCACACAAACTGTAGAGCTGTTGCAAATTTATGTCACTATTTTGTATGTTTGTTTTGGAGGTATGTGACTACTGTAATCATTTTAATAAATTTACACATAAATGGCTGTGTGTGATTATAAATAAGTGCTAAAGGTCTATACTTAGCCATTTTTATTTGGCCATCACTCTGCGAGAGAAGGGGTTGTACCATTCCTGTAAGATGATACTGTATTTTTTGTTGTTACCTAAACAGGAAAATCTCCAATTTGACAGAATCTCCCACATCCCCAAATGAACTGAACAGTTCCCATGTCCTCATTTAGAAATGTCTTAATTATTATTAGCTTAGATCATAATCCAATTTGCCCTTAATGAACTTATAAATGAAGTCTTTGCAACTTCGTTAGAGAAAGGAAGTCTGCACGTGTCACTAAATTAGAATGATGCAATCTTTGAAAAGGTTGTCATTACTTCACTTCTAATCTTCCTATGCTGATACTGTGTTTGAAATTGAGAACGGTAGCATGTAAAGCAAAATCTTTCAGTCCCAAAGTACTCTGCATTGCAAAAAATGGTATAACATTATTTTAGTGTTATTTAATATCACATATTGTATAAGCAAATCCAAAATTTAACTGTGCTTTATTATAAATGAGAGATGGTAAGTATTTAAGTATTTAAACATACCTACTGCTATGATCAACATAAAGGAAAATTTGGGCAAAATTTTCCAATTATTGCTTGTAAAAAATAAAGGAAATTAACACTAAATTAAATTCTAGGAAAATGTTTATAAATATCCTGTTCTTCAGTGAAGAAATTTCCAGTGTATACTTTGGAAACTCTATTGATGGCACATAATTTTAAGCATTATACACCTAAAGGCCAATCTCACATGTTTATCTGGCAGAGTAGAGTTAAAATTTTAATTCAATATTTGCATGTAATTTATTATAATAGCAATTGGAATGCATTCTGTCCTTAGTGACATGCTTCTTTTTACATGAGGGAAAATTCTTTTAGAATTTACCAAAGAACTATAAACTGTACAACTATTAACCTTGTATGACAAAGTTTTGGTTATCTATTCGTATTTGGGAGAAATAGAAGTTTAAATGATGCTATCAGAATAATTCCAATAAAAAATATGTTTTTTAAAAAAGATGCTTTTGGAGATAAAACTAATTATGACATTAAAAAATCTGAGGTATTCCTTTATGCTTTTAACAACTGTTAAGTTCATCTCAACTTTATTTTCGAGTGTCAACATTTGTTTTCTTTCAATAAAAATATTATTTTTCTTTAATTTCAAAAAGGGGTATGCCAACCCTTACCGTTCATCCTCAAATCTTTAATGGGTTCCTGAATCAAGATCGCAGTAATCAAATTTATTTTGTGGCAATGGATATCAAGTAACGAAAAAAACTGTCATGTGCTTCATTTTATTCCTTTTAGCTAGTTATGTTGCTAATATCTAAATAAAAAATTCCTTCATTTAATGTCCTTCCTCATATAAAGAGCTTCAGGTAAATGCATTTACTAATCACATGTGAAAAATTGAAAAATGAGACACAAAAATTTGACAAATCTTCCTTCAAACTGAATCATAAATTAGTGGTTGTATTAGCAATGGAGGTAATCATTTATTTTTATTCCTACTCTATTGCTTTGTCATCAAATTGCATTGTTCTATTAAAGGTACACAAGAATACAAATGGTAGGAACAATGTAAAGAAGGCAAAACTGAGATTTCTTCATTCACTGGTTTTCATTTTTTTCTTTTTCCTTAATCTTACATGTGTTGGTTTTAAATCCCCAGTTTGGGATAAAAATATAAAAATGTTGTGTACAAGGAAAATTCTATGTTATATGACATCAAAATTAAATTAGAGATTCTGGTTGAATTAAAAAACATTCTACACTTATAAGGTCTGAGGGTACTATATTGATGCCATCATTCTCACTTAATTGGTGGATAACCCTAAAATGCCTCAAGAATTACTACAGATGTTCCAGGTCTAATGTAAACAGTAGACCTGTGCTTTCCAGAGACTTTCATATGTAGAAAAATGTCTTACTTGGTCTTGTATTTGTTTAATATTCACTAAGGAGCCATGTATAGCTGACTTAGAAACACCGATGGGGAATCCCTGAGAGTGTTTCTGTTAATAGAGATAGAATTTTCTTTTCCGTCTTTGGGTACCAGTCACCCGGGATGGACCAAATTACCTGGGTGTGGATAATTAAGGCTAAAAGTGATGTGAATAAAAGTCTTTGCTATTTTCATGTTAATGGTGATGAAAACAGATACGTGCACAGTGCGTTGGAGTGCAGAACGCTGTCACACGCCTTTTCTCATTTGACCCTCACTAAAATTTTGTAAAATGTTGAAAACAAAACAGTTGTTTGAGATGCCCTCCCAAATCCTGAGCAGGAAATTCAGCATCAGATGGACCTGTGTTCAGGTCTTGCCTCTCCCACGAGTTTATTTAACTCTTCTAAGGTTTGGTATCACCCTTTATACCCAGGATAAATGCTCCCAGGATTAAACATGACAGATTATATCAAGAACTCACACAGTGCCTGGCACACACACTGGCTGCTGTCCTTAGCTGAGGATGAGGATCATGTGTTTTTAATTTTTTCTCCTGGCCTCACTATTTAGTACACTGAAGTCGGGTGAATGTTTGTTGAGTAAATGAATGAAAAAAAGAGCTAGAACTGAGAGTAACAGAGTCAAATGATTTACCGTTATGCACCTGGGAAGGAGGAGAACTGGGGATCCAGTCCATGTTTCCTGACTCTGAAGTCCCAAGTTTTCCCTGCTGGCTTCTCAAAGTGCTGGGGAATGTGACCACTGCCCTGCCTTCCTCTCCCAGGGGATCGGATTACTTTTTACCAATCCACTGATCCTCACACTAACCTTTTTACTGCCCCAGCATTGTCACCATGTGTACCTAGTAGCTATTTGTTGTTTCAAAGCTTCAGCAAAGAATAAAATCTGGCAGGATATTATAAAAATTCAAGCAAGTCGCCCAAAGAAATTGCTCAAACTTATGCCATAGTAATGCCCATGCCTCCGACTTTTTTTCCAGCCTTCCTGCTCTGAACAATGTCAGATGATCAGAGATGTAGTATAAGGATTTTTCAAAATAATCACTTTCATATAACACATCACGCTCTTAAAGAACAGGAGAACAGACTCTCTCTTTGGTTGTAAAATTGCAAGAGCCAGAAACGTGCGTGTTATAACACATTGTGTGAAAAGCTGGAGGTTCACAATGCACTTAGGCCTGGAACCCCCACATACAGAAACCAAAACCTTAAGGAGGATTTCGGGACCCGCAATTCTATCAACATAAACACAGCATCGAGATATTAGCTACTTGAAAGCCAGTCTCCTTCAGGATGGGCATCCAACAAATGTCAGCAACACTAACAATAAAAAGGCTCCCTGTCATCAGTAGCAACAAAACAAAAAAAGGAAAACAAAGTTACACAACCAGAAAGAAAACAGAGAAGCAAATGCTTGAAATTTCAGTCACTGCAATCTCTTTAAGATGATTTTCTTTCATTGTTTCTTGATTTACTTGGAAAAATAATTTTATTCGTAATTCTTTCCAGTATTTTTTTTAAAGTAAACCTCACATGATCAAGAAAGTCAGAAAAGGATCACTTGTGCAGGGATGAATAGCTCTTGTGGAATTCTCAATATATGACACAATTTTTTTTTTTTACTGTAATCATAACATTCTAGCCAAATACCTATAGTGTTGATTAAATCAATCAGGGACTAGAGTATATAGAAGAAAAATCTACCTTTTATATATAGGATGAATATAAACTGCTAGATTTGAAAATCTTATTGGAAGGAAGGGAAAAGCGTATCTTTATGGTTGCTACATCTTTTATTCACAGATTGGAGCCAGCAAGATATTGAGAGAAGAAAGAATTGGCTCTGTGCTATGTGTTCAGCAAAAAGTGCTTTGGATAAAAAAAATAATAACAAAAGGTCACAGTTCGAATTAAACTGCAGGCAGTCTATATGTGACCTGCTCATTATATATTTATTGTTTCTTGACTATGGAAAAATGATCATTATCACCATGGTTTTCACCGGACTTCCAAAAATGAATGCACATTATCTTTTGCATTATCTAAATAGAATAGGCTATGTTCTGTGCACTTGCTGAACTTAAAATGATAGAATGTTCATTTAGCCCGTCTGTCTTACCCACCTCTTCTCTCCCTCTTTCCCTGAGGAGGAAGGAAAGGGGAGACAATCTCTTCCTTTGGCAGGCGGGTAAGCAGGCACTGGTCTCAGCGATCAATGCCAGTGTCACCTTATGAGTCAGCAAGATGCGGTGGTCAAGGCTCTCTTGGTTACAGGTGAACTCTGTTACTCCCCAGGGCTCTAATCACCTCTGGCCCAGTGCCAGAGGAGTTTGGGCAGGGCCCCCAACCTCAGGCCAAGGTCCCATCTCACAGCTCTGCAGAGCCTTGTCCACTGTCTCCATTATCGCACAGAACATTTGTTTATATGGTTACAGTGGTCTCTCATTTCCCACTGATAGCTGATGTTAAAAAAAAAAAAAAGTGTTTTTTTTTTAAAGAAACTTCTAATTTCCCAAGCATGTACGAAAAATGAAAGCAACAAATTAAATATGACTTTAAAGGACTTCATTTGTATACTTTCATCTATTGTCTTCCACCCAGACTGAAAAAACCCAGGTGTTTTGCAATACGCAGCTGAGGTCTGACATCTAGTTTTTGATGTTCAGGGTTAAATTTAAATCCACATGGCCTGGTTACCAATCTCCACAGTTGCACCCAGGCAGGACTAGGAAAGATTGATGATTGTGATTGCGAGATTAATCCTGTAATGTTTACAAGACTCCTGAGCTGAAACCTGGTTGGTCGTATCATGCTACCCAGAGAAGGCCGCTTGGCTTGCCAGGGTAATTTCTTCTGATGCAGTAAATAACTAGGCATAATGAAAATACTCTGATGTATTCCACCGCCTGATTGATGCTCTGCATGTGATACGGTAAAAGCAGTGCACTTCCTATCACAAATTTACATATACAAACCAGCAGAAGACGCATGATAATGTCAGCGTCCTGCAGCAGCCCTGGGATGCTACACAGTTTTATAGCAGTTATGAATTACTGTTGACCTTTCTGGCCTCTTATACCAGTATGCTAGACTTGAGCATATTGAAAGTCATCAGTCTGGAGCAGTCATTCTTTACATAATTATGGCTATTTGTGTGGGGGGGAGGGCGGTGTTTCCTTTATTGTTAAGAATTAGCATTAAGGGATAACACTGCTGTGACCTAGGACAAGTCTCTGCTGCTTTAGACACATTTTAATAAAAGCAGAGAAAAGGACACTAAAAATACTTCAGTAGGTTTTCAAAGCACAGTGGCCGGAAAACAAAACAAAACAAAAAAACGCTAACCACTTTTCAGTGTTTTATAAACATCTGAGGAAAAGGATCCTGGCAGTTTGATTTTTTTTTTTTTTTAATTTAGCAGTTTAAAAATGATTTTTCAGTATTTCTCTGTAAAACTGAAGCCAGATTTTCTTCTTTAATTTTATATGTCTCTGGACTGGAAAAATAGTTGGTAAGACCAAATGAGAGTTTTGGGTCCATATGTAGATCATATTTTTGAATTCACGTGGCTGCATTACTGAACGCAGCTCCATACTTCATCCTAAATATTTGAATAATCAGGCTTTCAGAACATCACTAAACACAGCTCCTTATTATCATTTGCATTTTAATGTCCTTAAAATTATTACACTAAAGGAAATGTTTTTGATACATTACAGCATTTCCTCTAAATGTGTGATTATGTTAATGAGTTTTCAATCAGTATCCTAGCCTGACACCATAAGAAAATTTATGCAAAGTTCATACCCTGTCAGGGCCTTTAATCAGGACCATTTATTAGAGCCCTGCCTTCTTTGATGGTTGCTGCTGCCTTTATTAAATATACCGACTTGGCCATCTGAAGAAAAGGACAATAAAAGGTTACTGGGGATGAAAGCATGAATGCTATTTGCCCATGTTTCCTTTACAGACACCTCTTCAATAATTAAGGAAGGGCTTTCTTTGGCCTTTTAGGCTTTTGAAGTGCGTATCAAACATAACAGTTCTTGTTTTTATGGAATGCTTAATACTTACATTTAGTCTTAAACACAAGTAAACTAACTTAGAATACACACACACAATTTTTTTTCTCTACCAAGAACAAAAATCACAACCTGATTAAACATGTGATGTTACATGACTGAATTTTTCTCAGAGGAGACCAGTTATGCTTTAAATCACATAGAAAATAATTAAATTAAAAATGTTACCCCCACTTTTCATTATTAAATACAGATATCTTTCTTGTCCCCTTTCTTCCATACGGGGACTTCAGCTGGGCTGGGGCTCGACTATATTCATGAATCGTGAATTTGACAAAATGGCCTTTAGTGACAGAGGTGTGTGTTTTAGCTTCTGCTATCAGCACTAGTGACTTTAAACAATTAGTTAATACACTGCCTATAAATTTATACGAGGGTTGAAATTGGCATGAACGGCACCATTTTTCTGGATTACATGCAGAGAAAAACAAAACAAACAGAAGCCCCAGCTAAGCAGTATTGACAACCTGGGGTTTGGATACAAATTCAGTATAAGGAAACAGACTCACATCAATGAAATACAAATAAACAACAAATTCTATTTTAACATGTCTAAATAGGAAGTGGGTGACTGACAGGCTTGGGTCTCCTAGGAAAGCCATTAGTTGAGAACTTGATGGGAAAACGTTTGATTTGAATGCACGTGGCGTTTCCCCTCAGGGGGTGAGCTGAGTGGTACAGGGGGATTCAGAGGCACCCCTTTCAATGAACATGCCTGCTGGGCGGTACCTTAGAAAATGAAATCTGTAGGGTCCCCTAATACTAACAAGTGTATAACTCTATCATCAATTTAGAAGGCATAGTAATTATAGGCGTCTGCTGATTGCTCTTTTGCTTATCTCCCTTAAATTGCACACTTTCTACCTTCTATCCAAATTTTAAAGGCCATTTTATAGCTAGAATTTTGTCCATCTTCAAGTAAAAATTAGTTTATTGATTATAAAAATTATTCATGCCCCTACTAACAGAACTTCTGCAATGTTTACTTAAAAGGAGATGGCTTGTTGTCTAAGATTTGAAAAATGAATTAATCATCACCTACTTTCCAAATTTTTTCTCTCCCCAGTTAGCATGGCTACCGGTATCTATCTATCTATTCAAATCTATAAACAGCAACTGCTAAGCTTATAATACAATACTTTGAATTGTTCCAATTTTTTTTTTTTGATTAGTGATGCCTGTTGTTATATTTTTCCCTCTGAAAAAAAATAATCCTTATATAGACAGGCTGCTAATATGCTTATTTGGATTTCTAAAAATGTAAAAAATTAAATCAAGTGAATTGTTGGTTATATTGATGATTTTTTGGCCCCAGACATTCATAATATCAAGTTATATAACATTAGTCATGTTATAAATTTAAGCATTGCTGCACAAAAGAATTGACATTTAAAGAAGCTCTGAGTTAATCACATTTATGGAGTTGAAAGAAAATCCTAGGAAATGAGCCCTTTGACATCAGCATTGTGTTTAATTTTATGCCTGTGTTTCTGAAATACTGCATCATGTAAGAATCATTTTCTCTGACTGCTGGTCCATGTTTAGCCCCTCCCCCCTTACCTTCAGCCTGCCAACACACACACACACACATACACACACACACACCAGGCAGACCAAATGAATCAAGTAGTGTCTACTGGTTTGAAGAAAGAAATACATAGAATGCATCTCTAAGCACATTGAAACTGTCTACAGCACGTCTTTGTTATTGTCTTCGATATATTATTACAGTATACTGAATTATTATTTCACATTTTTTGGAGTTAGGAATATATATGCCTTTGGTTTTATCAAATAAAAAGGACTATGGCACTGCAGAAAGCATACATGAATATTAAAACTAATAAACCTTACTGACAAGATCTATATTTTTGGCATTGGGTATTTATTCCTTCCGCTCTGTATATCTGGGCAAATGTTCAGAATATTTCTAAATATGCATATGTACAGGGAATGCATGTCCACGTAGCTGCTCCTCTCCCTTCCCCCTCCCATATGTTGGAGTCTTATGAGGTGAACAATAAGAATGAAAATCAGCTTCTGCGAAAGGGAGCCGCAATCCCATGATTCCATCGGAGCCAATCACTTAACATATCATTCATAATGCTAGCCTGCTCCCATCATCCTTGCCCTGTCAGTGGTATCTTTCTTCATTTTCTTCTGCTACTCAGTTCCCAGAAAGTGGAACCACTGTATCATTTACTGTCCACAACCTAAGCTGCTGATTTAAGGCTTGATTTGTTATTTTCCATAATGTCCTGCACAATTCTTTTTGATTTCAATGCAAAGTTTTAGTTGGAGAAAAGCCTTAGATAATTTTGACAGTGGAAGGGTTTGGAGAAGATTAAATTTATCTATCCCTTTGAATGGCTGTATATGGTTTTAAGCATTCTAAAAGATTTAAATAAGTGTTTTAGGGTAAGTGGTCCTTTTTTCCTTTCGAGACTCTCCTACACTAAGTGGACAAAACAAATGACCTAAAATATCTTCAGCAGGAGTTAGAGAAAATCTTTCTTATCATTGAAAATTGGTGATTCAAAAATGCCTATAATGGGAAGGAAAAACATTTATTCACAGTATCCTGAAAAAGTTATGGTCCCATTATGTCTAACAAGGCCTCCTGAAGGCAAATTCATTATAATTTGTATTTTTCCTTATTATTTTTTACAGTGGACAGTGATGATGCTCTGACTTAAAACCTAATCACCAGTGCCTATTAAATTTGGGTTTATATGTTGCTGAAGGTAGAACTGATTATCATAGCGAATGAAATACTTGTTTGGCTTATTCCCAGAGGGCAAAAAGTCATTCTTCAAGGTGATGCATCTCATTTGAGGAATACATTAACAATTGAAGGCAGTTAAAAATACATGTGAACTCCCAGTGAGGCAAATCTGAGGTTGACCACATATATTTACTAGCTGACTCTTGCCTCATTCGGGGAGGAAAACTGTGATATGGAAGGCTGATTTCTGCAACACATCAGACCTGAATTTACAACCCTAATGTAGCACGTGGATCATGGATGCTTAGAAAATATTTATATTCTTAACATTCTGTACAGGCATTGTATGTTTTTGTATATCACTAAAGTCACAGGAAAAAAATTTTAGAAAATATAAGTCCCCTTAAAAGTCAAAAATTTTAATTAAAATAAACCTCTCATTTCTAAAACCTGCCATGACTTAAGTAATACCAGTGTAATTGTATAGGCATGGATTCAAAAGCTTAGCAGAAAATGCACAGGGTCTAAATTATTTAAAAGACAGAATTATTGGTAACATAGAACAAGTTAGATAATGATTTTCTAATTAGATTGACATCCACAGTCAAATAGATAAGATATGGTGTCATTAAAAACTACCAACATCAGTTAGCATGCTTTTGCATTTTCACTTTGCTAATTTTTTCTCTGCAAAAAATACTAGTAGTATTGAAAAGTAAAATTATAATTCATTGAAGAAAAATGAGGACATAATGCAAGGTTAAGCATTTCCTTTTGAATCTTTATCACTCCTAAAATATAACACGTCTAAAAAACTCTAGGATTCTTCATCCTTTTCAGATAAACACGTTGTTTTAAACAGCAATAAACTACAAAAAATACTGGTAATGAACTCATTTACTGGTGAGTAAATTTAGGAAAAGTAAAGATTTGTAAATTTTTAAAGGAATAGAAAGTAAAACTGTTTTATGTATTTATTTGTAGAGTTCTGAACCTCCCACTGCAAACAATTTTCCTCTAATGTATAGCAATTTTTCAGAATGCTTTCTCATGAATTAGCTCAATTTGTTACCACAAGGACTTTGGGATGTGGACAGAGATGTCCCAGTGGGGTGAAAACTGAATTTTGAGAGGAGCTGCTACTCACCCAACGTCCAGAATCCAGACAGTGGCGGGGCTGGGACTCAAGTTCAAATCTCTGGACTGCTGGTTCAGTGCTCACTCTTCTAAAGCACACTGCTCCTTTTTTTTTGTCAAGAAAAGAGAGTCTGAACATATTTCACTCTGTATGATCTATAGGTTTATTGGGAGAGTGACACAACAGAGCGGTGAAGTGTAAACCATAGAAATGAAGTCATGCATAAAGCTGTGTGAGAAATATGTATATTGAAGTCCCATTTCATGAAGGTACTAGAGCCATGTGGTTTTCTGTATTATTTATGGACACATTGTTATTCCCAGATTGTTATTATTATTGTTTACCTTCTCTGAGATACCATATTGTTTTAAATAAATTGTGCCACCGCCAGTATGAAGCATGAATGGTGCACTTTGATTAAAAAAAAAAAAGAAAAGAACGCCATCTAGGTTCAAGTGCTAAACTCCTTCCTTTTCACAACCTGAGGGCATTTCAGGTTCATCATGGAGGGGATGCATTTCTGTCTCTGAGAAGCGCTTCCTTTTCAGCTGTGATGTGAAAGCTGAGACCAGAAGTGGCAGTGATTGAGGATTTTCAAAAGTGGGAGAGAAAGGGGAAACCACGGAAGGGGCTCCCACGGCCCTGAATGAATCCTACTGGTTTCACAATCTGTTTGAACTGATTTTAACCAGCCTGACATTTCCTAATTTATTTCAGTCATTAAAAATACAAACAGTTTAAAAATAAAAGGAAAACTACTAGAAAGAATATGCAAAATGTCTTCAAATATGATATTCCTATTTCTATTTTTCAAAGTGCATTCAAATCTGATTCTTATAATAGTTCAATTTACTTGTAATAACCAGATGTTGGATGTTTCTCTGTTTTGCCTTTATTAATCTATAATATTAAACTATTTTATTTAATAATTAATTTTTAGTTTAAAAGGCCATTAGCAAAATTGATCATTCTATTTTACTTCCTAAGTTAATCTCAAAAGCAATATTACCGTAATAATATGACCCTATTATTTTTAAAAATAAAATTAGAAGTACTGAGAAAGGATTCGCTATGAAATACATTAACTAAAGATACTGTTTAAAGATAAAGAAAAGCAATGTGACACACTACTTAATAATATGGGCTCTTACTCAGATGCCTACATTCAAGTCCTGGCATCTGATAACCCTCTCTGTGCCTCAGTTTTCTGATCTATAAAATGGACAAAAGTATAAAGTCCTATTTCATGGGATTGCTGTGAGAATTACATGCAAATGCTTAGAATAGTGCCTGGCAAATATAAAATATTCAACATGTGTTAGCTATTTTTTCTCAAGAAAGATGCATTTAAATGGTGTTATTACCATTCAGCCTAAGGTAGTCTTGTCCCATGAAAGAGAAGCAGTTCTAGGGATTCTAGGAAGAAAAGAGCCATTTAGGTAGTATATAGTGAGAGAAGTAGGGAAATGGTTTTAGCTTTAAAGTCAGGCAAACACTGTCAAGCCTTGCCTCTTACAAGATGTGAAACTTGGAGTCTATCTGTTCTTAAGCCTGTTTATTCATCTGTAAAAAGAATACTATCATACAGAGCTTTTTTCCAATTACCTAAGAGAGAGACATTAATATAAATAACTAGCCAGTGCCCGGAGACAGTAGCCCTTCAAGATATGGTGGTTGTAGTGGTGGTGGTAGTGGCGGTACCCATGGAGGGACACGGTGCATAAGAGGCAGGATGGAGAGGGCTGGAGAGATACAGGGCTCAGAACAGAGCATGACTGCTTGCAGAACTGAAACGAGGGGTTTGGTCAGGTCCAAAAGCTGCATCAGTTGAGGCTTACTCTATCTCCGCTCAGTAGTGAACTTTCACTGGGGCCAAACAACCCGAAGTCGGTGCTAGAGGGGTAGATTCCGGGGCAGCACCAGGGATAGCTCCCAGTAGCCTTCCAACAGGCAGACCACTGTGTTTCTTCTCCCAGTCTCTGCACTTGCTTTCTAAGGTCAAGTTCCTCTTAAGACAGTTTCCAGCATTTCTCGATGAAGACCAAGTAGAGTCCTTCATCCACCCAGGGGCCTCAGTGATGCTAGGATGGCCAGGCTGTAGGCGACAAGACGAATAGGTTTCTCTATGGCTGGATGAGAGTTGTTTCTTAAGGATTACCATGATTCTTTTGGTTGTCTTATTCCTTTAGGTTAATGGGTACTCAAGGCCAATGTCATAGGACGTAGTTTTGTTAAGGTCTGTTTTGAGGTATTTTGCAAGTAATATGCCACCAGTAATAAAATCAGCCAATGCTGAAGTTTGCCAATGATTTACCCTTTACAATAAACAAGTAAAACATTTTTGAACTGGAATTTTAAATTCAGAAAGCAAATCATAAAAAAACAGTGTATATTATAATTGAATTTTAAAAAACAAAACTCAGAAAAAGGACAATAAAATAATGTATGGCTTAGGAATACATACATACTATGTGGTATGAGTATTAAAAAGCAAGAGAATGACTAATGCAAAATTCAAGATAGAGGTATCTCTATTTGATGACAGGTAGATCAAATTAGGGAGGGATTTACTGGAAGCTTCAACTTCACTGGTATGGAAATATTGTATTTCTTATGCTAGGTTTATTAGATGAGGAAACTTCCAGAATACTGGAATTATTCCAAGCAGCTACCTCCTCTGCCTGATTGTAAAATGAAACATTTATCCCAATCACTCCGTATGAGACAATATAGAGGCATTATGACAATGTAATCAGTGTGAAGGTGGACACCTTTCCACCTAAATTCCAACAAGCTAACTTCAGGTGTATCAATTTGCTTTCATATCATTCATTGTTTCAAAAAGACTTAGGAATAATTATGCTAATAGTAAAAGGAGTAAAAGGCTTATTTTGTTTAACATTACTTACTGCATGAGAAACTCACTGGCACATATGCCTGGGAATAAGGCTCTGGGTACCTGGAATCTAAACTTGCTGTCTTAGAGATTAACGTCTATTGTTATCATCCCACAACTTCCATGACATAACACCTGGGTACAATTTAACCAGGCCCAAACGTGATTTCTTCTTGAGGTGACTGTGGGGCAGAAGAGTTCTCTGTTTTGCTTTTTCTCTTTGTTTTCCTCTCGTTTTCCAATGCTGTGTGGCTGTGGCCTTGCCTTGAAGTTCCTGCCAAATTGATTAGGCTTATTTCCCAGAGAGATTAGAATTGAGAGGTGAGTAGATAGATTAGTACCCAGTTGTGATCCAAGGGCCTTTTCGGAGACTAGTTCTCATAAAAGGGCAGATGGGTGGGTTTTCAACAGGAAGCATCCTGAACTTGAAGAGAGAATTCCTGAGTTCAAGTACGAGCTGCAAGCAGTAACAGCTGCTGAAGACTCTGCCTAGGTCACTTAGCTTCTGTCAGTCTCTGTTTATTCCTTGGTTAAGTTGAGAGCAATAACAATGGTCATTTCTTCTGTAGTGTCAAGCCTGAGTGAAAGAACTAGACAACGTTTTGTGAACAGCAAATCGCCAAGCTGATGTACAATATGATTTATTATCCCCGACTTCTATTTCTTTATTTCTATTCCTCTTATCTAATCTTTCACGAAGTCTTGTCAGTTTTACTTCCTAGATAATTTTAGTATGTGTCCATTTCTCTGCTTTGACCACGATCTAGGTGAAGCCACCTTTTATTTTCCCTATCAATTTATGCCTGTACCTTCTTATCTGTCCCTCCTTCTCCTTGTCATGCAGTTCATTTTCCTAACTGGAGCCAGAGAGCTCTTGTAAGAAATGCAAATCTGGTTATAAAACTATTCTGCTTAAAGCCCTTCACTGGTATTCCATCATCATCAGGATGAAGACCAAAACTGTAAGTTGATCTAAAAACTCTGCATGATCTGCCCCCAATTACTACTCCTGCATCATGTCACTCTATAGTCCTCCAACTTTTGAGTCACAACCATAGGACTATGTAGACAAGTTTTTTCTTTTTCTTTCCATCCTACTTGCTTGGGTATTACATGTATTAACCACATTGTATGCATCACACACCCTAATTCAGGAAGAAAAAATTTAAAAATGAAACAGAAAGAGAAAGATGAGATTATGTACACTGTGAACATCGATGGGTCTCTGCATGTTGTTATTTTATTATTACCTTGTTTTCTTGACTTCAAAAGCATTTCAAAGATAATTCACAAGGTAATATATTTGGGGGAAGTATTTGAGAGTGAAGTGAAGGCACCTTGATGGATGGGATTGGGAAAACTTCATAAGCTCACAGATATTGACAGAATGACATTTTACTCTTCTGAGTAGTACTTACTTCGAGGTAATGGGTAGGGAAATTTAGTATGTTGCCTGTCTTTCCTAAAACATTTTTTTATGCTTTGACATGTTGAGTTGGATTGATTCACCTGTGTAATTGAAAAGTATAATTTGGTCTTAGTGTAATTGGTCTTCTCTTGGAATGCTTATCTGACAGGACAGATCAATTATTAGGTTGGTTCTGCCTTCTACCTACACACAGATCAGAACATATGTAAATTTTTCTTAGAAATTCACTTATTAATGATATCCGTATATAAACACACATGCAAAACTTACATCTACTTACTACTCTCTTTTTCTCTCTCTCTGAGCATGTGTATGTGCATACTGACATGTAAATTCAGTTCTCATTCATATTTATTACTTCTGCTAATAATTATTTTACTACATTTCATAAGTTTTACTAATATTTTTAATATGTAAATACAGAATAAGCAAGAAAGAGGGTTAAGATTGGTTTTCTTGTATATACTTAATAATTACTCAGCCAACATGAAAAATGTATGCCTTCTTGTTCAAGTTACACACTATCCATGAAGTTAAAATTAGCCTAGCTCCCACACATCTCTTCTTCCTCCAATCCATCTATCTTCTGAATTGCCATCAGAGTTAACTTCCTAAGAAACAAATCTAAAGGTGTCACCCTCCTGTGTGGCTCTTGCTGGCCCCCCATTACCTAAAGGAGAAAGGCCAAACTTATCTGCCATCAGAATTTCACCCAGCTGAGCATCTGTTGCCATTCTCCCCTTGTATACCTCAAATGTCAGTCACAATGAGCTCTGCAATATTCTCAATGCAAGACATGTCTTGTCATGACTTAGGAATTTTTTTACATTTGATTGTCTTTTCTGGGAATATCCTTATCTTCTTTTATATATGGAAAAATACTATTTATCCTTTAAGACTCAGCTAAAGGTCATTTTTGTGTGTGTGTGAACATTTTCTTGATTTCCTTAATCAGGGTGAGTTGACCCTTTTTTCTGGAATACTCAATTTACAGTATCATTAAAGCACTTGCCAATTAATGTTACAATCACTTGTTAACAAGCTCCTTTGTCTTTTGTTGTGACTTCCTTTGGTAAAGGAACCCTGCATTACTTAGGATACGATTAAGTTGCTATAACAACAACAACAACAACAAAAAGAGCAAAATTAAAGTGGCTCAATCAAGACAGGTTTTCTCTCACCCTTCTGATCATCAGACGGCAACTGACACGGCAACTCCACAACGTTGGGACATATGCTTTATTTACCTCTTCTGGCCTCTAAATATCACTTCTAGCCTGTCATCTGAGACCGTTGATCTTGCTTCTGTCATTGCATCTACATTTCAGACTGAGAGAGAAGAGGGGAAAGGGGAAGAGGAGGTGCAAGGTCCAGAATTTGACTGTCTACATCTCTTCTAATCATGGGTTTGGGGGCTGGAAGACGGAAACTTAGATTGACTGCCAATTTTGTCCACTCAAAATACTACAAAGTCACAAAATACTACAATAGTTGGTATGTTCAGAAGCTTATGAGCAAAAAATCTTTTTAAAGCAGTAAAATTACCCCAACAATTCCAAAGGATCTGTAATAGAAGAGTGCACTTCTTAAAAGGGAGATTATATCTTTGTTGTTTGCATTGAAAGCCTTTCTGTAATACTCTCCTTCATCTTCAAAGGGACCAACGTGGAATCAGAACAAAATTAAGCAAATTTGGACTGAATCTCCATAATGAAATATTGAAGATAATTAATATTTTGAATATTTTAAAAAACTACTAATTTTTTCAAAATGTCATACAAGTACATGAACAAAATTGATAAGGTACAAAATGATAGCATGAACGCGTCCTTCCACAGCCACCAGTTTCCTTTCTTGGGGGAACCAATGTCCTCAGTCTCCAATATACCATTCCAGAATATTCTATACACATAAAGATGAATGATGGCATGTGGTTTTGCATCTTGCTTTTTTTTCACTTCATTTTTTTGGAGATCTGAGAAGGCATATTTTAAATAAGAAGAGGTAAAAATGTGGAAATACAGGTTTATTTATTTATTTTAAAAATTATTTAATTATTTTCTTAAATTGAAGTACAGTCAGTTACAATGTGTTAATTTCTGGCATACAGCATAATGTCCCAGTCATGTGTATACATACATATATTTGTTTTTATATTCTATTTCATTAAAGGTAATTACAAAATAGTGAATACAGTCCCCTGTTCTATACAGAAGAAATTTGTTTTTTAAATTTATTTTTATATATACATTTGCAAATCTCAAACTCCCAAATGTATCCCTTCCCACTCCCTTTCCCCTGGTAACTGTAAGACTGTTTACCATGTCTGCGAGTCTGTTTCTGTTTTGTAGGTGAGTTTCTGGCGGGGCTTACTTTGTGTAACAAAATCCTTCTTAAGTTCAATAGACAGTTTTCAAAATATACCACATCTTCTTCAAACAGCCCTGAGATTTGTCTTTCCACTGTAGCTGTCACCCCATTTTGGGGTCCTAATTCTTGATACACCAGCTTTCTGCTGGTTCCAAGAACAAGACAGGATTTTCACAACTTTCTTCTTTGCGCTTCCTGTTCCTCTGCCTTGAACTTGTGCCCCTGGCAATATGTATGAGTGACTCCTCACTTTTCAGGCTTCAGTTTAAATGTTGACTCCAGAAAGGGCTTCCAGAGTATTCTCTCCATAGCTCACAGTTCGCCCTGAGCCCCTGCTGTTATCTCTGAGAGCACGCTGTGCGTGCACCTCACCGGACTCACCCAATCTGTGACAGTGTTGTTTATTTGCCTACTTGTTTACTGCCTCAGTGCTCCTCTGAGCTATAATTCCTGCTGAGTCAGGAACAGCCTCAGTCTCATTCATCTTGTGTATCCATTCAGCACACCTGGCTTGGTGCACAGTCAGGATCAATGAATATTTGGTAAATTAAAAAAAAAATGATGGATAAATTCCTCTTTGAAGCCTATGAATTAATTCATCTGTGCCCCACCTTTCTTTCACTGAGCTATTTTCAACCCCTTACACACAAATATATGTAAAATATAAAATACATTAAAAAGTTGCGAGGAAAGGCGTCATGACTCCTGTCCTGATAAATAACTCGACACACATTTCACCTATGAAATCCTTTTACTTCCTTGTGTTTTCCCATGGTATCATACACTTTTTTAAAAGGTCATATTTTCTCAATGATTTCTTCACATCCCATGTTTACATTTGTCATATTTAACAACTTCTCTAACACTAAAAATGTTAGCTACCGCTTGACAAATATGAGTAGCAAAGCATTTAGCAAGAATCTTTTAAAATAAAACCAGATAATCATTTCAAAGATCAACAGAAATTAATAGTAGTTCTAGGGATGAAGTAAAGTTAGCATTAGCGAGACAGCAATTGAGTGCTGTTAGAATTTGATGTGTTCATATTAATTCCTCTTACATCATCATTCTTCACAGTGTCATAAAAGAAGACCCTAGGTGTTTATGAGCAAAACATATAGGTTAATATTGAACCATATTTGACTGTATAGAAGTTTGTATCACACAGGGGTTAAAACAAGTGTGTTAGCGGTGGGGAGGGTAGAACTCAGCGGTAGAGCACGTGCTTAACATGCACAAAGTCCTGGATTCAATCTGCAGGACCTCCATTTAAAAAAACAAAAAACAAACAAAAAAAAAAACAAGTGTGTCTATACCTACCAGTCTTTTTAAATCGATGTCATTGTTTTGTACGTAAGCACAGGCATACCTCAGTGATATTGTGGATGGTCTGGCTCCAGACCATTGCAGCAAAGTGAGTCACTCAATTTTTTTTTGGTTTCCCAGTGCATGTAAGTTATAGTTACACTCTACTGCAGTCTATTAAGTCTGCAATAGCATTATGTCTAGAAAAACAATTAAGATACATACCTTAATTAAAGAAAAAAACACTTCATTGCTAAAAAAGACTAACCATCATCTGAGACATTAGTGAATCATAGTCATTTTACAGGTAGACGGTTTGAAATATTTCTTTCCTTTCATCCTCCAACAAACACTAATTAGGTACTTGGGCTGTCTCAGGCACTGTGGGGACATGGGGATGTGCGGTGTGGTAAGAATGCCTAGATTGCAGTCGCTTTTGTGTCCTCCTGCTCCTGCTAAGATCCATGAAAGAATCTTCAAATCTTCATTTTCCTGCCATGTGGAGTCAGAGATATTTCTTGTCACATACAGAGTAACTTGTAAAAGGTACTTATTTGAATTATCATTTTGAAATTAGATATAGTAATGCAGATTCATGGGAGAGAATTTTAAAAGTACAGATAAGAAAAAAAAATTAAATGAAATGTGACTAATTAGAAATCTGTCTTCTCACTATCCTTTCAATTATTTTGCTAAGTACAGGAGCATGAATCTATATAAATATACTATTTATTTACAAAATGATTTTTTATTTTATATGCAATCTGTAACTTTTTTTATATAACTTCTACTGTGAACTATTTGAACAAATAAACATATTTATTAGAAGCATATATGATTAGTCCATTTATTATCATCATTTATTTAACCAGTCCTTTTGTGTATTATCATTATTTCTTTTATACATTCACTGCAGCAAATATGCATATGCACAGATATTTCTTTAATTACTTCTTACACTAAGTTTTCTGAAAATATAATGGCAGAATGATAATAATACCTTACTAAATGCTTTAAATGTATTTACTCAATACTTGCTTTATATGTTTTTACTCATCTAATCCTCAGAACAACTCTTAAGAGGTAGTTACTAAGATCATGAAGCATTCATGTTCCAGACCTTCTATGGGATTAGACTAAAGCTAGAATCTGGCCACATTTGTGCTTAGGGCCCTCTGATGTAGTACCCTGTTTCCTTCACTCCATTTCTCCTGAGAGTGTGCCCGTAATACATCGTATGCACTTGAATCCCTGTCTCAAGCTCCCTGCTTCTGTGGCACCTAACTCAAGATGGTTGGTACTAGAAGCAAATTCTTTTTTTTTTCTTTTTTCTTTATTGAGATATAATTGACAAATACAATTTTGATACATTTAAAGTGTACAATGTAATGATGTGATATACATAATCATTGTGAAAGGATTCTGACCATTAAGCTAATTGACACAACCATTGTATGATGTTTAACTCCCCCCTTTTATTTTGGTGAGAAGACTTAAGTTCTACTTTTGTAGCAAATTTCAACTATTCATTGCTATATTATCAACTATAGTCACCATGCTATACATTAGCTCCTCAGACCTTATTCATCTTGTAACTGAAAGTTTGTACCCTTTCCCCAACCTCCCTCTGGTCCCTGGCAACCACTACTCTATCTCTGTTTCTGAGTTCAACTCTTATTTTTATTTATTTTTAATTCCACATATAAGTGATACCATGCAGTGTTCGTCCTTCTCTGGCTTATTTCACCTCATTTAAGGCTCTCTAGTTTCATCCATGTTGTCACAGGGGGCAGGATTTCCTTTTTAAGATTTAATAATATTCCATTTTACATATATATGCAATTTTATATCATGTGTATATGCAGTGAACATGGAAGTATAGACATCTTATCAAGATAGTATAATTTCATTTCCTTTGGATATATACCCAGAAGTGGGCTTGCAGGATCATATGGCAGTTTTACTTTTAATTTCCTGAAAAACCTCCATACTGTTTTCCAGTGCCTATACCAGGTTATACTCCCACCAACCACACACAAGTGTCCCCTCTCCTCCACATCCTCACTAGCACTTGTTATCTCTCGCTTTCCTAATGGTAACCATTCTGACAGGTGTGAGCTGACATCTCATTGTGGGTTTTATTTGCATTCCTCTGATGATCAGAGATGTTGAGCACCTTCTCATGTACTGGTTAGCCAACTGTATGGGTTCTTTGGAAAAGTGTTTATTCAGATCTTTTGCCCATTTTAAATTGCTTTTTTGTTTGTTTGCTTTTGTTTTTTTTGCTATTGAGTTGTATGAGTTCCTTTTCTACTTTTAAATTAACCCTTATTGGATTATTTTATTTATTATTAATTATTGTGAATATTTTCTCCCGTTCCATAGGTTGCCTTCTCATTTTGTTGATGGTTTCCCTTGCTGTGCAGAAGCTGTTTCTGTTTGACAAAGTCTCACTTGTTTATTTTTGTTTTTGTTGCCTTTCCTTTTAAGACCAAATCCAGAAGAATAACTGCCAATTAAAACATCAAGGTGCTTCCCCCTGTGCTTTCTTCTAGGAGTTTGATGGTTTCAGCCCTTACATTCAAGTTAATCCATTTTGAGTTGCTTTTTGTATAGTATAAGAAAGGGGCCCAGTTTCATTCTTTTGTACGTGGCTGTCTAGTTTACCCAACATCATTTATTGAAGACACTGTCCTCTCATTGTGTATTTACAGCTCCTTTGTTGAAAATTAATTGACCACATATACATGGGTTCATTTCTGGGCTCTCTGTTCTATTCCACTGATTCATATGTCTGTTTTTACTCCAGTAGCATGCTGTTTTGATTACTATAGTTTTGAATATATTCTGAAATCAGGAAGAATGACATCTCCAGCTTTGTTATTTTTCTCAAGATTGCTTTGGCTATTTGGGGTATTTTATGCTTTTATGCACATTTTAGCATTTTTTTTCTATTTTAGACCAGAAGCAAATACTGTGGAAGTCTTTACGCTCTAAGGAGGAGGAGGCATTATATGCCTAAAGAACACTCGAACGTACATAGTTTATGAGAAAACCCACTGGTTATTCTGCAGGATGGCATTGAGGACACTCTGTTTAATAAAGCAATAAGAAATGCATTGGTTAAGGGGCACAAAGATTCCCTAGTCTTCGGCAGTGGCTTTCCTTTATAGGTGTGGGTTGGCAGAAGAGGTGCCTTTACAACTCTGGGATCCTAGTGGCAATTGGGATGATAGGATAATACAATAGCAAAGGCAGCACGTGATTGTAAGAAATAGGGTGGACAAAATTACTCTAAAGGGTAGCAAAGTAAGGAGAGCCACCATGGGGTGTAATCGATACGGAAAGGGCTCTTATTATAACATGGTGTTTCCACAGCACAACAGACAAGCAACTAAGAAAGTGATTGCTCACTAGATACAATCAAGAGTTAAGGAATGAATAAGCAGAAGGCTGAGATTAATTACTCCAATGGATATTCATGAATCCTTGTCTATTTTCCAAACCTGAGTCAATTCTCAGACCCAGAGATTACAGCTATTTGCTCGGGTAACCATATGTTCGGGCAAGGGAAATGCTTACGTATTTCAAGGGTTGTTAGATTCTAGGTTCAATTTGTCTCTGGTACCTGGGGACCCAAAGTGCCAGTGTAGACCCTGGTAGAGTAGGATCACATGTGAATCAGGTACCTAATGGAGTTCATTCAGGTACAGCTCACAGTGGGAAATTTGGTGGCCATTTCCAATATCCCAATTGTGAAACAGACATACTTAGCAGTTGTCAAAGTTCTTATACTGATTCCTTGACTTAGGAGTAAGAACTACGCAGTAGAGTAAGAGCTAATATGATAGGAAAGGCCACATTAAAGTCCCTGAAACTTCCTTAACCCTCCCAGCCGAGGTGGTAAGTCAAAGAGGTATCATGCCCTGGTGGAAACAGCAGTTTACTGCTGCCTGACAACTAGGCTCTAGAGGGATATCGAATGATGAGGACTTTTTATGTGACATCAGAAATCATGCATTTGTTTGAAAACTTAAAAATGTATTTCTTAAACATATCCTTTAAGAGTTCATTCTAATAATTGTACAGTGAGATTTTATACAAACATAATGGAGTTTGTCTTAAGTTGTAGATCTTGGGGGGGGAATAATAGAACTAATTTTTATTGAATGATTAGTATTTGTTAAGCATGTTTTATAAATGATCGTGCAGAGATTTAGAGAGATTATATAATTTATCCAAAGTAATATAAATAATATGCTGTGGTCAGAACTTGAATTTGGTCTGCCTCCCAAAGCTCTCACATGGTCTCTCTACTATATTAGGCGATACAATATAGATCATGTTCTTGATATGAGCCTTCTGTATATTGATTCTTTATTAAAAATGGCATCCATAATTTAAGTTTTGTAATATAACGAAGACATACTTGGTGTATTTTAAGCTAATGTAGACTAAGTATAGCATCCTTTTGATCTAAGTTAATGTAGGTTGAACTATATGAAATTGTCAATATCGATCATTTTTGATGCACATAAATGGTTACACCATGTTTCAAGCTAATAGAAGGACAGAGCTCTGAGAAGGAGAAAAGCAGTCCTTAATAGCCAGGCCTAATATCAGTGCCTTGAGGTTGCTAGGAGCTGGCCTGGCACTGACAGGTTGGCTATGGAGGTTATCTGTGGAACATAAACACTCTTATTAAAGATCCCCAACATGGGACAAGGTTGCTCTGTGAACACGGTGCACTGAGACAAAGACAAGCCTACTATTCTATTTGTTTCAGTACAAACAAACATCAGGTTGCTGTGCAAACCTCAAAAATTACCAAATACCCTCTTTTACCAGCTAAAAGGACAGGATGCTACCTTTATTAATCATAGCTTCATCCCCGCTTTATTCCTCTTTCTTGATCAAAATTATTAAGATACCTAATCACAGTATTGTCCGCTTTCTAAGAGCACCCAATCAAGAGCAAACTGCTGCTTCCCTACATACTCCGCTCAAATCACCCCATGTGAGTTCAGACCCTCCAAGTCCCTTCCAGCACCTTACAGAGACAAGCCACAGCCCCCATGGTATGTCGTTTCACTGTTCAGATGAGGAAATACATCGAGCCTTGTTTAACCTGTTGGCAGGTTTGTGTTTGTGTTTGTGTTTGTGTTTGTTTGTGTTTGTGGCAGTCTCTGGCTGCAGGGTGTTGGCAGATGTGGAGGATCTAGACTTGCTGCCTTGGGCCGGGATTGGTGACTGAGCAACAGCGAACAGATCTGAGACTCCTTAGATCTCCAGCTGTTTGAGGCACCTCTCTGTTCCTGGTAATTCGATCTTGATGGCTGGTCATCATTAGCTCAGAGGATCTGCAAAAACGTGCTCTTTCAAATAAGCTATTTCCATCATGCTGCTGCTGGATTTTGGTTAGGACAAAGCTAACCTCTTTTGACAAATGCCTCAAATCATCACATTTTAGAGTAGATTACAGAGAGATCCTATATTTAAAACCAGCATAAAGAGATGCCAAAATGACATCTGATGTTAAAATTAGGGAGCCTGAGACATTCAAGATGAGTCTGAGGGCCATCCTACCTCTGCAGAAATATAGGCTCTAGGAGGTATATGTGCAGGTAGAGCCTGAGCTGAGCCCAGACTGGGGAAAAACAATTCTCTAAACTGTTGGGACACAAATATAAATGAAATGCTGAAAAAAATTTAAAGGTGAATATTATTAACTAGCCATTTGACCATAAGATGATTTTATTATGAAATATTTAAAACATTGGATTCGCAATATATGTCTTCAGTAGCCAACGAAGCAGTGATTTATTATGACTTCCTTAGCATCTGACAATAATTCAAGATATTCTAAAATGAGGAGCTTCTTTATAGTTTTTAAAGCATCTCAAACATAACAAGAAGTAAGAAGAATGGTATATTGAACTCCAGCAGAGTGGTATTTATCTATCACTCAACTTCAGCATTTGGTCTTCTTGTTTTATATATTCTCCCCAATTTCTCCCCTCTCCCTGATCGGTCAATTTAAGGCAAATCCAAGGCATGTTATAAGTTAGGAGCTTATTCCTAAGGTGGCCTATATGAAGATATCTCTAAAGATAATTAGTTAAATGTCTCCACGTGTTTTTAAGATGCTTACTGCCGTGTTACTGAAGTAGTCTCATTAGTCTAGGAAAGGATTTCATGTTCTTCCGTGTGCCTGGCTGCTATGGCAGGTGGGAAAACAGTCAAATTATTTAGGTATAAATGTTAGGAGAAGGGAACACAGTCACTCGGGCTTAACTGGTGTGGTTTTTGGTTTCTATGCTGAGTGATAACTCTAAGTGGGCAATTGCAGCAAACTTGGCCCAACAAGGTCAAAGGACTAACAGCTCCGTCTCCTCTGGAGATGGAAGTGTGTCATGACACCAAGAAAGTTCTAACTGGACCTGCTGCTGTTCCGGCCGAGAGTAAGAGAAATCCAGGACACACGGTGAAGCAGTAAGATGATCAGAATTACGACTTCAAGACCAGTTGCAACAACAAAGATTGTGACTCATTCTACCAATCGTCTTACATTGAATCTTTCGTCCACATCGAGGCTAGTCCCTGCCTTGATGTTTCTCCAACAACTTGGACTTCATAAAGGCCATGAATGATCTAAAAGCTACCAGTGGTTGACTATACTGGATAGGTCTTGAGGCCCACCTCTCAACTTGCATATTACTCTAGCTCGTAGGTTCTCAAAACATGAAACCTGGGCCAGCAGCACCCAGTCTCCTTCTCTCTCTCATGGTTCTGATCTATTCTAAACTTTGAGAGCCACTGCTCTCTCCATTTCTGATGCAACCGGCATCAAACAGGTAGAATCTGCTAGCACTAGACCTGTTATTAAGTACGCATTTGGGGTTCCCTAAAGGCAGTTCATGTACACTGATTCAGTGGAAGGATCTGTGGCAACCTCCAGCTTAATCTGGGGCTCCCTAGTGATGTAGGAACAGAATAAAATGGTTTTCAAAGCTTGAGTAATGTATAGATACCTATAGTAATGTCAGGTACTTGGGGAATGAAAATAAGGAGTATTTCAAGTTTGTTTTTTTGGTGGAGGCTAGAGCCCAGCACACTTCCAGAGCAGAGAGGTGAAATCTCACACTCCCACCAGGCACTTTCTACCATTTGAGCATTTCTACCTTAACCTGTATTCTCTAGGACATGAAAACAGCACAGTGTCTGATCATCTGCACCATTTGAAAAATGAAAACTTATCTAAATAAATGGGTCTTTTGTTTCATGTATGACTACTTTCTGTTAATAGCATCAAAGAATTCTTTGGTCACCCTTCAGATGGAGACAAGATGGTGACTCTGCTGTAAAATACTAGTCATCAGAAAAAGCATAATGCAATCAAGAAGTAATGAAAAATGTTTGACCTGTATTTTAATGAAAGTCCAGAAGACAGTAATAGATTCCTTCCTTTCCTCAATTCTCAAATTTCACAAGAGGTACTTGACATTCTGGGCAGTCAGTATCCCTATAGAAGGTGATGGTGGCCCTGAAGATGTGTTGTCCCTCTTGGAAAGATCTCTTAAGGACAGCACAACTCTCGTTGTGAGCAACCTGAGAACTGTCAGCATGCGCCACAGTAGAGAATGCCAGTTATTATATTAGCTAAAACTACATGTAAAGAACAAGCTTAGCTAAGTAGGTTAACTTTGTTCCAAGATCCACTTTCACTGAAGGCAAGGGTTCATCTGGGATCTTCACAAGGTTATTTGATTTCCCCATCTATTTGCTCAGGTACCTACAGGGAAGAATGAGCTGTGTGATGACTTTTACATCTCTCTTTGAAAGACAAAAGGATTTACTGAACATTGGTTTTGGCCTGAATTTCCATTGAAAAAAACAGATGTATGCACTGATTATTGGTTATCATTCTCTTCTGTGTAAGTAAACCACTTATTTTCACATGCAGGGTGATCAGTGATAATTTAAGTTACATGTACTAGTTATATTCCTCCTGGTTTCTAGTAGGGTTAAGGAAAGAATTTTGGAAGTTCTGGGTTCAGTTCAGTTTAGGTTCATGATTTTTAAGAAAAGTATGAAGTTGAATATTTAAAGAGGCTAAAAATCACAGAATTGTTTCTTTTTATAAAAAAAATGAATGGCATTATAATCATAATGTTAGAGGGAAATTTATGTCTTTTTGAATACATAAATAAGGTGATAGCTTATAATCTCAAAATTGAGTAAATGAGCTTATAGCATAGCACAATAAAAGTGGGTTAGATGTAAAGACTGATATTACATTCCTCCACGTTAAATATAGATGTATACTCTTTACACATGTATTTGTTGACCACCTACCAGGTAGAGCTATAAAAAAAAAATACGAAATGTGATTTTGCTTGTGTATTAGGGCTCTCCAGAGGGACAGAACCAATGTGAGACAATATGATGTTGCCTGATAGACAGACATATAGACAGATAGACAGACAGAGATTTTGTGGATATCTGCTGTTTGCAGGCTGGAGACCTAAGAAAGTCAATGATGTAGTTCAGTCTGAGGCCAAAGGCCTGAGAACCAGGGGAGCCAATAGTGTTAGTCTCAGTTTAAGGGCAGAAAAAGATCAGTGTCTCAACTCAAGCTTCAGGCTTTCAGAAATAGAGAACAAATTCTTCCTTCCTTTACCTTTCGGTTTAATTCAGGCTCTCAGTGGACTGGATGAGGCCCAGCCACCTTTGGGAGGGAAATCTGCATCACACATACGTTAATGTCATCCAGAACACCCTCATGGCACACCCAGAAATAATACTTAGCCTAGTACCTGAGTACCCCATGATCCATTTCAGCTGACACATAAAATTAAACATTACAGCCCACAAGTAACTTATATTATCAAATGAAAATAAGGATATTGGCAAATAAAGATATTTTTAGTATTGAGACAAATACATAATGTATTAGGGTTATCAGGAAAAGATGTTCCTAAGACCAGGACTCATGACTCTTTCCAAACTGTAAACACATTTGCAAAATGCTTGGGTAGGAGCAGGGCTTCAGGAGATGCTCAATTCATACTTGTTTTGATAATAAATGAATGGATGAACCAAAGATTTCCTCTGGAAAGGAGGGAATAATAACCTACATTTTGGTTAAGACTTCTTTGGGATTTGAAGCAGTTAATCTGTGTAATATTTTGTGAGGTCAATAAAATGCAATTTACTATTAGTACTAGTTTTAGAAATATTGAAATGAGGAAAATGTCAATCCAGTGGAAATCTTCCTTTTTCTCTTAGCACTTTTCTTCAGTGTTCTCCTCATGCCCTCACTTTTTCAAACTGTTGGTATATTAAAAATTCCTCTCCTCAATAAATCATTTAAGAAAGGGTTGTTACCATTTTGCTCTTACCATTTTCCATCCCAGATCACAAAGAAAGTAGATTTTTTTCCTAAAATGCCCAGTGGACATAACTGCAGAAGCTGGATGTGAAGACCATTTTGATTATTTTAAACTTATTTTGATAGGTTTAAAATTTTCAATAGTAAAATTTTAAGAGATATATTAGATAGAGGAGATAAGATTAACTGCTTAAATACTGTGCATATAATCTATTAAGAACAAATGTTTAAGGTGATGGTTGAGTCTATTTTTCTGCTAGTTTGCAGTTTATATGCATGCATTAGTGGACTGGGACCATGCTGGTCATGTGGTACTAGTATTATTCTATGTTCACCTTTGTCTAACATCTGCCGCCTACCCTTGGAACAGTTTCTTATAAAACATATCTAGGTAAAAAGTTGAAATTGTGCTTTTGTTGATATTTAAAACAATAAATATTAGTGTAAAACTCATACAAGAAGGGAAATTTTGATAACGCACTTTAAATAAAAATATATATCAAATACAGACTAAAGAAGGGGGAAACACTTTTTCTGACTTAATGTAACCAACATTTTAGATCTATCAGCAAGTATAGATCAGGTTTGGAAGAAGTGGCATTTGTTATCTTTTTTTTTATTGTGGGAGTATAATTTTATTAATATAAACATTATGCTACTTTTCTATTTTTTTTAATTTATACTTTTTGTAGATTTGCTAATCAATTTGCTGACTGGTAAAGAAAAAATACATGGTCTCAAAATAAGGAATTACTTCAGCAATATACATTTATCTCTATAAAACAGGAAGATCATCAAAGTAGCACATGCATCAGCCAGAAGATGTATTTATTTTGCCACCAACATAAGACTAAGGAATTTTTTTTAGTAATACATGTTCAAAGTTCTAGAATTTAATTTTCTACACATTGGAACAATGCTGATTTTGGAAGGTACTTAAGCTTAATATCTTTGACACATGAAGACGATTTTGTTTATAACTTTAAGCTTCAGGTCCTGTTGCCCGATGGTCTTTCCCACAGATCAAAGACACATGAGCCCCAGGCATGAGAACACAGGACAATTATCTCCTTTTTCTCTGCAACCTTGCCAGTTTTAGGTGAAATCTCTTAACATTTGGTTGGTTTCCAGAAAAAAATCAAAAGGAGACAGAGCTGGGATAGTTGGCTGCCTGATCATTGTGAAGAAACATGACGGGTCAGAGATTTTACCCTACTTGCAAACTAATAAGTAAACCTGCCACAGTTGTATGCACGCCCACCTTGAGGCTACATCCATCTCTAACTGGGCTTCCACTGGTTATAGCCTAAAATTCCTCAACTCTTGGACTTCCTCCGTTGTTCCAAGGCCAGTTCACAGAAACCTGCTCTCTTTCTCACTGTCCTTAGGCTTTTCTCCAAAGATACAAGGTCAATTTAATTCAATTTAACTGATTTGACCTGTTGGTGCTTATTGATTGCTCAGCTACTGATTAAGCACATCACCGTTCTACCTGCTCCACTTCCTAGTCATCCTCTCTGAGTTGGAAAGAATCACTCTCCGGCCACTTAGGTCTCCAGCTCCATAGGGAGGTCCCTCCTTTGATGGAACCGTGTGTGAGCCCATGGGCATTATGCTGCCTTTATGAAGGGAGCCCCACCATTTCCTATTTCCCATGGATGGATTTTGCAAAGACATCATGTGTACAGTACAAAGTCAGAAATGATTTCAGTTTACTACTTATCTGCCAATGAAAGATAAAGATCTTGTTAGAGGCAATGCATGGTAGCCCCAATTTTATTTGGCAAAGGACTAAATATCTTGCCAAAATATAACATCCTCTTTGGGCTTTTAATTTAGATGAGGATACTTGCCCATATTCTGCCTGAGATAAATGCATTTATCGAAATTCGATGGCTTTGGCTCTTTCTTCTAGATTTGTGGAGGGGCATGGAACATTTCATCTCCGACAGCAGGGAGAACTGAGTGGGAGCTTTGTTAGTTTTTATCTTCAGTTGAAACTATGACGGAGGTGTCCTTGTGTCCATTTAAGAAGTGGAAACCAGAATCTCTGAGAAGTTAAATGGTCTGCCTGGTTCCCCAGAGTTTATGAGCCACAAAGGGGAGGTTCAAAGCGAACTGTCTGATGCCCAGATCCCAGATCTTAAAACACATTTGATGCTGCCTCCCCATATTGGGTGTAGGGAGCCCAGAACTAAAGACCACTCCATGGTTTGAGTTGTTATATCTGAAGACAATGGAATTTTAAGAGCTCTGGTAGGGCAGCTGGAAATGATATGTTGAATAAAGATGGTTACTTTGGATATGTATGTATTCCAATACAGGTCTCCAGCATATTATCAGTAGATCCTTGGGAATAAACTATGCTTTAGTTCATTGTTATTATTCATTTATTTTTAATTATGAGTATTTAGTTAAAAAAACAACACTACATTTACTGCTGGGAATGTATTTGCCTTTGTTTCCAGCTGTTTGAATAAACTTCCTGTATTTCAGAGTAGTTTTCTTCTACTGTTAAAGGAAAATAGTCTGTTAGCGATAATAATACAAGTTATTCTTGGTTGAGCCCTATGAGTCAAACTCTGTGTAAGCATCTTACGTGCTTGGTTTCTTTGGCTTAATTCTATAAATACTTGTAAATCATTTAATGCTGGTGACAGAGATCAAAAATGCTAATATGTCACTAATACGTAGTTCATGGGTGAGTTTCAGAAAATGATGAACTTTCAAAAATTCTAGATAGTGTGTGTGTGTGTCAATGTGTATTTTCATCTGTTTTTCTAAGGAGTCTATTGGCCACTTCCTGGCACCCAAATGATTAAAAATCGCTGCCTTATAAGTACTGATTCAAATCCTTTTTGGAAAGGAGCAGAGCTCGTTAAATGCACTAAAATGAAGTGATTTACCTTCATGCAAATTTGTAGCTTGTTCAAGGGGCCTGAGGGGCAATAGCAGCTTCTTCCACATTAAAGTCAGACCTAACACATTAACAAATTCCCAGTGGGACGTTTAGAGCACATGTTTAATTATGCTAGGATTCTAAAGTCAGTCCAGGGGCTGAAAAGGTTCTGTTCTTTTTCCAGATCCCAAATCCAAATCCTCGGTGTTTCAAAACAAGGGCACATCGCGATCTTTTGCGGCTGTGGTTTCAATCATAAGCTGGTAGTTCCTGCCTCTTGTTGTCATTCTGTCTGTATTATTTATTCTAATCCAGTGATAATTTTTTTTCTTTTTAACCAAGTCCAGGATCCAATTTAAGATTTAGAACTTGCCAGTGATGCACAGAAGGAAGGGGGTTGATATTATTTTAGATGTAGTTTCCAGGCAGGAGCTGGAAAGAATTGGATAAAGAACTTTCAATACTTTATCTGAGATTTTTCCTATGATGAGTATCAAAACCTGTATCAAAACTTTCTGTATTTCATTATCCATTTAAAAACTTGTGACTTCTATCCTAATCATTACTTTCATAGCATGTAAAACAATGTGTCTAGTTTTTTAAAATAATGTTCTATGCTGTGCACCAGAAACTAACACAACGTGGCAAATCAGCTATACTTCAATAATGAAAAATAATTTTTAAAGAGAATATTCAATAAAAACAACGTTATGCCATTTGCCTAATGTCTGACCTCATTCAGTCTGATGGTGAGAGAGACTGGGGCAGCATTCATTGTCTGATAACCATCGTGATGGCCTCATTAGGTCTCCTGAGTCTTTTCTCTGTGGGTATTTCAGTGTATGTTAATGGTGACCTTGAAGGTCTCTTTAGCTCTGAGATGCTGTGATCCTTTATGCACTGGTTGTTGACTAGGACCGGAGTTTTAGAAGTAGAAGGTATTTTAAAATCTTCCTTTTATATGCATCAGACGTTAACTCTGCATCTAAGGTTGCAGTGTTACAGGGACAGCAGTCTCTACCTCAGGTCTTAAGTTCTCATCAGGTACTCCTCCTTGGTATGAGGGAATGAGGATTTTTGTCACATGATCCATAAATCAAATGCACACCCCAGGATTATGTCAGGAGGCCTCAGAGGAGATTGCTCTCAGAATTGTGCCCCGGTTATGTGTGAAAAAAACCTCTGGTTGGCCATGACAGAAACGAGGTCTGGGTTATAGTTTTGAAAGAGGTAAGAAAGAAAAGAAAGGAGAAAGGTGATTATTAAGATAGAATTTGATTTCTACATCATTTTAATCTACCTACAGGGCATCTATATATAGGGCATCTTTATATTTCATTGAAGATCCCCGTTACTTACATTTCCATGGTGTAACTTATATTTTTCTGAATTGGGATCATCCACGCCTTTTAACATAGCTGTTCACAACTAACTGTGCAGTAGTCACCCTCTTAGTGTAGAAATACATTTATTGGAGCATTGACTTGGAATAGAGTGGGAATGATGCTGAAGAGACAGATACTAGGAAAGAGAAATGGGAATGTGGAGTATGAGGTCACAAAGGTGAATAACTTCTTAAAGAAGTTTCTTAAGTTGAAAAGAAAAATAAAGTCATTATTATTGAAGTATCGTTTTCAGCTATCTAAAAGAAGTTAAACATTAAAAATATGTTGTATATTTTTCAAACAGGACAATCTGTGACTTTGGAGACGTAACAGGGAATTTTAAAATTTGTAATATCTTTAAAAATTCAGAGTAATCTGTGCTAGGAGTTTTTCGTTTACTCAGTGATCTCATATTCTTTAATTTGAATTTTTTTTGAAAGAATATTTCCCCATCTAATCATTGGCTGTCTTCTCTGTCTGAAGGGTGTGACACAAAAAGTACAATTTGAAAAAGAAGCTTCTATGAAATGGAGACAAAGATAAACGACTTCACCAAAAACAAACAAACAAACCCCAAGCCCCTCAAAAACCACCCCAAAACCAAACAAACAAAAAAACCTCTAGGGACACTTTAGAAAGAGGAAAGCATTCGTTGCACAGCATCTGTGGGAAAATGACCCCAGTCATTCATTTGTATATGCACGAAGGGGTTTTGTCTGTTTGTTTATTTGATGATAAATTCAAAACAAATTAGAGCTAAACCTTGTCTCTTCAAGAGCTAGATATGAAAAGGTAGACTTGTAGCATTTATTTCCCACACACAAGCTCTAAAATATTTACGTTTGTAAAGTTCTTATAGATCTCTTTTTCAAAAACAAAAAAAGGATGTATTTTTCACAAACGACATTTAGGAATCATTTGCCAAAGATTTGGAAGTGGTGCGACTAATAAAAAATAAAACAACATGTGAAAGCCACAGGTCAAAGGTAAGTCTCCTTTCTGCAGATCGGAAATGTTCAAGTGTAAGAATAAATGGGCAGAGCTGGAAATACTTGAGAAACTGGGGTCCAAGGAGTGTGTACTTCTAGTTGTGCTGTTTTTTCCCATTAACAATCCTAGCATATGCCTAAGATTTAGCTGATTTTATGTTCAGAAGATAAAAGGCGCCAAATCATCCACCACACTGGCACCTTTAATGAGCTGGGGTTACTTTGCCTCTTAGCTTACATGTGAAAATCAATAGCAAAGCTCACCCTTTAGCTTTCAGTCAAGTCTGGACACACTGGGAGTTGGGATGCAAAGTTTATCTGTGGTCCTATCATATACAGTAAAGATCCTGTAATGGTTATTTTTCTGTCACCTTTGCTAGACCTGAAACATTTTAATAGGATCTAAAATATCTCATGCTTGACCTATTACAGTCAAATAGCAATCAAGATGCTACGTTAAAAACTGACTTTAAACAGAATAACAACACATTTGCTGAGCAATATGGACAGAAATGCAGACTTCTCAGTAGTTTCCTGTAAAACAGTTGTTGGACTGTCCAATACAAGTTTAAAATATGGAGAATAAATGCAACACTTAGGGAGAATGCTTGAGTCTTTCCACTTTTCAGGCAAAAAAACACAAATCTTTGAAATTTGGTTATTTTCAGAAATGTGTTCTTTAAAATAAATAAATTTGGTTATTTTCAGACTTGTTCTTTAAAATAAAATGTGTATGTGTGATACTAATTTAAAACTGTATGCTCACTAATGTCACATAACACATAGAGTAAATTTTGAGCTATTTTATACTATGGAGGATTTATTAGCATTCCTGAAGCCCCTATCTGTGGAAAGTATTTACTAGAAATATCTATGATCTAACCGATAGCAAGTATCAATATATTTAAAAATAAATTGGGGGAATTTATATTATGCCAGATTGGTAGGAAGACCTAGAGATTTTAAATGCTGAAACCTATTACATTTTATTGTGCAAACATTATCTAAGTGACATAATGTACAGACTCTTGCTTTTCAGATGCTCATCAACTTTTTTTTCCCCTCTAATTTTACAGAGGTTGTAGAATGTTGGATATTTGGATTTCCCATTTTATGGAAGACTACGGTTAGCTATAGGTTAATAAAAACAGTGTAGCCCAACCGCATACAGTAAGTTTTGAATCTGCTTATAACGACATGTAAAAGTGCACCCTGCCAGGAGCTCTACTGTTCACGCTGAGGTTTAAACACTGGAATTGGGTTCCCAGTGGATTTTCACTTTCACAAGTACTTAATGCAGCTTTAGGTGTCTCAGGGGCAAACTGAACTGGCCACTGAATATCCTTTTTAAGGGGAGTTAACAATGGCTTAGTTCTAACTCTCTTGAAATACAGGATTCATGTTTTTCTCTCTTAAAATTTAGTGTTCCTAGAGGCAGTCGGGAACATTAGAGAATGAGTCTGTATTTATCCATCCCACGCTAGGTACAATGTAGGTGAGGGCAATCCAATGTTCCCTGCCGTGCTTTGTCAAAGCTTTTTAACCCTACGCTGAAAGGATAACCACTTCAGAGTGAGGTTACAATGGAAACTCCAAACCTATTAAAAACTTGGGCCTTTACATTGGTGCAGGCTTTTGATTATAAAAAATCCTATGTACTTTTGAGGATGTACACGTCTGTGCTAGAGGTGATACTGTGAACCCTGGACTTATTACAGGTGCTGCCAATTCTAGGATTAGAACCCAGACCTTAGATCCTTTCCTTTTTGAAAAGTATTGTGATTTTATTTTGGGCTAGAAGAGTTCTGGGGCAAACCAACTCAAGTTAAACTCATAAAGTACACATTAAATGGTGCTAAGAACATGGCTGTCATAAAATGTACAACAGTTATACAGAGGATCTAAAATGTCTCATACTAAAATAATCATAGGCACATGGGTACAAATCCTATATAAATCACACAGAGGTCATCATGCTAGCACTGTGGCTTAATAATTTGGAAATTGAAAAGCCCACTTAAAATATATTGAGAATAATCTAGGATATACTATGGTCCCACGAAACTCCAAATCTCAATGAATTCGAACAAATACTGTTTAGTTCTCCCTCACAGGAGCCCTGGAGAGTCTGCCTTCCATTCTTAGTGACCCAAGTCCCTCGACAGCTCAGCACAAGGTTTTCTCCTTTATTTAGGTGGCGAGGGAAGAGACAGCCGAGGGTCTCGCACGGGTATATAAAGGCTTCCATCTGGAAATGACACATCACTTCCGCTCAGGTTTCATTGGCCAAAGAGTATCAAGGCAGGCGGGGAATTAAAATGACCACCCCCTCCCATCCCCACCGTAAACTGAAGAGGGAGACCAGGAAATACAGGTGAGTCGCCTATAAGTCTGCCACATAGGAGATGACAGAACTGTAGATGGGAAATCCATGAACTATTTAACTATTTTTGAACAGGTATTGCTGAATTAACAAATATAACTACTTTTGAATAAAGAGGATTTTCTGAAATTATTCTCAATGATTTCTCAATAAAAACCAATGCCATTATTTTTGCAAAAACCACACAAATATGCATATTTATAAAGCACTCTGTTTCATTAAATATTCAAATGGCATTTCAATATTTAAACAAAATCCATAGACTAATTTCATTATTGTCACAGGCAGAATATTATATTACTTGAAAAGTGCTCAATAAGATTGATTTGTGTTCTCTGTAAAATGTAGTCTCCACTGACCACTTGCCAGGTTGGGTTACAAGAGCCTCTCAAACCACAAACTGTGCTGTGGTCTTTCCAACGCAATGCCTGGAATGCTTACACTGAGCTTTGAAACACGACAAAATATCAATGGCCGGTTCACAGCCAATACCTACCCAGGTGGAGGCACTTTGCTGCTGATCGTTTGAAGTAGCTATTAGTGTAAATCAAAGGTTTAGTGTGTTCTTATTTTTTTCCCCTTTGCCCTTCTAGAATATTCATAAACAAATTGTATATCTCTGCATCCACTGAGAAAATATCACCACCTGATAAGCCTTTAGCTATCGTAATCTAACCCCCCCTTTTAAATAAACCCCATCAATACCATTCATTATTAATGAAAGGTAGGATGATTCCTGGATGAAGTTTTAGTTCAGGCGGCAGATCGATACTTCTGACCATGTCTGTTTCATTATTGACAACGTCTACCCACATTTACTCTTATAATTAAGTTTTAGTTCAACTTCTAACTTTTCTCAAGTGTTTGAAATGGCTATATGGTGTTCGTAATTTCAGCTGCTGTTTCATCTTTCTCAGTAGGTGCCTATTTTATTGTTAAAGGTCATACTCATTTGTCTGCTCCAACAAAGGCAGCCCTTAAAGTTGGCTGTGGTTTTGACAGACAGTGGTCCCTATAAGTGATGGCCTTAAGGACAGAGCTGGCACTGGGAGACAGCCACCACAGCAAGGGGAATAACAGATAACAAATCATGCCACTCTTTTTCCTCCTGGCGTGATTGACGACAGCACAGCGGGTGTAACTTTTCAATGTCCTCAGATTAAAAACCCCTCAAACAAATGAGTTCTGAAAATACTGTCCAGAGGCATTAAAGGGAGCTGTTGGACTCAAAATACTTTTAAAAAATAGGGCTTTTAAAAAAATGCACAATTTATGGCCACTCAGTGCAATTATCTAATTTTCAGTGAAACTTTCAATTTCATACACACAAAGCTCAGCTATAGACTTGCGGGGCTGTTGCAGCACTGACGTAAAGCTGTTCAGAGAGAAGTGTGCATTGCTTTGCAAGGTATAGCAAACAGCATTCTAAAGAGGAAATATGGTATTTGTAAAAGCATCATATGCATTTCAGTGTATTACAGATTATTTTTAAAAATACTGTTTGTGTAATCTATTAATTACATTCTAACTGAATGATAGAAATAAAGATAATCAAATAACCAAGCTCTGGCTCCATGTTAAATCATCTCTATATTTTCCTGGGCCATTGTTAGTATCACCTGATGGCTGTGCAAAATAAATATTTCCATTTAAAAATATGAATTCCGCTTTTCCTGACATGTGACATTATGTTATGTTACATTATTGTCACGTTAGGTATTGATTAACTGAAAAGTATAAAATGTATAGTTTCTATCTTTCTGGTTTAAAAAAACACAATTAGGTTTATACCTATAATTATAATTACTGTATATACTTAGGTAAATATAGCATGTAATAGTCCTAATGTTGTATGAATATAAAATATTGTGTGTATAAATCATGAAAAAAGGGTAACATTTGTCTGGAAGGTGCAGCCATTTTAATAGTTTATGCCTGAGCAACTTGCTGTAAACAGTGATTATGGGCCTCTCTCCGAGGAAGATTGATTCATCAGTTTTGTAATGATGCTTGAAATCTATGTTAATATGGTTTTAGGTGATCTAGATATACTTGATCTAGCTATAATTGGGGAACCAGGTTAGGCACGTTGCATGTTGGATTATGACCATCAGGACATGTTGTCTTGTACAGAAGCACTGGCTTTAGAGTCAAGTGGACAAAGGTTTAAATCTTACTGCTGAGTCTTATTGGCAGGGGGGTCTTTGGCAGGTTATGTAATTTCCAGAGCCTCCGTTTTATGGATAGTTATATGTGAATAACAAATCATATCTTGGAGGAGTATTGGGAGATAAATGAAGTTGTTGAATAAATGTAAGTGGTCTTTACTTGCTAATGATACAACTGAATGGCTTAAAACAACATAATCGGAAACTTGACTTAAAACAAACTGTTAAAGAAGATAAATGAACTCTCTTACTTCTCCCTGCCCCACAGTACAAAGGCTTTGGGTCCTTCCAAGTCACTTTAAGAGCCACCTAGGTACAGAGATGAAATTATCAACCCTCAGTTACAAAGATAAATGCTGAGATGATCCTTGACACTTAACCTAAGACTTAAACCAAATCTAGTTGTTCAATTATTAGCCACTCTCCGAAATCTTGTACTTTCCTTGAGGTTCAGAGTGAACCTGGGCCCTTGGCAACTACTCACTCAACATGCACACTGAATCCCTCCCCAAAACCAAGGCTTGGAGTTTTCTCCCTAGAGAATGAGATGAGCCAGACTCTCTCCAAAGACTGGGAGCCATGAACTTGTCTCCTCTCTCACATCTCCAACTTTTGGATAATGTGGGGCAGGAAACACTGATTTCTGGTAGTGCCTCCATTTCCTCATCCTAAAAATGGCAATGCTCACAAACTCACCCACTGGAATAAGGACTCAAGACGTTAATATATGTGAAATGTTTAAAATAATATCTGACCCATGGGAAGTGACTTGTCCGAGGTCACACTGCTGGGAAACATTTGTTGGATTTGAACCCAGGTGCTGGAGTTCTTACCCAGATTGTTTATAACTCCTGCTTCCCCAGCACGATAAAGTCAACCAGAAGGGAGGGCAAGTAGTAGAGTATCTGAAGTTATGTAACTAGACTTGTAGCAATACAAGGAGAGAAGGAAACATTTCAAAATAAAATGAAAAACTGTACAGCATTTGAAACATTTATGTACTTATATGTTGTATAAAAATATATATACAAAGAATTGCCTCCCAATTTTTCTAACACAACCGGCAGTACTATTACTGGATTCTTGAGGCCCTTCAAGAGATGTTCCAAGCTATGCAGCATGCGCGTCTAAAGACAGCATCCCACTAACTCAGATGGTAGCCTCTCCATTCACTCTTGTGCCCTGCCTCTTGCTCTTAACTCTATACTACTTATTATAAAGTTACTACAAGATGGTTAAATGTAGACGTGTAGAGAATAAAAAATGAAAGACAGTCTTTTAAAAGTAATGACTGATAAAAATTATGTGCTTACAAATCGTCTTTATGGAAAAATTGGATTAAGCGATACCTTGTTCCGTATCTTGCTTATATTTATTAACGTTAACATGTTTTCAAAGTAATATAAGTGGAGCCATCTTAAATGTTTGTATCCCCTCACCAAGTGGTGGATATTGAAGTTGTTTCTAATTTTTCCAAGCCACTTTTAAAATATTATTTCATTAAATATGTTTGTACATATGTCTTTATACTCTTATGCTTGTGTTTTTGTTGGATAGATTCCTGGAAATTAGGTTGCTAAGTCAAAGATATATGGATTTCTTATTTTGATCTTTCCATCAAATTTCTTTCCAAAATCTGTACCAATTGGCAATGCTGCCACTATTGTAGGAGAATGTCTGTTTTCCATACCCTTACTGACATTGGACCATGTCAGTTTTTAAAGTATAGATTTCATTGATTCTTAGATGCATTTCTTTCTTCCAGTTTTAGCAGCTCTGAAATTTAATGTTTTATAATCAATGACATATAGTAGGTGAGTCGGTAGCGTTTTCACTTTCTCTTTGATACATGAAATCGTGATTGTGTTTTGTCATTGATGATACCTCAGTGTCAATGAAATGTGGCATTTTCCAGTCTAACAGGTGGTGAAAATCAGATCTTAATGCTGTTTATGTTTTATGGTATTGATTGCTAGTGAAGTTGTGCCTCATTTCAATTTTATACTTTCTAGTTATAATTTTTGTTTTATAAATTGTTCATATCACAGCTCATTTTGTAATAGTAAATATAAGGAAGTTACGCAAAGGATGCAGCGTGTTTAGAGGCACTGAGTGATGGACGGTCCTTGCAAAACTGGGTACCTCAAAAATTTACCATGACTCAGTGTCTCCCTAGGGTAAGTCTGTTTTTAGTATGGGGTTCTGTTCCCACATAAAAGATTATATACATCCTCACAATGTCTATCTTGTTGGGAAAAAGGACTTTTACATTTTGTTTTTTAATCGACAGCTAGCACATTTTTCAGGGCAAAGTGGGTACTCCTCTCTTTCACAAGAGACAACTTTTGTATCCTAGAATTAGGACTTTCCTCTCAAAATTAGAGTAGAACTAAAGCAACTGTGTTTATTTGTGTTTTTTTTTTCCCCCAGTCCTGACAAAGTACACTGTTACTGTTGGAATGAGCCCTTTGTTCCTGGATCTGATGTTCCAATTGCTATGTTGGTCTCTAATTGTGATAGTATATAAGATGTCTCCTCCCTGGTTCAAATCAGTATTCAAAATTTCCCTATTTATACCTCACATATCTTTAGCTCAGTGGTTCTTAACAGGGGTGATCCTCCTCCCCGCTAGCCAGAGTCTTGGAAAATCTGGAGACATTTTTGATTGTATTACCTGTGTGGAGAGGGGGATTGTTAGCTACTGGCACCTGGAGGTTAGAAGACTGGGATACTGCTAAATATGCTCCAAAATAGAGGACAGTCCCGCACAACAAAGAATGATTCATCTGAAACGTGGGGAGTGCCATGTTCGAGAAACCCTGCTTTAGAACCTGAGTTTTAAGATGGCCTTAACCTGCAAATCACAGTGTTTGGAATTTCAGTATGATCTGCTGGGGTTTTGCAACACCTTACCCCGCCCCCTCCTGCCCACACACCAAACACCTGAGTGATGTAACATACTTTTTATTAATAATAGTTTCCTACAGGAGTGGTGTGGGAAGGTGGGGACAATGCTGGCATGCCTATAATTTGAAAAGAGTTCCCAGGTGATTTTGATACCGCTCCCTCCTCCCAACAATTGAGTTACCACTATAATTTAGAAGGTCTGAAGACAGTGATTGTCCAAGTGCTCTGATTTACATCCCTCCTCACCACTTCTTCTCCCTCAGGTTTGTCTATGGTTGCTTAGGAAAGATAGAAAATGTCTTAGGTAAGGATGTTCTATTTATAAAATAGAGTATCTTTTATCATGTAGTGAATGTGGCCAAAATAGGATGCAAGTTTTTTATAAATTAAAATATACGTGTGTATATATATGTGCATATATATATATATATATATGAATTAATTCTATAACATTACTTCAGGACCTTGGACAAATAATCCTTTATAAATGTGAATGACCCTCAGAAAGTCATTTTTTTTTAAATAAATACGTTTAATAATAGTTGTTCATGTAAGTTCATTGATAATAATCTCGGAATGTAGATCATTTGTAAACAATTCCAGTTTACTAAGTGTGGTGGTAATTGATCCTGGCCAACCTTATAAATGCTTTTTATTCATAAACTGCCTCAAGCAAAATGAGAGGAAAGGACTCAGATACAGAATCGTCCTGACCTCAGTCAACCAGAGCCCACACGTCCCCATGTTAGACTTCCTAAAAGTAGGTTTTATTTGGCATTATATTTTATTTAAATACTTACTTTGAGATCCCTAGTCTGTGATCAGATGGGATAAACCTTACATTTTGATTTCCAAAATTTGGGTCTCTGTTCACTTAGCATTAATGTATTCATTCCTACAGTGGTTAGAGACAGTGTCTCTTCCTCTGGCTCTTTCCCGTGTGCTCCCAAACTCCTCCATCGAAGCAGTCAACGCCGCTGCAGCCGGCCCTGCACAGACTTGGAATCTGATGATGGCCAACGACAGAGACAGCGCTGAGCTCTGCAGGGGCAAGTGCTCCCCACCTCCATCCCAGAGCTGCGGCCCGCAGCTGAGCCGCCTGTGTTCCCTGCAGTCTTCCGGCATGTTCCCTTAGGGTCTCAAATGTGGCAAGAAAGAAAGGACTGCTTGTGGTGCTAGGAAGGGAGAGCAGGACGTGAGGCTGGGAGAGCTGGGCATTGCTTACTCTTTAATCTCTGCCCTCCTCGGTAGCCTTGCTTTCTGCTCCCGCAAGCATGCAATGCTGTATTTGTTTTCCCAGTTCCACTTTTGGTGTTCGTTCTTACCTATTTATGTACAATGGTACCGACACTTTCAAACCAGTTATCAGAAGTAACCACTTTAAAACATCCGTGAGTCTTTTGCAAAATGTCCTGCCTCTCAAGCAACATTCACCTCACCTGCAAGTATCAGTATGTTCATGTAGCTATTCCCCTGGTATCTGGCCGCTGGAACAAAAATTTTAAATGACATTAAATAAAAATATGATAAAAAAAATCAAAGCCCTCTGGTAGTCTATTGCAATGGAAGCTGAAATAGTTTGCAAAGTTGTCTTCGGAGAAGTGAAGGCAAGTATCTCAATGTGGCTTTGCAGACATGACATGCCTACGAGGCTGTGGCTGGAGTCCATCACAAAACTATTGACATGCCTTCCACTGGACAAGGAGGGAAAAAGCAGGTCCTAAAGTGCAAACTCTACTTTGCTTCTTTCCCCCTCTTTCATGATCAATGACAATTTGTTGTGTATTTTCTTGCATTTACCTTTAAATCTAAAAAAGTAAAATAATATTTCACATTGATAATGTTAGCCAGAACTGAGATATAATTATAAGAACTCTTCTGATTTATGGCATTTGTTTTTATTTATTCTCAAGCATGCCATCTGTCAGAAAGGAAAGAAAAACAACAACAACATATGGATGAATTCTTTTTGTTTATCTAGATATTTTGGAATCAACATGTTTCAAAACATGTTGCCAAATTACATGATGATTTTGATTGTCAATTCTTGCACTTGGATCTCTGAATTAACTTGCAGAGAATAAAAGGTAAAATGTGAACTATACAGGAAGTAGTCTATGTATTAATAATAAGAGATATGCATAGTAAAGTAAATTTCCATTTTCTAAAACCAAGATGTTAGAGTAATTAGAAATGGTGCTTAAAATAGATTTAAAAAATGGACTTTTTGGTAAAGATATCCCTGAAACTGCTATCAAATCTTCACGTTCCTTTTGAAATTACTAAAGAAAGATTAAATTGCACTTTGTAGAGTTTAGTGTAACATGAATGCTTTGTTGTATTTTAAAATTTGTAATCTAGGTCTGGTATGAAAGTCGACCCTCAGTTACCTGTCAGGTTGAACCACGTAAAATGGCCATTTTTCTGGGTGAAAAATGGTTGCATGTGAGTTATTTCATGTGGATCAACCTAATTTAATTAATAACAATGCTTCACCTTATTGGCCACTCTAAGGAAAAGGCTTTATATTCTGTTACTCTACAATGCTTATTATGAGTTAGTGCTGGGTATACTATTCTGAGGGGCCAAGTATGACTTCTTATCTTACTTATTATAATTGTTAGCACAGTATCTATACATCTTCTAGGTTAATATGTTTGGAGTACTTGAGATAGAACTGTAAATGTTCATGGAGCAATGAAGTTGTGAACACAATCAGCCTAAATGGACAAACGTATATTAAAAAAAAAAAAAAAACTGGAGACATGAGTGTAGCCAACATGCAAGTAAGTGTAAACCTTATTTTCTTTTTTTGTCCCAAATAGTTGTTGCACCTATACACACAAATTATATTATTATTTAATTTGGGGTAAGCAAGGATAGGCCTCTATGTGATTGAATTTCAGCACACGGCTATTAGCGTTTGCTTATTTTTCTTCTTTTTGGAATTAAAACATTGGAATACATTCCATTTTGAATATCTGTGTAAACAGTAGACACTGATGAGTCAGTTTAGTTTAACAAATATTTGCTGAGCATCTACAGTTTTCCAGGCAATGTTGTAGGTTCTGGAATTATATAAATGCATAAGACACGATCATACTTTTAGGGTGCTTACAGTTTCAGGAGAGAGAGAGAGAGAGACACGTGAACATGCTTCAGGGTAACATGGTAGGCTGCATTAGTTGGAGCACAGATTTTGGCCCAATGTCTGAGTCTGAATGCCTGCTCCGCTACCTACCAGCTGTTGACCTTGGGCAAGTTCCTAAACAATCTGTGCCTCAGTTTTGTCATCTGTACAGTGGGCGGTCGTGATGGTACCCATCTCCTAACATCATTGTGGGGATTCAGTAATTTGATGTACTCCTAGTACTTAGTACCAGGCACAGAGTAATCGCTCTTTGTTGGCTGTTACTATTACTACCATTGTTAATGAAAATAAAATAGTAGAGGAAGAGAGGATATTTACCTTTCCCATATATAAAATCTGTTTGTAAGAGATGATAGCATATTTTGGAGCTGTGTCAATGCAGCTAGAAAGCCCTAAGCATCATAGCCAATCTACTGTGGGTTCAGATCTTTATTACCACCTAGCCAGGTGAGTCTCAGTTTTCTTATATGTAGAAATAGAGATCATACTACCATATTTTCATGATTATCGTAAGAATTTAATAATGTTTATAAAAGCAGTCAATAAATACTAGCTATTAATGTGTATTAGATAAAAACCCATTCACTCAAATGTCCCCAAAGAAAATAAGAAGTATCATGAAAAATGTGCAGTTACTCAATTGAAATAATTAGAGTATAATTTTTTAAATATAATTTAGGATTAAATAATTTCCAACATTAAAGCTCATTTTAGGTTTGGTTCCTACCAAGTTCTCTTTTTCTATCCTTGTAGAAATAGTATTTTTTTCTTATTTGCATAGTATTGTATAAAAATTCTTATAAACATAAGAGATTATCTTATTTTTGCATTTTAGAATGGAAGCTGTCCACACAGATTTGTAATGTGATAGAGTTTATGCTAATTTTGCTGTTAAGTTTCATGAGTATATTGGAAGCTTGTTAATAATTAAAAAATTTTACTTCTTCAAGTTACAAATAAGTATTACAGTAAATGCTTTCCAATCTTTATCTGACATGACATCTTACCAATACAGGCATCGCAAAATAAATAATTTATGAAAAATATTTATTTAAAGAGCTGTAATTTACCTTGCATTTACCATATGCCATTCATCCAAGTAGCAATATAAAATATTCATTAGAGAAACTCATTAAAACAAACTTCTATACAATGAGGTGACGGGCCAACAAAAAACATCAATCATAGCAGGGCTTTAAGTTTTTATTAGTGCATATGGGCACACTAATATTTCAAAGTAGAAAATTATGAATATTTCGCTCTTGCTCTGGAATGACCACGCTGCTACAAAGACAAATTTGATAAGAGCATAACAAAGACAGGAACTGATTTTTCTTCATTTGTTTTCATTTTAGTCAAGAAGTCAGTGACAGTTCACTGAGATTTATTTTATTAATGATGAATCAACCTGATGTTATAATTAATGGGAAATCTATAGCTAATCTTAAAGGAAAAATAACTAGGCATGTAACGATGTTTAAGGCTGGCATAGCCGAACTCTGTGCCGCCATCTCTGGAGTGTATGCATCACAGGCGGAGCAGTTACTGTGAGTATCACCCTAATGCACTTTGGGGCACATGAGTGGATACCCAGCCCACTCATGCCTAAGCAGCACTGTTTACAAAACACCGTGGATGCTGGACTTTCAAAAACATGGTTCCATTCACCCTAAGTAGCTTCAGAATAATCACATGGCTGGCTTAAAACACACATACACAACACATACACACACAACTTGACAATTCTAGTGAAACTTCTAAACATGAAGAGTATTAGAATTCAGGAAAAATAACACGCTCAAATCAATACCTTTATGGGATTCACACGAGCAGCACTGTAGTTCTGTAGATCCCCCCGTATAAACTAATTCACAATTCATTAGGAAGTTCTGTTAAATCTCCACTTCACATTTGCGGCCCTACTATTACACTGTTGATCTGTGATTAAATGTTCTAATAAAATTAACTGGCTTTGCTACAAACAGAACATCTGGAGCCATGTTTAATTTCATGTCAAACACACACAGGAAACACCTGTCTAGGTGCAGTAAATTAGAAAAAAAAATGACATTAATCCATCTGTTTTGGAAAATGGTGTCATGGTTGTCACATTAAAAGGTAATATCAACAAACACAGAAACGCTAAATTGCTTCAGAGCATACGTTTTGTAAAATTAACAAAAAATGGCTTATCCAAATGTTATCGTGTCAGTATTATTTTGTGCTGAATAATAAGGAGCCTTCCTCTCTAACTCAGCAGCTTTCACTACCTGCCCTGTAAAACCTCCAGATGTTAAGTCACTCTCTGTGCTTAAAGGATTAAAACCATGGATGTGATTCTGTATCTAAATACCCGTGCCAAACACCATCCACTGACTTCCTCATATGGCAGGTAGACTTTACATGCCTTTTAAAGTACATAAAAGAATGCATCCATAATTTCATGTGATGCCAATGAACAAGTATGTGCTTTTTAGATATTAAATCTTTGCATGTGTAAATAGTGAGCAATGTCTTCTGATACAAAGATAGGAGAGCACATTGTAAGTCTGATGGAGAAATTGGTGAGATGTTACTCGTGATCTTTTTCCCTTTCATTCAGGGGCTCCAAAATTGCTTTCTTTAAATCTTCCTTCTGATTTCTGTTTCTTTGTAGGACAAGGGTGGGTTGTCAAGGCAACAGGTTTTTTTTCTTACATAACTTTTTTTTTGAAATACAGTCTATTTACAATGTTGTGTTAATTTCCTGTATAGAATATAGTGATTCATTTACATATATATATATTCCTTTTCATATTCTGTTTCATTATAGGCCATTATAAGGTATTGAATATACAGTGCTATACAGTAGGACCTTGTTCATCTACTTTATATATAGTAGTTTGTATCTACACATCTCAAACTCCCAATTTATCCTTTCCCATCCCCTTTCCCCCTGGTATCGGTAAGTTTGTTTTCTATGTTTGTGAGTCTGTTTCTGTTTTGTAAATAATTTCATTTGTATCAGATTTTAGACTTCACATGTAAGTGATATCACATGGTATTTTTCTTTCTCTGTCTGACTTACTTCATTTAGTATGACAATCTCCAGATCCATCCATGTTGCTGCAAATAGCATTATTTTATTATTTTTATGGCTTAGTAGTATTCCACTGTATATATATATATATATATATATATATATATATATATATATATATTTAGATATGACAACTTCTTTATCCAGCTATCTGTCAATGGACATTTAGGTTGTCCATGTCTTGGCTATTTTAGTAAATAATGCTTCTATGAACATTGGGCTGCATATATCTTTTCAAATTAGAGATTTCTCTGGATATATGCCCAGGAGTAGGATTGCTAGATCATAAGGTAAATCTATTTTCAGGATTTTAAGGAATCTCCATACTGTTTTCTGTAACGGCTGGACCAAACTACATTCCCACTAGCAGTGTAGGAGGGTTCCCTTTTCTCCTCATCCTCTCCAGAGGTTATCATTTGTGGACTTTTTAATGATGGCCATTCTGAATAGTGTGAGGTGATAACTCATTGTAGTTTTTTGATTTGCATTTCTCTGATAATTAGCGATACTGAGCATCTTTTTTCATTCTCAACATATCTTTTGATAACAGTTTAATGATTTACTTGTTTTTAGAGTCATATTATTTGCTTATTTAAGAAATGAGGTAGCAGAAGAGTGAAAAAGCTAAATGACTTGACCAGGATCACCTGGCTTACCTGCACATGCAGAATATATTTCGCCATTGTATACAAAATGCTTTTAGTACGGCTATCTTTGAAAACTTCTTTACTGAAGTGTGTCCTGATGCAAAGTGTGAATTCTTAGTGGGGGTGGGGGGAGGGTAAGAAGGGGAGGGGAGAGCTACAGGCACAGTCCATACAGTTTATCTTGTATATTCTTAAAAAGTAATGAGAATTTCTAATTCTACTTCTCAATATTATTATACATGTAAAGGGGTGCTGCTTTGTTTTATGTTATTTTTCCAAAAAATGTTTTGTTTTTTTCCAAATAGAATGATATTCCAAGCAGGGAGGCCTGACACTACCCTCCTGTCCTGCACTAGTGCCTGACCTACTCAAACACCCCATTTTGTGTCCTTGGGATACAGCCACTGAAGGAGATTATGAGAAACACCTCTTTTTTTCAGAATATCATGCCAGCCCAGAGTGTTTGGGAAAATTGCCAATAAGATTTTATTCTAAAATATGGTTAGTAGAATGAAATGATGCAAATTTGGGTAGCTGTATCTAAGAATAGATTTGTCACAGATAAAAATCTTAGAGCTACAGTCATCAAGACAGCATGGTATTGGTACCAAAACAGACATATAGACCAATGGAACAGAATAGAGAGCCCAGAAATGAACCCACAAACTTTTGGTCAACTAATCTTCGACAAAGGAGGCAAGAATATACAATGGAATAAAGACAGTCTCTTCAGCAAATGGTGTTGGGAAAACTGGACAGCAGCATGTAAAGCAATGAAGCTAGAACACTACCTTACACCATACACAAAAATCAACTCAAAATGGATCAAAGACTTAAACATAAGACAAGATACAATAAACCTCCTAGAGGAAAATATAGGGAAAACATTATCTGATAAACATCTCAAAAATTTTCTCCTAGAAGAAATAAAAGCAAGAATAAACAAATGGGACCTAATGAAACTTACAAGCTTCTGCACAGCAATGGAAACCATAAGTAAAAGAAAATGACAACCTATGGAATGGGAAAAAATTTTTGCAAATGAAACCGACAAAGGCTTGATCTCCAGAATATATAAGCAGCTCATATGACTCAATTAGAAAAAAATAAACAACCCAATCCAAAAATGGGCAGAAGACCTAAACTAGCAATTCTCCAAGGAAGACATACAAATGATCAATAGGCACATGAAAAAATGCTCCATATCACTAATTATCAGAGAAATGCAAATCAAAACTACAATGAGGTATCACGTCACACCAGTCAGAATGGCCGTCATTCAAAAATCCACAAATGACAAATGCTGGAGAGGCTGTGGAGAAAGGGGAACCCTCCTTCACTGCTGGTGGGAATGCAGTTTGGTGCAGCCACTGTGGAAAACAGTATGGAGAGTCCTCAAAAGACTAGGAATAGACTTACCATATGACCCAGGAATCCCGCTCCTGGGCATATATCCAGAAGGAACCCTACTTCAGGATGACACCTGCACCCCAATGTTCATAGCAGCATTATTTACAATAGCCAAGACATGGAAACAGCCTAAATGTCCATCAACAGGTGACTGGATAAAGAAGCTGTGGTATATTTATACAATGGAATACTACTCAGCCATAAAAACCAACAACATAACACCATTTGCAGCAACATGGATGCTCCTGGAGAATGTCATTCTAAATGAAGTAAGCCAGAAAGAGAAAGAAAAATACTATATGAGATCACTCATATGTGGAATCTAAAAAAAAAAAAAAAACCAACAAACAAAGCATAAATACAAAACAGAAATAGACTCACAGACATAGAATATAAACTTGTGGTTGCCAAGGGGGCAGGGGGTGGGAAGAGATAGACTGGGATTTCAAAATTGTAGAATAGATAAGCAAGATTATACTGTATAGCACAGGGAAATATATACAAGATCTTACGGTAGCTCACAGAGAAAAAAATGTGACAATGAATATATACATGTTCATGTATAACTGAAAAATTGTGCTGAACACTGGAATTCGACACAACATTGTAAAATGATTATAAATCAATAAAAAATGTTAAAAACAAACAAACAAACAAAAAATCTTATGATAATTGAAACTTAATTTGAAGTTTTAGTGTTCTCCTGAATATATTATTGGTGTTAGGAATTTTCACAGCTGTAAATGACAAAGTGTTCTGCTGTTTACTTCTGGGATAGCTGAGAGGTGAAGGGCCCATTCTTTTGGCTGAATTCTAGTAGATGTTGTTAGGAGGTGTTGAAAAAGGGAGATTGAACACCTTTCCTACTTCTAAAGGATTATGTAAATTAAAGTGGACTACAGATGGACAGGTAGGGAAAGAGTGGAGGAAGTTAGGGTAGAGACACTGGAGAGAATGACAATCATACTAACAAATTATGTCTGCTTGTACGGTGACAGCTATTCCTAGGGCCAAACTGATGGTAAACTCCTGTAATGGAATCTCTGTGCCAGGGAGTGTCCTGCCATGGTCTCTAGAGTGCTGAGTTCCACTGCCCTACATCAGAACTTGTCCCTGGGATGGGAGGAGAGTGTCGTAAGTGGGGTCCTGCCTCTTTCATCCATTAGAGCAGCTCTCTGTCCCTGTCTCTTTATCTCTCTCTCTATCTTTCTCTCACTATATAGTATCAAGCATTGTGGCAAATCCTAAATCTCTAGATCTCATTTCTCTCATCTGTTGACATTGTCTTGGTGGTGGTGTGATGTCTCTTCTATCTCTAAATTTGCATAATTCCATTATGTTTTATGAATCCCAGGAGAGGCAAAACTCAAAACAATTTTCCAGAAGAGCACATGCCAATTGACTTAGGAACTAAACAAAATTAAAAATTGGTATCTGAATGTAGTGATACCTAAATCTGGGGAAACTTCCTTTATGTTCGGATATGGAGCATTAAAATTCTTTCAATCGTGTACCCCTTTCGCATCTGTTACTCTGCAGCACCCAGAGACGGGCAGTGGGTTCCAGACTGCATCATTCTATCCTTTGTCTCTATCCGTTTTCACTACTTGCCCTCTGCTCGGAATGCCTTTCTTCTGGTGTCACAGGTAGACAGCCAGCGCATCCTCCAGGACTGCTTAAACATTATCTTCTTGTTGAAACTTTTTCTGGGACCTCTTGCTCACTAAAGTTAATCAGTTGATCAGTCTCTCCTCTCTGAATCTGTTACATGTCTCTTGATTAATTTATTTCACTTATGAGGAAACTGAGGCCCAGAGAGGCTAGAGAACATGCTCAGAGCCACACAGCTAGTAGGTAGTGGAGTGAGCATTGGAAGCCTGGTCTGCCTGACCCCAAACCTTCTACTATTTCCACTGTCTTGTGCGGACCCTTATACAACTATGTAGGCAGATAGGGATAAAGTCAAAGTGATGGACATCACGACCTGACCTGTTCAACCACGGAAGTAGAGTCTGCTAGGAACTTCAGACTATAGGAAAGCCTAAAGAAGAAAATGAAAACTGTATATTTCCACCAACTATTTCCTTGGACTCTTTTGCTGTTCTAATTTTACATACTTTTCTGTTAATATATAATGAATATATTTTTGTTCCCTGCTTTTCTAACCTAACATACAATAAACAATTTTGATGGTATAAAATATTCTAAATAAAATAATTTTCAGTGACTGCACAATCGTAATATGAGACTGAGGATATGGCATAATGAAATAATTTCTGAACACTACGGTTATCTTCAATCCTCCCACACAAGTACTGTTTCAATGAATATATATATATCTCTTATTATTTTTTATTTTCATAAGATACATTCTTAAAATTAAAATTGAGTCATGAGCTATGAACATTTTTATGGCTCTTGACAGAAACTGATAAAATTCATACTTGAGCAAATACATGGATATCACAATGCCCAGAACATTGTACACACTCAAGAAATGATACTTATATTTTCAAACTGCTTTCGAGACAAGTTGTAAAATTTACACTTCCATCCATGTTGTATGAGTGCTCATTTCACAATGAACCAGCTTGTACTGACTGCTTAGATGTTAATAAACATTTAAATGCTGTATAAATTGATAGACGAAAAATGTTTCCATTGTTATTTTACTTTGAATAAATTATGTAGGCTGGAGATGATATCAAACTCCCAATTTTTTGATGGTTTTCTTTCCAATATCATTATTTATTCCTGAATTAAAGAGAAAATTATGTATGAAATTTCCCATTCTAATCCTATAACTTTCCTTTAAAAATATTTATCTTCTTGCTTGCAGATGTAGGCATAACTGGAATGTTCTGAAATCCACTGCTTAGCCTTCCTGGACATTTTTAGTAAAACTTTTAGTAACTTTGAAACATCTTTATGCATTCAATTTTCTGAATTAATTTGAAGGCAAAAATAGTTGGACGCCCTTCTTCTTATTTTTGAGTTACGTACATAATAGTCAAACATTGTTTTGACTATCTGCTAATAACAGAAGATGAACTAGAACCATTCCGTTTAAAATTATACCCTGAAATTAACCCAGGAATCTTAATTTCAGTTTGCCGCGGTTAAATCTGAGAAATCATCAATATTCAGCAGTTAATTATAAATAGCCTCCTGTTCTTTGATTACCAATTTGTTATTTGGATTTGCATATGTTTAAGGTGTTTAGCTATGTTTATTACTCTTACTATTTTTTTCAAATGATTTTTCTCTTTAGAATTTAGGGGTCTTAATAGGATTGATATTTGTAAGATTTTTCTTGATCAACGCAGTATTCATTTAAAATAGGAGTGAAATAGATCTAGTCTTACTACTTTTGTCAGGTGCAGATGTCAATCAGCTTCAGCCCACACAATTCTACAGCCCGTAGATGGCCAGATTACCCCCAAAATGATGCTGCTTTGAGGCTTAACGTATGTCATTTAGTTTTGTACGGTTGAACTTGCAAATTTATACCCCACCAAATTTGATTCCATGCTAATCCATGGCATATTTTGATCATTCCTATGTAATAAAGTTCTCCTTTTTTGCGTGGGAGGAAAAATAATCTCCTGTCTAATACAAACAACATTATCTCCAGAACTGTGATACATCATCAGACATGCAAAACCGAAGCTGTGGTAGGCGAGACTGGCAGATTAGATGAACCACTTCAATTTTCCATCAATCAAATTATAGTTTATTGTTCAGCTGAACTACCTCAGGCAACACAAATCTAAAAAACTGTCATTTTGGAAACATTACATTTTTTTTCTTGTCACATTATAACCCAAGCTATAGTCATAAAAAAGAATGTCATACCATTACTGACTCATATAATATTCCTTAATTTAAGAAGAGCTAATTCATCTGTAGATTGGGCATGGTGTCTACATATAAAGATGATAGCAGTGCTGGTTTATGAGATTATCCAACCACATTCCTGCTTTAATTATTTCCAAATTAATGTCAAAAAAATATTCAATTAAACAAAGGGTGGCTGCTTAACATAGTAGCTTAATAAGCAGATTAGGTAAAAATACAATTTTTGATACATCTGCTATTTCAATTGTTTTGTTCGTGTGCAAAATAAATTGTGCAGAATTTAATTAAAGATTTGCCCACTAAGATAGAATAATAACTTACTGTTAACTTAAAAAAAATTTTGCAGCAGGGAAAACTTGATTCATCTGTCAGATTGAAAGTTCAGCAGAAACAAGCAACAACAAAAATTGAATATCCAGAACATTAAAAAACGGATTACACTCTGTCTCCCACAAGTGTATCAGTACATTTTCTGACATTTATTCTGTGAAGTTCCTCGCAGGTTGAGGAATTATCAGCGATGCTGTTGCATTTTAAATGCTTTTCTCTCAGTTCATCTTAGATGTATGAAACAAGCGGATGGCATTTCTATAGCTGGAAACATTAAGTCAAATGCATGCAACAGTGATGATTGCTTTCCTTTGTAGTGCAGATATTACAATTTGGAAAGTGAGGAGGGAAAATGACAAAATAAATTTTATTCTCAAAACACAATTCCCTCCAAATTGAATGAGATATTTGTGCAAGAATGAATCTTGTTAAAATCATGGTGGTTTCCAGTTGCTGTAGACTCACATTTATACTTAAAATGTGTTCATGATTACTTGATGAAGGCATAAACCTGCTCAAGAAATAATATTCATAAATAATACATGGTAAAGCCGAAAGATCATCAGGCAAGTTATAAGAATATACCTCCCTCCACAATGTATGTCATTGTTACATTTCATGAAAGGCCAGTTAATTGACTACCAGATAAAGAAATAAACCTGCTAAAAGAATAGATTTACTGTGCACTGAGGCAATGCCTTTAAGAGGTCTCCACTGAATAAAAAACTAGTTCCATTGGCTGAGCTAAGATGTGTTCTGGAACGCGGTGGGACTTATTAACTGAACTTTTATGTGCCTTTTATGCATCATTTATTTTTGAAAAATCAGGAATTTTCATGATGGCAATTACTTATGCACCAAAGTCATGCGAAATTCCTGTGGTCAGTACCACAAAATCCACCCCAAGAAAGGACCTTACCCTCTTTTTAACACCTCTGGAGTTTAGGACAGAAGAAAGAGGAAGTGGAATAAGACCAAAGGAGGTGTATATGGTTCCACTGATTGCTGTGGGTTTTCGGGAAAAAAAGCAGCTTGAAGGCCTTACAGTAAACCCTTCTGTAGATTTTATTTTATGGGCATGGGAGCAAAAAAAAAATATTGAATCATTTTTTTTGCAAATATGATGATGATAATAACACCTAAGACTTATTGAGAGCTTACTGTTTGCCTAAGCAAATTTGTAACATTTGGTATTTGTGCCATTTTTTTGTGCAAATATGTCTATGTTTGGCATGACCATAAACTTCTTCTTTCTGTCTTATTTAGCCAAGATTTGTATTTGCCTGCTCTGAAATTCATTCCTCACGTCAGAAGTACAAAAACCATTGGCAATAAAGCTCTGTCTTTGGTTCAGCTTTGCTATAAAATTCAGTGTTTCTCAACACTATATAATTAAATGCAAATGCTAGGTTATAATTATATTACGGGTGTGACTAAAACAGACTGAGCTAAGGAAATCCTTCGTTAAATCTGCTTCTACCTTGTTGTTTCTAGGTTTCCTGTGGGTTCTTCTCTCAACCTTTAAACTGTGTTTGATCCAAAGGGTCTAACTTCACTCCTCAAAACTTCGTTAAGGTTTAGCCGCATGTGCAGGTTTTCATAATCCCTTCTGCAGACCCCAGGACAGTAAGGATGAAATAGCATTCTGCTGATGATACTCTGTCAAGGTCTACTCTATTCTCCTGCTTACATTTTTTCATTTAGGAACACACAAGGCTATGAATGACCAGCAGTGACTGTGAGATTGGGGATGTTTTGTAAGAGCAGTGCCTAGTGTTTATTTTTAAATAAGGTTCACATCTTTCAAGCCACCCTTCTCTTCCAACTTTCTCCACACCTTAGTGCCTGCTCCCCGCTCCCCTCCCCCTCCTTCTTCTGTTTCCTTTTCTTTTCTTTTCTTTTTTTTTTTTTTTTCCTATAAAGACAGTAGCAATAGTGGCCTTGGGAATAATAGTTCCCACAAAAAATAGGACATTGATAATTTTAAAACACTCAGTCCTGCCCAGTCTGACATCTTCTCTCATAAAAGGCAATTTAAAAGCTTCTGTGGATGTTTGTGGAATGTTCAGTGCCAGGTAGGACAACTTTAGGCCATTCCTCACTTGCCAGCATTTTCTCCTGAGGTTTCAGAGGACAGGAGTTGGGAAAGAGGCTTTCCGAAGGACCCAGTTTCTCAGGAGCCTCAGCTGAGGTGGTCTGTTTCAGAGGGCTGACTGTCCTCAGAACGCCCGCTCTGCAGAGCTGGTCAGTAGGTCTCATCTCATTTAGGATGAGGAAGTCTGAGGGTGTGGAATGACTGGTCCATGTCACACAGTCTTGGAGGGACAGACTAACGCTTGGTTCTCTGACCCTCATTCTAGGGCTTATTCCCAGATTCCGATAGTTCTTAAATATTGGCCATCAGCCTGGGACTGGTCCGTGACAAAGAATGCAGAATGAAGAAATGCCACAAGAAGGTGAATTTTTCATAGAGCTGACTTGGTACGGCAGTGTCGGTTCTTGTGTGAAATGGTGGTGAAAGCAGTTAATACTTGTTTTGCCTTTGTTTGTTTTCAAATGTCTTTTTTTGGCAAAATTCGACTCTTGACAACCCCATGATGGGACATATATATTTATTTGAAATTTTACTGCTCCATGAAATCTGTAAGTCTGGGAAGCACTGCAATAGACCCCCACTCCTTACTCCCCCATCCCAGATGGGCACTGCTGTGAACCCTGCCTCCTTGGCAGAATACCCTCCATGATTCTTGGCCACAGGCTGCAGAAATTTCCGTGGGTGGACGGTTAAGTTGGGTGGGGTTTACACTCGGCTATACCACCAATTAGGGGGCCGTATTTGTCAAGCTATTAGACTCCTTGGATTTTATTTTTCTTATTATAAAAATGAGAAAGTTGGTCAAGTTAACGAGACTTTTTTCAGTCCTCCCTTTCTGTGTGTGTGTGTGTGTGTGTGTGTGTGTGTGTATGTTTAGAACCTTCAAGTTCTGTTTGTGAGGCAGTGATTATAAAGTAACATTTCATCCATTCGGACTATCTGGGCTTAGTGTGAGAAGGTGAGGATGGGGAAATGTAAAGAGAGAGAAGAATCAGTTTTATTCCCCCAAAGATGGCAAATTCTAACAACAAGTATACAGAATTCTGAGTTGTTTCCTCTCTTTGTTGATGTACCCAGGTCTCTTTTTGGTCCCTCCTTTACTCATATTTTGGTATCGGGCTGTCTGGCACTTGCTTACATAAACTAAATCTGGATTTATGCACATTTCAAAGATTCCCTAATGTATCTCTCTGTGTATATATTGTTGCTTTGCTAGAAAGAACACCGGGATTTGAGGCTAAGATCTGAGTTCATAATCTAGCTCTGTCACTTAGTTGTTGGGTGGCTCTGAGTGAGTTCTCCGACTTCCGTACCTACCTGGAGATGGTGCCTTCCTTCAAAGAAACTCTAACAATTAAATAAGTTTATAACCATGAACATAGACTGTAAACTATAAAGGTCAATATAAATACAAGGCATTAATGTTATGCATCTGATCTATATTTTACACATGACACCAGTGATGGATTTATATTATATACTATGTAAGTATCTATGTTATTATATAGTATAGTATATTATTATACTAGTATATCATATCTATGTATTCCATAATTTTATGTAATAACTACATAGTGCTGGAATTGATTGCTTCTTTTCCTTTTTTTATTATAAAAAAGTAATAAATAAATCTCTTTCTTTTCTTTATTGTGCAAAGTTGTTGCTGTGCAGCCCCTGTAAGGCTTTGTACACATATTTCTCATCTTTTAGCTTTCTCCCTAGCTCAAGAGTCACTGAATACCCTTAACTCATATAAGCTGTTATGGTTCACCTTGTTGTCTGCAAGATAAAACCCACGTTTCTTAGCAAGTCATGTCAAACCTTTCATAAATTTATGCCAAAATATATTTCCTGCCCTCTATAGCCCAGATGCATTTCCAAAACTCTGCCCTTCTGAACACATTATTATAGGCTGACATTCCTTCCCTCCCACCTCATCTGGCAAAATCCTACTCATCTTATTTCAATCTTCCACTTCCCTGTTCTCCTAGGAAGCATTAGTCTCTGCTCTGTGAACTCCTTGCACTTTGCCTCCCCATACCTTTATGCTGCAACACACAAATACTATATTGTAAATTTTTATGGTATTACTCCTTATAAGTGAAGAATAGTATCTTATGAGACTTTTGTCTCTCATTGCCTATCAAAGTCTCTGGCAGAAAGCAAATAGTTAGTAATGTTGGTAGTTACAATCATAACAGAACAATACAAATGTAGATGTTTGTCATTTATCCTACATCGAGTAAATGTTAACTAAAATATGGTCAAGTTTTTTTTCCTTTACTTTTTTTCACTTCTAAACAATAAAAGTACTAAACTTTGAGCAGTCATTTTCAATGTAGTATATTTTATCTTATTTCATTGTTAAATCACTGAAATACAGGACTGATTGCTTAAGGTTAGTGTAATTGTTCAGCTGGATCAGTGGGCAGCAATCCAATTGATTGCATGATGGGTAACTTTCAAAAGTTGATCCTGACTCTTATAATAAGGTCATCTCCCAAGGCTTCTCTTCATTATTAAAAGCCATTGTAGTTGATACTTTACCTTACTCTTTGTGCTATTATGCACTGATACAACATAGTCACTCCTATGAAATTGCATGAAAAGACAGTAAGAAGAGGCCTGCTTTCTGAAGAAGAGTCAGAATTAAAAATAATCCTGCCAACCCACAAACAAGCTTTTGCCGTGTAAGTCCACCAGGTTGTAAAGTAATTAAAACGTAGAGCAGAGAAGGACAACGCTGATAAGCAACAGCACTATAACTATGTCGCATAATAATTCACAGCATTCCCATCCACTGGGTTAAATTTGGATCTATATACAACTATAATTTTCAACTTCTCTTTTCTTAAAATGGATTTGGAATGGATTTGAATAGTGATTTCCAAATATTTAAATATTTGCTCCAGCTCAATTTCTTCTTAAATCATCAACTGCTCAATACTAATTGTTGCAAATAAAGCTGAAGGCCAAGTCGGAAAGGAAATCGTATCTTTGACCTAATTTATTCTTTTGGAACTTTTCAACTGGCTTGACTTCTGACTGCTGTACGAAGTTATATGTATGTGTATTGGGACAGAGGTGGAGTTGATGATTAAAGAATTCTGATCTGGGTCTCTCTAAGAGTTTCCAAACCACAAAATCAATGCCTTTAATATGATTGTTTATTCAACCTTTCCAAAAAGCTTCAAATCCTTTATGGAATGTGTGTGAAAAAAACAGAAAGACTAAATATTTTATTTGTTTGTTTATTCTTCTGTAATGGAACACCCTTGTCATAGTTCAGATTCCTGGAGAGACAGATTCTGAGACACCATGCAGGATGTTTACAAGTAAGTGCCTTGAGGCATAACTTCTGAGAGAGAGTCAAGGAAGCTGAATGGGGCAGAAAGAGAAGATAAGTTGTAATGCATTTACCACTGAGGCCATATTAAAACTCAAAAAGAGCTCTGGAGTTGAGGTGGCCCTTCAGAGACATCCAAATGGAGAAAAGAAGCCAACATTTTGTCCCTGCAATGTCCAGCCATAGTTATGGGTTTCTCCCCCTCCTCAGATCTTCCCCCTTCTTCAGGTGACATAACTGAGGCAGCTCTCTTGGCCAAGGGCAATTTCGGAGGAGGAACTAAGTATTAAGTCACAGGCAGGCAACATTCCCAGCATCTGGGGAGATGAGAAGCTTGGTCCTCAAGGGAGGTGAGAACTAGTTCAAGCACCAGAGCATCCACAGCAAACTCCAGGTTGTGTGTCGTCCTTGATAAATGACTAGGTGGGGCCAGTAAGCATAATAGGCAAATTCTGGCTAATCCCTATGGATTGTTTCAACTCTTGAATATCCAGTTTAAACTATTCTCCATTAGATGGCGTCTTAGTACACTTGGGCTGCTGTAACAAAACACCATGGATAGTTGGCTTATAAACAACGAATATTTAGTTCTCACAACTCTGGAGGTTGGGATGTTCAAGATCAAGGCACCAGCAGATCCAGTGTCTGGTGAGAGCCTGCTTCTTGGTTCACCGATGGACTAACATGGTGCATGGGGCAAGGGAGCTCTAATTCCATTCAGGAGGGCCCAACCATCACAACTTAATCACCTCCCAAAGGCCCCATCAACAAGTACTATCACACTGGGGAATCAGTTTCAACATATGAAGTTTTGGGGGAATATGAATACTCAGTGTGCAGCAGATGGTAAATTTCTTAAAGGTTGAGTTACATCTATTCTAATACATATATTTATTTCTTTGAATTGTTCCCATGATGAATAGCTGAGTGACTATATATACATATATAATTATATATATATAATCAGTTGATTTTATATAAACGTATTTAATTTGAAAATGTTATGATGATAGATTTGGAGATGGAGGAAGAGCTCACAGGCCTATGAATGCCAAATGACCTGTAAAAGCAGGAAAAGGCAAAGAAATGGCTTCTCGCAAGGAACTTCTAGAAAAAATTCAGCCGTACCAACAACTTGATCTTAGCCCAATGAGACTGATTTTGGACTTCTGAACTCCACAGCTGTAAGAAATGAATATGTGTTGTTGTAAACTACTAAGTTTGTGGTCATTTGTTACAGCAGCAAAAGGAAACTAATACAATGGGGTTTGCCTATTTGAAAGTATCTACTGGGTGTTTCTATGCTTCTCTAACCATATGACTATATCTGTAATTTTTTGTAATGTTTTTCAATGTCCAAATAAGGAAATTTAAATCTATCTATCTATCTATCTATCTATCTATCTATCTATCTATCTATCTACATCTGTCTCTACCTCTATCATCTATGTATCTAGCCATCTCTCTCTCTATATATATAAAATAGACGGAAACATTGAAGACCAGAGGCCATTTTTAGTTTGATAGATATCCTATATTTATAGTACTTAGCGCTTTTAAAATTTGAACCAAATTTTTAAAATCATAAGATTTAACATATAAAATTGGATTTACAGCTTTTCCTTAAAAAAAAAAAAATCAGAAGTCAGCACTGGGCCTAGATTTCCAGGCGGTAAAATCTTTTTGGAGCTGAGGAGCAGCTGTGCTTGTGAGAGGCAGCATGACCTCTCTAGATGGCCATGCTCTCTGCCGACTCACACGGGGACGTTTATGCACCCGTGCCTGGACCACCTCACTTGGCCTGGCTTAATTAACGTGCTGCATCTTCCTTTTACTCAGTTGCTAGTGTTATCTGAAGTGCCTTGTTGACTTAGCATTGATCAGATTTTCAAATTACCAATAAAAATGCTATGTAAATTTGCTTTATGTTAATTCCTGGAAAAACCTATTTAATTCTACTTCTGTTTCCACACCTTCTAATTAAAACAGGAAACACTTTTCTTATTCCTTACTATGGTTTCATACTTCTAGTTAAAATGATGCCTAGGATTTGGGGATGGGATGGGGAGGGATGTCAAAGGTAGAATTTACTGTTATATTTTTGAGCAACAAATCCACCAAGAACTTTCTCTGAAAACCTTCATGTTGAAAACCTTCATGAACATCTGATTTTGAAAAGCAGCCTCATGGAGTTAAGAGTGTGGACTCTAGAATCAGCCTGCCTAAGTTCAAATCCAAGATCCACCACTTATTAGTCGTGTGTCTTTGTTCAGGTTACTTAATCTGTCTTTCAATACACTCATCTGCAAAAGGGGGTAAAAATACCTGTGTCATGGTTGACTTTTAAATTAGTTGATGATATCAACTATTTATATACAAATAAAATTTAGAGCAGTACATGACACAAAGCAAATATTTACTTAGCATTTACTAGTACAATTTGGCAGCCTTTAACCTAATTTACTACTGGTCTTATTCATCTAATACCTGTGTCCTTCCTTGATTCTCATACATTTAGCCAACAACTCCAAGTATATATTTATTACAAAACATGGTAGTTTACTCATCTATCAATCTAAGCTCACCTTTAGTGTAAAGCAAATAAATAAATGATAAGGTGAAGTTTAGGAAGAATTATGATTGCCAGGAGACCAACTGCTATTCTTAGGACAAAGTTACTCACTGTCCCCAGATAGTATCCTTTTGAGATTACCTGGTCACTGAAACCTCTGTCTGTCTGACTTTCCAGTTGGGATTTTGTATAGCATGAGAGAATAATTTTTGTGAAATAAATAAAAGGAAATTCATAGCAAATACGATAAACTGGCTATTTACACACATGTATGCGCATGTGAATGTACATGTGTGTGAATATCTACACACACATATGTATTTGGTAAATTAATCATGTACCAGATGTGATGAATGCATAATTTATCTTAGTTTTCAGATGGTAAAAGAGTAACTCAAAAGGGAATTAAAGTAAAATACCATACTATATTACAAAATAGAAAATATAAGAATTTTCCCATATATTTCTCCCTGTAAATTTTTTTTAAAAAAACCTCTACAAAACATATTATTAACTTGGGTTAAATAAGTTTAGATTTTCATATAAATAGAAGCCATAATTTATTCTAGAAATGCCTGTGCCCATGATGATACTTTTTTACTTTTCTTTTAGAATTTCTGCTTCTGAGGATTTCCCACAAACACTATGAAATTTGTGACTTAGATTAACCACATGCCACATGATCTAACCACTTTCCTTTCTTTAATCTAGTGACTAGTTTCTGAGACCTTCTGACATGACTCTGTAAGGCTTTTGCAGTAGAGGGGCTTTTCAGTGTATCTGTTTATTTTGTGATTTACAATAAGCTGTCTGGACTTGGGGGCAGGGTTAATGTGGTGAGTGTGCCTGGGTTTTGTGTTCTCTGGTTGGGTGATTCTCTGAGCAGGGATTTACTCAGCATGTTTGAGATAGAAAAATGTAGCAGAAGTGGGAAAAAGCCTTTGTGGCTTCGCTTTACTATGAAACATTCACAGTCCACTGGGCTGAGCGGGTTTCTGGGGGGACTTCTTTTTCTTTTAGTTGTTGTTCACATCATCAAACTGAATTTCAAGTGACAGTTTTCAAGTAATATCTATTTTTAGTCCATTATTTTAGGTTTCTATAATATGGCTGAGATAATATAACAGAATGTATTATTTGTCCTCTTTAAAAATATACACAAGATTTTATGGTAGCTCACAGAGAAAAAAATGTGACAATGAATATATATATGTTCATGTATAACTGAAAAATTGTGCTCTACACTGGAATTTGACACAACATTGTAAAATGATTATAAATCAATAAAAAATGTTAAAAAAAAAAAAGGGTGATTTTAGCCATAGAAGTCAAAGGCTAATCTGACATAGTTTATAAATAAGAATCTGGGGTCCACGTGTTTTTGGACTGAACAACTTGGAAGAAGTCTTTTAAGTGTTTGTTGTGTAATCTTCTATATCTGGAGTCTTAGCTTTATTTTATTTAATAAGGCTATAATGTTCTATTAAAGAAAGATATGCAAAAAAATCTGTCATTACCTTTATTACCAGAACAAACATAACAATTGTTACTTTTCCTTATATTCATGAGAATATGACTAGTTCTCCCTGATATGTATGGGTTCTTTTTTTAAAAAATGAAAAGCTTCCTTGTATATATTAGAGATACCAAATTACTTATATGGAGGTTATAATAAGACTTGCTTTGTAATTTGTAGAAAAAAAGTTTTAAGTTCTCACATTCATAGAAAATAAATCATGTTCTAATTCCCAGACTAGCTGTTTTATCATAGATAGTAGACATAAAGGGACAGAACAGTAGATACTCTACTTTTAAGAGTTAGAGTCAGAAATGAAAGGAACCTAAGTGTCCACCATCAGATAACTGGATAAAGAAGATATGCAATGGAATACTACTCAGTCATAAAAAAGAATAAAGTAATGTCCTTTGCAGCAACATAGATGGGCCTGGAGATTGTCATACTAAGTGAAGCAAGTCATAAAGAGAAAGAAAAATAACATATGATATCACTTATATGTGGAATCTAAAAAAATGACAAAAACAAACCTATTTACAAAACAGAGACAGACTCATAGACATAGAAAACAAACTTATGATTACCAGGGGAATAAGGGTGGGGTAAGGGGAAATATTGGGAGTTTGGGGTTTGCAGATACTAACTACTAACTGTAAAATAGATAACAAGGTCCTACTGTATAGCACAAGGAACCATATTCAATATCTTGTAATAACTTATAATGAAAATTAATATGAAAAGGAATATATATATCTAACTGAAACATTATGCTCTACATGGGAATTTACACAACATTGTAAAGCAACTATAGTTCAATAAAAAGAAATTTTAAAATGAAAAAAAAGTAAAAAAGAAAAGGCAGAGCAGAAAGAGCTAGTTTCAATAGTTCATGAATTCTGGATAATTTATGTTTCTAAAATTATTCCATCGTTAGATTATCTTGACCTTGCAAAACTAGACTTTTCATAAATAACCCTAACAGTGATGGGCTTCTATATGTGATGAAATAGCCTCAAAGAAGTTAATGACCATGAATAGCCTTAGCAGCCACAATGTTTCAATGGTTTTCCTGTGTTTTCTGAACAAATTCAAAAATGTTTATAAGTTAAGATATAATTATTTTGGGCAATGTTTTTATCTTTGTCATGTAAATAATAGACTTTATACTCACAGGGGGTTCTTTTCTTACAGTGTTTCAATCCTTGGGGCTCCAGTAATACACCAGAGAGGAACATAACCATAAAAATGTCAAAACAACTTTTGGTACTTTTAACAAAGTGCATGAAAGAAAGATGATTCAAAAAAGGCTGAGCTTTTTGATAATATATTTTAATTAATTCAGTATTTACTAACAACTGAGTTAAGAATTCGAAACTAAACCTGGCATCTTACGGCCATGGTAGATAGAAAACTAAGAGTTGAAACAACTAATGAAAAAATATTTAAGCAAATTGCAAGTCAGAAACCACTTACACTTTTCACTAGACTCTGCATTTAGACATAGTATCATCTGTAATAGTTTTCAATAAAGATACATGCAACGGACACACAATCAAATAATATTGTTTTGGATAGTGAACAACAGAAACAAATGTGTTTTTCATAAAGGATGAGACCTAGACCAGTGATTCTTACATGCAACTAAACATTCAAAATGCTGGATCTCATTGTGGTGAGGGTAAAAAAAAAAGTCAAAACAAAAAATTCCACATTTTTAGCTATTTATTTTCTAATGTTCTGTTATTCTGCTGTTAACCAATTTATTGTTTATAGTATGTTTCAAGGACATAAAGAATTCAGAACATGAAAATGACTGAAAAGACTGGATACCGTAGGACGTGGGGACAGGGTACTAAGACATGGGAAGAATAGGAACAGGTGCTTGGCTGCAGGTACTAAGGAGTCAGAAACACATGTGGTGACATAATGGTGTTAGCAAGCTGGAGGCCTGCAAGGTTGCATTTACTTGGAAATTTTGGATTGAAATCATCAGGGAGAGTTTATGGTCCAGATGTAACTGAAACACTGAGTGACTGCATCACGGTGAATATTAAGGGGCATGAAATTTAGATGCTAGAGTGTTGTACAGATGGCTGGCCAATGTGATGGTTTCAGCAGGGGATGGCAAGGTTTGGAAGGGGCCAGAAGGTCTGACCCGTCTCCAGAATCTTAATGGGTGAGAGGTTGTCCGTCCATGACAGTGTTGAGGTGGTAGAGCCTATTGCCATGCACCCCACCTCCCCCAAAAAATACAGAGGGGAAACAGTCTTTAAAGTTCTTAAGACTGAACCACCTTCCCAACTTAGAGGACAGATTGAGTAAGTAAGTATGTAAATAAGCAAGTCTTACTCAGGTAGATTCTGTTGCCTCAAAGGCTACCTCAGCTCTCCTAAGCGTAAGGCCGTTAACCACGTGTAAGAATTATATTACAGGTTTTCTACTCAAGAAAGTCTGCTTCCTGAGTGGACCCAGTTACTCATGACTGCTGTTCCTTCAGATGAAGGGCCCTGCTGTTTACCTAGTAGGCCTGACTCGGTGTCCACCCTCTTGCCTTGCTATGTCAGTTTGGTTCCTTCAAGATGCAGACAGACGCTAAGACAGAATTAGACATGAGACAGATTGGTGGAAATTCATGTGAAGCATGAAGGTGGAGGGAGCAGGAAAAGCCAAAGAGACCTCTCAGACTTCAACACACGCCTGACACATTCGAAGAGAGAAAGAAGGATTTTTTTTTCCCTAGAAATTCCATTCTTCCCCATAGTGTGCTGATCTTTCATTAGGGTTTTGAATTCTCTTTTATCATCTCTTTAATTACTGTTTATGTAGGGTTATCTTTCAGATAACTTACTTTATGTTCTAAGAGTACTAATGTTGAATATCATAACTCCATCTTATTGTGTAGTTTGTAATTTTTTCTCTGTGAACTCATTTTCTTGTCAAGTTGACTCACCTGTCTTCCCTGACTCCAAACCCCCTGCGATGAGACCTGGATAGTTAAGGGCCCAGAGGTTTCACATTTTTAGGTCAGTTTAGCTTAATTTCTCAGTCTGAGATACCTGCATTTTGTGAAATATAAATGCAGACTGCATATACCTGTGTGGAGTCAGCTAGGGATTTTAATTTATTTGGAGAACTGTTTCCCATTCAGAGTTCCAGGTCCAGATAAGCATCCTGTCTATTTCCCTGAGCTGCTGCATTTTCTAGAGTCTATTGTGTGTCTGGGTCAGGCCTGCTAGGATCACAGCTTCATGCCCCATTCTTTACTCAGACTCAAGATTTTTCTTATCTCTTGTTCCGGAATGGCCATTAAAATACTGACACCAAAAAGTTGGGGTCTATATCCAATAGGCTTCTTGTCCCCTGGGAGAAGAGCTGGATAACTCACTACACCCTAGCTATAAATCCCCTATTTAAATTTCCTAGTACTGACCTTTCCTAATTTTTTTCTCAATTATACATTTATATTATGTGCTTATACTAGAGGTGGGTCTGTTCAGTCATTTTGAGCTGGCACTTACATGCTCCCTATTTTTTTAACCTTTGCTAATGACATGATAACCTTTTAAAATTCTGATTTTAAAAGCTTATGCACTCTAAATTTTAGAGCCCTAGGATAAATGTCCAGTTTTCCCCTGATTAGTTGTAGTTCAGTTTTTTTTTTTTTTTTGTACTCAGAGGAAATTTCTGAAGGAATAGACCTAAAAAATCAACAGAGTTCTAGAAGAGAGAGATTTCTATATGATGTTGTGAGGTGGGCATGCATATTAAAAATGGACAGAAATACAGTGTCATTTTGGATTCTACCCCATTTTAAAACCTTTAAAATATGAAAAAATATGTAGAAAATGTTATTACATGCAAATAGTAGAATTAAGAGTTTAGTAGCTCAATTTTAATATCAGGACATAAAAATTGACTTAAAATCTAACACTGGCTTCACTTTAGTGCAGTGAACAAGAGCATGACCTCTGGGTGCCCTTCCTTGGGTTAATTCCAGCTCCCCCATGCAGTGGTTACATGACTTTGGACATATTTTTAACCTCTCTCTGTTTTAATTTCCTCATCTCTAATGTTTGAACAATAATAACCAGTTCCTCAGAGAGTTGTTGCATTATGTGAGTTAATATATCTAAAGTTCTTAGAACAATCCTTTGTGTATAATAGCTAACTTTTAAGTATTAGATACTCTTATTTTTATCATTACTACTTCTACAGCTATTATTAACTTAGTGGTTCTCAAAGTTGGTATTCTGTGAAAGAATAAAAATGAAAAAATAGGGGTCTGGTATAAGGCATCCCACATTATAGTGATAGTAGAAAAATAATTACTACCACCTGCTACGCAGTATATGAGAGAAATATTTTTAGACACAAAAAGAGAACAAAGATGGCTTTATAAAAAACTCTTTACAATATATTTATTATTCTGTTTTACCATGGGGCAATAGAAACTTTGTCAAGAAATAGCACCAGTGTGGGATTTGAGAATCATTGTTTTAAACATCGTTGACTGAAAGGCAGGACAAATTGCACACCCAGCGTATTTTACAACAGCATCAAGGTAATAGAGAAATGGCCCCTTGTAGTTTAGAAGTAGCAATCAAAATGTCTTTGCTTAGAAAAAAAGGACTAAATTAATCTGCAAGGATCGTTTAATAAAAGCCATCTAAAAGAGGAATAAATTATTCAAGCAGAATACAGGAAATGACTATGTATAGTTCTAAAGAATAATTAATATGCTATTTTGTAAAAAAAAAATTACATTGAGACGACTCAAAAGGAGTTGAAAGTGAAGGAAAAAATTATTCAGCACTGCTCTGATTCTCTAAATATAATGCCCAGCTCTGCATTCTGCAGCCTAAAGGACAATGGAAGGACTGATGTGAACAATGTCAGAATGACAGAGGGCTAAGGAAATAGAGTAGAAATCTTAAGTGAAGGACGTGGAATTTAACTTATAATTTTAACTTGGAAAGAATATGGTTAAGATCATTTTAGGAACTATTTTCAACTATGAAGGGAATATGATAATGCTGAATGAGGGTAGTTTTGTGTGTGTGTGTGTGTGTGAGATTCCAAACTGACTGGAGTTTAATCTTCAGAGGGGCTGAACAGTCTACTGCCATTCGCCCACACATCTGTTGGACTCTGTTGGACACATTCTCTGTGTAGGATACTGGGCCAGGATCCTGGCACATATAGAGTGATTAAAGATCAGAGATGTGGAGGAAGTGGTTGCATCCTACTTTCATGATGCTTCTATTTATCTGTTAGGGCCACGGATTTGTATACATACTACAATAATAGAAGGCGTTATAAAACAAGGACTGCGCAAATGAGGTCAGAGAATGAAAAGAGTCTTCGAACTAAAGCAGCTAGAATAGAACTTGTGAGGACATCTCAGATCCACGGACAACATAAACGTGGGCAGGAGATCAGGGAGATATAGGAGTCAGAGTTGGAGTGAGTATTTTTGGAAGAACGCATGTTCACTGAACAATAGATAGGATTAATTTGCTTGTAATAAATTGGTATCACATTTGACTAAGAAGGTGATGGAAAAAACACAAATGAACTTATTTACAAAACAGAAACAGACTCACAGACATAGAAAACAAACTTATGGTTACCAGGGAGGAGGTGGGTGAGAAGGGATAAACTGAAAGTTTGAGATTTGCAGATACACACTACTATATATACAATAGATAAACAAAAAGCTTATACTGTATAGCATAGGGAACTATATTCAGTATCTTGTAGTAACCTATAATGAAAAAGAATATGAAAACAAATATATGTATATGTATGTATGACTGAAACCTTATGCTGTACACCAGAAATTGACTCAACATTATAAACTGACTATAAGTCAATCAAAAAAAAGAGTAAGCATTGGAATATAAATGTGAAAAGATAGATTAGAGCCAGATTACATGTTGTATGAATTTCAGTATCTTAAACTTCGGAGAATCATTTATTATTTTCTCATCAACTTTCAAAAATATTATTTAAAATTTTAATTAAAAGAGCATTATATTTTACCTAAACAGTAATAGAAAATTGACTACCCAGAGACACCTTTATGTTTGCCACTGAATGTACATAGTATCCTAAGAATTCAGAACACTTTTCTATTTTCAACAATTAAGGAGGCCAGATTTGGCAAAGAAAAAATATTATATTTTATCTGGCAGTCCTATCAACAGTAAATTTTGGCTATGTCTGTTCTGAATTAATTCATTCATAGATTAAGATATTTAAAAATAGCTATTCTTTGGGTTTACAGAACGCTAAGCAACTAATGATAAAAGTGATCCTTTGTCAACTTTTGCTTGTTTTTTGGGGAAGAACATATCAAGGATTTGCCTATAAATCTACAAATCGTCTCTACTTTACATTAGGAATTAACTGTTGTTTATTTTAAAACTAGTGTTATTAGTGTACTCATGTTGTTAAAAAAAAGCAAGCTATGTAAAAGTATATTCAGTGAAAATCATCTCTCTTCAGAGTTAATTGTGTTATCAGTTTGTGATTCTTCTGTCATTTGTGAATTTAAATGTACGTATGCACACATCTTTATGCACATGAGAACATACTCTATACATTCTTCTGCACCTTGTTTTTTTCACTTGACGTATCTTGGAAATCACACCATACACACACATTATAACTTTATATTATTATTTTGAATTGCATTCTATTATACTGATACACCTTAATTTATTTGAACAGTCCCCTAATGATGGCCATTCAATGGATTCTCCTCACTGTTTATTTTGTTTGATGTATATAGTTGAAATCATAGCATAAAACCAATATTTGCTATTTTTATTTAATGCTTTTCATAAAAACATTTTCACATTGCTCCACAAATGAAAATATTATTTCCATTTTTAAATAGTTTGCAATTTAGCTTTAGGGATAGACATGAATGCTCCAGGGAAACCAACGTGCATTGATCACCTACTATGTACCAGCCCCTTTCTTGTACTGCTGCTTTGGTCAGTTAAGCAGTGTTGGGGACACAGCAGTGACCTGGCCATGCATGTCCATCCTGTCCACGTGGCCTTCAGCAGCCAGGAGACACCTGATTTGTTTTCTTCCATAGAGATTTAGAAAGCTCAGGTCACCAGCCCACACTCAGGTGGACTGCAGGCAGCAAAGCCAAGTTCCAGAGCATAGCTGATCTAAAACACACTCTCACTGATAATCAGGTGTCTCTGACTTCAATATCAGATAGAAAGGGATAAATGTCGTCATGAGATAAATTTGAAAAAAATTATAGCTATGCAATGGAGGAGTCTTTATAAAAAGGGCTCCCATACCAATAATTTGCTGTCCCTTCACTGCAGAAATAAAAACAATTTTTTTAAAGGCCAGATAATTGTAATTATATTTCTGTCTCTGGAAGACCTCTGCTTCTATAATTTCAATAATTGCAAACAAACAAAACAATTTTCTTCTCTTCTCTCCCTCCCCTAATATAGCTTTTATGGGTTTCTTATTAAAATATCAGGTTGGGATACAATGAATCTTTCAGGAGGAAATCAATCCCCATAAATCCCACCCCCAGTTTATCATAATATAAATGTTATAAAACCAATCTCATTTTTGCTTAGTGGAAGAACACACAAAGAGTTTCAGTAGATTTTATTAAGTATTATACTTAAGGGGTTTAAATGACTGATAAAATAAATAGCTTCTATATAACTTTCATCTGTAAATTTGAGCAATGAGTTAGATTTTAAAGATTTCAGCATAGAGTGTGAAGACAGATTGACATGAAAAGAGAACTTATAAATTAAGAAAATCAAAACTGCCGGAAAGGGAAATACTTTTATTTCTGTGTCATAATCATATCATATTACAACTGTAAGCAAAACAAGAGAACATATAGTAATTCCCTCTCATTAAATGGACAAGGAACCAAGGCAAAGTAATGTTAGGTATTTTAACTTATGGGGCTGATTTAGTTAGCACCAAGGCTGGGATCCAGGGCTTCTGTTGGTCTGACTTAAAGTCTTATGCAAGAGCTCTTTATAAATTTTAGGAATTACTTTTTAAACTTCTGTTCCCTGTATTCTTGTGCCTCCTAAGATTTAAAGAAGTTCTTTTTGCTCAACACAATTGCAGCCAAGAAGTATGTAGCCGATTAGATCACAAGATTGCACTGATATACTCATTTTGAAGGTTGGAATAACTGGTCAGTGAGTCACTGAAATGGTTATTATTTTGGCCAATATAATGAGCAAATCAGCAGTCAATCATTACAGCAGTTAAATAAAGCTAACTAGGTCTGTTAAGGGACGTCACATAACTATAGTGCTATTTTGGATTGCGATGAAATAGATGTAAAATTGGGCTTCCATGCCATAAGTGATTTGGAATGGGAATAAGATTTATACATATAATATTCTCAGAGTGCTTAGGGACTTGCTATTAAGCCGATGGTACAGGACTTATTCACTATGCCTTAATTTAGGGGAGGATGTGAAAGAGTGATATCGATCAGCTACAGTAAAATGAGAACTCTGGACTTCACAAAATTGGAGAAAAACCTGGATGCTGTCATTTACAGGCCTTGTGACCTTGGAAAAGTTGTTAAGCGCAGCTGTAATTTTCTCTTTTAAGATATAATAATAGGTTATTGATGTGCTGAAATGATTAAACAAGATAATACATATGAAATTATTTGCAAAACAATTTGGAAGTGTTAGGTGTTGTTATTGGTGGAATCTTCATCAATCATTAGATGACGCTGAATATCAGATAACAGATTAGTGAACATCTATGTTTTAGGTTCTTTGAGGTCAGTGGTTTTCAAAGCCCGAGATATACTTTCAGGGAGTCCTTGAAGTCAAAACTATTTTCATAATAATACGTTTATTATTTTCTTTTTTTCGGGGGGTTGAAATTTGCACATAATACTAGAGCCTTAGCAGTTCTGGCTTCTTAGAATAAATCAAGTACCGCCACACTGTATGGAAGATTATTGTATTCTTCAGGGTTATACATTTGAACTAAGGAAGAAAAAAAATCCTTGATCCTTAATGAATCCATTTTCATTAAATTTCCTCTATTAGTTACATATCTTTTTTAATACTTTCTATGACAAGATGGGAAGTACCCACGTAGAACTTACGCTGCTTACTGAAGTACAAATTATAATGGTTTTCTCGAGGTAAAGCACGTATTTGAGTTGGAGCTATAGTAGACCCATTTTTCAAGGCCGACAAACTATGATTATTCCAACTTGAGTATATAGAGCTATCTACTCGAAAATAAACAAAGAGTGCCTGTAACACAAAGGGAAATGACTTGTCACATTTGCTGTTGATAAACTTTAAGCTTTCTAGGAAAATTAAAATTTTGGAAAATTTGTATCCGCCATCATGAGCTTGGAGGAAATAGTGTCACCTTGTAATAGCCCCTTGATTAATAAATGCTTCATGAAAGAGGTAGGATTTTAAAAGTAAAAAGGATAATTTCAAGCACTAATAGCTGTAAGAAGAACAGAAGACTAATGGACAGTGTGCAATAGTATTCAAAAAAGTCAACAGTTTAGTGAAGGAGAAAAGGTATATTCACTTAGGGAGAGGACTAAGGAATGAAGAGTACAGCTACTGGTTGAACACGTACCACTGGGTCAGCTGAGAAACGGTCACCTGTGCAGACAAGGCAAGAGCCAGTAGCATCCCCAGAGGAAACCGTGAGGTTGGCTGCATATTTTAAAATTTAAAGCACACACCTCTGAAATTATAGCTCACTAACCTAGCCTAATATCTTGGAGGTTAATCCAAAAGAAAATTAGGAAATTTGTCTTCTGAGAGGCAGTAAATCTCAAGTTGGATCCTGACATTGAAACTTGCCTACTGACGTCAGAATATCCAACAGGTGAGAGAGAAACCAATCCATGATTTTATTGAACTAGATTTAGATGCATTTTTGTGAGGACTGTAAGGGAGAGTTATTTGACCTTACATCTGAGGTAGCTGGGAAAGAAGGTCTGTGATCCAGTTTGAAAAAAAAATAATAAAAATAGAAATTTCTAGCTGAGTGTTGTTATGCATAATAATTTTTAGTATAGTCAGAAACAGATTATTAAAAGACTATTTGAATTATTATTTAAATTTTTTACACTAAAATTTGGTAACATAAAGCAGATCAAGTCTCACTCCAATTTATTGGTAACTATAGTATTAAACAGAACTCTTAGAGCAGAGAATGAAATGCACATTAATCTAATTTACTTACATCATTTTAATCATTACCAACATGTATTATTTCATGATTAATACAAAACCCCTCCAATAATCTCAAAATTACTGAAATATTAGTAAGCCTTTCTATTCATTCTTGAAATAGCCTCTACAGTGAATCATCTATAAAAGGAGCAAACTATTTAAATATAAAATTAAACCCAGGTTTTAAATTAAGTATAGAGATCATCAAGTGATACAATAGGTAAGAATAATTTTTCACCGATCTTACACCTTTGGGTTTTTTTTTCCTTCTATCTCTTAATTTCATGATGTCTATACACATCTATCAGCCATTCTTACCATCAAAACATACTCTGGCTTTGTATATACATACGGCATATATGTATACACACATTTTCTATTGTAAATTTAGAGAGTTTGTGGTTATGAACTGTTAATATTTCTCTAAGCAACAATGATGCATACACTTAAAAATCAGAGAGAAAGAAGATATATATCTTACATATTCCTGTAATATCTATACTTATATATACATAATCTTTTCTTCCAAATATAGAGACATAGTTATATCATCCACATCTATCTATGTCTACGTTTGTATCTATAGTTTCAGAAATTCGCCCTTCATTATTTGCCTAGAAGAAGATGAAGAAAATATAATCAAGACTGTGCTGTTGCTTGTTCCCCACTCAGGTAGAAGTGAAAATCTTGAACTGTCAAGTCATGAAGAATCTTGAACTGTGTGAACCACTCTGTGCTGTGGTCTAAGCTCACAACTCTGCTTGCCTCAGAAATACGGCAAAGCTCTCAGCCATCCTACTGAAACAGACCAGTGAAATACGTTGATTTTAAACCCAGTGAAGCTCACTTTCTCCGGATAAGGCACACAGGGCTCCCCTAGTCTAATCTATCCAGAAGGACCAGCCTGCCTGGGAGCCCCGCCCTGTCCTCTGGGCTTTTGCCAGCGGCTAACAACCTTGCAAGTTAGTGTAACTGTGGTTATAGAAGTTATGGTGGGGAAAACCTCATGGACATGTGCATTTTCACCAGTTAGTTTTAAAAAAAAATTCTCTAATATAAACAGAAACAGAACATAGTGAAATTCCCCTGGGCACATAACATTTTGCTATCTTCCCTGTAAGGAGAAAAAAAAATAAAAAGCCTTCCCAGCTCCACTTGTTCCCTTCTCAAACTTAGATAAGGTACTTCAATTGAAATATGTGTTTTAATTTGTTCTTGGTGTTAGTTTTAATTTTCAATTTGGAATATACATCCAATTGCACTCCCACACAAGAAGGAAGAGACCATAGCTAATAAATGAGAGCCTTGTCCAAGAAACACTGAGAAGGCAGGCAAGAAATAGTGCACACTTTTCTGTGTGGATGTTAAAGCAATGCCACTAATAGCATTTTGGATAGAATTCTCGCTCCTGCTGTTTAGAAAGCAAATGAGCTAATGCTATAATTTCTCTTCTTGATAAGATTCATCAGTGGTTGATTCCCAAAACTGCATGGTAAGTACATGCACAAATGTAATCAACCAGATCATTAGCATTTATTAAAGAAGACAGTTTCAAATTGATCGGCAGTCTTGAAGAAAGGTATAAATATACATCTCTTCCTTTCTAAATCCTACTTGAATATATAACCAAAATTAATTTTTGGATACAATCAAATGTATTTTTACTTTTTTATGAGAAAGGGGTTAATACATAGTCCCTCACCCACCCACCCGATCCACGTTGGTAAAATATCATTTTGAAATTAAATTGAATTTCATACTCATGTGAAATAGCAGGTATATTTTAAAAAAAAAAGATGTATTGATGTCTTTGCTTGACAAGTATAAACAACATGATTTCAAAGTAACGTATCAGCCTCTAGCTTTTGCTTGCAATTTTGTGATAAAGTTGATGGTTATACTTCGACAGAAGTTGCTATCATTAAAAGCCCCAAGGAGAAGATCTCTATTTAAATGTCATTTGTACCTGATCGCACTAGATCAAGGCAACTTAATGATAGTTACCATGCTTTCATCTTTTTCACACTAAAGCATAAATATAAAAGTTAAATCTTGCCAATTAGTGGTAATAGCCTTGTTTTTCAGTAAAGTTCTGATTAGTATCAAAGTGTCTAGTAGTTTACTTTCCTTAAAAATGGTGAGTTTGTGGAATGCAAATATGTCATTCTCGAAAGTCATGATTTGCATTTTACTTTTCAGATCCTAAAACTCAGTTACGGTTAAGATATCTAATACCTGCTTTAGAATATACCACATTGTGATATATTAATATAAATCATTCTAATATACGAATTTTTGGCAAGATTCTTATAAATATTTTTACAGGTTTACGAAAACTTATGAAATATTATCTTTCAATCTAAATATTTACCAGTACATTTTTTTCCAAAAAAAAAAAAAAAAGAAAGAAAAGAAAAACAGTCAGGCATCTTTCATGGAACAGCTCCCATTTCTCCACACACAATTAAACCTTACCTAAACTTAAATTGAGTTATTTAAGCCAGTTGCTTATACTAGTTACTAAGATTTCACAATTCTTTATACCAGAAAGAAGTGTTTTTATAGTAGATCCAGTCTATGTTTCATCATTTACACTATTTAAGTAAAATGTAAATTAAAAAGGAAAGCCATTGTTAAGGTGGCCATTGTAAGTTTGTTGCAAGGCTGATCTTCTAACACATCGTACTGCTCCCACTAGTGAAGGATTCTTGAGAGAAAAAAAGATGGCAAGAAGTGAGCGTTTGTTAATAGGTCGTAGATTTAGGCTCTGTTTACAAGATTCTGAAACAGTGGGATAAGGCATGAAACATTAAGTCATGCACAAATGTTTCCAATTACTCACTTGTTTGGCATCACATAGACTGGACCAAACATGGAAATTAAAGTCTACATTTTTCACCCCATTGTTTACTGTATTGTAGATATATTACTAAGTAAAAGATACAGATAAAATACTGTACTATAGGTCATATTTCTGAACTCATACAGAAGTAGCTATGACTATTCCTATTCTACTATTTCAGAATCAAGCAAAGCTAAGGATTGAGTTAGTCAATCCATAGTGACTTATTAAAATAAGGCATCTCAAGTATTTCAAGAATGACTATGAGTCGACCAGTGACAATGACTCAGAATAGCATAATTGAATTATTGTGAGTGAAGAGCTATGCTGGTCTTCCTATAACATTTAAAAATGTTAAAAAAAATGTGTATGAACTTTTATGAGTTTAGTGTATTTTGAAAACACTAGGAAAATCAAACCTTAGCCCACATAGGATAGTTGAATTTCCCATATCCTTCAATTGCTTAAAGGAGCCTCTCTCCCGGTCTCTTGTCTCTAGAGCAAATTCTCCAGTCACACGTCATATTGTAACTTCAGCCAGAATACCTACTACTGGTTTTCCCCTCTTCTGCTTGAAACTGACATCATGTACTGAAAGATGAAGGGGCCAATGTGCTTCTGAAGAAGCAAGTAGTCATGAGACTTCACCTGCCACCACAGATAGGAAAAAAAGGGGGGTGGGGGTGAACATAGCAATTTCAAGAGCCACAATTTACCATGGAAGCCTCTACTTAATATTCCGCTTGATCTGCCAAGTTTATAGCCTGGCAAATCTGAATACAAATGTCGATGCAAATGAGGATTCATTATTCTTACAAGGTCTTTGTGTTGAAGCTTAATGTAACTTGGTTCCTATGGTTGCTCAGGGAACGTAGATTGCAAGACAGCACAAAATGATGAAAAGAAAAATAGAGAGGGAAAATAATAGAAATCGAAGGAAATGTTTAAAATGCACTTCAGCCTGAAATGTGAGGAGGCATAGGAACAAAGCACTGTCATTACACTCTCTCCTTCTTGCCACTTACAAGATATTTACTTCTCATCAGCAACAGAGGAGTTAACCACTCAAGAACATTCTACCCAGAGAGAAAACATAACACTTCTCTTTTTACTGATTATAACACATTGTTCCCATTATAAACCAATTCTTTAAATTGTCAAAAATCTTTTACCATTTTTTAATAATTATAGAGCTCATGAGCTGGTGGGACCTACACGTTCCGATCTCTAAGAAGACTGCAAATGCATTTAAAAAACCCCACCCAACAATTCCTTTCCTTTCATTATGGATTAATTGCCAAAAATTCTGAATCGACATGTTCAGAAAGCTAAAATTAATAAAATACACATTGGAAAATCACAACAGTTTAACATCATTCATTTATTGTTTACCATAACCCATTGCATGAAAGCTTGAAAAACCCCAAGTTAGGGGAAATCCTGAGAGGCTGCAAAATTATGATTATATATCCTATACCACAGTAGATTGTTCCGATGAATCTTTTGCATGGTTAGCTGTTGTTTACATATAAATACCTTCTCCGGAAATAAAAATGTACTGAAGGGAACAGGAGCTGCAAAGCTTAGCAGATACGGTGATCCCAAGATCATTGCAGTAAGGCTTGCTTCTTCATCCATAAATAAAGCACATTTGCATCCATTCAGTCAAATTAGCTCCATTAAAAAGGTGGTTATAATTAGCTCCTTTTTCTGGTTCACGGGTAAAATTCTTGCATGCCTGCTGTTTTGATTAAATCCACCATTGTCTTCCAATAGCTAGTGCTAATTCTTCCAAGGAAATCTTCAGTTGAGGTGTTATTTTATTCTGCGCCTCCGTGAGTTGTCTAATTTACGCCAAGTCCCTGCAGTGTTTCCTTAAGCCATCCTCTTTGTCTTGCCTTTGAAATTTACCAAATCTTACAAGAAATCAATACTTAATTGATTATTCACTTTTCTGCAGCTTCAAACAGCAAGCACGCATAAGATCCTGGAGTAGTCCCCCGATTTCCAATGCAGGAGGTTGTTTGGTGGCAGAGCCCTGCAAGTGTCCAACAGCAAGCATTCCATGGAGCCGTGAGCTGGCGTGGGGTGCCAGCATCTGATAGAGAAAACGAAGATACTCTAACGAAGCAGGGAAAGTTCCTGGATGAGGCAGATCCTTCTCAAGGCTTTGGATAAAAGGCTGAAGCAGGAGCAATTGGATACCAGAACATTACATCTATGTATATATTTTTGCATTCATCCTTTTGCTTTTTCCTTACCCTTTTCTTCCCGTGGCACTGAAGTGGAATATCCCAAGTGCCACCGAACTCAGAGAACTCCACGCCGGAATGGGGGTGAGACTGGTGTTGTACCTCTGGCATAGGATAAGGATGGCAGGCACGTAGTATTACGAAATGTAGGACAAATTCAAGCCAAAGAGAGGGAGAGGGAGAGAGACGGGGAGAGGGAGAGCCAGAGACAGATGGCGGATCTGGCTAGGAGCCAAAGCCAGTGAAATGAATTACATTGCTGAATAACTGTACACCATTGATTCTGCCACTTGTTGCTGCGTGGCAAAAAAAAAAAAAAAAAAAAAAAAGAGAAAAGGGGGGAAAAAAGCCCTAGTGTATGTATGCTAGAATCTCCTTATTTGGCATCTGTGCAGCAGGCAACTTTCACATACAACTCAGTTCTGACATGATAGGCTCCGGGGGTCTTGGGTGGGCGTGTAAAGTGCCGGAGAAGGTTGCGTGCACGTAGGTGTGAGTGCGTGTGCGTGCGCATGTGTGAGAAAGGGGAAAACAATCCTTGCAATCCAGCCGTTTTTGTTTAATGAAGAATGGAAGACTGGCATTCAGAGATGTGGTTATGTGTCGCATATTAATGTGTGCTCACCAGACATCCTCCCCCACTTTAAAAATGAGTGGCACAGAAGTGAGGCTCTTATAGATCAGCCACGTGGGAGAGGCAACTCCTGAGGAGACATATCATCTCTAAATCTACAAATGGGGCATGAGGAATCCCTCGGAAGAACAAGTTGCTCCCTGACAACAAGAAAAGCTGGTCCCAGGGTTACGATGTTTTGTTGTTTTCGAAAAGACAGCCAGTCTCAGCAGATTGTTCAATAAATGCTTCATACCCAGGATGAAGGGAGACATTATGGGATGCCCAGGGGGCTTTGGAAATCAAATACAATGTTTGAGTAGCACAATTTGAGGTACATTATAAAAAAGCAATTTGAATTGCCAATGAGGCGACACATATCTGCATGCTAATTAGACCTGTGTCAAGCTTAGTCTGCAGGCTTCTGCTGATGGGGAGGAATGTGTGGGGAGTGCTGCTGAGAGATTGTTTCTGCATAAATTATCAGCTTTGTCCTACTGATCATTTTCCCAAACAAACATGAAATGCGAGATCAAAAGGCGATTCTAAAATTAAAATTATTGATTGACAAAGCCTAGATTTCAGAATCTAATTAGAGGAGGCACAAACAAAAGCTGATATTATTACTGACTATGCCTGAGCTAGCAGCCAGATTGTGCAGGGCTTGTAATTTATCTTTGTTTATGCAGCCAGGATATTAAAAATGTAATTAAAATGGTAAAGTGATCTGATCAGAAATAGCCACCTAGTGGCAAGTATATTATTTTAAATGGATTACAAAGGCATTGGTCTGTGCAAATAAAAAGCTTTTTGTTTTTTTCCTTGACAAACCTAGCATCTCATTGAGATCTTGCTAAGCAATTTATCTTTTGCTAATAAGTTGTCTTTTGTGTTTTGTTCCATAGATAAGAAACATCATTTATAACCCTCATTTGTGCACTAATAAACATTCTGTTATTACAGGTGGCATCCTGTTATTACAGGAACATCCTTCATAAATTATGGTATATTTTTGTCACAAATGGAAGTAATTCAACACCTATTTTGTATACTCATCACATGCATTAGATATAGTGATTATATGTTTTCATTATCATCAGCAGGTTGTCGTTCCCTCTTCTTTTGCTCTCTCTCACTTGAAATGTGTCTAGATATCTCTGGAACTTGGCATTAATGGTCATCTTCAGCCTTGAAAATGGGCTTGCAAAGCAAAGCCTCTTTCCTACTGAGTGCCTTCTCCAACTCACTATTGCAGAACAGACATAGTTACTTAAAAGCATGTAATAAGGTGATCCAAGTGATTTATAGGCTAGATCTTCTCTCATTTAGCAACATTTTGGAAGTGCCAATGAATTATTTTAGGAGCAAATTGTCTAATATAAAATTTATTAACCAAAATGCATCTGCTGTCATCTAATTGTGGATTTTGTAGTCAGCTGCCAGAAACAGCCTTGTGATTCTCTAATACAGCATCTAAAAATGCATGATAAATACTTTTAAGAAAAATGAGAGCCCTGGCTGGTGAAGTCTACATAAGAAACGTGGGGACTCATTTATTTTCCTTTTTCTTTTTTTTTCATGAAATCACTGTGGACCTGCTCAATTCCCTTTTAAGAAATTCACAATTTAGGGTTCTGTCAGCAGCTCTGGGGTCTTTTGTTAGGTGCACTTAAAATGCCAGATTAAATATTAATATGTGGTTAGAGTTGTGCTATTTTGCAAGCCCTGAAACCCTATTAGTAAATCATGATCTGGTGACTGATGCAAGAAATTTCAAGGCGCCAACAGTGCAGATTGCTTTATGCCCATCAATCTGATGGATCGCTAATTTTTAGTAAATTGGGCCTTTGGACTCAAAGCTGTAAGCAGGGACATGTTTTCCATCAGCAGCTAACGTGGTCCACCTACTATAGCATTTTCTTCACAAAATATGCCCCCAAACAAGCAGCCTTTTTTGCATAATTAATAACCATCTTTGCATGAGCAATGCTCTACTTCAAAATATACTTTTAGTAGTGTTGCAAAGTGCCCAGAAAGAAATAATTGTAGATTTCCTAGGCTTCCAGAAATGTTTTAAAAAAAAATAAAGGAGAGGGGAGGCTGACACGAGAGAGGACTATGTCAATCCCATTAGCATCCTTTTTTCAATCTAGCGAGTTTCAACAGTACCTTGGACACTATGGTGAGCGCGAAGGTAGAGCCACCCCTGAAAGAGCAGAGCAAAGGTTTTGAAAAATAAAATATTGGGACAGAATGAAGAGCTGCCCGAAAGTAGCCTCTAATCGTTCTGAAAATGTGTTCACATAACATGCTACTGCCCTTGAGAAGTGAGAGACTTTTCAACATACAGCTTGTTTCTGAAATGCGTTCAAAATCACTATATGATCCTTTGATAATCCAGGTGGGAAAACATCTTTATTGGTGATATTTGTTTCACACAGATGGGCCTTGACTCCTAAATCCCTGTAATATGAATTAACATATTTCATTATAGCATTTACCATTATAAAGCATTTTCCTCTCAGTGGATACTAGCCAAGCTTCTGTTGGGTTCTGATTTACCATCTGTTCTTTTGTTTTTCTTTTGACTTCACAGGCCATCCTACAGGGCACATATAGCAATGGATTTAAAGGGAAGAGCGTGAAGGACCATTGGCTTTTCCTTTCTCTATCCTCTCCTGTGTTATTATTATTATTATTATTATTATTATTATTATCATTATCATTATTATTATTATTATTACTATTGATTTAGGAATAGTAAGTAGAGTTCAAAAGTTCAAACCAACGTTTAGGTAATATGTGCTTTTAGTCACATTTTAATTTAGTGTCTTCACTGAATTTTCATGTCTAGGCATATAACACTCATTATTATAAGTTATTTTAAATGATTGAAATCATTTTAATCTATAAAATTAGTCCGTTTACTGTATTGTAATGGCTACATCTTACATAAGATTCATTCACACACACACACACAAAATTTCATTTTTTTAAATAATTCTGAAGCTCAAAGTTGGTGACAACCACACTCTCAAAACATTACCTAATGGGGCCTATTTAAGCTAAAGGCCAGTTGGAAGCCAGGCAGTGTTCCATGTGTAGCCAGCCTCAAACACTTTTTGTGTGTTCGTCTCCCTCACTTTTGGTTTCAGCTTCAGTTATTCCCCGTGCCCCTCATCCTGCCCTAAAAATAAAGGGGTGCACAAGCTCCAACTGCCACTTTTCTCCACGGCTATGGCTCTTTTCACCACATCACAGAAGACGATGCCTTGTCTTTACATTCCTCTCCAGACTTTCCAAAACTTTAATTGACTTGCTGAGATAAAAGGAAAAATAAGAAAACTTTATTGCCACAACAAATTCCATGCTAAAAAAAATTTTCAAAACAAAATGTTCAGCATTCTCAACACCAGACTGCATTAGGTCATCCTGTCTCACACACCGGTGCTGCTCTGTGCTTCCTCTTCACAGTGGTGCCAAGACTTGTTAATTTAATTATTTTTAATGACTGTATTTTTTTTTTACCAAACATGAGGACAGGAGCATTGTCTATCTCATTCATGAAGCACAGTTCCCACTATGTGGTAATTATTCTTTAACTATTTTTGAATTAGTGTTTGAATGAAAGAATAGTTCTGAGGATAGAATTAATGAGTAAATTTTGGAAGAAAAGTTATAGATGCTTCAGAGGAACAGCAGGTAGTGCTAAAGCATAAATTTCTCTGACAATTTAGTCGGGCTCTCATTGGTATACAGTTTTAACATGATGTTTCAGTGGAGGGAACCATGACAACTCAACTTTAAGATAATCGGTGTATGAAATATTTTCTTTGACTTGTGAGTTGCAAGTTGTGAAGGTAACCCTCTGCCTAACTGTACATCTATCAACCAATTGATAAGTGGTTGGATCAGGAATTCTTGAAGGTCCCATTTACCACTACATGTCTGTGTTCTTTGTGTCCATACAGTTGGCCTGAAGACTGCATTAGGGTGTAGGCTAAGCTGCTCTAACAAAGAGATCCAGAATATAGTGGTTCAACCATTCAGAAGATCATTCCTCGTGGAACAGTCAGGAGGAAAGGAGGCAGTCCAGGGAGAGGAGGCAGCTGAACAAGCTCACAGGGGCTCCCTGTTTCCTTCTGTCTTGTTGCCCAGAACCAGGTCTGTATTCCAATTGATGGGAAGGTGTGAAAAGAGAAAGTGAATAACAAGCATTTTAATCCCATGGCCACACCTATTATAAGGGACCCTTCAAAATATGGTTTTTCAGGGGATGAGCACGTGCAGTTACTGGGTGGAGGGAGAGAATGGGAACCAGGGCAAAATTAACAAGGTCTACTTTGAGGCCTTCTCCCTAACAGCTTTCTCTTTTCTGATCCATGAATCCCACTGGTTTCTCCTGATAGCTGTTCAAATTCTGGCTCTATTTGGTCCTAGAAATCACTAGTTTTTTTCTTTGGCAAAATAAAAGGTTTGAATGAGCTTTTTACAAAATTTTATACTGTCTCTAAAATTCTGTGATTCTCTTTGTTTTTCAACACACTAGAGATAGTGTGTTCACTGGACAGACACAAAATAATTTTCACACAAGCATAAAAATGTCTCCAAGTTAAAATGTAGTACTGAGCAACCTTACAATGTCTTATGAAGGGCAACTTTCTTCTCAAAATCCTTCAAAACATTGAAGTTCACCAGTAATTCTCAATCTTCTCTGTGATCTTCAAGAGCTCTGATTCTTCAATTCTTAACACCAAAGTTATTTTAGGACATGTTTTCAGTCACAGACTAATCACGTCCAGAGTACTTGTACTAAATTCCTCTCTAAGTCAACAGCCAGAAAGATAGTTCCAACCTAGTTACAGAGGGGGCAGGGGTAAAAAGAGATAAGATGAGGAGTATAGCTCTCGTTTGATAAATATTTGAGTATCTTCTTTGTAGGAGGCAATGTATAAATTATAGTGACTGACATAACAGAGACCAAATCATAGTCTTTGCCCTTAATAAATGTATGGGTTCTTGGGTTCATGCAGAAGCTTGTTATATCTGTTATGTGAGTCAACTGAAACGTGCTAGAATATTTCAGCAGAAGTAACATATCTGTAGACATAGTCAGTTATAGTAGGATAGGCAAGCAGTGAGACCTGGTATTGGATTCATCCTTTTGGAGGAAGCTAACTTATTCCTTGTGCTGAAAGCATAGTTCAATTTGATGGGCAAGTAACCTTTGGTGTTTGAGTATTATGGCATTTTCTGGTCATGGCACATACAAGTAGAAAGAAATGTATGGAGTGAGGTGGCAGGAATGCCAATTGTTCATTAGGGAGTCCAAGCTAGTAGCACATCTTCCTTAGGATCGGCACAAACTCAAACTACTGCCTTAGCATCAGAATCAAAGGTCTAACCTCGTGAAAAGACATTGGCAAAATTTAAATGAGGGTTTCAGTCTTGGTGGGGACCGAAATATTAAACATGTTAATGGCAGTAATTAAGGAATGGAGATCAAGTTAAATGGAATTATAAGTACAGAAAATAAGATTAGTGTTGGAAAAGCCTGTGGAATACTAGACCAAAGAGTTTGTGAGTTTGTTCAGTAAGTAATGCAGAACCCATGCAATGCTTGGTTTGTTCTTAGCTGAAGAATGACATTATCAGAGTATTTTTTTTTTAATAGGAAGAAAAATTCATTATAAGTGGTTTGGGAAAGGCTGAGGCTATGTAGAAAAATGTGTTAATTTCATGCACTTTCTATTGAGTAATTACAGTATGCTACAAACAGTTTTTAAGCTAGGGGTTCAAGGTAGTAACTATGTGATTAGAAGAAGGCTTAGGGAGAATTTATTGTTGACCTGAACTGTAGTGTTGGCAATGGAAGCAAACAGGAAAGAAAATATGGGGACAGAATCTTCAAGACTGCATGTCTGAACAGGAAGTAAGAAGTTCAGGATAAAACTGCACTGTTGAACTTTAATGACTAAGGAATACTAGTGTTATTAACAAAAATAGAGAATGTAGAATTTATTTGGGGTTGCAATGCTCAGGAGACATACTGAACTTAATCTACTGGTGATGAAATCACACGGAGAATTTTCCTAGGCATCTGGAACTTGGTAAAGAGGCCCAGAGAAACAAAGAGTAAGATAATTAACCATCACATATAAAGGCAGAAGGTAAAACTATGGTTGTGCTTCAGATGACAGAGAAGTACTTAAAAAACGGAGAAGGTAAACCAGAAGAGTATAATCATGCATTCACTCATTTAGCAAATAACTATTGAGTGGCTATGAAAAATAGAGAGAGTGAGAAATTTTAAAAAGCAGGAGTTGTACATGGAAAATGTTAAAAAGCTGCCACATAGACTAAGGCTTGGGAAAGACAATGTGTTGTACTAGGAAATAATTGGCTATATTTAAAGTAGGTATTCTGGTCAATAGAAGGTGTGCAAGCTAACTTGCAATGAAGTAAAAAGAGGAAACAAACAGAAAGTGAAGCAACAGGGTAGAATACTTTTTTATATAAATTATTCAAAGAATCTAAGGAACATTCATTTTACAGGTTAAAAAACAGAAGTTATGATGGGTAAGGGAAAATGGAAAGTAGCTTGAGTGGTAGGTTCCAGTGTTTAGGTTCCAGGAGGAGATCTCTCAGAAGTGAGAAATATACCCTAGTTTTTAAATATGAGTTTTTGCAAGACCATTTTCATAATCTTGAAGGTTACCTCCCTTTTCAGAAAAAAGCAACACTGAAAAATCCTCGATCCTATTAAGGATGTTCGAGAGCCAAGTGGAGACTTTTACCTTGAGGACAGACTCTGGCCTTGAAGTTGCATGGATTCTAGTCAAATTCTCTCATTGGATCCCCATGGAAAGTAAAATATTTCTAATCAGGCTTCAGGAGAGTAAGGGCCATGCCTCAGCAGTAATGAACATTATTATGAGTTTTATTAGGTTGCAACTACTTTCCATCTGATTCAAAAAGTCACCTTGCACCTACGTAAAGAGGATTATTTATGTAATTATTTGCACATATGTCCCCATCAGCCACTATATATAATCATTTCATGGCATTCAAATTCAGCACAAAAACATCATGACCTAAGTACAAATATTATTACTATAATGGGTTTTCATTTCTAGAGGTTGTCAGGGGAAGGGATTAATTTTGCTGCTTTACTGTACACACAGCACAGCACACAGAGTCATGGTACAATGCCTCTATCTTGAAAATTGCATTTGGATGTAATAAGAAAGCCACTTTTAAAACAATTTTACAATTTGAGATGCATTAACTGCATTTCACTCCATCTTGCTTTGCTAACAGATTTTGAGATCTTTCATTCAGATAACATTGAATCTTGTGAATTTTAGAAGGAAAATGTTTCAAATGATTTCTTTAAAAAAATCTTCTTCCATCCTTTCTTTGATGACTTTTAGATCTCCCATCCAGGTTCATCTGCAAATGCTCTGTGTCATGGCATTTTGGAGTAGCAATTTTTAATCTAACAACATGGAGAATTAGGCATGACAGAGACCTGACTTATTGCTTGAGTCACAGTTTTTCATCAGCATGTATTTCTTAAAGCTCAGGCAATAGGTAAAGTTTAGTGCTGTTCTCTAATCGGTTACAGCTCATGGAGCTCTGGGTTTTTTTGAGGGGGGGCAGGTATTTAATTAGAACGTCAAATTGATCTTTCAAGTCTAGGAAATGTCTATTTGACGTATGGGAACCATAATACTTATTCTGTGAAGCATTAAGCTCAGAAGAGTTCTGTCTTAAAGGGATTGTGTATCTCTGCAGAGCAAAGGCAGCTTCTTGTAAAGCTGCTAGCCTCTGTGAATTAGCCCATGTGGCACTAAAGCAACTTGTAGGTTGAGTATATAATTAAGAAAGATTGGTCTATGTGGCGATAAATTTATGTTAACTAAAAAAGATAGGTACATATTTTTTTTCCTATTTGAATCAAACTGGTTATTTTATGTCAAGTTGAAAGTTTTTAATCCTTTTCTTTTTTACCCATTATGCTATTAAATTTAAAGGAGAAATAACTTCGTTAGTAAATACTAAAAATTACTAATCATAGAACTGGAAGACTCCTTGGAGATCACGTAGCCCAGTCAACTCAGGTGAAGAACCTGAGGCCCAGAGTTTATTAGAGGTAGAACTGGGAAAGCAGAATGTTGAATTCCTAATCCAGGATTCTTTTCACACAGCATATTGATGAAATTATGAACACTATTTAGGTTGTCAATGATTTTGAAAATATTCATTACTAACACATACGTGCATATGTAAGAAATCCATGTCCTTCTGACAAAAATAAATTCAGAATTTTCAATATTTATCAGAATGCACTTGTCAGTTTTAAACTTTCAATGCAAATTCAGAAGCCTTCTCTTATAATTCAGAAGGTAAAAACAATCCAGTTCCTAAAACTAAATATTCTTGAATAATCTAAAACTTTATCCATTCTTATCAGTGGTTCTTAACCTTTTTGTGTGTCATCTATTCCTCTGATAATCTAATGAAGCCATGGACTTCTCAGAATAAACTTTTTGAATTCATAAAGCATTACAAAGTTACCAAAAAAGCCAATTTTGTAAAAATTGTTATTGTTATTTAAGAAATCAGTTTTGATAAAATAATACATGTGTGTAGATAGTAACATTAAATATTATCTAGTAGTGAGTTTAGTAGCTGCAATGATTTCAAAGTAGTCGTGAATAAAAAGGTATTTCAAGATAGATGAAACAACTATAATGTGACATAAAATATCTGGTGATAAAGACACAGATATTGCTAATATTAATACTTTTGTAGTGTTGTCTATATTCTCTCTAAATAAAAGGCTCAATTTCAGTTAGAGTTCATAAAAATAAAGATGTTAAATGTTTTTCCAAATTCCAGGATGCCATCTTAAGATCCCCTGATCTACACTATTTTCCCTGGTTTTGGTGCTTCAAAACCAGAGCCAAACCTACTCAGAAGGAGGGTTAAGAGCTAGGGAGCCTAATGTTATTTCAGAAGACTACTCTCATGTCCCTTCCCATAAAAAGATCCTTGTAAAATCAACAAGTCTAGATATAGTATTCAAAGTAGTCTAGATTATGCTGGGGTAACGAATGACCCCCAAATCTCAGGGACTACCAATAAAAAGGATTTAATTCCCACTCGTACTGCCTTTCCGTTGTTGTTTGACTGTGTTGAGTGATGAATTCTCCACAGGCCTCTTCATTTTTGCATGTCTTCAAACAGGCATGACTGCTTTTGTCCTGAACTATCTTCTCATGAACTATAGCTAACGACCTTGAAGAGACAGACAGATATGTCTCTAGAGAAAAGGGCAGGTTTGTGGACTGTCCAGGACAATAATGATGTCTATCTCTCGGGCGAACGTCAGGCCATTAAAAATATTCGGGTTCCCTAGGTTAGTGGTTCCTCTCCTGTCAAACACCCCACTGGGTATGTAGGCATCCCTGTCTTCTTTGTGTCACTCTGTGAAAATTGAGGCTCAGGAAACTTGAGCAAACCATGACAGTCTTGCTATCGTTATTATTCTGGGTAATAAATTCCTTTGTCTCTGACCCAGCAGACAGTGTTTTTTTGCCAGCATGCCGACACTGTGGCAGGCCAATTTGTTAGCGAGGAAGGAGAGCACAATTTCATGTGTTTCACAAGCTCTTTCATGCTAAAGTCCCTTTGGGACTTGGGCTGGCGGAGCAGCCTCCATCCAGAATATTGCTGGTTCTTGGGGCAGAGGGTCAAAAGAGAACACAATGGTCATGCTCTGGCCTTTCCAGTTTCTTTTAAACCCATAACTTCTGCTCACTTTTCATTCTTGAAAGCAAGTCACATGGCCAAGCCTGACCTGAGTGAGAGAGGCAGTGAAGACCTGAGCACAATAACATAGTCTACCAAAGCAGATGCACTGGACCTTTAATTACCCACTGTCTCCTCAGCCAAGTGGATTCACCACAGAGTCAAGTTTTCAGCTTGTCCTAAACTGGTGTCCCCATACTTTAGAAATACATGTGCTGCTCTCAAAATGTGTGCTTGACTACTTTTCACCTACATTGTAACTTATCTAATATCTCTTCAAATTAAAGAACAATGATATCTCATAACTATTACCTAGAAAATCATGGGTTTCAGAAGCAATCTCTATTTTTTTTCCAAATATTCACTTATTGCATTATATTATTTATGCATATAATGTGAAGTTTATTATTTAAACTATAATTGCATAAAATTTAATTAGTTATACAAAATTTTGTATTTATTTATTAAAATAAGAAATAAAAAACCCATGATTACTCACGTGCCACCTAATATACTAACTGCGGAAACATTCTATCCTGTGGAAAACACTAATGATATATAGTGTATATAGTACTATACACTGAATGTTGTGTTTCCCCAAAATTCATATGTTGAAATCTAGTTTTCAGTTTGATGGTATTGAGATGTGAAGCTTTTAGGAGGTGATTAGGTCATGAGGGCAGAGCCCTCATGAATGGGATTAGTGCCCTTATAAAAGAGGCCACAGAGAGCTGTGTGCCCTCTTCTGCTATGTGAGGACACAGTGAGAGGTGCCAGGCTGTGAACCAGGCAGCAGACTCTCACCAAACACTGAATCTGCCAGTGCCTTGATCTGGGACTTCTCACCCTCCCGGAGTGTCAGAAATAAATTTCTGTTGTTTATAACCCATCCAATCTATGGTATTTTGTTATAGCCAGAACGGACTAAAACATATAGTATATAGTATAAAATAATTATAATTACAATATAGTGTAAATAGATATAACACTCAGATAATAGTCATTTATTTAACTCATATTAAGTGCTCGGTATACATAAGGTAAGAAATTATGAGACTGTGGTTACTGTGTTGAAAAGAACTGACATAAATGCTTCACTCATAATACTTAACAGGGTAGTTATTTCTCTAATGGGAGAAATGATAAAAAAGAATAAAACAATAGCAAGTAAACAGAAAATACATTAAAATTTTAATAATTTTTTAATCAAATAAGTTTTAAGTTTGATAATAAACAGGGGATATATTCTAGATAAGGCACACAGGGAGATAATATTTAAACTGAGACATATGTAAGATAGAGTAAGTGATGCAAAAATCCAGCTGAGGGGTGGAAATGTTCTTAGTATAGTTTGAAAAGACCAGAAGGTGGGAAAGAGGATTAAGGAAATGAATGAAAGTCCATGTGGTTGGAGCAGAGTGAGCCCAGAGAGAATGATAAAAATCAAGATGGAGGTGGATCATGAAGGCTATTTACGGGGTGTGGTGAAGCCAAAATTCCCTCAAAGTGGGAGTATATACTTATGGAAAACCAGGAAAAATTCAGGTTTCTATTATAAGTACAATAGGAAATTGTTGAAGGGCTTTATGCTGAGCAGTGTCATAATCCAATTTATATGACAAAAGATTACTGTTGTGAAGAGGGGTAAGTAATGATGTTGACTACGCTTGGATGGAGGCCGACTTGATGGAAAGAAGTGGGTGGACTTAAGGTATATTTAGAAGGCAGAATTGAAGATACTTTGGCTAATTGGATACGTGAACTGTGGGAAAGTGCGACTGCTAGGTTTCCGAGTTCAACAACTTGAACGATTGATTATGATGTTTGCCATTTTCTAAAATGAAGGAAGTGCTCTCTGTGGATTGACTGTAGAACAGTGTTGTGAATCAAGTGTTTCATTTTAAACAGGCTAGGCTTGAGATATTGGTGAGATATATAACTGGAAATGTTAAATAGTAGGTTGAATATATTAATCTAGAGCTCAGAAGAAAGATTTTGCATAAAAATAAAAATTTATGGAATAGCACCATATAATGGCATTTAAAACTATGGAATTAAATGAAATAATCAGGAAGAGAGCACAGGAACTAAAAAAAGGGAATCCAGGTTCATGGCCATAGAATATGGTCTTTTATGGGATGACAGCGAAATAGAAACTAAGAAAAGATACAGAGAAAAAAGACAGAGGAAAAACAGGAAGATACAGTGTCATAGAAGCAAGGAGGGAGGAGTCTCAAGAAAAAGGGAAGAGTCAACATGCAATTTTTGATAGGAGATTCTAATAAATTTAAGATAGAAAAAGTCCCTTTTAATTTGGCAACACAGAGGTGATTGGTATTTTGAAGACAACAATTTGATGATGTGGTGGAGATGGAAACCAGGTTGCAATGAGTCAAAAAGCCAACAGAGGTAAGGAAATGGTGTCAGGGATTAAGACAGCACAGATAAGAAGTTTTACCTAGAGAGGAAGTTGAAAAATGAAATGGGACTTGAAAGGACGCCAGGAACAAAAGGATAGTTTTCTTGCTGTTTTTTTTTTTTTAAAGAACATGGTTCATTGTGGTATGATGTATGCTATGAAAACAATGGGAATGAACAAGAAGGGAGCAGAGGTTGATAACAGAAGAGGACATGCTTTCAGGAAAAGAAATCCTTGAGAAGAATTGTAATAAAGCTCTTGATCAGGGTGGGAAATGGCCCAGAGCACAGGAGAAGGCACTGGCATTTGATACAGTAAAGACAGATACTACCTCCATTGTAGGAGGAAAGGAGAAAGATAATGTTTGGAGATGCCAGATTTCTAAATTTGGTGGTAAGGAGATGAGGGAATTCACATTTGATGATGGCTATTTTCTCAGTCTAATATTAGGCAAGAATGGAACATTAGGTGAGAGTGAAGAATGAGTGAGTGATTTAAGAAAAGAGGAGAAAGGGGCTTAGGAATATTAGGCATTGGGGAAATTTAGAAAGAGGAAAAACAGTATGAAATGCCCATTGATGGAATGTGATATTTAAATCAGAGAGCAGCTGGTTCGGTAATTTTTTACATAACAAGTCCACGATGCTAGCAAAAAGATGTCCAGTAGGAATCATTCCAGGTTGAACTTTTCTCCATTGAAAATAATGGGGGTAAAGGGCAAGGAAATTGGGAGTATTGGGGAAAAAAGTGAAGACAGTGATAGATTGTGAAATCTGTGTGAGATGAGAAGGCTAGTGATACCTGGAGGAAGTTGAAAGATAATGAGAAGCTGATATGGTCAGTGGATAAAAGGTCTCAAATAGAGTTAAAGTCTGAATCAGTGGATGGCTGTCAGTGGTGGGAGGGGAGTGAAATGGGTGAAGGGGATCAAAAGTTACAAACTTCCAGTTATAAAATAAATAAGTCCTGGGGATGTAACGTACATCGTGGTGATTGTTGTTAACAGTATCATGTTGTATATTTGCAAGTTACTAAGAGAGGATGTAGATCTTAAAAGTTCTTATCACAAGAAAAAAAGGTTGTCATTATGTGTGATGACAGGTGTTAAGTAGACTTATTTTGATGACTATTTCACAATTATGTACAAATATAGAATCATTAATTTGTACATCTGAAACGAATGTAATGTTATACATCAATTAGATCTCAATTTTTTAAAAACATGAATTTTTTAATGGGCATAGAGTGAGGATGACTGCATCAGATACTGGTCAGTGCCCTTCTAACTATTTTATTTTAGAGAAGAGTAATTCCCTGGCCAATGCTTTTCAGAGCCTGATTTAGGATTTGTAAATAGCACAATCACTGACTATTAATATAATAATGATGATGAAGGGTCTGGCCCAGGCTCTGAAATGTAGATGGTCCCATTGTGTAAAGGACGCATGTACTTAAACACAGTGTCTGTTGTGGGCATGGCAGGATGTGCTTTTGTTATTTCTCCTGTATCACACACTACCGTGGAGAGAGAATTTGAGCCCTGTATCAGATGATCCTCAAAGAAAGTATTTATGCGTGCTTAATAAAACACTTTGGTTGATGAGGGTGACATGATGGTGTCCTGTTGTCTAAGTAAGTAGCTTTAAAGTAAATATTGGTTTTCTCTGAATGGAAGGAAACAAAGAGTCTCTTCATTAATATTTATGTGTAAGGTTCAAAGTCATGAATGTAATATGATATTTTTTCTCCTGTTTTACAAATGAGTGTGCCATAATATGACGTGACTTTAGAAAGAATGCTGATTTTAGAACATTGCATTATATACTAAGGACCTTGTAATTTAGAAATCTGTTTAATAAATGAAGAGATTAGTGAAATAATTATTTAAATGCCGCAGAATACTAATACAAATTGGTGTTTATATTTAACTACTCCTCATTATTCTTTTGTTTTCCCTTTGTTTCACTCAGTGTTATTGCTCAGAGCACTACCTAATAAACCTCCTGCACATGATTCTTCAGTTTAGCATCTGCTTCATAGGGAAACTGACCTACTTAGTGTTTTTCTACATGACTGTGCACCAACCTGATTCAGGTGACGCTAATAGTAGGGACCCTTCCTACAGCAATCTCTTGATTCATGAGGAATCCCTATTAAACACTCAAAGCAAAGCTGAGGTCTGTTTCTTCTCATAAGCTCACCTGTCTATTCTATGGCTTCACTGATGCATTTATGCACTTATCCTAAACATTCTAAGAATTTATCTTAAATAAAAGAAACATTTAAAATGTGCATAGAGCTTTAGCTAAAATAATGTTTATTTTAGCATTATTTATAATAGAATAAGTTAGTATAAAGTAAAAAAACATTTTCAAATAAGGGATTGATGTAAGTCAAAAGTCAATAGGTGACAAGAAAATGAAAACAATAAATGTGAGCAATACATTTGGGAGTATTAATATTGTAATTATTTACTTATCAATGCTTTATTGCTGCGTTTACTCTTTCCACAAATTCTCCACATTGTGATGCTTTTGCCTTGATAATAAATAGCTACAGTAACATATAGTTTAATACGTAAATGAACCATTCCACCACTCTTCCATGGTGCCTTATATTCCTCCAACATTGGAATAACTTCTTTGGATTAAGAAATTTCTTCTTAATGCCTTTCCTAAAATTCACATGGAATTTAGTGTTTTTTTGTTTTTGTTTTTGTTTTTACTTTTGTCCACGAGAGCCTTTTGGTGTTTTCTAATTCACCCTAGATTGCTGCTTCTAGGTGAACTCCGCAGAACGGACTGAATAAATCAATACACATCTTCCTCGTCAACTATGTTCCCAAGTATCTTCATAAAGGTGGCAATAATCTAAGTGGCACTCAAACACTTCCAAATATGTCTAAAGTGTGGGTTTATTGCTCTGATTACTTTCTGTGAAAGCAGTTCTACTTTATTACCCAAATGAGAGTTATTACTGTCTTTCCTTCTGATAATTGCATTTGTGGTATTTATTTTAGGGTTTTTAAGATCTTTTAAAGCCTATTTAGCTTTTCTCTCTTTTTTTTATGAATTTAATGCTAATTAAAATAATGGATTAGTAGGCTTGGAAAATCAAATCATTATTCAGCCAGAACAATAGAAGAGCTTATATTAATTGAACACCTCAGATCATATTAAACCAGTTCTGGAAGAGTCATCACAAAGATTCAAATATTGTAGATACTGTCATACTTTCTATAGGATATTAACAATTTCCCAGATGTTTACAAAAAATAAATTTAAAGGATGTTTAAATTAGTAGATGGTTAAGTTCAGACTTTTATCTGAGAGGCAGCTGGACATTTTTCAAATTACCCCTGTCACAGTTTACCTATTAATTTCTACACACAAAGTAATTTCAACTGATGGTATGGAAGGCAAGAAAGACTCAGAATAGGGCTTAATAATAACACCATGGAATGCTTTATTTGCCACCAAAGGTGGCAATACTGAAAGTAAATCATAATCATTATTTAGTTTCCAGCCATGGTGGTAATTTGTTCTGCCAGGATTAAGATTATAGTAGAAGTGAAAAAGGGTATAAATCCCTTTTTATTAGGAAGAAAGTGATATTTACAAGTTATTTGCCGTGGCTTATAAGAATTCATGTTTGAAAGTTGTAAGTTTGCAAATATTTCTTCTTCATCATATCTATCACATCTGTTTCCATACATATAGTAAATATATAATAAACTTAACATGTTTCTTGAAGTTTATAAACTGACTAGTAGATTTGGTGTTGGAAGAGCAGAGACAGAATCAGGGAGAGCAAACCAAACTAAATTGAGTTCAACAAATACTTGACCCATCAGATTTGTTTTAAGACCCAAATTTAGCTCTTTCAACCAATAGACACAACCTGAAATATGTATGCTGAAAGCCAGTGAAGGTTCAGAGGAATAGGCACTCATATGCTGTGTGTATAGCACACATGAACACTGTCTTTTTAAAGGCCAATTGTGAACTATATTAAAGTTTGTAAAATGTGCTTAGCGAATGTGCAAACATCCAAATAAAATGTCCAGTAATTTCACTTGAAGAAATCCATTTTATGAAGTTAAACAATAATCTGTGAAAGATTTAATTATACACATGTTCATTACAGTGTTGTTTATAATAGAGAAAAATAGAAATAAATGTCCAACTGTTATATAATTAATTAAATAAATTAAGGTACATGGACACGGTGGAATTGATTGATGATGCAGAATAATATTGACAGGAAAAGGTGTTAATATATACTAAAATCTGGTAATAAATCTATATGTGTTAAATGTTATATGCATCCATAGAAAACAACTAGGAGAATACTCAGTGACAACTCTGAGTAGAATTAGTGGAATTTAAATTTTCTTCTTTATGCTTGCTTTGTTTTCTAAACATAGTTTCTCAATTACGATGCATTTATTTTGCATGGAAGGAAAAAGTAAAATGCACAGCATATATCATGGACTGGCAGGTCAAGGGGTATAACTCAATTTTTTCCTAGATTTTCATCTTTAACAGGTAGATAAACTAAGAAGGTAAGCGGGATTTTAAGAATAGATTTTTTTTTCAAACCAAGTTCTCTCTTAATCCAAGATCGCACTAATTTCAGAGTTAGATTTTAGGGATTTACCATTTTAGTGTAATAGGCTCATAGTCCTAGCACAATGCCTTCTCGATAGTATTTGTGAAGGCCACTCATGGTCAATGTGTGTAGGGTAGGTACATGGTTATACAGTACATAACTTACATACAAACTTATTTAGTTTATCAACATGTTTTGGTAAAAAAAAATGAAGAAAATTTCATCAAATATGTATTGAGAAGAGAATAAAAGCACAAATAATAATAAAAAAATGCTTAAAAAATCTACCACAACCTACCCATGTAGTTGCATCCACTAGTATGTAGGTTGATTGATTTGCAGAACAGCAAGAGTAGTGAGTCATACTAAAATAAAATACGTGCAGTGCTTTTTGCTTTTTTAAACTGGATTTAATCTCAACCACATAGGTGTATCCTCTTAGATAAGGGTTTTATACTCTTTCCACTTGAACTTTAGGAGCAAACAGAGGTGACATCACTGCCAGTAAACTTTTCCTGACTGCCTCGGGCAAACCCAGCCTTTCCCTCTTCAGTGCAGTGAAAACGTTTACTTTGTATTTCTCTTATAGAATTTAGTTCAACTCATATGAAAATTGGATCCATACACATTTGCCTTCTCCACTGGGCTATAAACTCCCACAGGATGAGAACCATATCAAGTTCATCTTTATACTACTTACTGAAACCTCCTGTAACACATGGTACATTGCTTACTACAAACTTGTATATTTGGAATGGTTTAGTCAATTAATCTCTTATTACATTTTATGGACTGAATGTTTGCTTCCCTCCAAATTAATAGGTTAAAGCCCTAATCCTCACTGTTATGCTATTTGGAGATGGGGCTTTGGAAGGTAACTAAGGTTAAATGAGCTCATGAGTATGGGGCACCCATCTGATGGAACTGATGTTCTTAAAGGAGACACCAGAGAGATCTCTCTCCCCTTGCATGTGCATAAAGCAGAGGTCCCCTGAGTATACTGAGAGCTGGTGGCAGCCAACGAGCCTTCTGAATAAACCCTAACTGCTGCAACTTGATCTTGGACTTCTCAGCCTCCAGAACTGTGAGATACATTACTGTTGTTTAACACACCCAATCGTTGGTACTTTGTTTTGGTAGCCTGAGCAGACTATTTATTGCATCTATCAGAATTTATTATCTTAACCATCATCTTGCATGCCAGTTCTTAGTTTTCTCAAAGGTTTTTAAACATATCCATGGTATCAGGAGGAAGCAAGTTAATAATAAATCTCAAACATGTATTATTAAAATGAAATAAAACCAAACATGCCTCATATATCCAAGCCATTGCCAAACATTGTTTGATATAAGAAATGCATGATTTAACATACTTCTATAATAACTTAGAAGGAGTGTATTATTCCAAAGTTTATAGGAATATGGCCTTATATTCTGTTTAATTATAAATATGTGTCTATTAAATAAAATTTAAAGCGTATTCTTCTGTATGAATATTTGACCTCTTTTGCAATAATCTCTCTTTCTTACCCTCTTTTGTTTCATGTGCTGGTTTAGTGCTTGAATTCCATACCTTAATTTAAACCATCTTGAAATTGCCAAGTTATTGGAATATTTACAAGTTTAATCTCTTACATCAGCTTATCTAATTTCTAGCCACATCAATTAAAATATAATGTCTCGAAATAAAAATAGTATTAGAAAAAAAAATGTTCCTTAAATGCTCAGAACACTCGTACATCACCTTGAATATGAACCTGCTGTGCTGAACTGTCTGCATAGAGATGCCAAGTAGGTGTAATGCAAATCAGGAGCAAGTCATTGACAGATAAATTAAATAGTCATGATCTGAATATTGAGTTTAGGCAAGCATCACAGTCTATTGGCGCCGAGCTAGATTTCTTGTCCTGTACAAAAATGTTATGTTGTTCTCATTAAGCAGTCATCCATCTAAGTGACTTCAAGGCCTTTAAGACCCGAATAGGCAAAGCTCATCTATCAGTCTCTTGACTTCAGTCAGAGCCACAGCAGGTTCCATAATAAGCTGCGTCCAAGTATTCTAATCATTTTGTTACAGAAGCACACTTAATATCTCAGTTTTATTGTAATTTTATAGTGAGATACTAACTGGCCTTTATTAAAAACTCTTTCCGATGTGTTAACTCCTAGTTATGGACTATAGTACAAATATCAGTCAAATATGTTAATATTTTGGAAGAGAAATTTCCCATGATTTATATTTGGTCTTTTGTTTTACTTCAGAGAGAATCTGGGGAAAAATAATTTTCTGATAACTAAATGCAGGGATGCTTGTCATCTGCCTACAAAATGTTTTCAAAGCAGGCTAAAATGGTAGGATCTGTGAAATGGTGAACAACAGCAGAAGCAATTTTAAAGTCAAAACAGGTGATTCTATTGCACACATTTAATCAGTATATTAAGCCCAATTACTACAGTAATTATGCGTACCAGATTTAAGTGTTAAAAATTAAGTTAAACCAGCTGTTTGGCATCATATCAACAAATAATTGTCCTATGATTTAATTATTGTTAATTTTTTCCAGCTAAAAATGATTACAATTCTAATGCCACAATTAATTTATAATAACAATATTTCTTCTTCAAAATAATTTCAAATTTAATTCAATTTCAAGGAAAATAGCCCAAAATAAACTATCAGTTATCTTTTTTTGTGGTGAAGAAAAACTCAGCAAGCAAGAATAAAAAAAAATTCATTTTTGAAATAAAAAACAGTAGAGAAGGAAACCTAGGAATACTGGATAGCCACATGCAAAAAATGAAACTAGACCTTTATTTTACATCATACACAGGAATGAACTCAAAATGGAAAAAGATTTGAACATAAGACATGAAACCCCCAGAAGAAAACTTAAGGGAAAATTCCCTTGACTTTGGACTTGGTAATGATTTTTGGGGGATTTGGCTCCAAAAACAAAACAACAGAAGCAAGAATAAACAAGTGGGACTGCATTAAAATAAAAAGCTTCTGCACAGCAAAAGAAACCATTAACAAAATAAAAAGGCAATCTATGCAATGGGAAAAAAATATTTGCAGATCACATATCCAGTAAGGGGTTAATACCCAAAATACACAAGGAACTAATACAACTTAAATAGCCTAAACAAACAAACAAAAACAATAATCAAATCAAAACATGGGCAAAGGACCTGAATAGATAATTTTCCAAAGAAGATTAACAAATGGTTAACTGGTACATGAATAGGTGGTCAACATCACTAATTCTAAGGGAAATGCAAATCAAAACCATGATAAGATATCATCTCACACTTGTTGTGATGGCTGTTATCAAAAAGGCAAGATATAACATAATGCTAGTGAGTATGGAGAGAAAAGGGAACATGTGTAGTCTGTTGGTGGACATGTAAATTAGTCTAGCCACTATGGAGAACAATATGGTGGTTCCTCAAGGAATTAAAGACAGAACTATCATAGGGTTCAGCAATCCCACTTCTGGTATATATCCAAAGGAAAAAAAAAATCACTATACTGAAGAGATATCTGCACCCCCAAGTTCTTTTTATTATTCACAATAGCCAATATATAGAAATTATATTGGATATAGAAATCATGATGGATAAAGCAAGTGTGGTATATATACAATGGAGTATTATTAAGCCTTGGGAAAGAAGGAAATCCTGCCATTTGCAATAACATGGATTAACAGGGGGGCAATATCCTAAAAGTGAAATAAGTCAGAGAAAGAGAGATACTGCATGCTATCAGTTATCTATTGAATCTGAAAAAAAATCAAACGCATAGAAGCAGAGAGTAAAACGGTGTTTACTCTGGCAAACGGGGAGGATGGGAAGGGGAAATAGAGATGCTGATAAAAGGTACATACTTCTGAGGATATAGTGTAAAGCATGGTAACTACAGTTGATAATACGGTATTATTTTACTGAAATTTGCTGAGAGTATACTTTAAGTGTTGTCCCCACTTTCCCCCCTCAAAAAGGTAAATATCTGAGTTGATAGATGTGTTAAGCTAAATTTGAAATCTTTTCATAATGTATACATATATCATCACATTGTACACTTCATATCACAGTTTCATTTGTCAGTTATACCTCAATAAAGCTGAAACAAATTATAAACAGATTTAAAAAAAAAAAAAAAGAGAAGTACTGAGGGGAATAATAAACCAGAAAATAAATTGTAAGATTTGGTAAATTTCAACATATTTCCTGAAGCGTAACATCATCCTTGTGACCCTTTTTAACTCCACTCTTCATTCCTCCCCCCGTCCCTCTATACAGTATCTTCACACTTTAAACATAGACACACATAGATAGGTTAAAGGGATGGCATGGAAAAACAGGTAGCATGCAAAAAGTCGGCCTTAGAAAGCTTTTAATATCAAAATACACAATCAAAGTACCACAAGTGATAAGATATTACTATAATGATAAAGGGGTCAATTTGCCATAAAATCATAACAATACAGTTACATATACATGTAATAATTGAGCTTCAAATTTCATAAGGCGAGTAAGCAAGCAATGAAAAAACAAAACTAATAGCCACTTATTGGACACTGCAGGCATATAGATCAGAAAGTTCCACTGGACAGTGCTAAGCTACAGAGTCTTGAGGGAAGTACCCCTCCAAATCCTATATACATATATATATGTCATTCATGTATAAGGACAACAGACATCTGAAAATATGAGACTATAGCACCCATGAGTCCTTCTTGGAAAATTCCCCTCAATAAGCTACCCTAGCCAATCAAGATTTGGTACCCAATGAGGAACACTGAAGTGGGGCCTTATCATGGCGAAGACTAGTGGGGGACATTGGAATCCTTGAATAGGTAACAGAATCCAGGTGACTGGCAATTCCTATTATGAAATCAGTGCCTCTGTGATATATAATTCATAGGAGTGCTACAACATAGAAAACTATTACAACCGTAAGTAACTGAAATAAAGATCTCGTTTCAAAATAAGAGAGCTAGGGAGGGAGCATGAGGGAGTTGAGAGGAAATGTAAATTGGCAAATGCCTTTATATAAAGCACTGCAAATAATCAGAAACACAAAAAACTAATACCTAATAATCTGACACTTAAAACCACACTTACATGGTAAGACAATAAATTAAAATGAGGCAGAAATAAATTATTAACTTAATAAATAACTTCATTTGGATAAAATACATACACCTAAGGATTTTTAATGTAAAAAGGTGGTCAAAATATACGAGGCAAAAATAACCAATAAAAAAGTAGGAATCAATATGGATAACAGACAAGATTGAATGCAAGAACTAAAGCATTAAATGAGACCCAAGGCATGTAATTCTCAAAAAGCATAATTTCAAATAATATAGCATAAAAATACAAGAAGCAAAAACTACAAGAAATACAATGAAAAATCTACATTAGACTATTTAAACTCTCTTGGAATATTACAGACCAAATAAGTGAAAAAGAATTTTCATGACACAATTAGCAATATTTAATAAACATATATTGTACTCCCTACCCTAAAAAATGATAATCCTTCTTTTCAAGGATTTACATTGTATTTTAAAACAAAGCACAAACATAATGGCAAGGTATTACACCTTAAATTTCGTGCTTAGCCAGATTTTTTCACACCAAAATTATCATGGGCATGTTTCTTTGTTAATACATAGAGAATTACCATATTATTTTAATTACTACAAAGAACTCAGTTGTACAGAATATACATGATTTACACATAATCCCCTACTGAAGAAAATGTAGATTTTCTCCAAATTAGGAAAAAATGTTGCAGTGAATCATTATGTGTACAGTGCACTCTATGATTCATTTCCATGGGATAAATTTCTGTAAGTGAAATTGCTGAATAAAATGGTATGCTCTTTAAAATTTGACACATATTAGCAAGTTGACCTCTCAATAGGCTTATATTCTTGAGCACTGGGCACTGCCAATGACATTAATCTTTGTCCATATAATTGGTAATTTATGATATTTAATTGTCAACTGACTTAGTAATATTTAGCAGCTTATTTAGTTCTGAATTTAAATGTAATGCCAGCTTTTTTAAAATTTGCTATATATATAGATACAGCCATAGATAGATAATGTCAATGTACATGTAAATAACTTACTAACAGTTACACAGTGCTTTATTCTTTTTGATAAAAAAATTAAAATACAGGAGTACATTTAGAATAAAAAGATGATAGTTTTCTCCTGCCTCCAACTATTGTTTCCTTTTCCAATCCCCAGCCTCAGTTGTTATGAGTGTTTCACTACGTATCCTTCCAGAACATTTTTTTTTTTTTGATAAACGAAAATGGGGTCTTGGCATACAGGTTCTCCTCCATCTTGCTTTTTTTTCCCTCCAACATAAATGTTTCATTTTGGGAACCACAGTTATGACTAGCTGTTTTCAATGGCTCCATAATATTGAACAGTACAGGATCAGATTTTCTGTCTTAATATTCCTCCAGTGATGGGCACGCTGATCACATATCCAATAAGGGGTTAATACCCAAAATATACACGGAACTAATATAACTTAACAGCCTAAACAAACAAACAAAAACAATAACCCAACCAAAACATGGGCAAAGGACCTGAATAGGTCATTACTCTTGCAAAATGCTGTAAAGGACCCCTCTGTACCTGCCACCCCTGTCATGTCTTTTCTTGACCATGGCTCCCTCTCTCCTCACCACAGCCCTAGATCTCAGTTCTACCAAGAAACAAGATCACAGAGGTTGTTGATTTGTTGGAAAAAGACTTCATTGGTAAAGGAGAGGGTGAACTTGAATGCAAGCCCAGATTCCAAACCTAGTTCTCTTCCCACACAAATCATGTCTTTGGCCGTCTTATGCAAAATAAAATATCATTTTAGATGCTCTAACCCAGCAATAACAGATTGTTTATAGCCCCTGCAAGAAAATCTGGCATTTTTCTTCAAGATGTTCTAAAACTCCAACATGACTGTGACGTTTCCCTTATTTCATGTGTTGGAATGTTGTCCCTTTTTTTTTAAACAAGCTCAGCATGCTTTCTCATTGCTTTTTTAAATCTCTAGTGATCTTGTTTTTGTGGTACGTGTTGTCTGATCTCTCTGCACTTGTCTTTCTCATCCTTGTTTGCAGGATCCCCCAACTTTAGATCAGCCTGTTCTCTCTCTCAGCTCAGCTTCCTAATGCCAGCTTTCTCACCTAGCCAAGCAGAGACCATCACCCTGATCATCCTTCTTTATTAAATGCACCTGTTGCACATAATTATATATCAATTTTGCCACATGCATAATCTGAGTATGACAAACTGAAAAAGTCAACAAAGTAATTACCGTTAATAGTGGTAATAAATTTAACTCATTACTTGCCTGGCACCGGGCCCAATTCTTCACATGCATATTCTTATTTAATCCCTCCGATGTCTTTGTGAAGTGATCACTATTATTGTGTCCATTTTATAGGTTAAATAACTTGGCAAAAGATATTCATTTATAAGAAAAGAAACAGTGATTTCAATTCAGGTGTATCTGGCTCCAGTGCCCAACTATCATCTATTCCTCCTTTAGGTGAATAATCAGATACTTAAGTGTGATTTCTATCATAACTAAGGGACAACTTATCTTTTTATAACTGTAATCTGAAATATTAGTGGAAGCAAGTGCGGAAATAAATTCATATATATATATTCACCTGACATAACTCTTCAGGATTTTATCAATGCTTGGAGAGAGGACACTGTATACAAAACTATTATTGTGTCTTAATCTATCTTGCATGCTATTTTAATTTGTGGTTGCTAGAATTAAATAGAAAAGTATTGCTAATTTACCACATTGACCTATTTAGGATAGTTCTAAGTTAAGGTAAATATAATAAATAAACCTGTAGGAATCGTAGATCTAGGGTAAAATATCTGGAATATATATTGAGATGGAATAATAAGACACATTTAGAAGGCAGATTCAACATGCAAAGTAAAGTGAAAGTAGAAAAATTCAAGACTTCTTGGGGTCAGACAAGCCCACATCTCATAATAAACATTAATAATAAAACCCCACCTGTGGGTCAGATCATTCCAGTACAAATATGGCATATATGACACTAAGCCTGGTAAAGGAATCTCTTAGCTTCTGGTGTTGCCTTAGATGAAAATATTACTACTGTTTTAATGTTATTTTATCATTCTAATATTCAGTTTATTTTATTCAACAAATTGTAAGATGGTTTTCAGAGTTTCAGTAAACAAAATACAAGTCTTATGAAAAAGAGACAAAACATCATCACGACGAATAGAAAAACAGGCAGAACATAGCAGGATATGAGAAGGCATAATTGCATGCTTTGATATTTATGATGAAAGACCAGAGCTGAAAGAAAAATGACAAAAATGCTATCTTAGCCCTTTACGAAACAAAGGAAACCTGAAGGTCGTGCAATAGTCATTTTCATCATTCCTTCCAAAGCTTCGGTGAGCTTTGAAAATTCATATATAACGGCAGTTAGCGTTTCTAAGTGAAAATATTAGATGTCATCTTGGGATGCATAGTCTATTAAAGGAAAAACTTTATTTTCATCCCATAACGGAAATAAAACTCTACTTCAGAATCTGATATTTACTCTATTTAAATAAGCATAGTTTTTAAGTGCACACAATATTATATTGAGTGGTTCTCTCTTTTCTTTCTTTTTTTAAACATGATGAGTAGTTACTTAAAAATCAAGGGTTACATATGAAATATATTCAATAATCTCTTGAAAATTATTTTGTTAGAAAATGACTTCCTGGACAGAGTAGAAGGGGAAATTTAAAATGCTGTTGTATGTTTAACCTAATTCTGCAGTGGATAATATGGAAACTGTGTAATTACAAATTTTCTAGAGAACTTAAAGTGAAATATTCTAAATAGTTAAAGCTGTTTTTATAACTCTATTTCTTTTACATCAGTGGAACATATAAGACAGCTAGGCAGAAGTTTTGCCTTATAAATTAACTTACCTATGTACATTATTTTATTCACTGACTAAGGCTTCTATTTTCCACTCCTAAGAAACATACAATATTTTTAAATGATTCCAAACTTGTTTTCTCTAAACTTGGTGTACAGAAATGAACAAGTTTTACAGAACAATTAATTGTGCCAGCCTAATTCCAATATATGCCTAAAATAATAACTGCAGAAAAAGTAAATTTTTTTTCCTTTTATGTTATCTCAATTTTAGTAATGCTTACTTAAAAAAAAATTTCCTATCTATGAATATCTGTTTTCTCTGGAATTCACCACACAATTGTCAAAAATAAATTAGTTTGTTGTGTTGTTGTTTTTCTTTTTTCATTCCTGTCTTTCTCTAACATTACTTATTTAAAAAGATTTTTTAAATAGAGGAAGCATAGTGATTGCCAGAAAAAGGAAAATATGACTCTCATTTGCCCAGTTACCACTATGTGAAGTGCCAAACATCTGGGCTTTATATATTGCCTTGGTTGAAACATCTGTTACCTTTAGTCCTTTCATGTCTATTATTCTTATGAAATTTCCCAGGAAGGTCTTAGTGATTCTTTTTCCATCCTTTCATTTAGGTATGCCTTAGCTATACAGTGCTATAGAGAGTCACTTTCAAAATCATCTTTATTGAAAAGCAAAAAAACAAACAAAAAAAAGAGCAAGCCAACAGCAAAATCATAGAATTCTGAATTCACTGGATACTTTACCTGGGAGAAAATTAACATGATTATTGCTAAAAGAAGGTGAGAGAAAGCCATATTTAAAGTCACAGTTTTAGGGATAAACAGCTTTTTTTAGTGCAGTGAATTTATAGACAATGTAGCGACACACATAAATGCCTCAATCTCCCTCAGAAGTCCTGTCCTACCATCCTCAACTCAAGAATGAAGCCAAATTGCTCATTTCTTTTCAATTACAATGTAATTATAACTTTATATGAAATATTGTTGAGGAAATTTCTACATACCAAAGAAGAAATCGGATTTGAATAATTTGCTAAGTAACAAAGTTGTCAATCCATTTTTTTTTTCCAATTGAAATGGTTACTTAAAATATTCTTCGGGCTGTTATGCACAGAGTTCCAAAAGTGCATTTGAACTAAACACTTAGTCTTCCTTAGTCTAAACAGTTTTCACATGAAAATGGTTGCTCTGAAAACCCACTGATGAGAAACTCTGTGGAGCAAATGGTATTTTCTATCATTGCTTATGTTTTATTTTTGAGAAATAGAGATGTTCTTATTACCAAGCAGACTGTTTTTCAAACAGCATAAAGCATTTTTAGCTTTGGTAGATTTTGTTTATTTCAACCACACTGTGTTAATTAGATTATTCTTTTAAAAATGGAATCCCAGATATAATGTGAAAGAGTGCACAAAGCACAAGCTACACAGACCAGGCTGATCCCTGCCCCACTTTCCCTGAAAGGGGGAGCGAGGCGTCCAGGGTTTTAGGAGGCAACACAAATCCCCATATTTTGACCTACATAATTGAATTTGTAAGAGATTTGGAGTAGGGCCAAAGAGACAAGATTCTCTTAAACCTTTAATGATTACAGATGGTAAAATTTAAATCGCTCTTTAATTAGGTGAAAAATGCAGTTATCGTGATGCAATAGGCTATTAAGACAAGATTTTTTTTTTTTCAACAGAGTTTGGAATCATGAAATCCAGAAAGACTGATGCTAAAAGTAATAACATCAAGAAAAATGATTATTGACAGATAGTAAATATAAGGAATATTTTACTGAGAGAATTTCAGAAAGTATTTTAAAGATTGGCCTAGAAAATAAGTGCTTCTTTTAGATTTGGGTGTGTATTAGGATTGTCCCTAGAAATTTGCTATGGATAATATTTTTATTGTTGATATTATGAAGATCTAACTATTGTGAAATAAGTTTGGAAGAACCCCTGGTCTGTTTGAGAGACTTTAATAGAGTGGAAACTCCTGCATACCTAAGAATGTAGCCAGAATTACCCTTCATCAAAGCTAAGTACCAGGAAAGAGTGTGCTCACTACCTACCATTAGGAACAATTGTAAAGGACTTTGAAGAAAGGATTCAAGAGAACTCGAAGTCATTAGTATTTCCATAGTTATACTTTGCAAAAAAAAAAAAGTGCAATTTTTTGGGGGGTGGGGGATAGTTGATCGTTCCAAATTCCCAGAACTAGTCTAAGCAGGTGATTGGTTTATGCTCCCATGAGTGCCAGATCACCATCTAGTGGTAGTTCAGGTGAACTGAAGGCACCTGACCCTCACCATGAAGAGAACTTAACAGTAGGGACTAACATTTGAACAAGTCTTTTACTCTGTTGACATAATTCACTTAATTTGTTCATAATTTAATAATGTCAGGTATGACTAGCAGCTAAACAAATGTAAATGACTCCACCGTATTATTGGTTCCATTGTCATGGAAAACATATTTTCTTCAACTTCTCAATATTTCTATTTTTAAATTACATTTGTACAACATTCAAATGCAGTGATGTTCTGTTTATACATTTACTATTGTGTGTCTCTCTCAAACTGATTTACAATACTCACATAAGCATTTCATTTATCACCTCATCTCCTCTCCATTTAACAGTCTTCTCTAAATCCATTAACTTTAGGCAAAACATTCTAATAGCTTTTGAAAGTATTTCCCCTCCTGACAAAGCCAGCATAATGTTCCAAATGCATGAAAAATACTTGATACTTGGAACTTTTTACTCTACAATTATGTAAGAACAAAGATCTGTTTTAAAAATATTAGCCACAGATTCCTATGAAAATAGATTTAAAAAACAGTTAACTTTGACAACAGTTCCAGACTGTTCCTCACAATAGTTTTTGAACAATTTTATTATTATTATAAAGCTCAAAAATGACTTTGATTATAGACACAGACAGCAGTGAGCCAAGTCTGTTGTCATCAGTGCAGGCAAAGCACTGAACTGGAGTCAAGAGACTCATCCTAGTCCTGGTTAGCTTCTGCCTTTATGACTCTGGTTACTCAATTTCCCCTTTTCTTGCTTATTTCATCTGCAAAATGAGGTAACCAGTCCTCAACAGAATCGTCTCGGGATCCCTGCTCAGAATCTACCATGTCTGAGAAGGCAATGTTTGGCATAAGAATTTTGACTGTAATCTCCACAGCAGTTTTTGAAATCAACTTTATTGTGATATAGTAATTTTCATACCATAATATTAGCTCACGTTAAATGCACTTGATGAGGTCATAAAAGCACACACCCAGATAACCATCACCACAATCAATATACAGGACATTTTTATCACTCTCAAGACTTCCCTCATGACCCTTTGTGGTGAGTTATTCTCCCATTCCCACTCTCTACTGAATTTTGATTCATGTATTCTCTGTCCCTGCTCCCTACATCTCTTACTTGTCTTCTCTGTATATTTCAATTTGATTATTAAACTAGATTTTCTCTTAGGTGATTTCCTACTCAAAGTTCTGGGACTTAATGATGTTTATGTAATGAGTTTGATTACTGCACGGATCACCAGCTGCTTACTACTTCATGGCTGTAGACATCAACCATAATCCAGATCAGTCATTTTAGTTAGGCATGCCATTGGTCACACACACACCACACACACACACACACACACACACACACACACACTCCAGCAAGAAAGTTTCAATAAATCACTGAAAAGATAAACATAATTTCAAGTCATATCAATGTTAGTAGTAGCATCATCTTAGTATGTAAGTAAAAAACTACTTGCTGACAAATCTAAGAAAATCTTTCTAATCTTAAATTTCTAATTGGTAATAACTTGTGTTTTTTTTCCCTCTTAAAAAGGTATTTCCAGCCTAGACATTCAGATTGTGGTCTCTAAACACTATTTCCCAGTGAAAGGAATCAGAAATTCTTGACAAATGGCTATTTCCAGATGTAAGATAGGAAACATACAAGATGAGATTGAGGTAATTTACTTTTACAAAAGGAAGAAAAAAACATCAAATACCGATGGGTTCATCATGGCAAAAGATTCATCATTTAGTGAGTTTATATAGCCTAACCCGTAACAATAAGAATTCTTTTAAATAAGTGCAATAAATTTTTAGGGGAGGGACACAAACATTTAATCCATAACAATGAAAGTTGTTTTTTTTTTTTAAGAATTCTAGTTGCTAAATGCAGAAGGAATGGTAAAATACAGATAAAGCATTTCACAACTTTAAAAAATCAAAAATTAAAAACATACACTTAGATAGGAGTTATTCATGGATGCTAAATCCACAGAGTAAAAACCTTTTGAAAACAATTTTATTAGAGAAATAAGCCTAACACTACATGAGTCCAATGGTCCATCTTATCATTACTGGATGTGTTTGGTGTCTTGAATGAATGGTCCCAATTCTTTAACCCACTTGATACCATTTTATTGCCAAGTTTGACTTGGTTTGGCCATGGGACTTGCTTTGGTCAATGGCATATTTGTGGAAATACTATGTCAGTTTAAAGAGCTAGGCTTTAAGAAGCTTAATGGGTTTCCCCACCTTTCTGTGCCTTTTCCATTCTACTGAGAAGAATTAAGCCTGGTGTTCCAAAGTAGATGAGAGATATTTGAAGCGGAACTTTGAGCTTAATATGTAACAACTTTCCTGACGCATAGGTTAGCTGAAGCACAGCTGACTCACAGATCGATGAGCATAAGCGCTTCTCCTGTTGTGAACACTGATATTTTGTGGCTTTCTTGTTCACACACAAAAATGTTCAGTAACACTTTTGTATTAATAAGCTCACTGACACAAAGGGAGATGAGCTAAAACTGTGTGCCTTATGTTGTATTACAATAGGAGGGATGTTATACAACCTGTAAATCATTCTTTCTTAAAATAATTGCACCTTAACCTGATATATTCAAATGCTGAGAATATAAGAACAAATTAAACAATGCCATAAAGAAACAGTTGAATATTTCACAAGTCAAGTGGAATGGAGTTAAGACTCCACTTTTACAAAAAAAAAAAAAAAAAAAAAAAACCAAAAAAGGGGAAAAATAAAAAAAATAGAAAAAGAGAAGACCTACAAAATAAAAGAGACTTTAAAAATATATCAGCTAGTATAGCTTAAACTTATACAGTGCTGTATGTCAATCATATCTCAACAATGAAACTGGAAAGAAAGAAATAAATTACCTAAATGCTGCAAGTGGATGTTGGGTACTTATTTGAACCAACACATTATAAGAAAGAAAAAAATTTGAGTCAATCAGGGAAATGTGAATGTGGAACGGATATTAAGGAATTATTGTTAATTTAGTTAGATACTTAAAGCCATGATAATTATGTTAAAAATAATTCTACAACTGTTAATGGGGTTAACTCTTAATAAAAGAAAACTCTAAAATAAGAATATTTTTTCTTAGTAAGAGAATAAATATTCTGAAATTTATCCAGTTCTTAAAAACTTTCTATGGACAAAAACTAAATTCTAATAGATATTGAGTTTAATATCCCACATAATAGAAATTCTAACCTTAAATTTATAAGGGCCCCCAAATGGATAGTATTATGTGAACAGCCACTACCTAACTCTCAGTGTCATCTGTTAAATAATGTGCGGTAGTCATCACCAAATGGTGACTTTTCACACACTGCAGTGGCCAAACATAAGACGTATTCCACTGAACTCTGATGATGACAATGTTTCTGTATCCAGATGTGTGTATGCGAATCTATATATATGAGCATATATATTATTTATGTGCTTTTACATCAAAGCACATGGAAATGATTATTTCCTTCTATTAAAGAAAAGGAAATTAAAGATTAGATTGTATTAAATTCACTTTGATAAATACACCCCTACACAATTTCTAACACTATATGGTATGTTCTTACCAATCATTTGAAATTTAGAAGACATTCCTTCATTAATTTCTTGAATTTCACTATAGTCTAATATTAAAGTATGACTCCAAGCTTTCGAAATTAATTTGCTCCATAATTTCAAGGGCCCTAAAAAGATTCTGGCATTAATTAGAGCTCATTATTTATCTAGATGAGGACTCTACCTTTATAGTTACCAAACTAGGAAATAGATTCTTGTCTGCTTTCCACAAATGATGACTAAGGTCTGTAACAACAACAACAAAAACATGGTATAGAGTAAGTGTAGAACTAAGATGCTTTTTAAATGATATTTATTACCTTTAATATATAAAGCTACTTTTTATGCCTAGGTGATATGGTGATCAACTCACTTTAGAAATGATGACCAGCAAAGTAATGCCTCACAATAGTTTTCACATTAAATGACAGTATGTGACATGAAAAATCCTTACACACTATTTGCAGCAGTATAAATGTTTTACCAAAAGAAACAGTTCCTGTGATTCAACCATTTTTATTAGCTGTTTGTTTAAAATGATGTATAGATAGAATTTGTCATATAAGATAGAGACTTCAGAAAGAATTACAGAAATTATTATTCTGTGTTTAGATTTATATTAATTTAAGTCTGTTTCAGTGCGTTTAGATAAGAGATTACACGTGTGTATACACGCAATGGAATAAAACAGAAAATATGTCTATATATTTATATTTTCTATTCTGCTTGATATTGGGTTGTTACAATAATGATGAATATAACTGTTGGCAATAAATTAAAAACCCAGAACATTTTCTCTGTCTTTATGTAATTGTTAAAATTTCCATGTTTTAGTTTTAGAATTTTCAAAATGGATATATTGTATATTTATCCAACATTTTGTGTACAATTTTTCATTATGAGATATGACTCTTCAGTTATGATGTAGGAATTAACACTGGAGAATTCTGAAAATGCTTCAATGTATTTATCCAGTAAATGCAGATGTAAAATTGCATTAAAACAAGACCAAATAGATAATCAAAATTATTTTGTTTCCTGTATTATTATTTTGCTGTACTGAAATGAACACTTCTGAAACTATGTAACAAACTAAGTCTGAAAATTTTTAACCTGAGGTTATTACCAATGAAAACATGTTTTCCTTAATATAAAATATCATCAGGAAATGGTGCTTAATCAATTTTTTTGGATAACTTAATAATTATCAATTAATGAGACTCATATTATCTGATGACACTATATATTTATACCATTTGGATCTTTAAAATCATCTTTATAAAAAGAGTAACAATCCTCAATAAAAGCCACTTTGAAAAACGTGTTTTTTAATATCAGATATTGCTAATCAGAAGCAGTTATATGATGGCATTTGTTACAGTGGAATTTGTCTGTATTATGAAAATGAATACTATTTTTACTATTAGCCTTTTGAAGTAGTAGCTTATTTTATTTATTTATTTTTCTAGAAGAAAAAAAAACCCTTTAATAAGGATTGGGGAAATTTTATTCTTAACTGTAGATATGTCAATATTTCTTGAAATTAAAGGGCTTTTCAGGGCCCTAGGTCCCACTTTAGGAAGGGTTATTCAAAATCTAATAACCTATTTCTCTCTTTTTTTTTTTTTAATTGAGGCATAGTTGATTTACAATATTGTGTTAGTTAGGTGTGCAGCAAAGTGACTCAGTTGTATAAATATATATACATTTATTTCACATTATTTTCCATTATAGGTTATTACAAGATATTACATATAAGTTCCTGTGCAGTAAATCCTTGTTGCTTATCTATTTTATGTATAATAGTTTGTATCTGTTAATCCCAAGTAGTAGTTTATATAATTGTGTATAATATGATATTCTTAAAAGTAATAACAATTAAGCATCAAGAAATATCACATGTTCCTTATTCAACAACTTACCAAGAATTCTATAGTATTTACCATTCTGTTGTAATGTTCAGGAAAAAAAAATTGCCAGACATTTTTCTCCACTTCTACCCACATAGAAACTTCAAAACATGGTCTACTCAAAAAGCAAAGGAAGTTGATATTTGTAAGAGCAAAATTTCACCAGAAGTTTGAAAAGGTAGGAGTTCTACCTTTTAGACCATAAAGAACATAGATGTGCCACCATCTAATATTCCAGCAAGGTCTGTTTACAAGATCTAACCTATCTGTGCTCACTAAGTCCTAAGTTTAAAAGAGACACACGCAAAAAAAAAAAAAAAAAAAAAAAAAAGGCAAAATAAGCTTCCATTTGAAACATCAAAAAAAAAAAAAAAGGCAATACTTCTGAGAATTCTCAGTTGTTTACAAACTCAACATTCTAATGTTTTCATCAAAAGCTTATTCTGGGAAGTAAATGAAGTAATCTTTTTGGAAAGTAATAGGATTTTATTCTCATGAGACTCCCCCACAGAGAGGCGGCCACTTCCTTAAATCAACCAGTCAGGTATGATGATACCTCCAGTCCCAACTGCTTGAAGCAAATAAATAATAAATGAAGATGGTATTTGAGTCTGAAAAAATCTTCCTCGAGGTCAAGAACCTCCTTTTTGTGAACTCTGTAAGACGTGTCATGCAGAAACAAGAGTCAAAGGTTGGGAGCTTGACCACACACTCCACTTTGGCTTGTAAGCTGCCAGTGGCTACTAACCCAGCACCAAGTGCATCACTGAAGTGGTTTTGTGTTTCTTTCTTTCTTTCTTTCTTTTTTTTCTCTCTCTCTCTCTCTTTTTCTCTTTTTAATGGTATGACTTCTGCTTTCACTCCAGGATAGCTAAGAGTCAGAAATACTGGGGAGAAAAGTTAGCATTCTTACCGAGCACAAACCCGCTGCTAAGATGGTATTTTGTATTGATTTTTCCTGAAGCCTGTAATCTTGAAAGCTTGTAACAGAGGATGAGGTAAATATCATTTTATTTGCTCAAATAGGTTTAGATTAGATTGAGATGAAAAAGTAAGGACAGGCCAAATTAGGACTGAAAGCAGCAATTACAGATTATTGTTTCCAGCAGTAACTAGAATGGGTTATTTCACTGATAAAAAGGCTTACTGAAAGAAAGGATTGGTGATTTTCTTTATTTTCTAAAATAAAAAAAAATAAGTAAAAGGAAAACATGAAATTAAAACTGTTTTTTAAGTGTGAAAATAATAAGGCTTCTTTCATACCAAAACAGAACTCAGATGGCATTAAGTTTACCTACAAATACAACCCCAAACATGAATTCTCACAAGGCAGACTAGCAAACCAGCAAAATGTATTTTTGATTATGCAAGCATATGATAGGAGATATTCTTATTTAACTTAAAAAACAAAATCTCTGAAGCCTAAAGCATAAAGCCATAAAATGAGCTCTAAAATTAATTCCTTCAATCACATGATTTCAGAGAAAAAAAAATGTATACAAAACCATTCAAATGATACTGACAATAGGGCATGGAATTTAAAAGGTTTAACCATGTCTTATCTCAGAGTCTGTTTTATTTCTTCATCTTCTAAGCACTTCAAACATATGAGCTGTTATTCCGTCTTTAGATCAGTAACTTTGAATTGTTCTACCTGTCACTCCGCAGTGACTAGCACAGCTAGATGTCATACGATGATTGTTTGCACTTTCATTCTCTCACATTAAATGGCAATCATTCGGTCCTTTTGATTTGTTTCTTTTATTTAGCCCTGAAGTTTTTACACTAGAATCTCATTAAAGCTGAACTAGTGTACTCCTGTCAAAAAACTAATGGAAAAAAGTTTAAAAGTGAAATGTGTCCCCTATATTGTCACTCCCGAGAAGTTGCATCTATCAGGATTTCCCAAGTTTAGCACTGATTTATGTTTTATTGAGTCTGCTTGTCTCTCACTCGCTCTCTTCCTTCTCATCGAGAAAATGAAGAAAACCCAACGAAACCAGGTTCATTTATGAAAAAGGAAGGCCATAAATATTTATAAATAACTTATCTTATCTCTAGTTCTCTACCATTTACATTATATATGTATATGTACACATGGCTATATATATATAAACACTAATTTTGACATCTAAATAGACTCTGAATGAGAAAAGGCAGTTTGCAGTTCTGATCTGGGTTCAAAAATGAATGAATTCAAATAGGTAATCTAATGGTTTATCATAAAAATGCTTATATGAAGCTCTACTTTTTCTTTCCTAATCAAGAAAATATTTTTCTTATAGAGCAAATGACTTATGATCAAGGTGAGGATATCAATTATGATGAAAAATAGGAATTAGTAAAAAGGACAGTTCTTAAATTGCATAGGATTTATTTATGCAGAAGTACATACCATTGTGTTCAGAAAAAAAATCATCTAGGTCATATTCATATAATCTAGGCACCATGGACAATGACAAATATATTCATTCAACATGAATCTCCTTTCATCATGTGCTGCTGTTCTGAAAGATAAGTGAAATAGATTGCATGGAGGCTGATCCCTTTCTGAATTCCAGAAAATAAGATAAGTGTCTTCAGAATGCTGGCAAATTAATCCCAGTGAAATTATGAACCACTGACTAAAGAACCAGCCAGAAAAGGATAAAAATGGCAGGGTGATTGCTGTAATTTGAAAGGTACTTTTTCTATTCATGCTGTATTTGTTAGCTGATCCTGTAGCATGTTTTGCTCCTAAATTCTTCATCCAGAAATGAGATATCTAGTATTTCTCAATTGGATTTGTAGATTAAATATAGAATATTCATGGCTGCTAATGTTGCTGTCTTTTCCCCTCAATATATATAGATAGGATTTGAGATTTGGAGCTGCAACACAATTTCTTTTTCAGTCTCCAATGTCCTTATATTTTAGTCATGCATTTATAAACATAACAATTTTATAACAATTAAAGGTAAACTTTCTAAATCTATTTCCTGGTTGAAAAAATATTTTAGGAAATATATTTTTCCCTCACTTGTCTTAAATTTTTTCTGGACCATCTAATGCAGATGAATATTTTGCAATAATTTATATAAAGAAATTTCTAGGTTACATAAAAATGAATTATTTACTAAGAATTCTAATCCCTGTAAGTAACAAATTTAAAATATATTCCTAACTAGTAGCCTAATAAAATTAGGAGGTTTAAATTCAAGAAAATGTACTCTGTGGCTTAATGTGGACCTAAGATTATATATAATATATTACACACACATATCATGTTTGAAAGTAAATAGTTTAAAAAATAAAATATCAAAGAAGTCACACGTTATGTGAGCTATTACGACAAATAAAATTCATTTGAATCTATACTTGCCTTTTATGCAAAGTTTTGTTTCATAGACAGATGTGAACAATATTTATTATTTTTCTGAGATTAGAAGCAAATATTTAGAATATTATTACCTGGATAATTTCATTTGATTATGTCGACCAGATTATGTTTTTTAAGAAAAGCTCTGTTAGATGTATAAAATTCTTAATGGCAAAAAAACCAATGTGTTCTATTTTCTCTCTGTGAGTGGATTATAGCAGTTAGTCGTCTCACCCTGTACTAGAAAGCCATCCTGAATGAGTGATTAGCAGCCCAGAGATTAGACTTGAGAACTTGAATCTTAGGGCCCTTGTCCGGAGTCTTTCCACTAGGTTATGCTGCTACTCCTCTGGAAACCGGAGCCAGACCCACCTGGGTGGCCTGGGAGATGCTTGTGTTTTCAAGGAAAAGAATGCTGCTTTTTTCCCCTTCTTCTCAGAGCAATCTTGCTTGAAAAACCAACATCGCTACTGCAACACTCTTTGGATGAAATTTTGTAGAAATTGAACATGCTGTGCCATACACTTTGAAAAACCGGAGAAAGTAAATTTCTTTATTTGAATTAAGAAAATGCAAACAAATTGCTTTTCTGTGGTTGGAGGTCTGCTTGATTTCGAGTATCTCTGCAGGTGCCTGAGCTTGTTGCTATATATTAAACAATAAGAAATACTGTAACAAAATCAGCAGGCAAATAATATAAACAGAACTGGTGAATGCTGTGCCAATTTACCCAAACAATCCTCCCAATATACCATGGTGATTATTCAAAATATCCCTGTTGTTCTCCACAGTTTGCTTATTCCAATCTAGCATATATGACTGACAAGCTGGAGGTAGAAACACAAAGACAAAGATTCAATGGTACTAGGGTAAAATTACAATCCAGAGATACTACTGTAAATAAAATATATATAAAAAAACAGTTTCTATTGTTCTATATGAAATTCAGTGTTTAAATTCAGATGTTTTGTTTTTTGGTTTTTTGACAAGCCATAATTAAAACCCATTTTTAGTTTTTTCCTCTGATGAAGCTATTGGAAATGTCCTTGAGAGCCCTTTCTAATTTTGGAAATTAAAGTGCATTTGTTGGACCAAATAGTCAAATTCGATGTAAAGGACATCTCTCATTACAATAAAGCCATCAAGCTATCAAGGAAAAATCAATCCATTGGAAATTGATGGATCAGAAGTAACTGACCCAGTTTTGTATGAAATTCCAGATTATTCTTAGAGATACAAACAAGAATAAAAACACAGCTCAGTTTGTATTACATAAACAAGCTTAGTGCCAACAGGAAGAATGTAGTAGGTTCAGGATAGATTTTAACTTGTCCTCTGAGGGAACTAATATTCTGCATTTTTAAATGCAATGAAGTAATAAAGTTTTTTCGTAGTGTGTACTTCCTATGCATTAGAATATTATTCACCTTTCTCAAAATTTAAAAACACTGCACTACCTTGACAACTACAATTTTCACTGTGTCAGTGGCTGGAAATTGATACAGTGGTTCATAGAAAGTAACTTTATCTACACTTTGATTGAACTCCTCCCTTAAAACCCAAATTTCTATTCAGCCTCTTGCATCAGCCCCGGAATTTTTAGGAATGAAAACAAGTACGTACTCAATTTGGTCCACTCACAATGTTTATAAGGTCACTGATTGGTCTAGGGACCCTTGCTGTGTACATGGCTTGCGCTGGATAGATTAGCACTTAATCCTAAATATGTTTATAGATGTTAGAGAAAATTAAGTCTGTTCACTACTAACCTCAATACCATCTTCTATCTTGAAACTGACAAAATATAATAAAATACTGAATTTTTACATGAGGGGGAATTATTTTGTCTGAAATGGGATGTCAAGGAGCAAATGAAGACATAAGGGCGGCTTCATGCAGAAGGTTAGATCTAAGCTTAGACTTGAAAGATGGGTAGAGTTGAGGACACAAGGTATTTTTATTATTAACATTTTGGGGAGACAGTGTGATGAAGAAATACTATATTAATGAGAAAATTCCCTGACAGAGCCTATCTTAATTCATGTAACTCATGTAATTGTAGAGTTGTTCAAAATAAGGTAGGCATACTATGATAACAGTAAATGGTTACTAGGTTTCACATGCCAACTATGTACCTTTAAAAAAAATAGCCAGTGCTCCTAATGAAACACAAAAACAATGATGATCAGGATCACTGCAAATTCATCTTTTAAAATCTCAGTTAGATCCTCACCTTGCAGGATAATTTTTTATAGTAATACTTGATTAACCTATTCCCCTATCTCTTTCAATGACTACTTAAAATATTCATTACTCTTCTCGAGAAGTCACTATTCAATATTTACCTCCATCGTTTCCAACTTGCCTCCCACCACATCAAAAAAGAATGGCCCTCTGCCTACTCAAGCCCAGCCCCTTCACAAGAGTTTCTTTCTGCACTCCATCCAAACTCTGGGCTCCAATCGCCTACCTATTTCCTTTCATCTGGCTTTCAGTCAAAACACCTATTTGACTCCCCCCTTCCTATAAACCAACAAAGGAAAGAAGAATAAAAGGAGTAATACTGCCAAGATTCAGTTTGTATGTTGCCTCCTGTTGAAAACCTTCCTTATGCCCAGCTGACACAGCTCTCTGTGCTCCTATTGTGTCTATATTAACCTGCTTTGAAAAGCTGGCTTGCAGGTTTGCCTCCTCCGCTAGACTGCTGGTGACTTGTGGTCAGCTATGGCATCTGAATTGCTGTTGAACTGCCAGTGCGGGTAGAGTGTTAAGTAAATATTTGAACAGTGAATCAATGAACGGGTTTTGATTTTTCTGGTCTTTTATATTCCTTTGCATCTTCCAAATTTTCAAATATGAACATGTATATTTTGGATACAAGACAAACAGAAGTAAAAATATAAATGAGAATAATATAAAGATTATTTGCCATTTGAGATAAGTTGAATGAAACTGTAGCCAAAGCTGTTGGCAGCCAAATCAATTGTTTGAACTCTGCTTTACTAGAAAGAATGCAATAATGATGTTCCTGAATTTAAATGAGAGGAAGATAATTTTTACAAGAAAATACAGTATATGTCATAGGTTTGTTTTAGGAACCATTGAATATAGATATAACAAATTTAATTAGGTCTATATTTTATATCTAACCTGTTCATACTTAATTGGTATCTCTTTTGTTACATTATTTTTATAGTTTCAAGTATTCTAATGGTTTGCCAAGACATTAGTATCAATATTTATTTTATTTGTGACACACAAAAAAATAACTTTGGAATGTTTATTTCTAAATGTAATCAATTAATTTTAGATAGAAAATCTTGGATAACAAAATAGCACCATCAAGTGGAAGCAAACTTAAATTCCAGTAATACCTACCTCATAGTAGTTCCATGCTTGTTCTGGCATGTGGCTAAGGAGTTCACGGTCATTTTTAGTGATGTGGTTGTCAGTTTAACATTTGAGATACCCCTTACCACTTCTACTACCTTCACTATGGGAAAAATTTCTGTTCCTCTTCCTTCTTTCTCCACTTTTCTTAAATCTTTCTTCTCCCTATGTAAGCTGTCTCCATCTGTTCTTATCATATGCTTAATTTCAAAGCCTATACCATTTTTGTCCAGGTAATCTATTGCTCAGTAATAAATTCTTTTAGAATATTGTCCATTTATTTTCTTTTACTGTTATATCTGAAAACCAGAAAGTAGCTGTTTAACAGCTGGAAATATTGTATATGTTTCTTGTAGCATGGTTATTGACACATACTAAGTGTTCAATAAATTGGAGTTGATTTATTGGTTAATACAATATATTAAATTTTCCTCCACATTTTATGTTAGTATTAAATAAGAAGAAAGCCAATTTTCTTTCCTTAGCAAAGATTTCATCATTTTTTGGAAAGTTAAACTTAAACAAGACTATTAGGCTAAAAGAGTAAGAGTTTATCTGTAGCAAAATTAAGACAGAGCTGAGCATAGCAATACATCAGAGGGTACTACAGTATCAAAGGTACTGCACTTGCTCCCTCATCAAACAGAAACCAAATTACATCTATGGGTAAGATACAAAAAAAAAGAAAAAGAAAAAGAAAAGGGAGTATGCTTGAGGGATAATTTAAATGAAATTTGAAAACAGTGATTCAATTGGCCTCCCATATATAAACATTGCTTTGGATTTATTCTAATGATTTTAAAAGTCAGAGAGAATTCCAAAATGATTATGATCAGTGTAACAGCTGGATTAAAACACCAAGACTGGCTGTAGAACAAGTACCATTCACATAAAACACTAATGTATATTACTGGTTTTGTGAGCATCCCCCACATTACAGTAACTGAGGACACTTTCAGAAAGTCCAGGAAGCTGTTTGAGGGATACTGTAAAGACCAGAGGGAACGCAGAGAGCCTCATTTATCAAACTCCATTCAATATTGATTTAGTATCATCTATATCTCTCACTATTAGGATTACCTTAAACAGAGAACCATAAAGAGGTAACACACATATGTAAAGACTGAGAAACCCAACCAAATAGCTCAACGTCTTTAGCCACCTGAAATCACATAGGTTCTTTTGCTTAATGATACATATTATTATTGAACTTCTACATATTATTCTCAAACTTAGCTGTGCAGTGCATTAGATTTCCATCCTCTAAACACTGAGAACTACTGAACCTTATATAATAACCCGATTAAGAGCCGCCCTTAAACTTTTCGCTTAAGGCAGAAGGGGTTTGAATAATCCTGTTTACAATGCAAGGAAATTGCTTTTTTTTTTTCCCCTATAGCTCTAGTAAAAATCATGATTTAACTTCCCTTTTTTTCTGTGACACTGTAAAACACAATGGCCCTTGTAAAAAGCCTTAGAGATGCCTCTAGAAATATTAGCTCATCTATATGCCCTAGACCATCTAATTAAATAGAAATTGTATGTCTTCAGTATAAAACTCCCTTTGATTAAAGTTAGTCTGGGAATAGAGTTGAGAAGATAATGAATTTCAGTTACCCTATCTACAAAAGTTGTGATGTAATGGCCCTTTAAAAACTCCCTTAAAACTCAGATACAAATAATTTAATGAAGAGAACTTGAATTTTTCAAAATATTGCTGAATTAAGCTTCAGGCCCCCTAGTCTATTAATGAAGCGATGTTTCCTAAAACAATGAAGCCTTTTGTAGCCTTGAAGATGTATTTCTGAAAAAAGATTTCTATTTAATGCTACATTCCATTGCCCTCTCTTCCTCCCAGTAACTGTCACTGACTGTCAGTTCCCGCGTAGTGGTGTTGCCTCTGCTGTCAGATCAATTTTTAGAGACAGGGCAAAGTCACAATAAAATTCAGTAGGGTAGGAAACCCATTAATGTTGAAGGGGCTATGTATGTTATATTCTCCAATGAAGCAACACTAACAGGGATTTTAATAACGATAAATTCAAACATACACATAGGTAAAACAAACATCATCAACAAACTCTTCTGTGTCTTGATGAGAGACTGGAGTACACAGAAAAACAAAGATAGTCTCTGAAACTTTGGAAAGCAACAGTAGAAGAATATAAAATATAAAATTACAGAAAGCCAACAGGTTAGGATCTGCTTAGCCCTTTTAGAACTGATGTAGCCAAGGTTTCCAAGCCTGCAGATTTTAGTAAAGCACCTTCATAGTTTTTGCCATATACAAGTTATCAGTGGAATTGATTGCATAAGATAATTTTGTAATAAGGAAGAACAAATCTTATTACATATTGGATCTGTTTCTTTTATTTTAACTTTTGTATTCTATTGCTTTTGCTACAAGTTAATCACTAAAGGGATGTTGCCTTTAACTTAAAATATGCATAATGGCCCATCTCTGGGAACCCTGCCTCCTATACCTGAACATTAAGCTAAACTACCTTTGTTTAACACACAGGAAGCATCCTGACCAAGCCCATCCGTGAATGGCTGCAGGAAAGAAGAAATTAATACATTCCCTCTGGAGTCTGGACTGAACCAGGAAATACTAGCAACAACTTATCACCTTTTTACTTTACCTCCTCACTTCCCTGATCCTTTACCTCCTCACCTCATTTCCTCTTTGTTCTATAAAAGAAACTAGCATCCAAACCCAGGCACGATGGCTCTTTGGGACACTAGTCCACCATCTTCTCAGTCTGCTGGCTTTCTGAATAAAGTCACTACTCCTTGACTCAACAGTTCACCTCCTGATTTATTGGCCTGTTGAGTGGCAAACAGTATAAGCTTGAACCAGGTAATATATTTATTCAATAATTTTCCTTGGATTTACTCACTTTTTAAACTTAAATAAATTTAGCCTCAACCTAAATGTTAATATGTATAAAATCAGGAGCTTGATTTGATCATATATATATATATATATATACACACATATGATATATATGTAAAATTTTAAGATACAAAAAAAAATAAAATAAAAAAAGTTTATCTGCTTAAATGATCTTATGTGCTATTAGCTCTCCTTAAACCACAGTTTGGGAAAGAGGGGTCCAATTATCCATATTTCCATAAAGAGAGTATGCAGAGACTTCTATGCCAAGGAGAGAGAGCCATACTGAAATATCAAATCAACTTAGTCTGGAAGTCCTCCGTCCTGTATAGAAGCCTCCTTAGGGAAGGTATGGCACATGTGGGATTGGTGAACATTAGAGCAGGAAGAACTTGTGATCATTAGTCTAAACCCTGGTTCACATGTGAAGAACCACAGATGCAAGAGAGGTAAATGACTCCCCTTCTCCTGGCTCCCATTATGGTGTCTTTTACGCTCTAACACTTACTTTGGTATCAAAGGTAGTCATTCACTGAAACAGAACTGTACAATTTCCAATTCACACACTCATAAATATACAATGTGTAAAATATAGTTTTAAAACATATGTTACGGTTAAAAAAATAAAATAAATGCAATAAATAAGTTGAGGGGAAAAAAAACAAAATAATCTATGTGATGATATCCCATTACAAGGGCATAAATGCACAATTGATTTTTACCACGGGACAAACACTGTAGTGTTGAGCACAACAATCATGTCATGGTTACACAATTGCCACCAATTTGAGTGCACAAGGTGTCACACTGGACAGAACAAGAGTGAAACTGGGAATGTGGTGATGGGGTTTGGGTACCAGGAAAACAGTACAGGATCCAGTCTAAGAAGTAGGAAAGAGTCTGTAATAACACCAGGGCTGTTAATTAATGTGAGTCTGACTAGTTTTAACCATTGGAGGCAGTAGGGCCATGGCTGTGAAATGACATTCAAGAACTAGGGCATGAGAAAACAAATTGAGGGAGAAGGAAGCAGGATGGTGGAGAGCAAATACTGGGCAGAGTGACGGGATATTACTTCTTGAAGATTGGTTTGAGGTTGCTTCTCAGGAGTCTGGCATGCTAATAAAAGTGTCCCCTGTCACTGCCATCATGCTACCTTGATTTACAGATGGTTTCTTTTATTCTGCATCTACACTATTTTACTTTTCCCTAGGATTTTTCCTCAGCACACCTTTACCTGTAGCTACTTAATTAAAATAGCTGTTAAAAAAACAAGCAAACAACAACAAAACCCTGACAGTTCAAAGTTTTCACAGCCGGTTTTTCTCACAGCAGTGTATATGCGTTACAACAGTCACAGTGTTTTACCTTTGTATTTAATCTTGGAAGGACTTTGAATATTTGTTGGTTTGCCTTGTAGATAGTTTTACTGTTACCGAGCTAATAATAATCATAAAGATAATGACAAAGTCTCACATTTATGAAATGTTATATACAGTTTGCAAAAAAACTCATATTAGTGCTTCTCTTCATTCATGCATGCATACACTTAACAATAGGGATTGAGCACTCCTTATAGCAAAATATTGTTTTACAAATTCAGGATACAGCGGTGAACAAAAGAGAGAAAGTTCTTACTTTCATGAAGCTTATAAATTGTAGCAGGGGAAACAGTCATTAAAAATACTGATGATAACCATAAATTATATATTTGTTTTAATACAGTGACGAGTATGTTGAAGTGTATTGGTGCTATGAGAGAATGAAATATGGGACTAATATGGGCTGCAGTAGATTAAAAGAGCTGAGTGGACTTGGAGGAAGTGTATTTTAATCTGAGACTTAAAGAATAAGAAGTAGTCATCTATAGAGAAAGAGATGGAGGGTAAAGGGGGAAATGAGGGGATTGGGGTAGGAAGATCATTCCAAGAAGAAGAAAAATCATATTCAAAAGTCTTTCCATGGGTAAGAGCACAGGGGTTAGAAAAAAACTAAAAGATTGATATGCATAAAGCACAGAGAAAGAGGGAGATGGGAAAGGGTGGCCAGAGAGGAGAGACAGAGAGGTGTGAAGATAATCTTACACAGGTTAATGAATCACGTGAAGGGGGATTTCCTTAAACCACTCCATATTTATTTCCAAGAACCCCAGTAACATCCCTTAATTTTGTGTGGGGGCCCATCCTCTCCACTCAGTTCATGCTGCTCAGGTAGAGCTGGCTCTACCCTTAGCTTGAGGATGGAATGGAATCTCAGGCACCCCTGATTTGTCAGTGTCTCCCCTTCCCTAGCCTTAGTGATCGATGGAAAGTAGGTATGTGGCCTCCTGGAAGCCAGGATGCCGTGAGACTGCTGACACTACTGCCTTAGAAACACACAGTCTTTCTTACTGGACTTGAATCTGAGAGATACACTTACTTAGTATATTTGGCAAGTATGGGGCATGCCTATGTGTGCATGGGCGCACACACTGCAAACTGCACTTTCCAGTACAGTGTCCTTTGAAATTACTAATGGAATTTAATTGTAAACAAAATAAAAGAGAAATATAGAAAGAGGAAAATAGATCTGCAGCATCCCAGAGAGATAAATAAAAAGAGGAATCAGTGAAAATGAGAATAGAAGGAAGTTCATTTAGCTCTCATATTATTCATTATGCCATAATGTGCTATTTGTTACAGTGCTTGCATGTAAGACTTACTTCCTTGTAATCACAGGCCTTTTGATGTGGGAAATTATGTCATATGCATCCCCTGTAATCCTTTTATGACTTCTCCAACAAGCAAGCAGCATGGCCCTAAATAAGCAGCAAGGGATCAATAATTAATTAGACTGAATTTTTTTTTTTTTAGGCTTAATGTGGTGGCAGGTTTCAGGGTGGCACCTTAAGTTGCCAATAAGTAACAGCAATGTATTCACAGATATGCAAACTAGATCAAGACCACAATAAAGGGTCATCTCTCTTTCTTTCTATCTCTGGCTCTCTCTAAATACATACACATAAAGCATACACACACACATATACATACATAACATTTCTTTAATATCTATCTATCTATGTATCTATCTATCTATATCTAGAAAAGAGATTAGATGTTAGATATTATATATATGATTAGAATCGAATAGAAAAACAGTCACTTAGTGAATTTCAGTTTTGAAAAAAGGCCAAATGACTTCTTTTAAAGTGCGCTTAAAGAAAAAATTAAAAAAGGAAGGAAAAGAAAAAAAAAAGAGGGAATGTTCTTGGTTTAACTGGAGAGAGAAAGAATAAAGCATGTCTTTTTAATCTCTGAAGAATAGAAGCCCAGCTGAATCCCTCTGCTCTGGCCATTTGTGCCCAGTGAAGCAGACAAATTTCAGAAACAGCCAACATTTATGACTTGGATGTGAATGGTACTGTTTCACAGTGACCATTAAAGAAATATATGATCTTAGGATAATGTTCCAGAATTGGTTCTTGTTATTCGTATTATAAAATGGCTAGAGAGCCCAGTGAATTCCACTTGAAGATAAAGTCCATCAGACACCGATTCTCTGTTAACACTGTGAAAAATGCCTGGTTATTCATCTATTAGTAAGTATAGTTCTAAGTTAAAAGAGACAACTAATATTAATTATTTTAAATATAGAGTGAGAATTAATTTTACTTTATTTTATATCTTTAGGTAAGCCAACATATTTTCTAAGAACTGCTATTTTAAACATTTTTCAGATTCTTAAATAATTTAAACAGGGAATTAACTTTCAACAGAAGAGTATTTTAAAATTTTATTCTTTCTTCCTATTCCCCTGCCACATTGTCATATTTTTTCATACGGAACTTTCTCATAATTGAATTTCTCTGTTTGTACAAATTAATTATATCATTGATGAAATGCAATTGTTTTCACAATAAGTGATATTCTAGAATTTCTTGAATAATAAAGAAAAACTTTAAATTGTCCACCAACATGCATAGATATCAGTTACTAGACAGCAACTCCATCAAAAAAGACTGAAGAAATTGAGAATAAATTCCTTGAGTAGCAGAACAATGTGTATGATTTGATGCAAACTTTTCATGTGACCCCACTTACTGCTTCCTCTAAGAAAGGGGACATTACCGGGATTTTAATCAGGCAGCCTCTTTCTATCCGGTTTGAGGATGAAAATAAATATATCATTACTGGTACATCTGGATCTCCTCATATAGGAAAAATGGTTTAAAAAATCTTTCACTAACCAGAAGTACTTGTTCCTATTGCATTCTGTTTGAAATCTACCCTAATCTTCAGCCTCCTTCTCTCCCTGAACCCCATCCACTACACATAGATTCTTCTCTCCCTATTATGTAAAGATGACACTGTCTCTAGGTGACTACAGTTCATTCTAGGATATAAGATCCCTGTGAATAATACTTTAAATTATTTCACAAGGAAACATTTTTTTTGAAGATAGAGTTACTTAACATCAACAAAAACAGCAAACATTTCTTTGAGATGAATCTAGTATCAGTAATCTAGATAAAATTGCAGTAATATTTACTAAGCAGCTTATTACACATAGCATGATTCCTTACTCCATAAACAATACAATCTACAGCTCTGTACCTGAGCTTCAGTTGGTAACAATTTGCTAGCTCAGGGAGAGTTGTCCTCACTCATTTCAGGCTATTCTGTTGTCCTTGCCTGAAATTAACCTACAAGATATCGAATTTACTGAGCCTCTGCCATGTGTCATATTGTACCAGGTGTAGAATATAGGCTAAAATTTTTTTCTGATAGAATTTACAACAGTTCTAGATTACAGAAAACACAAAGGAGATGGTACAGAGTTCCTGCACCCCCAATACGGTTTTCCCCATTACTAACAACTTACTTAATATGGTACATATGTTATACATTATTATTAACTAAAGTCCAAGATTTGTTAATTTACTTAGTTTTAGTGTGATGTTCCTTTTTTGTTCCATGGTTCCATCCAGGATACGACACTACACTTTGTGGTCATGTCTCCTTAGGCTCCTCTTGGATGTGACACGTCTTAGACTTCCCTTCTATTTGATGGCCTTTACAGTTTAGAGGTGTACTGTGTGGGTATATTGTGTGGCTTACTTATTTTTTTTATTTTTTAGCTTTATAGTATATCTTAATATCCAATAAGCAAATTATATTCCTGTAATTTTTTAATTACCTCATCTATTGATAGAACTTTTTTTCTCTATATAAAGTTTAGAATCAGTTTGTAAAGTAATGCCAAGAATCCTGTGGGTTTTTTTTTATTATAATTTAATGTAATTTATAGATTAATTGGGGGCAATTGAAGTCTATATATACTAATCATGTTTTTCCATCCATGAACATCATGTCTCTTTTCATTTATTTAATGTTCTTTAATAGTCTTAAAATAGTCATCATAAAGGACATGTGCATTTGTGGTTAAGTTAGTTGCTAGAGAATCCTATTATCTATTATAATCTCTAGATGGTTAGTTTTTGTAGGTTGATCTTGTATCTGACAATCTTGCTGAAATCTCTTGTTTGCTTTATTAGTTCATTAATTCTTTTGGATTTTCTAAGTTGATAGTCATATTATCTGAAATAAGAACAATTAGTCCTGTAATATTAACTGCTTAATATTTTATGCTAATTTTTATACCTATTGGTTTTAATGATCTATTTTTGCTAATATTTAAAAAATCTATTTCAGTAAATTACTGAACTTATGTTCTTGGTCCATCTGTTGCAATCGTTCTGCTTTAGATGATATATTTTGCTTGGTTTGTGATGTCTTGTTATTTTGGCTTGTGGGGACAGATTCCTTTTAGGCTAGAGGCTTCTCTGTCCAAGAAAGTATTTGGGGGAAGTTAGAAGGCCACACCGTAGTCTCTGGGGAGTACAAAGGAAAGAGCTTATTTATAGGGTCCAAGTGCCCAGGCATAACAGAATTCCAGTTAATCACTCTTGTCACCCAAAGAGAAGTAACACTGGGAAGAGCAGTCTCTTTCCACCTTGGCTGATTGAAGGTGAGAGGGTGAAGGAATAAATGTTCAAGAAACACACTTATTTTTCTCAATTTCTCACCCTCATACATTTTCCTCTGCTGTGATTTTACATCTCTAGACAGCTGCACACAAGGTATGCACCATTATTACATATTGCTGCAGGAATGGAGAAGGAAGTTATTGGCATAAGGCAACAGTGGGTGAAAGAAAAGAGAGCAAAATCAAACTGTGTGTCTCAACTTCATACCACCAGAACTCTGTCATCCAGTCTCTGATCCAGGTTGCAGCCGTCCCCTCGAGGCCTCTGGGCTATGTAAGGTTAGTCTACGTGACTAGCTTCCTCTGGGGGCCTGCGCTGTACAACCTCCGTAGTGGCATCCAGCAACCGTAACCACCCTCTCCCAGTTCTACACGTATTCGTACAGCGGAGCCATCACCTGTGGCCTCAGAGATGTCTAGTTCGCTGTTATTGTTTCCTTGGTTCCATATTTTCCTCAAGAGTTTCTCCAGGCTTCAGAGAAGAAATAACCAGCCTGTGCTATTTCACAAACTTGGCAGGAATCAAAAAGAATTGGCTCTCCTTTCTGATTACACTTTTTTAACCTCTTTCTCCATCTCTGTCATTGTTGTGGTAGACAGGATCTCCAGTGCTGTAAGAAAACAATAGTCATCCTTTTCACCATTGCCTTTATCCTCATCTTAAAGGTAATGTGACCCAAATTTCTTCATTAAATGTAATATTTGCTGCAAGTTTTGGTGGAATGACCTCAAGGACATTATCTCTCATTCCTTGCATTCTCCATATGCTATGCTATTTTAAAATCATAAACAGGTTTTGAAGTTCATAAAGCTTTATAATTTTTAAATGTATGAAAACTTTTAAGTTAAATAACACTTAGTAGTTTAATAACATTGTATTGTATAGTAAATATAGTCTTTTACTGACATAAATTTTGTTTTTAGTTCATTATAATGATGCATCTCAATGACAGATTTCCGATGTTTGGCTGTTCTCTTTCTGGGATGAGAAATGTTTTATTGTGCCTTCCACCCCCCCATGACCCACCCCCAGCCTCCAGCCCTGGAGGATTAAGTTAGCTAATTTTTTTTTCTAATTTTTTTGTAGCAACTTGTAAAATAGGGATTATTTATTTCCTGACAATTTGTAACACTTACCTACAAAACCATGCTAGCTTGGAATCTTTATTTCTTTATTGCAGGATATTTATTGTGACTTAGTTTCTTCATGTTTCTATTTTCTGTCACTTTGGGAATTTTATGTTTCGAGGTATTTATTTAAGTTAGGTTTTTCAAATTTATTTTAGTTCGACTGCATATGGTATTTTATCATAATTTATTTTTACATGTCTATTCTTGTCTTCATGGACTCAAATTAAGATTTTAATTCTGCTTCTATTCTTTTCTCTTCACTCGGATATTTTTTTCTTAATCGCATGCTTCTTTCTCTTCATGTCATCAACTGGTCTTTACATGTCAATTCATCCTTTTGTTACGGCTTTACACATCTATTTCACTGAGTTTTCCTAAGTCCCATGGAAAGTTTAAAATACTTTCCTAAGTGATCCACAGCCAGGACATAGGATGAGGTAACATTCAAAAAATATTTGGAAAAAATTCCCATTTTTCCTATTATTTCAACTTCAAAAAATATAATCTAGAGGATTTGCAGAAACTAGATAAATTGGCATAAACGGTTTGATTGGAATACAGTATTGGTTAAAGAAACAGTGGAAAACATTATTCTAAGTGCTGTGTTTTCTTCTAAGTGCAGGAATGCCTCACTGATTATTTTTTAATCTAAGTTAGTTTTATTTTCTGTACATATTTTATCTATGATTTAATTTATTTTAGTAAGAATGTATTGATAATGTATGTACAAGGTAATATGTTAGATACTGCAGGTGATTGAAAAGTGAATTAATAAAAATGTTTGCCTTCAAGTAGCTTAAAATACTCTAAGATAGATAACCAGAATTTAAGAGTATAATCTCTTGATTTATGCTGTCTGGGTCTGAATCTTGATTCCAACCTTTACCAGCTGTCTGAACTTGGACAAGCTATTTAACATCCCTGTGCCTCAATGTCCACATCTGAAATGGGGATAATAATAATATTATTATAGTATATTAATAGCATTATATTAATATAATAGTATTATATTCCCCATTTCAGGATTATTATGAGGGTCAATGAGTAACCCAGGTCAAATGTTTAAAAGTGTTCTTGGCACATAGTATATTATCTGTAGATATCAGATGTTACTTTTATTAAAATAAAATCTTTGACAAAAAATAGCAATAGCATAAAAAGTGCAAAGAGCACATTTTAGGTGAATTTTTTTCTAGAAATTATGTTTTGTATCAGTATTAGTTGTCTGACTTTTTAATACATATACTTCAAATACTATTTTTCTTCAATTTCTATACTCAAATGTGTATACACTTTACTTTGTAACATAGCTTCTCCTGTAAAGTAACAGGACTAGATAAACATTATTTACTCTTTCACTTAAGAAACTACTTTAAGAAAAAAACCTAATAGTTTTGCTTTTCCTCCCTAAGACATCGACTTTTAAAAAAAAGCCATTTGCATTTTTTGGTCAGACATATATGCAATGATTTAGAAATAGTCATACCTTTTTTTCAGGGAAATAGATATACAATTTTTGATATGTATAAGTCCTATTCATTTTTTCAGTAATGGCTTTATAGTTGATCCCATATGACTGTTTTAACAGTTTTATTTAGGTCTATGCCCTACATTGATCTCCTAAAGCACTTGAAATCTACCTTAATTAGTCTCATCAAATAAAAAGTATCTTTAGGTATAATGAAGAGGAAAAGCCCAATCTTTATTTAATAGTGTGCTAACCCCTGGAGAAAATTATTTTATCTAAACTCTGGGCAAACAAATGAAAAAAAAAAAAAAGCAAAGAAAGAACGAGAAAAAGTCTTGCCAAGGTCCTCTATCCCAAAGCCTGCAACCTAACATACTGAATTGTTTGTTTTTAAAAAGTTCACCAGGATTACAGTTGTGTAAAGATTTTCTCTAAGACAAAAACTAAGTGCCCCACTAAGAGAACCTTCCTAACTTGTATCAAAACTCAGTTTATATTCCCACAGATGTCTTACAAGCTCTGTATATGGTCTTGGATTATGGGCAGGGAAAAATCAATAGACTGCTGTCTCGAAGGCACCAATATAGATTGTGAATCTCAGCCAGGAAGTTGTCAGTGATTTCAGCTGCCAACAATGCTTCAGTAAAGATATCTGCTACCTCATATTCTTTTAATGTGAAGCTTTCATATATGAAATAGAACAGGTCACTTTTTGGACAAAAACTTAAGAGAATTTTAAGTAGAGCAATGAGAGCACCAAATGTAACTCTGCTAGGACTGATCAAATACAAAATATACCTCCTCCACTCACCCACATGCTGGGTGGAAGGCAAAGGTCCTGTGTTGCTGTCAGTTACTGGTATCCTTCTCCACCTGGCTGTGTCTACATAGACATACAAAAGCAGTAGTTTGGCTGGCCTAGATCAAGCTGAACTAAATCAAATTTTATGGATACAATGAAATTAACCCACTGGTCTAAATAAAGGAAGTATGAAACAATACAGATCCCTGGAGCTGAACTGTATTTCTGATTATTAAGCCCACTGCCTCTATTGATGGAGGAGGAAACTGAGGCTCAGAGAGAATGCAGCGAAGCAGCCAGAGTCACTTAACTAGGAGGTATTCGAGACAAGATTAGAACTGTCTCATGAATTACATTTACTTAAGATATTTCCACGAAATGCTGAATAACTGATGAATGTATCTTGAAGGTGAATGAAGTACTTCTCTCTATAACACTTTACAAAAATCAGTAAATAGATTCTAAAGAATATTTTAAGTGTTTTGGGATTAAGAATAAAAATATTAAAGGTGCTGTCCATGTACAATGAGTGTAGAAATGATGACAAACATTTTAAACATTCCTCCAATATTTTAAGTGAAGGTGGTGAGTAAAAAGGGGCAACAAAAAACTAGAGGAGTAATATGGAAGTGGAATCTGGAAGCGAGAGAAAGCCTGAGACTCTAGCTCTGTCACTTACATATTCTAAACTTTTATAAACTTCAGTTTCCTCACTATAAAATGAGCATGATAATGCTTGTATGCAGTATCAGGAGGATTAGATTTAATAGATGTGAATCACGTAGTAAGATTCTCGGCATTTGGCAGAGACCATGTTTGGTTGCTACGTTTATTATCTTATTTGTTCCACACACACACACACAAAAATAAATAACTTTCTGAATGAAATGGTTTTCAAAAAAGAGACAAACAAAAGTATAGTTGAGAAAGTCCAAGATTCTAAAGTGCTTTAGCTTTCATCTAAAAATTACTTAGAAGGTGGGAAATAATAAAAGTCTATTATTCTTCTGCTAATTTTTGGAAGAATTTGAGAAGAGAATATTGTTTCCATGCTTGAAAAGGAAGGAAAGTTGAATCTGTAAATTATAGATAGGGCAGTTTCAGTGGGAATGACTGTGAAGATAACAGAATAATTAGCACACAATCCAGTGATCACTTAGAAAAGTCTGAGATACAACACATATTTTCGTGAAATGTATTTGTAGTCTCACAGACAAATAACAGTTATACAGGCAAAGGGACATAAAAGTGGTAGAGCTTGATTTTAGGGAGGCTTTAAATTCTGTACTACATGACACTTTGATTAAACCAGTATCTCTCTTGAATATTTTCCATCCTGTTTTTAGATGTTTCATATACATAGCTTGAGTGCTGAAGCCACAGATGAGAGCTGAGAGTCACCTTGGGCTAGCATGTATTGCTAGTTCAAGGGTGTCTTCCACATTAAATGTCTTAAGAGTCATTCTACTTAGAATTTCAGTAAGTGGAGAAAACAAGGATTCTCTAATTAAGATTATGTGTATAACAAGATAGAGCAGAAGGAAAAAACACAAACCCCAGGACAAAAGTAGGTTTGGGATAGACTGCTTGTACAAGAGGTTAGCATACTTCTAAATACATTAAAAAAATGAATCATATAAGAATGGATGATCTTTTAATCTTGTGTTCTATTACTTTCAATGCACTAAAAATACACGAAGGATATGACAGGTGATTCACAGGAGAGAAGCAGAGGTGTTTAAAGACAGAAAACTGATTCAATAGAAGTTAAACCAATTGCAATGTTTAAATAAGATAAAAGCTAAAGGATAATTGAATTATTGTCTTTACTATGGGGCGGGGGTGGGGAGTACTGTTTCGGGAGTGTTACATTGTTACCCCCACAGAGGGCCAAAGACTACACTGTAGGCTTCATGAGGGCAAGAGTACTGTCTACCTATCTACATAGTCATAATCGCAGCCCTTGAAACTCTCTGACTCCTTCTGCTCCATTAGTGTCTAGGGATAAATGAAGTAGAAATCCAGAGACTGGACCATGGTGATCCAGCTCTGGCTCCAGAATTCCAGCAAACTCCTGTGCCATCCATGGGCTACAGAGATACCTTCTTCATTGAGGTTTGATATCCAGCCTTGAGGTGCTCTTTCCTCTTCCAAGTCAGCCCTTCCTTGGACACTCTCCTTATGCCCTTGGCTAACCTTTAGAGTTCTTGTTACATCTTTATAGTTACTGCTTTATCAGAATTTAATTATTCATTATATTAAATTTCTCTTATTCAAATTGCTGTGTTCAGTCTCTTAACTGTACCCAGATTTTAATTTTCATCTTTTAAGTTTTGCCCGTTTGAATACGTATTTTGAAAATATGTTTCTTGTACACAGTGCATTGCTGCTTTTGTTTATTTTTATTGCCCATGAATTAATGACTGCCATATAAACCCTTGTGGACCCTGATATGCACACGTGGAAACAGCAGGTTATATTTCTTTCACCCTTCTAAGTTTGAGCATTTAAAGACTTCCACATCTATGTAGCTCAGAACAGGAGCCGCCGATTTGACACTTCACTTTTGTAATTTTCCCACCTGGGTCTGATTAAGTTTAAATATGCCACAGTTTTACTCTTCAGCTTTATTCGGTATTTTTTGATTTTTAAATTTTATCCAAAAATATAAAGGCCTCACAGGAATCAATTGAAAAGGAAATAAAGTTAAAATTAAAATGGCTAATTGAATACAAGAAACTCCAGAGAACTCTAGAGAAGATGAAACATGTAACTTTTTAATTTCATTTGTTTAATAGTGCTTAACTATATTTTTGAAGTTTGTCATAAAATTTTTGAAATAAAAATAAAAGCTATTGTTAAATTACTTATATTTAAATTAAATACATGATAAAATTGATTTTAAATATAACTTTATTTTAGATACTAAAATTTTCTGTTAGTGCCATGTATTTTCAGAGAATCAGCCATGATACAGCCATGTCACTCTTCCCCAACCCAACAGAAAAAATTAAATAGTTTCAAGTTTATTTTCCAAGATATAAAATATGTCACTACTCTAAATTATTACTTTGACTTAAAAATGCCTAATGGATTCCAGTTATTTCAAAAGAAGGCACAATTCTAAGATATTGAAATATACCAAATAGAATTTAAAATTTGTTTTATTCTTGTGGTTAATCAGGGTTTGAAAATAATTCCAATGTATATGATTTCTCATTTGTTAGATAAACTTTTCAACTTTCAGTTATTCCTTTTAGAATTCTTTAATATGTACACACTATCTTGCTCCATGTAGAGCACAAGACATTCTTGTTTTAAATTTAATTGCTTATCATATATTGAAATAATGTGTTGTTCTGTATCTTCCTGAACCTTCCAGCTAGCACATACACTACTCTGTAATGCGATTGAGATAGAAACTTCATCAACTATAACAAGGAAAGTAAATTTGGCATGATATTATATATCACATTCCAATATCAAACAGAAGTAGTGTTCTTGACTTCCCACTGGATAATTAAGAGCTGACTTGGATGGACCCATTCAAACTCTGGTTTCACCTTTCCAACATAGCACACTGGCTGGAATGCTGCATAATTGCTCTGTGTGTGTGTGTGTGCATATACGCACATGTGTTTGAGCAGGAAAGTTCAGATAGGTGATCTAAATGTAATGGTAGCGCTTGAACTTTTGATTCTAAAACTCAGCCAAGTTAATTTGCAAAGCATATGAGCTGAAGTAATTAAGGCTCAACAGCATTTACTAGCTCAGTCTGCAATGCCAGTGTGATGAAATCTCTCTGCAACCAACAGCCCTAGGAAAATTATCACTTCGGTCCCTCTTCCTGTTGAGGCGTTCAGTGGCTAATAATCCAAAATATGTTACAGACTAAGTAATGAGAAGTTTTTAAAGTGTCATTTATATTAATGGATGATAAAGTAAGAATTGCAAGAAGTGTACCCAGTGTTAATGATGTTGGTGATTAAGGCTGACAAAGAACTCAACTCTCTTCACCTGAGCCCAAGAAGAAATACTATTTTCTGTCTCAGGATGCACTCTACGTAAGAGCTGCTATAATTGTAATGTGCATTTGAATCCCTTGGGAAGTGCATTGACATTAGAAATTCTGACTCACTAAGTCTGGGGTGGAGCCAGAGATCCTGCATTTCTAACATACAGCCAAGGGATGCTGATGCTGCCAATCTGGAGACTGCAGTTTTGAATAGCAGGGTTCAAATGTTTGCAAACTTACATTTTCTGTAGAGTTCCAGGTAGTAAATATTCCAGGCTTTGTAGTCTGTACATACTCAACAGTGCCATGTTAGTGTGAAAGCAACCACAGACAACATGCAAGTGAAAGACGGCAGCGGTGCTCCAGGAAACGTTACACAGACAGAGGGCTGCACTTATGCACAGGCCAGGAGCTTGCTCTCTTCGAGTCTTTCCTTTCTTTACCCACTAGCCATTGCATCTACCCCCTTTCATGACACCCTTTCAACTTGCATGAAATAATTTCATAATATGTTATTTGGCATTTTCTCATCTTCTGTTATTAGGTCTTTTTTACTTCTGTTTTCACTTTTTAAAAGTTACTTCAGTATACCTTCTGTTTTTTTTTTTTTTTTTTTTTTTTAGGGTATTACAGAGGGTGATAAAATATTTACAGCCAAATTTGCATAATCTCATGATATAAAATGGGATTTGTGTTAGGATCCACAGTGCAACAGTGATATGCATTTGTTATAAGAAATCTGGAAAATATAGAGAAATTCAAGAAGAAAATAAAAATTAGGCTAATGTTTCCACGTGTGCCCCAGATCCCATCTCATCCAGCCTACTCAATGGCATTGCTTTAGCAATGGAACTTTTTTAGCGCATCACCAATTTTTTATACTCCCTTGGATTATTTCTATGAGTCTTCAGATATGATGTCATATCACTCATATTTAAAGATCTTCTCTTGACTGTCCCTTTCCACTCATCTTTTTTCCTCCTCTCCTTTTCACCAGATTCCTTTAAAGACAGGACAGTGTCGATGTCACCAATTCTTTTCTTTCTACTATATGTCACCACATTTGCTGTATCTGTCCCTCAAGATGTATTTTTTACTGAATGTTTTAAACGTAAGTTGCAGACATCATGACTCCCTCCCCTCCTTAATATATCAGCATATATCACCTGAGAGCAAGCATATCCTGTTATAAAACCACAATGCCTTTTTTTTACATCTAAGGAAATTCAATATATGCGTTAATATTATCTAATAATAAAAGCTATACTCCAGCCTACTTTTTCCTTAAATCACTCCAGTCAGTCCTTTTTCCCCACTCCTCCATCAACACAACTTTTATCAAAGTTAGTAATGTTTTCCAGATAGTCAATACCAATGGCCAACTTGAAGTTTTATTCTCCTTGAGGCAGAAGTAGTTTTTGTCGGAGCAGGTTACTACCTCCATGTATGAAGTGACCCAGAACTAAGTCCACACGTTTCTTATCCGCTAGGTGAGGAACTATATCATGGCGTTAAACATAAATATATACTAAATGACTTCCCATTTATACCTTACTCCTGAACTCTATATTCAGATAACCAATTGCTTATTTGTAATCTTCACTCAGGTATCTAATTGCTATTTCAAACTTGTTTTGTGAAAAAAGGAATTCTTGATTCCCCACTCAATATTTTTTCCCCACACTATTTTCCAGTATAGTAATTTACAACTTGTTTATGCCTTTAGCTCAGGATCCAAACTTTGGAGTGGTTCTTGACTTCTCTCCTTCACATTACCCAATCCATCAGCAAATTCTTCTAAGTTAATTCAGTATCTGACTGCCTCTCACCAGCTCCAATAGTGTGAGCCAACATGACCCCTGATTAGATTACTGTACTAGCCTTCAAACCATTCCTCTGCTCTCATCCCTGCCTTTTCTACCACCTGTTCTAAGCACAACAGCCACAGTAGTAATTTTAAAATATAAATAAAACTTTGTCACTATATTCAAAGTACTCCACTGGCTTGCAGTCTCATTCAGAGTGAAGGCAAAGTCCTTACAGTGTCTACAATACCCTTGAAGATTTGGCCCCTAACTCCTTTTTGATTTCAACCACTCTTCTCCTAACTTCTGGACTCCATATTCTGGTCTCTTTTTTATTTATCTATCTTTTTGCAAATACCACATTATCTTTTTTTACTACAGGTTTACATAGGCTTGGATACCCATTCGTGTAAAACTCACAACCCTTTTCTTCCATACTGACTTAGTTCTATTCTTGGCTTGATCATATACACCTAGAATCAGCTTGTCAATTTCTACAATACACACACACACACACACACACACACACACACACACATACACATCTGTTGGGATGCAATTGAATCTGTAGATAATTTTGAGAACTGACACTACTACACTATTAAGGGTTTTATACAATTTTTATATGAAGAAAGATTTTATTTTTCTGTTGCCTGAAGCAAGTTTTACTCCAGGAATGAATATTCAATATTGTCAAACGTCTTTTCATCACCTTTGATGATTATGTATTTGTTGTTCTTTGTTTTTCATATATGATTACATATTAATAAGATTTTCTAATACTGACTCCTTATAATCTTACTGGAACACACTCCCACTTGGATATGTTTTTATTACTTGATTAATAACATTCTGGATTTGTTTTGCTAGTATTTCATCAAGAATATTCATTCTTAAATGAGTCCTCTCTTTAGTCTCTCTGTCAGTTTTTGCTAAAGGGTTTTGTTACAAAACACATTAATTTGAAACAAATTAATATGGCTTTCTTCTTTTTCTATGCCCTGGAACTATTTTTAGGAGACAATTATTTGTTTCTTGTAAATTTGAAAGAAATTAAAATACCAAATGAGTCTAAAAACTCTCTTTAGGAAATCTGAAACATTGGTCATTAAATGTCTTTTGTGATAATTGTTCTTTTAAATCACTGAACTTGGGGAAATTATTTTTATTAATTTACATTTTCCTGGAAGATTATGTATTTCAATAAGCTGTTCAAAAGCATTAGCTTAGGTATTCCTTTCTAATGTTCTTATATATCTATTTTCTCTTGCTCACTTTTAGTTTATTTTACGTATGTATTTTATGTACTTTTTTTTCTTGATTTTATTTAGGACCTTCTCAGCTATATCAGGCTTTTCCATTGTTTTTAATGAGGTAGTATTAGATTCTCTTAAAATATGTCAACTTCTGCTATAATCCTCTTTTGTTTCCTCTGGTTAATCTTATATCTGTGATTTTTAAAATTTAGTCTAAAAGTAAGTAATTTATAGTTGCTGAATAGTAAAATCTTTAAAGAAGCTGAAAATTTCAGCTTTCACATCACTGATTCAATTTTTACAATATGGATTCTTTACTGCTTTCAAAGCAGTTTTAAAATTAGTTATTGTATCTTTTGTTTCCTTTCATTTTTTTCCCCTTATCTCATTCAGCTCTGCTTGCCCTTCTGTCTGGCTCCCAGCTCACTCCTTTTTGTATCTCTGTCTATTGTCTTATCCTCTCATCTTTCATCTCTTATTTCATGGTGTTCATTTCTTTTTCTTTTTACTGCAAGACAAAGCAGGCGCTTTCTAAAGTCTACTTCTTTATTCTGTAGTATTTGTTTTATTTTTAAAGTCGTTTTTTCCTCTGGTTTTTAGAGGTTCTGGGCTCACCTTATCTTACTATGAGTAATCCTATTCTAGGCTACATTTTATGATTTTTTCCTCCTTGCCCAACCTTGAATGATGAGATATTATCAGTAATCAACATTTCCCCAAAACTGAGTGGGTATGCTAACCTTCTTTCTCTCTGTGTGGTGTCATTGCCCACTGTATCTGGGAGCAAGACTACTAATGCAGAGGAAAACCCAGTCAGGGTAGTTGGGGGAAAACAACCGTTAAAGCCCACTAATTTTTTTTTTTAATTTGGAGGTACCCTCAGCTTTCCCATGGAGTTACTTTCTAAAGCTCTTTGTCCTTAGTGGAGAAAAAGATCCTACAGCAAATGCTCCCTGCATTTCCCGTGGGTTAACCTTGTTTCCAGCTCAGTGTCCCTATCAATTAGCTTCTGTGGGGTCCAAATATTTGTCTCTTGTCTTTCTGTATTGTCATTCTGCTTTATTCATTAATTTTTGTTTCCAAAAAACTATCCAGAGAGTATCTAGCTGAAATTCTTTTGTGTTATTTGCAGTGAAATAATACTTTTCATTAACTTCTGGTACTGATACATGGTTCCTCCAATTTTTGTATCATTCTAATAACTTCAGAAGGCAGCTGGAACAGGAAACTTAGTCACCTGGACTCATTATGAAACTTCAGCTAGTAGGTAAAAGTCGTGTTTATATAATTGTTGATTTTTTCATTGAAAACAGGTCTGTGAATGATTGTGATAGACATTGTAATACCTCCATAATGTAAGATTATTAGAATATATAGAAACTGCATATTTTTGAGTTCTTGCATCTGGTCCTTTACTTCTGACATTTTGGATGTTCGCTACTCACACTCTGAAACTATGAAAGGTAGACGCTCCCATGGCCCCATGCGTCAGTCAGATCTTTGTTAAAACGAAGCACATGGGCACAGATGTGCAGCTTTGCAGACCTCGTGCAGAGATGCTCTGGAGTCCATCAGGATGAACTGGTGGGGACTGTGTATTCCTTACACATTCAGGGTGAGGCTGAACCTCTCATGTGACAAGAGTGAATGGAGTGCACGGAAGAGTCAAGCTGTATGTCAAAAATGAACCATGAACATGTGTGAAAATAGCACTTGGAAGTGAATTTGTATACCAGCTTTCCACTCTGCAGCCACTTGTCTCACCAGGAACATCACACCTTCAGCAGAAATTTGTAAGGGGATAGACATAAGGGACAGACACAAACATCTAGAAAGTGAAACAGTAGCTCAAGGGTTTTGATATGTCAGTCTGTCTCTATTCCCTTCTAATGTCTGCTCTTTTCTCAGAGCACTGTGAGTGGAGGTTCGTGTCTGCATTTGTGTGGAATTCAGTCAATTTGCACCAGAGCCCCAGCAAAGGATGCATTTGCTTTCATTTTTAGATCTTAGAAACTGAAATATACCTTGAGAATTAACTGTCAAGATGGTGATGCAATGTTAAAACTGCAAATCACAAATACAAATGAAAATGTAAGGTTTGTAACGTTTATATTGCATTCTTTACTCTCCCAGCTAGATTCCACTTTTTTTTTTATTCAAACAGCCTAGTCCGATAATAATCTGAAATACCATAGACAGTACATTCTTTGGTGAATAAACCTTTGCATTTTGTTATTTCCCATCTTCGGTCCCTGAAATTCCAGGCTGAATATTGCAGGACTGGAAGCTTTTTATTCTGCAACGTGAATTGTGCAAATGTCTATCTACGTACAGGCACAATCCATTTTAAATATCCACAAATTTCCCTAAAGTCCCAAGTGGTTTCCTTGGCAACAAGGCTGCTGAAATGTAAAGGGCTAAGGTAGTTAGGATATTGCCCATCGTTCTCCCTCTCTAGGTTATTTTAAATAGCTGCAATTTTCTTTGCACATCTGAAAAAAAAAAACCCACAGTGGTTGGAGATACAAAGGCAAATGTGAGAGACATTAGAGAATAGTAGTACATCAGAGCCTAATTTGTGTGGACAAATTATTACTTTCACTGCTCCCTGATTTGTAGAGCACCATTTTCATATGCCAAATTGTAGTACAAAAGAAGAGCAAACCATAAATACATCAGAATAATTTTTAGATCGAATGAGATAAAATATCTGCAAATAGCTTTTGACAATAGAGGCAGTGATTAATAATGGCAAGGTATCGATGCAACTCCTTTTCAGTTCACCAGGGGCGCATGCATCTGATGAGGCCGGACCTTGACACAATGAGCAGAAGGGAATTAAACACACTGAGGTGGACAAGGAATATTCTCCACAACGCTTCAACCCTACACCCCTCGATGAAACTCCAAGTCCTTCTATGCGTGTTTGGTAAATTATTTTTGTAAGCTTTTCGTATATTATTGCAGGTAGTATTTGCTCTTATTTATCAATCTGCCTTTCACCACACTTCCTCACCTGGTTTAGCACGGTGCTGTAATTATTTGTTTTAGTTGTATCCAGGGAATACATACCACATGGATTCCCAAAACAAAGGAAAACTCTCCCCTGGTAGAATTTTGTGCCTTGAATTGCAAAATCTGCTGTCAGTTTCTTATCTTCATTCCTCCTACCTGTGTGAGGACCTTAGTGATGGGGGCACACATGTAGCAGCAACTCCCAGGAATCCATCCCTTCCTGGAAATAACCTGTTACAAATTATAAGGCAGTATTTGTAAACCCCATCTGACATAGCTATAAAGCTAGTGATAAGATGTTTTTGGTGACATTCGTTCTCTGTTAATCAAAATCATTATTGATTGTCAGTGATCACAACCTTTGTATCACTAACATATTGTCAATCCCACTTAACCATCATGAACACGTTTTCTTTTTTTAAATTAAAAACAATCCAATATAATTTTAAAGATTACTTTCCGTTTACAATTATTACACAATATTAGTATATTCCCCACCTTGTACAGTACATCATTGAGCCTGTCTTACACCCCGTAGTTTGTATCTCCCACTCTTTCACCTCTAGATTGTCTCTCCCCAACTCTCCCCCAACTGGTAACCACTAGTTTGTTCTCTACATCTGTGAGTCTGCTTCATCTTTATTATATTCACTAGTCTGTTGTTTTTTAGATTCCACACGTAAGTCATATCATACAGCATTTGTCTTTCTCTGTCTGATTTATATCATTTAGCATAATGACCTCCAAGTCCATCCATGTTGCTGCAAATGGCGAAATGTCATTCTTTTTTAAGGCTGACTAGTATTCCAATGTATGTATGTGTTTATATACATAAAGAAGATATGATGTATATATATATACATTCATCTCTTAATGGACACTTAATTTGCTTCCATGTCTTGGCTATTGTAAATGATGCTGCTATGAACATTGGGTTACATGTATCCCTTCAAATTAGTGGGGTTTTTTTTTTTCAGCTATATACTCAGGAGTGGAACTGCTGGGTCATATGGTAGTTCTATATTTAGTTTTTTTGAAAAACCTCCATATTGTTCTCCACAGTGGCTGCACCAATTTACTTCCCACAATGTACAAGAGCTCCCTTTTCTCCACATGAACATGTGTTTCCTTGCCTACTGCTTGTCCATTCTATTGGATAATGTTCTTCCAAATCATAAATATGGAACAAGATTAGTGTTAATTTTTATTCTTAAGGTTCTCTCCTGCATATGATAGGGAAAAATGCAATGCTGTGATGGTTTCAATAAGACTTTTGTACAGATTTCTGAGTCTATAGGTTATCACTTTCAAAAAATATTTTAAAGTAATATAAAATACATCAAAATATTTTAAAATAACATCTTATGATAAATGCACTCCCAACAAGTTGTGTTACTCCTAACTAATAACATTACTCCTTAGACTTTGCAATCCAGACCTTTCATACCTGCCACCCTCATCACCTTCCTCCCTGTAGTCTGTTTCTTCTTTTTTTCTTTCTCCCTCTCTTTCTTGCTCTTTTTTCCTTTCCTTTCATCTTTCTTTCCATCCTCTACTTCTTCTTTCCTCCCTCCATCCCTCTCTCCTTCTTTCTTTCCTTCTTTTCTTCTTTTTCTTTCTTTCTGTTTCTTGTTTACAAGTGTTCATTGGTAAAACACTTGGTAAATATTCATGCAAGGGAACATGCTCTTTAGGGTAAATTATCTTTTAACAAATAATTACAGTAATGCCACAAGTAGAGACTGTTGCATTTTTTTATATCCCTAAGGCTTGGTATCACATGTAATATATACATAAAGGATTTAGTAAACATTAGCTCAAGAATAAATGGAAGTATCTAGAAGGTGATTTGTGATAATAAAACATGATAATTCTATTTGAAATGTTAGCTATTAGGAATCATATATGATTTTAGAATTTATGGTAAGTTCTGACGTGGCTAGACTGAAATAGAGAGTAGTGGAGGAAAATAAAATGAGAAAGATTACAAAGGCCATTACAGTTTATTCTAAGGAGTTTTGAACTTTATCTTGTAGTTAAAGATTCCTAAGATTTTTAGTACATAAATCCTTCTAAATCTCATGAGAAATTTGTCTCTGTCTCTTTCTGTGTGTGTGTGTGTGTGTGTGTGTATTTATACCCCAAAATGTCCTTTAAAATTGAGGACTGCGTAGCTACCAGAAGCCCATTATTAGGTCCTTCATACCCTTGCTACTCAAAGTGAGGTCTGTTAGTATCACCTGGAGTGTGTTAAAAATGCAGATTCTCAGGTAACACCTCAGACTTAGCGGATTAGAATTCTAAAAAGGTATCAAATGATCCATATACATTCCAGTTTGGGAACTACTGTTCTAGGCCTGAAGTTAAAACACCATAGTAAACAATGATCAAAATACTACAGAAGCAGAATAATGGAATGCAAAGCTATGCCACATTCACCTGTCTTTGAGAAATTCTACTCCTGGAATGCTTAATTATTTTCCTAAAACAATTGTTTTAGGAAACACATCTTGAAGACAACAGTCCTACTCCTCACCAGAAAAAAGAAATTTCTATATGGCATAAAGGAGGCAGCAGAGTGGTTAAGTGTAGTTAGGTTACTAAGTTGGAGCCCCTGATTCTAATATTTCTCTAATTAACTGTGGAACCTTGGATTCTTCTGGGACCTCAGTTATTTCTTGTCATTTTTTTGATGATGACAAAAGCCCCTTGCAAGCTCAACAATCAAGAATAAATACTTCTGACAAAAAATACAAAAATGTGGGAAGATGGCAGAGTTGGTAGTGTAGTTTTTAAACCTTCTCAAAACTGCACAGAAACAGAGAAATAAGATAGAAAAATAAAAATCCACAAAACTTTAACAACAAATGTAGATGGGGGGATAGCTCATGAACCCCAAATACTCCTGGCTGGGGATAGACCATGAAGAGCTGGTGGGCCTCACATTCACCAACAGCTTCACTGAGATGCCCAGTGGGTTAGTCAGAGCAGCAAACAATACAAGCTTCTGGGTGTGGTGAGGGCACGGAAACTGCAGTAAGGTGGAATAATTATGAAGTGGTCTGTGGCCCATGAGATCTTAAAACTAGTCAATGAAACTTCTCAAGATAAAGATGTATTAGTTTTTTGTTTATTTTTTTTTAATCACTGTGTAACAAACAACTACAAACTCAGCAACTTAACAAGCACTCATCACTGAAGCAGGGTGGGGAAACAAGAGTGCTGACTTAAGTAACATCAGAAAATAATGCTTTGACTAGACATTGTAAAACTAAACACAAAAGGAACTGCACATACTACCTGTAATCCAAATGATAAAGTGGTTTCTTACGTGAGTATGGGTTAACAATTCTGAAACCGCTGTACGTTATACTAGAACTGAGCAAACATGTAAATAATAACCAATGACATAACAAATAACCACCAAAGAGGAATTATTTCAAGACAATTTAAATTTAAAAAACTAAATAAATAAAATTTAAATGAAAGAAAAAAGGAAGAATAACTGCAAACAAAGCCCAAAAGCAAAAATTTAAATTCTTTTCAATAATCATATCATCAGAGGTAGTGTTAACAATAGTTTCACAATTGCAATAGTATGTGTATCGTGGGATAAAACGAATGACTGACTATATCGGTGTAGTTGAAGAGTGGCTTTTCACTGAGGGGGAACAATACAAAAATAAGATTAACAAGATTAAGAAAAGTCTCTATAGTTCTGAATTGGAGTACAGAATCAAAGTAAGATTTTATAATCTATTTTATGTTATAAAAACTATTTTCTCTGTCCACAAAAAGAGCTAGAAACAATAACCACACCAGTAATAATAAAAAAAACCCCTATCTAGGTTTTGGTGTCTAAATGCCATTTTCAACAGTAAGGAATCAGAGCTCCTTGGAAAAATGGCTGATTCAAAATTCAGGGCATGAAATACATTAGATTAACCTGGAAAATTTTGTCATACTAGAAGGAAAATAAGGACTTCTAGGGTCATGGCCAGAGAACTTTGCCACAAACCATATTGGAGCATCAATATATATAATAAATATATCAAATAGTTTTGAATATATGTGTTTATAATGATACTGTAAAAAGCAAAGCAAAAAAAAAAAAAACTCAAATCCTAAAACCTCACCAGTTATCTTTGAACAATGTGACTATCCATCCTGGTTTGTCAAAGGTAGGCATTCTGGATTATTGTGTTGTCCCAGTATCGTTATTAACAGTGTCTCCTTTCTCTTAAAAAATGTCCAGGTTTGGACAATAATTTGTATATTCAATTTACCTTTGTCGGATGCCAGAGGGACAACATACTAAATTTTAAAATTGCAAATAGAAAGCAAAAAGCATTTTATCCTGATTTTTTTGTTTAACACTGTACGTCAGAATAACTAGTAGTCAAGGCAGAGGTTTTCATTATAAAGTATTTCAGCTAACTAATGAATAAATATTGATAGAACTTTAAAATCAACAGTTTTTCAACCTCTATTTGATAAATGAATCTAGGTAATTATTATCAATAAGGGAGCTGGTCAGATATTATATCATTTTTGTTGGAATTATGGCACATCACTTATGAAATATTTTTGCCAAAAACTTAAATGTAACCAACTTTATTGTTTTTTTCATCTTTTCTAATCACAAGTTTACAAGACATACAAGGGAGGAAGAAACATGTTAAATAACACCCTAAGGAGGAGATTAGCAAAGTCCAGACTGTGGGAAACTGTAGGCCTAAATCCCAGGTTCTTAAACATAAAAGTTGCAAGGGGGTGGAAAAACAGAGAAATAGGCAGCAGATCCTGTAAATCAAATGAGACTTAAGAAACATATTGCCCCATTGCAACATACAAAGTTAATTTGGATATGGTTTCACACTAACTCTTTAAAATATTATAGGACAATCATGCAAACTGATTGGATATTTAATGACGTCAGGGAATTAAAAGATTTTAAGTGTATAACATATTGAAATACAGTTCAAAAAGCCCTTCCATTTAAGAAATACACACTGATGTATTTATGGATCAAAGATATGTGGTCTGGAGTTTTATTTGAAATAATTGGAGGGAGGGGGTGTGAGGGTTATAGATAAAATCTTTTGGGACATATGTTAATAATTATGGAAGCTGAGTGGCAGGTGAGTGATTGGTGTGTCGGGGGGTTAGTATGCTATTCTCTCTGCTTTTAGTATGTTTGAAAATTTTCATAATAGAATGTTTACCCAAAAGTTCAGGGAAACAAGTGAATATATGCTTACTTATCTGAGAAATGTAGCAGAAATATATTTAACAGCTGCGTATCTTCACTGAGACAAGTCACGCTTCTCCCTATTCAAGAAAATTCTGTTAAGAGATGAACAGGGGGAGACATTTCCTCCATACATGAAACATCTTGTTCTCATCCACTCAGACCTGAAAGGGAGAATGAAGCCCATTCATGTAATTTCCAGACACTGCTACTCTCATAAAATCAAAATTCCTTCAGAAATAGGCTTTTCTTTGTAATCTGGTATTAAGTGGTCATACTATTTTGCCCCTAAATGGAAAGTCATTAAAAAATTCAATAACTGGTTAAATGTACTCATATATGGGCTATTTTTGGAACACAAAAGTGAAAAATTATATCTGGACACAAATTCTTTTCAGTTAACCTCAACTACAAAATAATAATAATAATAATAATAATAATAATAATAATAATAATAATAATAATAATAAAATAAACACTGAACAACAAAAGAGCTATTAAAATTATTGCTGCTTATAGCATGAGGAACACGATGATACATTAATGATTTCTGCTAAAATATTAAAATCCTTTGCCATCAAGTCAAATCACCACCTTATTTAAGGGATCATTTTTATCCAAGCACGCATCTTATTATAAGAACGTATTATATGCGTTAGCATTTGAAATGTCTCTTTATTTAGTATATTGTGAAGACAATAGTATTCACTTTTTTATAAGGCCATATTTAAAGTAACTTTTATCAAAAGAGAAAAAATCTTAAGAGCTTAACACATGGAATCAATGCTCTATTTTAACCAATAAAATAATATCCTGTAAACTAAGAGAAAGAAGAAACCATTAACAGTAATACTAAGCTTGCTTTTGTTTTGAACAATTTTTGAGTATAAATTTTTCATGTGCTTTAAAAATTATATTGGCAACAGAGATCAAGTTTTAAAGAGTGAGGAGACCGTCAATAGCATTAAAACACTTCCTTGGACCAGACTTTAAGATGTTTCATGTGGTATTCCTGCAGTTTCTCTTATCACATCATATAGCTTGTTTAGAATATTGGAGATTCTGGCCTTATTGAGCCAAAGGAGGAAGACGTAAAATCTTGGCCTCAAATCTCAGATCCTTTAAAAGTGTACTATTTTCGTATTTCATTTTTAATGTTTAGGTCATTTCTTCTTTTAGGCTGTGAGTTTAAGAATGCCCAAAGACTGCATAACACGTCCACTCAAAACCAATGAATGATCTCATAAAATATATATGCAGTTTGGAGAAGGTATCTTGTTCATTTTATATTCCCTTCATGATTCTATAATAAACATGAAAATATGGTTTATTATTTAAAAAGCTATGTATAAAAGATTTGGATAGGAAAAGAAGCAATAATTGGGTTCCAAAGTCTTTCATCTCTAGATCATTAGTAACCAATATCTCGTACTCAAAAGGGCAATGTATTTACCATCTACTCATCATTATCCTCCAGAAAAATAGCACTTACGTGTAACAAAGAGTGACTGGTGTATCTTAGATTTACTAGGTAATTGGCAAAAAATGAACTATGATAATTTTTGGTACAATCACAAATTAAAGCAGTATGTTACTCAGCTCAAACTAACGATCTGACAGGCAGTGTTGTCTGGGAGACTCGGAGGTCTCTCCCTATGTATCTTACTTTCAGATGCAGTTTGTTCTGGGCTTTGTAGTAAACTATAGCTCCCTTTTAATTTTAATTTTATGTCTATATTTTAAATTCCATTCTTTTTCTTTTATAGAGTTAGATCTTTTTTATCAGAAATATTGTGATTACCAAATACCGACAGAAAAACAGAAATATTTAAGGAAATTTTAGATTCTATGACTAAAGTTCAGGTAAGAAGAAAGTGGCTCCTTCAAAGGTAAATTTGCTCTCCTAAGAAAAAATATACGTTATTTTGATTTTCTAAAGGGAAGAAAGAGTTCAAACGTTACTTTGGAAAAGCTTACACTTAGGTTGATTTGTTTATTAACTTTGATATAGTCCAATCTAATTAATTCTGAATCAAAGCCTGCCAAAGGTAACAAATAGCATATGCTGGGGTAAGGTGCTTTATTCAGAAACTTGAGTTTTCCCTGTTTCCAGATGAAAATTGATATCTTCCTGATTTATGACAAACTTTTACAGGAAAAAAATGGAAAAGTGGAATGTGAGGCAATCATTGTTTATGAATGGTATATATTTGTATTCATTATAATTACATAAACCCAAGTACGTTGTAGAAAAAATAAAAAAGATACCTCTTTAATAGTCATATCTTTTAACTGAATAACTCTTGTAAGCCTCTTAAGCTTTATTACTCCTTATATTTTTGACCATATATGCGTATGTGTGTGTGCATACATTTGCATTATTGTTTGAAAATCACTTCTATCCTTCCTTGAATTCTCTCAGTAGTCATCTTAATTATGTTCTCTTCTCACACAGACTTGACAATAATCATTAGTAAGTCCTAACTAATGAAAACACACACACAAAACTGTTCTTGATCATTTGATAACTGGTTATATTTTCATCTGTTTTCTTAGTATGATGAGCCAGGATGAGATAGTTAAATTTACTGTACAAATTGTTCTCAAATACAAATTAACCAAAAGTGATGATGCATGAATCTAAAATCAAAGACTCTAAATTAAGTAGTCTATGATTACGTACATTTCCTTTAAACATGAATATGATGAATGTGGCATTTCTGAAGGACATTAATATTGGGGAAAATTGATGTCATTTAATTTGTGAATGATAATAAAGCCATACTTTATTTATGCCAATAATTCTTACCAGTACTACAGCTAATTTTTATACTGAGTATGATTATTATAACTCTATTCCTCATTGACCTTACCCAGAAAAGGAATGAAGGAATGCTTTGTGGTTCTGGATTTCAAAAATGAATGCATGATAGATGTGCATTGAGACTTAATTAGTGGCACTCATTAATCTGTATAAAAGTAGAATTTTATAATGGATGAAATGTAAATGTGGAGTAAGACTTCAGTATCAAGTAACTCCATCGTGGCAGACATATACGTTTAGGCATTACTGTGAATGTTACTTTAACTCTTTGTACCTGCTTCTCAGTGATCAAATTAATGCCACCCATGTGCCCAGAGAAAATTAGACAGTAATTACATTTTATAGCTCTTCCTGGGCATTGTAATATATTATCAGCATGAATTACTTCATTAATTCTTAAAAACAACTTTGAAGCAGAGAAAATATCCTTTATTCCAAGTAGGGAAATTAATACTTGGTGGCAAAGCTAACTGAACAAGGTGGTAGAGTTGCAAGTATGTTTGTCTTGAAAGTGTTCGAGTTCGTATGCTTCCAAGGCCTGTGTTTTAAAACACTCTGGTATTCTGAGTAGTCAATGATACTAACTAGAGCATGCATAATTTTACTGTACCCAACAAATGCACTATTTGAACAGTGATATTAGAATCACATTTGACTTCTTAACATCTGGGTCTTCTCCTAGACTTGCTCATCTTAGTAAATTACATACCATTCAGTCAGTATTTTTCAGTCCCAAACCATGGAGCCAGACTTTACTCTTCTAACATCCTACATCGAATTCCTTAGAATATTCTGTCCGTGTGCCTTTAAAATAACTGGCTGATGTATTCTGTTGTATTAAAAATATACTATGTGTTTTTCATTATTGTTTTTATTTTGCATTTAGGCTCTGATATGATGCTTTATATTTTGTGATTTGATCAAATTGAATCAGTTAGGGAACATATTATAAAAGTTCCCTTATCAAAATTTAATTTGTAAAAAATGATATACTAAACATGCATAGAAATGACTCCTCAATTATAAATAAAATGTAGCCTCTAGATTTCTTTTAAGATTGTGCTTGTCTATATTTCAACAATGATCTTTCACAAATAGGTTTATTTGTGCCACAAAAATAATCACATTTTACATAGCATTCTTAAATGTAGTAGGAAAATAGTGTTTTTATAGAAAAATAATTAAATGATTCTTAACACTATTTTTCACTTTGCACAACGTGCATATTGATGCTTTTACTTCAAAATGTGGAAAAGATACATTGTGAGAGTCTATAAACGTGAAAGAGTTAGGAGGGCACACATTTAAAATTGCATATCAACTCTAAGCTATTAACACTGGGTGCCTAAAGCACGGTGTTGAAAATTCTTGCCTGTATTCGGAGTCAGAGTGAAGATGGCCCTGACTGTTCAGTGCTGACTGCCACAGGCAACAGAGAGGAGAATGGCAGTACGACACACATTCACTATGTGTGAACACGGAAGAACAAAATTCTGACTTTTTAAAAAAAAACTTCTAAATAGTAACTTCCATTAAAGAAGGGATATACCTTACTCATCTCTGCTTTCAAAATATTTAGCATAGGTTTTATATATAATATTCTCATATGTTGAATAACTCAATACAAGTAAGAAAAAGTAAAAATCACTCACTCTTTAAAACTTACTTAATCTTTTGTAACTTGCTTTTCCACTAACAAACATTTTTTGTGATATTCATTCATACTGATGCATCTGGCTGTAATTCAGTTATTTTCACTAATTCTCAGTAGACCTATGGATGTACCACACAATAGAGCTATACTTTTCCCATTGAAGAAGACTTTGATATTTTCCAGATTTGCTGTTACCTATAATGTGGCTACATTACCTACAATCTGTACATAAACACATCTTGCACACCTGTAAAAATTCTCTAGGATGTATGTTCAGGATAAGAATTTCTAAGTCATAGGTGAACTCATCTTTAGTTTTGCTGGAGGAATGCAAAATTGCTTTCCAAAAGGTTACACCAAGTTTTGCAAACACACATGTCATTATAAGAAATCTTGTTCTGCTACATCCTTGTTAACACTGGTACTTTTAAATTTTTTGCCAATCTGGTGACTGTGAAATAGTATGTTATTGTGATTTTAATTTCTTTACCTAATTATCATTCAGATGACACATCTTTTCATATTTTTATTGCTTGCCCTTGTTTTATTTTCTGTAGAAATCTGTTTGGAATCTTTGTTCTTATTTTGATTGGATTTCAAATTGACTGTAGGTTTCTCTTATTGATTATAAGAATTTACTTTTTATTCTTTGTACTAACCCTCTGGTTGTTACCTTTTTAGCAAATTTTTTTTCCCAGTTTATAGCTTGTCTTAACTTTTTAATGGTACCCTTAAATATGCTTAACCTTTGAAGTTTATTGAAATAAAATGGATCCTTTTTTTGTGTATTCATTCACCATATATTCAGTAATGTATATATTACTAAATGTTGTAGGTACCGGGGATATAGCCTTGAACAAAGCAGATTAAAAACCTCTACTGTTACAGGACAAGGTATATAGTATGAATGTGTTTTGAGGGGTGGTGTCAATGAATAAAATAAACAATGTGTTAGATGGAGATATCGGATAGGAGAAAAATAAATCAATAAAAGAGAGTTATGACTGCAGGGATAAAGGGGTGCAGTTTTAGGCAGAATTACTAGGGAAGGTTATCCTGAGAAAGTGATATTTGAATAAATACTACAAGAGGTGAGTGGTTGAGTCATCCAGATATCAGATGGAAGAGTGTCTCATTCAGAGGGAAGGACAAGTATAAAGTTTCTTGGGGGGGGATGTGTTCTGCTTGTGAAAAGGATGGAGTAGGTTAGAGTAACTGGAAAGAAAGATTAAGTGGTTTGGGGGGACAGGTTGTCAGATTCTGTAGGACTTTGAAGACCATCTTAAAGCCTTTACTTTTTATTCTGAGGTAGCAAGTTATTGGACAGTTTTGAGCAGAAGAGAGACAAGATCAGACTAATGATTTAATGCATTTTGGCTTCTGTATTAAATATAGGTAAAGAGGGGCAATGATGGAATCAGGGAGACCAGTTAGAAAATTTTTATACTGATCCAGGGGAGAAAAGACTGTGGTTTAGACAAGGGTAGTAGCTGTAGATGCGAAGAATAGTGTTCAGATTCTAAATATATTTTAATGTCAACTGATAGGATTTGCTGACCGATCAGGTATTGGTTATAAAAAAAAAAAAAAAAGAATCCAAGATGTTGGCCTGAGGAATTAGAATAAAGTTGCTATTTACTGAGATGAAGATTGGGGGTGGGCTGTTTGGAATAGGGGAACATAAGGGCTTTGATTTGGACAGCTTTAATTTGTGTTGTCTGAGGAAATGGAAATGTTGAATAAGCACTCGCATGTGCCTGCCTGGATCAGGGTAGATGTATAAACTGAAGTCACCAGCACATGTGAAACCATGAAAGTGCAGGATAGAAGAGAGGTTTGAGAAGCAAGATATAGGACATGCTAATATTTAGAAGTCAATCGATGATGCATATGCAGAAAAAAAGGTGTGGTGTCCTGGAAGCCAAGTGAAAAAGTGACAAGAGTGATTAGTCGATGCTTCTTAGACATCAAACCAGATGCCATTTTTCTACTCGGTCTTCTCTTCTCTGTGTTAAACATATCCAGATTGCATAAATTTTATTTTTTACTCTTGTTTCAAGTCACTTCAACAGTGCAGTTAATTTTCTGTTTTTATATTCTCTTTATGTGAGATGTGACATAAAGCTTAGTACAGTGGATGAAAGCTCTGATACTCAAGCTAGTCTGCTTCTACCCCTGACTGGCTGGGTAACCCTGGACAAGCATAACTTCTCTCTGCCTCAATTTTCCCATCTGTACAACAAGAATAACATCTCATAAGATGATTGTGAAGCCTATTTGAGATCTAAATAAAGTTAAGTATTTTCATTATTGTGAGTTGATGAACTTGGCATTTAATTCAGGCCTTCAATTACAGTACTACCAAAAACTAAATTTAAAGTGAAGACGGGTATGCAGGGAATCAAGGCCAGGGTTATGAACTGCATGCATGGGAGAGCACATGGTTGCCAAAAAGAAAGTGGAGGAAAAGATAAAAACATATATAAGACTTTTCTCCATAAATAGTGAATCTTACTTTTAAGAGGGAAAAAAAAAGCATTTATTCTTTTTTAAATAAAGGGAATCTTGGGAAATTTGTGATCGACCTCAAAATGATGCCGGCTAATTGATTGCCAAGTACTATTTAGATGTCCTGTCTATGGTACTTAGGCACTTTGCCTCTTCTTACCCTAGAATTTATTGCACTGTTTGGTAATTCCTGATCATTTGTTGGAATTCCAAACTAGACTGTGTGCTCTGTGTAGATGGGAGGTTTTTTTTCTTCTTCTGTGCATTATGGTATTCCCAATCCCCTATTCAAAGAATATTCTGAATACAAATTTTTGAATGGATTTTGAGAAGAATGTTAACAGACTCACATGTAGAGCTGAACTGTATTGTTTTTCTGACCTATCTATGCAATGACAGATACTGCCATCCCCCAGCCTCAAAATTGCCAAATATTCCAAAATCTCAATTTTTTATAAAGGTACAAATAATAAAGCTGGAAGAGTCTAAGAAAACATGTTAAATTAAGTGGTTTGAGCAGAAAACTAAATTTAGGGGAAGGAATCAAAACTTTGGAAAAGAAAAGTGAATATGAGAAGGGAATATCTACTAACAAATAGAATTTTGTTGCATCTGCATGATTTAATGTGCAAATTATTTTTTACTTAAGGGTGACCTATGGTTTGTGTATATATCAATGGCCACACAAGGAGACATATAAGGGAAGGAAAAGAGAGCTACACTAATAAATAATTTTTTAAACTTTCAGATTTTGTTATTCACATTTACCAAAAAAGTTGCTATTTTTCTCTTACAGAATACTTGGAAATTGTGATGGCTTGAATATTTTATCCTTCTTCTAGTTCCTTTCATTTTCTAAATTAATAGATTTTATCCTCTCCCAGATGCCTATCAATAACAGTTAAAACATAGACCTGGACTACATAATTCTCGGGAGACTTGTTACTCCAAATAAAATGGCTTTAAAATAAAAACAGAAAGAGATCAAGGAAAACATAATGAAAATGAAGGTGAGATTCTCTGGTGTGTTGCTTGACTGAAGAAAGCCATAGGTAATTTCTTAGAAGAGATCACCAAATAAAAATGATGAAAATATAAATAATGGAAAAAATGAACAATATTTCCTGAAGAAGAAACTTTTGACTTTGAAGGCGCAGATGGAATTGATAAAGTTAGAGCCACAAATAGAAGATAACAATGATTTGTAAGCACCATGAAAAAAAATATACCTGATAGGAGAGTGGTAATATCAAGTTAGGTGGAAATTTCCAATTTTGATGGTGGAAGCATGAAAGAAAATATATGGGTGCAAAGATTCTATACAGGGTAAACATTAGATCTTTATGGGAGGATAATCTAAATGAATGTTTCCAAACATGGCTTATCTTCACAATTATATGGGGAGCTATTTAAAATGACATTCATCCCTTGGCCTTAACCTTCTGCATTTAAGTGTTTGGGATTAGGTTCTAGAATTGATAGATTTAACTAGTGTTAGTTTTTAGATAATTTTAAAACTGCCTGCAGATGGACATATGGGAACTGTTACTATAAATACTTGGCCAGATATAGGTCATGAAACTGAGCAGCAAAGAGCCAGTGATACCACGGGGACCTTCAAATATCTGTGAGGTACTAAAAAAAATTTTTTTTTCCCTTGCTAACAACTTCCTAGCTCAGGAGAATAAGGGGAAAAAAAATAGGAACTGCTAATGTAGACATAAATGAATCAGTACAGAAAATCTGTTTTATCAAATGATAATGATGTGACTTTAAGAGAAACTTACTGTATCATATGTGGGTGTATGTGCTGTTACACATGGTATTCTCAATACCTATTATAAGTGAATAAATGAACTTGGGAAAATTATTCTACAAAAGATTCTCAAAATGGTGCTTTGACAATACAATCATGAATGACTTTGGTGAAAAAGAACACGGAGAATTATCCATGAACACCAAAGTCATTTAATACGCACAGATCAAAAATAAAAATAAAAATACACCAAAAAATTCAAAGAAGAAAAATTAGTGAATATGAGAAAACATTAGCAGGTGTATTTCAGAACAGAAATTGGAAGATTAATTCTCACAATGTATTATCATTTTCAACTGTTATAGAAAACAAAGCTTTTGGTTATACAGTGAGCAAGATTGTGAAAATTCTTCTTCTTGAGCCAAATACTACAATAATAAACCACAAAAGAGGGAAAGATTATCTTCTTAACTTCACCTTTACTTCCATTTTTTATGTCAAGGAGAAAAATCTTCATGTTGAAAAGGTGAAACTAAAATGATGAAGAGAAATAAAATTCAAAATAGTTGAAGAGATAAGAATGGAAAAAAAGTGTAATAATTCTCCAAACACTTCACTTTTCTGGCTCAGAAAGTATCTAATTTAGGGCACTGAGTAATTTTGAATATAAGATCAATGCCAGTAATCTTTGAGGAATTATTGATAATAGGAGAGCTGCCATGAGAATAAAGAAAGGCAAATGTCCAAGTTTCTGAAAAGGTTAGGCAGTGTCTTAAAACTATAGACCAGGGACCTTGACATTTATACTCGGTAAAATATCTGAAGGGAATACTAAATGGATGGATGGTTTTTGAGTACTGAGAAAGGTCATGATTAGCACCAGTCAGCACGTGTTCACCAAGAATAAGATATGGCAGACTGTATTCATTCCCCATTTTTGACATAATCTCTAGGTTGGTGTTTTCAGAGTACTGATATAGAAATAACCTATCTGGATTAACAAAGTATTTTTATCATTTTTTTGGTACAAGATGGAATTGAGTGAACTGGATAATAATGGTGATAGACAGAGTTGCTATTAAATGACCCACCTAATGAATATTTATTAGTAAAATAATATCATCTTTAGATATAAAACTACCTTAATCTTTTAAAGCATTTTTCCCCACTAATATGAAGGAAATATTAGGTGACTGCAATGGTAGGTGGTCCAAATTTCATGTCGTGAGTCCAAGCAACAAAGATTTTATGTACTTTCAAGTATGGAAGTGACATAGTGGTAAACCTCAGCATGTGGCATTTATAAGATCAAAAAAATAGCTGCTCATCATGTAGACAGTTGCAGCAAAGGGAGACACAGGATCTCTTTATGGTCTAGGAAAGAACTTTAAATCTGCAGACCTTGGTATGATACAGCTCATGCACCAATGGAAACTGTTCAAAATGGTCAATACAGTTCAAGATCAAAGACTAAGCAGGCAATTAGAGTCATAGGAGAATACATTTTAGCTTGAAACATTCTTAAGACAGAAGAACCAGAGAGGCATTGTAACCAAGGAAATCAAGTTGGAGTTAGGCGTAATGGTAACTGTGTATGGAGCCAATGTAAAATTCCAAAACATACTAATGTCCAGGTACAGAACATGATTAGAAAATAATCCTACCAAATCTGAGTTGTTTTTAAATTCTATGGGCTTTCAGGCTTTGCAAAGCTAGAATCTTATGTATATATGTTGTTTATTGTGGTAAGAAACATACGACATAAGATTTACATCTTAATCATTTTTAAATATTCAGCTTAGCAGGGTTAAGTATATTCACATCGCTGTGAAACAGATTTCCAAAAACGTTTCATCTTGAAAATATGAAATTTTATGTGCATTAGTCAACAACTTACTTTTTCTTAACCCCCAGCTATTGGTAACCACCATTCTACTTTTGTTTCTATGAATTTGCGTCCTTGAAAGACTTCATACAAGTGGAATGTTGCAGTATTTGCCTTTTGTGGTTTATTTTGCTGAGCATAATATTTAAGGTTCATCCATGTTGTAGCAAGTCAGCATGCTGGAGACCAGGAATGCCGATGTGTAATTTTAGTCCTAGTGTGAAGGTTTGAGAACCAGGAGAGCTGATGGTGTAATCCTAGTCTAAAAGCCGGAAAACTGAACACCCAAGAAAAGCCAGTGTTTTGGTCTAAGTGTAGAGGCCAGGAAAGACCAAGATTCCAGCTTACGTTGTCAGGCAGGAGGAGCTCCCTCTCGTTCAGTCTTTTTGTTCTATTCAGGTTTTCAACTGATGGGATGAGGCTTATGCACATCAGGGAAGGCAATCTGCTTTAATCAATGTACTGATTCAAATGTTAATCTCATCTAGAAACTGCCACAGACCCATCTAGAGTAATGTTTGGTCAAATGTCTGTTCATAATGTGGCCCAGTCAGGTTGACAAATAAAATTAACCATAACAGTAGCTTTGTAATATGATTTGAAATCAGGAAGTACAAGTCCTTCAATGTAAAAAAAATGTTTCGGCAATTCAGAGTTTCTTAAGATTCCATATGAATTTTAGGATGAATTTTTCTATTTCTGAAAACAAGTGCTATAGGGAAACTGGTAGAGATTTCACTGAATTTATAGATAGCTTTGGATAGCATGAATATGTTAACAATATTAAGTCTTTCAATCCATTAACATAAGATATGTTTTTATTTACTTGCATCTTTAATTTCTTTCAGTAATGTGTAGTTTACAAGATTTTATGGTTATGTTTATTTAAAAATTGTATTTTTTTGTTGGTTTCTTAATTTCATTTTTGACTTATTTATTAGAATGCATAGAAATGCACCTTTTTTCCCTCTGTGTGTATGTGTTAATTTTGTATCCTGCAACTTTGCTGAATCTATTTGTTAGTTCTAACTTTTTGTTGTGGGATTTTTAGGGTTTTCTACATTTATGATCATGTCATCTATTAACAGAAATCATTTTACTTCTTCCTTTCCAATTTGGATGCCTTTTTTTCTTTTTCTTACCTAATTGCTTTGGCCAGAACTTTTGATACTATGTTGAATATATGTGGTATGAACAGGTATTTTTGCCTTGTTCCTGAACTTAGAGGCAAAGCTTTCAGGTTTTTTTTTGTTTTGTTTTGTTTTGTTTTTTTAACCATTGTGTATGATGTGAGCTGTGGGCTTTTCATTAATGAACTTTATTGTTTTGAGGTGGTTTCTTTCTATTATTAGCTTATTGAGTGCTTTTATCATGAAAAGGTACTGATCTTATCACATGCTTTTTCTTCGTCAATTGAGAAGATTAAGTGTTTTTTCCATCTTGTTAAAATGGTGAATTACACTGATTGATTTTTGCATGTTGAACCATCTTTGCATTCCAGGATTAAATTCCACTTGGTCATGGTGTATAATCCTTTTAATGAGCTGCTGAATTCAGGTTGCTAATATTCTATTGAATATTTTTGAATCAATATTCACCAGGGATTTTATCCTGTAGTTTTCTTTTCTTGTAGTCTTTGTCTGGCTTGGTATTAGGGTAATGCTGCCTTATAGAATGAGCTTGAAAGTATTCCCTCCTCTTCACTTTTTGGAAGAGCATCAGGAAGATTGGGGTTAATTATTCTTCAAACATCTGGTAGGATTCTTCAGTGAAGCCATCTAGTCCTGGACTTTTCTTTGTTGGGAAGTTTTTGTTACTAATTCAGTCTCCTTACTAATTATTGAGTAAGGAGTCTGTTCAGCTTTTCTACTTATGATTCAGTTTTGGTGAGCTGTGTGTTCTAGGGATTCTTCCATTTCTTCTAGGTTTTTAATTAATTGGCATACAGTTGTTTACTGTCATATAGTTGTTTGAATTTGAGTAAATCTATAAAATCTTCATGGACGAAAGAAACTTAAAATTTCTCCTTCAGAAGTATTTTTCAATTTATTTTTTAACAGACTCCAACTTAAATTAGGAGAATCTTTGTCTATTTTAACTTTTTTTCTAGGGAAATCCTCATTAAATAACAACAATGATTTACTGAACAGCTAAAAAGTATTACATACTTTATGAGTAGTGGGTTTGCAATCACTGTGACCCACATTTTTAACTTATATTTTTATTGCCCTTGAATTATCCTTTATTGTTCTATTTATTTAGTTATTTCCCTACTTAAAAATGCCCTTTGAGAGGTGCCACTTCATACAGGAATTCTGAGATCAATGCATTTATAAACCTCTATGTCAAATGTTCCTTGATAAAATGACCAGTCCTTTTGTTTTTTATATCTTTTTTATTAAAAATATCTATACCTCATATGTATTTTATTTCAACAATTCTCTCAGGTTTCTCTAAAATTTAAGAATATCTGATTCTAGTTAACATTGTCAAATTGACTAACCATGTGATTTTTGCTCATAATCTTGAAACCATTTTGCTTATTATTGCAAAAATTATGCTTACCATATGCAGACTTCATGTCACTATACACAGCAACCAAACACAGCTTAGAGTATGTCATCTCCCCAAAATTAGAATGTAGCAACTTTTTTTGGCCTAAGTCTTTTTCATTTTAATTAAAGAGCAGTTTATTGAATATTTACTGTATTTTTTGTAGTCATTGTAAATGAAATAAATACTATGATGATGGAGGACACTAATTTTAGTTGGTAGAAAATAACACATCAAATTACCAAAGAATTATGAGGCACATATGAACACAAATAGTGTGCCTTAAGTTAAAAAAAAAAAGATTTAAAATGTAAGGGAAAGACTGACATTCATTGTAATTATCTTTTGAAAGTTTCAGGGAGGTAAGATTCAAGGTCCTTGTTGGAAGTGTAAGATTTGAATAGATGGAGAAAAATGATGGATAATTTATTGTTTGGAGAAACAGTAAGATCAAAACCCCAAAGAATGAGAATAGCATGGCAAGGGCAATAAATACTGTTCAAACTTAGGGAGCATCAAAGATAAATTCCAATTCATAAGCTGATAGAGGAGTAGACATGAGACTGGGGAAGAAATAAACATAAGTGAAATATGATATATTAGAGAACATTGCAATATATGGAATATAAAGTGTAATTATGTACATATGCATGTATTTCACAAATATTTGTTGAACATCTACCATGGCCAGGACCTTTGCTAGGTGGTTTTGGCATCCAGTGATGAACAAGACAGGCAAAGTCCCTGCCCTCAATGAGCTCAATTGCCACTGTGGGACCACATCAGGAAAAAGAAGTTCAAAATGGAACATGTAATAATTGAAACTATCCAGAGGAAATACTTGGTTAAATTATAGACATTCTCTATTATCACTCTCATTATAAAATTGCAGCTTTCCCTACTTTTAAAATTATTAGACCATTATTGGCTTTATTATTATTTTATGAGACATGAAATTTTATCAACAGAGTGCATAATATACCTTATATTGTGGTAGATTTTATGTCATATTTTACGATTGACTCACATGCAATATCCACCTCACCATCCATCACTTACTTGCCTATGGTTTATAGCCTGGGATCATTTTGTTTTATAGTTTTATTCTTTCAAAGATGCAATCAATCAACAATTATTTATTGACTGGGTGCTCTATGTTTAGGTGAGATTTAGGGCTGGGCCTTGAAGAACAAAGATGATATGGAGAGATATGACTGGCAGCAGAGTAGATAATAAAGGCTTTATAAGTAGAGGAAAAGTTAAAAAAAAAAATCCAAGAAACAAACAGGGAGATAATCCAGCTTAAAAAGGAGGGAGGACGTTAGCATGAATTAGGAGGAAATCAAGTTGGGTGTACCATGGGGAGCCTAAAAGATTATCAGAAGGGTTTGAACTTAAGTCACTGTGTAATAGGAAAACAGCAGACTTGTATACCAGTAGAATTGACCTGATAAAAGTGGAATTTTTAGGAAAATTTATAAGGTTACTCACCCATTTTATTTCTTGTCTATCTTTTATGAAAATAAATCAACATAAATTAAAATGATAATAATGAGAACATTATATTTTACATCCTGCTGAATGTGTACTGTCCCGCAGTGTCATTCAAGGTGTTACCTGGAAGGATCCATCAATTTAGAATCTCCAATTTTGCTACTATTGTCTCCAAAAAACATTTAATCTACCAAATATATAATCTATATATCTCTCTATAGGAGATATATATATATACACACATACACACACCTGTGCATAGACTCTCCAAGTTTACATATGTGCTTTACATAGTCTTGCAGTCAATTTCTTTCTAATATTTTTGTATTATTATTTTTTGTGTTAGCTTAATGAGTTTCAATGCCAAAAATTACAGTGAATGTGAATAGGTATTTACCCCAAACTATGTTTTAATTACAGTAAAGGCATTTAAAGCTATGTTAATAATAAAAGTCCTAACTCCATGGTCTTAGAATTTATAAAATACATTTCTTCCTATTTTTTTAACGTAAAAGACTAGTGAGATAATAGAATTGATTTTCTGAATAAGTTATAGTATTTGCTCATTTTGGATGTTTTAATTTGGATAAGAATGTAACAGATAATTTAGAAAAAGTACGAAATGATTTTATGATCAGATTAGTACAGATTTGATCAGTGCTGACAAATCTCTTAACCAGGTACTATTACCCAATCTTCCTACCCATGTCCACACCAGATGTATTAATCATTTCCAAATGATGCTGGATTAAGCTTCAGAATTCTTTTCAATACAGTGATAATCTATTATTTTTCTCTCAGTTCATTAAAGTTGGTATAGGAGATAAAACAGAATTCTTCTTTTTAAACTAGATGATATTTTGATATGTTATGAAAAGTCCTAAAGTTCTTTCCGACTTAAGTTGAAAATTATTACTGGAACATCAATGTACTTAGATTTACAAATGCTGCATGAGTTTGTTCCAGTTTATTTGCCCATATTAATTTGGGAAAAACTCCTTTCTCTTAGGATAGAAAAGAAACATCCTTCATACTCTTTTAAACTCATAGCAACTTCTGCATTAAGTTGTAACAAATCAAAGCTCAAATTAATGTTTAACAGTATCATGGAAAAAATTGAAATCATTCTCCTAATTAATATGGTAAAATGTATAATTTATGAGTTTCTCATATTGCTCTTTTAAAAACTTTAGATCTTTTTAAAGTACATGCTTGCATTTCTATTAGTGACTACAAAAATGTAGTATTAAAATATAAAACGATAAACAGCAAACGTGGAAACAAAGAAAAACCCACGGTATTCCCTGAAAGCTCCATGTGTCCTAAACATACTTATTAGTCAGGGACATATACAGTCAGGATTGTCCAGAAAAACACACACACAGATTTTTAAGGAATTGAAATTATGGGGTCTGGCAAGGCTGAAATCTGTAGAACACGCCAGAAGGCTGGTAACTCAAGCAGGATTTAATACTGCAGTCTTGAGACAGAAGTTCTTCCCTGGAAAACTTCAGTTTTTACTCTTAAAGCCTTTAATTGCTTGGATGTGGCCCCACCCAGATTATCAAGGACAATCTCCTTTAAAGTCAGTTAATTGCAAACCTCAACCATATCTATAAAATACCTTCACAGCAACACCTAGCTTAGTGTTTGATTTAAGAAACTGGGTTCTCTAGCCTAGCCAAGTTGATACATAACATTAACCATCACAATATGCTACTGCATTTCCTCCTGTATGATGAAAGTGAGAAAATAAGAAAAAAAAAAAAAAAGCTATGCACACAAAAAAGAGTGGAAATGTTTGTTCCAGATGGAATGTTTAACATTCATTATAATCAATGGAATGGAAATTTAATGTAATTAATGCAAAGTTCAAGTTCAGATCAAGACACAGACTGAGCATCTACATTTTGCTAGCCACAAAGGCTCTGGAATTTGTCTGTAATATAGTCTTAATGACTTTACAGTCTAGGAGACAAGCACGTAGATTACCTTCAGCATCAAGTGGCAAGTTTGAGAGGCTATAAAGGAGCAACATTCCAAAAAACACATATAATATTGGTATATTTCAGATCAATACACAACCCTCACGGGATATTCTAAGGATAAAAAGTTTACTAAGACTTTCTTTTTAAAACAATCCTTAACAATTCCCAGCACATAAACTTAGCTCTCCCAGAATTTAATATAGCTATTTCCACATTGGAAGAGAAAAACAGTGATTTAAAAAACTCAAGAAAAGGATATTATTAAAATATTTTTACCCTGTGAGAGAGGCGCATGAGGAAAGACCATGTTACTGGGAGTGGACTGAGCATAAAACTCTGCCCACAGCAGAGTCCCGTTTCTTTTCTCCTTCTTTGGCCAGCATTCTATTGACAGAAACTGTGACAAGAAACTGAATAGTTGTGCTGTTCCCAGATTGGAGAGCTTGTATTTGTAGCATTCCCATCCTTTGTTAGAGGTAAGAACTAGCACAAAGTTGAAGGAGGATACCATTATCCACTGATGGTCTTAACGATCATATTACCCAGATAATCTTCTTGTCTTTCTTCTCCAAAACTCTTGGGTAGGATCCAGGAACAGAGAGAGGTGCCGAATTACTGTATTTGTTATTGTACAGAGCTGTAACTCAACCCTCATTCTCCTTCATTATTTTTTTTTTTCAAACCATCAGGGCTAATTGACAGCAAGCCTTTCTATCTAGATTTGTTCCCATTAGAAGTCCTGTGTCCTTGACTACACAGGTAAGGTAAGAACTTTAATTACTGCTGTAATTAGATGTGTTCGAGGCAGCTGTGCTTTGGTTTAACCAAAAGTAAAGCTCAGAAATGTGCTATCTTTCTGCAACATCGATAGGGATGCTGTGCTTAGTGTCATTTTTCTGGGCAATCAAAAGCATGGTAAGTAGAGAAATAGCTTCAGTCTGAGGGAATTTCACCCCCTCTCCAATTCTAATCACCACCATCACTTTTTCCCTCATCAAATATTTATCTAATTATTTATTTTATAGCAGAGTCCTGTGATCTGTAAGGAAGATACTATGAAAGAGACTGGGTGGCTTTGAAAAACCCATAGTCTCATTGTACTAAATGACAACAACAACAAAACACAGAAAAACACACACTGTGTCACACTGACAAAACAGCAACTTAATTACGTATGGTGTGTTTGTATTTGACTTAATGTCTGTTAACAAAACATATTCAGATAAGTATGTGCCACCAAAATGTACATGGTTTTCCACCTGCACTGATTCACCCCTCCCCTACCTGATCAATAATGGAAAAAAAGAAAACTTTTTTACTGAGATTATTAATATTCCCTAAATATAGTATATAATCTACCCTCCATACCCTAGTGTCTTGCATTCATGGATTCAACCAGCTGCAGATAGAAAATAGTGTAAAAAATTCCAGAAAGTTCCAAAAAGCAAAACTTGAATTTGCTACATACTGCCAACTATTTACATAGCATTTTCATTATATTACATATCGTAATTAACATAGAGATGATTTAAAGTAAATGCGAGGATTGTGTAAATTGTATGTCTGCATCCCATTTTATATAAGGGAATTGAGAATCCATGCATTGTAACATCCATTGGCTAATTTCTGGGTTTTTTTTTGAAAAATAAACTTTATTATGCTTTGTAACTTTTGTATTTCTCAGTATTTTATCATTTATTTCATTGTCTTTGATAAATAAACCATGTAACTTTATTTTGCTAATTGAGTCTCCTGTTTTCTGTTTTCCCTCATTCATTCTCCTCCCCTAGAGAGAATTTTAACTGTTGACTAAAGTCCCTGCGCTGCATGAAGTAAAGCTGTAGCCTAGTGTAAAGAAAACAAAATATTTAATTTAGTTGCCTGGTTTGGAAATTAACTAAAACTAGGATTTACTTATAAGAAATGTAAACTTGTTCTAGATCTCTCCATTACATATTAATTTCCTATAGGCCTATACTTTGTAATAATTTTTAAATGAAATTAACCTATGATATATAGTAATTTAAAATTACTAGATCATCTATAATACATCAACTTATTAAAATTTTAATTTTGTTTTTGTGGTGTTTATACTTGGTTTCTGCATGTAGATGTTGACCCAACAATAAAACCTCACTTTTTGATTTTCCCCCCGAATCTATAGGATTCAAATGTTACCTAATTCTCTATATCTGGTACAATTCATTGGTAGTCTGAAATATCATCATCCAATCTGGGGAATTGGAATATTATTTTTAAAAAGTTAACATTCCCTTCCGGATTTATCAAATCCTTCATACTTCTCTTCTGAGTATATTTACTGTTCCATAGTAATTCTGAAATCTATCCAGGGACAAATTCCAATTCATTTACTAAAAATCTATCCAGGCACATATTCCAATTCACTTTTTAGGGCTTAGTACTACTGTCAGGGAATGAGTCTCCATGGGTTCCTGTGCATTAATTTTATTTTTTTCCTTACTGGAGGTACTGGGAATTGAACCCTGCACCTTACGCTAAGCATGTGCTCTACCACTGAGTATACCCACTCCCACTCCAGAAGTTCTTGTTTTGACCTGAAGGTTCCTGGCCTGGCTTTACCTTTCAAGTCATCCTTTCTTGTTGTTTGACCCTGAGTAGTTTTTTCAGCCTGCTTTTAGCTCAGTGGTCTAGGAGTCTAAAAGTCACTTTTCATTTTCAGTTGTTCTGTCACTGTCTATGTTAGCGCAAGGCAGCAGTGTTTTCAACCACAAAATTCCCTTAGAATTTCAGTTTTTTTTTATCTCTTATTGTTCATCCTGCCAAGATACCCAGAAATCTTTTTAAGCAAGTCCTCCTCCATCTTTGGCTTCTTGTCAGACTTCTGATATGTAGAGCTCCGGAGAATTTTAGCCCTGCTGTTTAATGGAGAAGATCTGTGAGCTGTACTCTTCAGATTATTAGAGAACTTGATCTGAGTGAATTTCTGAGGCAATCCTTAAATCCTCAGAGGTACTAAAAATGATGCCATATTCCCACCTTGGATTTATAATTGCTCTGAAGCCCATTCTCACTGAGAATCTTGGAGAGCCCTGAAATATGAAATGTTTTATTTTTGAACTTCACAAGACCTGGCAGTTTATATCTCCTTTTAATTTCACTTGAAAACTAAACACTAATTTCTAAACGCATTTCTTTTCTCTCTCATTTTATCAAAATCAGTGAGAAGGAACCAGATGGGAATTTAACTAGTCTGCCTAGAAATCATTTCAGCTAGATCATCCAGTTCATTAGGTATATATTCTATCTTCAACATTATCAAAAGCAAAGTGTGGTTATACTTTTTGCCACTATGTAACAAGGGTCCCCTTTCCTCCAGTTTCCAATAATATTTTTCTCATATCCTTTAAGTCATCACTAACAGTCTCCCTGAGTCATCAAATATCTGTTAATAATTTCTTCAAGGCTCTTTAATCTTTCCCTAATACCTTCCTCAATGTCCTTCTAGCTTCCACCTGCTACCTGGACCCCAAGCAACATGGTTTATATTTTGTTATGATAGCACCCTACTTCTAATTAACAAAATTGATTGTGATTATCTATTACTACCTAAAAACTACCCCAAAACTTGGTGACTTAAAACAAAAGTAGCATTAATTTTGACGATGATTTTCCAATTTGGTGAAAACTTAAGAGAAATCTCTCATTTCTGCTGAGTTTAGTGTCCACTGGGGCAAAGGTTAGGGACTGTTCTCTCCTGAAGACTTGCACATTCACGTATCTGCCTGTCGATGCTGGTTGTCAGTTGAGACCCTAGCTCGGGGTGGTGACTGAAATACTTACATACGGCGTCTCCATTTGACCTGGCTTCCTCACAATATGGGGGTTATGTCCCATGGGCAAGCATCCCAGGAAGAGAGCCGGACAGAAGCCATATCACCTCAGAGGTTACAAAGCATCGTACCTGCCATATTCTATATCCACCCAGTGAAATAATTTTAAGGCAGGGGAAACAGACTCCCTCATTTGATGAAGGAATAGCAAAGTTCTGAAATGGCAACTGGAATTGAAAATATTACTGGGATCACTTTTGGAAAATTCAATTTGCCTGCCTCATCTAGGCTTCATTGATGCATTGCTATGTTTTCATTTATTACCTGTGTTTCAAGTTCTGATTTTCTCACTTATTTCTAATTCTTGTTTCCTTTTTGAATTTTTACAGTTGGCTATTTCTTTGCTGACATTACAGTTGAGTTTCACGGGATAAAATAAGTAAATGTGAGGCTCAGACCATCATTTTAAACTGGAAATTTTTTCATTTTACTCTAACCAGCTATTTTTATGATTTTGAATTAAAATCCCTTGCCTTTTATAATTATAATTTTATATTAAAAGTGAAAATTGCATTACAATGCGTAAGTGAAATACCACTAATTGTGCTAACGATAAAAATAAAATTAGCAACAAATAAAAACTTAAATAATAATTAGCAAATCATATATGGATAAGGATATCAAAATTATCTAGTATAAAAAAATTCTTACTAAATTCTTAACCAAGAACAATAAATCATTTAAAGTCCTAGAGCAACCCAAAAAAACAATAGTAACAAATGTAAAAAAATTCTAATGAGGGGCAAATTAATCATCGACTACATAATTCTCTTCAAACTGTCATAATACTTCAATAATATTTCAAAAATACTTTTTTCTATACTCTGATTAAAACTAATGCAGTAACTTCTGCTGACATCTTAAATTCATTCCTTGGTCCCTGGAAACACTTCAATGTGTGATAAGGTGAAGTAAATATATTAGCTCTGGATAAGATATTTCACCCTTAGAGTGTCAGAGTTATATGGAATTAACCCTACAAACTTTAACAAGATGCTTATAAAATAATCTTGAACCATACATAAATCTAGTCTGGTAAGGAGAAAAACACCAATTCCACTTATCTTCTGCAATATCACCCTAACACTTTTGAAGCTATCTTGAGCTTCCTTAGAATTATAATGTTCACAAATATAATTTCTGCATTATCATACTTAACCACATATCACTTTTTCATTTTTAATGAAATTTACATTTTCCTTATTCCACAAGTGTTTTCATTTAAAAACTAGAATAAAACAAAATAAATAAATAAAGTAGAATTATTTATAATTTAACTGAAAGAAGTAATCATGCTATAATTTTATCACAATCTTTCTATTTAATTACTTTCTTGCTCTTTTTCTACCTCCCTGCCTCTCTTTTTTTCTTTTTCTTTTTGGCTTTCTTTCTCAGCTTTTGTATATAATTATTATACACAGCATTTTTTTAATCTTTTTAACAGTCACTGAGCTAGAATATTATGATAAAAATTTATATATATTTAAATATGATAATATGCTAAACCTACATTTAAATAACTTCATATGAGTCATTTGAACATATGACGTTTATATGCCAGTTTTATATGTTTAAACATCCATTATCATAGATCATCATGCCTCTCTTATTGGAAACTGATTTTTTGCACTCATTTAGCATAGCATTTTAGCTGGAGATTTTGGAATTGGAAACTACAGATGGATGCTGGTAGTGAGAGCTTATGTGTACCCTCTGTGTATCACTTAGGTTCCTCCAAAGAGAAGAGAGGAAAAGAGTAAATCATGATGTCTATCTAAAGACACTTAATAAGTGAATGTATTTCTGATTATGAAATCCACTTAATTTAAACAGTTAAAGTATGCCTTCTGCCTTCTGAAAGAGCACACATGATTTTAGAGGAAAATGGGTTGCACCAGTGACTTTTATATTAGAGGGATGTTTGCTTCAAAATACGATTTATATATTATTTTAAAATTCTTGAGCTACGATTCAGCCCTCACTTCATTTATTTATTCACTTATTTTAATGGAGGGACTGGGGATTGAACCCAGGACCTCAAGCACACTAAGCATGTGCTCTGCCTCTGAGCTATACCCTCCCCTCAGCCCTCACTTCAAATCATCATCACACTCCCAGTGTTTTCTGACTTCTTAAGAGCTACCAAGATAGTATGCCATGATCAAAAACCAGTGTGCTTGAACAAGTTAACTGCTTAGTAAAAACACTATCTCTAGGAAAAAAAAGAGCTGGTCCAGGGACAACTGTCTACAAGATTTGTTTTGTGGAAGAATATTTTTTGTTCAAATTTCAGATATTAAAGGGGAAGCTTAGATAGCAAATGGTACATATTTCAAAGCTGCTTTCAAACAGAGAGGTTTCTTTCTATTACCATTACCTGAATGAGAAATAAATTGTAACGGCTAACTGACCAATAAATGGATTTTAAATGTGCAATTTAGTTGGAAGTTTCCCCTTTTTCATTTGAAGCCTGTTTTGATTACCATTTTTCAGAAGCTTTCAAATGTTTACAATTTATCATAAGGGCCTTCTTTTATACAACACAGTGCCTCCTTCCAGCGGGCACATCCCAGCATGACACCAGCATTTATAGAGGGGGGATGACTCCTAATAGCCTAGTTTTTCAACTGCAAGTGGAATAAAGGCTAATTGCAGCAAACCACCTCAGTTTAGTAAAACTAGAAGTCTCCTGGCCAGTCAGACAAATCCATTAGGATTTTATTGGGTCCTAAAAAGAGTTATGTGATTCCCTAGGATCCAATCCTTGTCAATCAGGCATGGTAAATTGGATTCTTGAATAGGGAAATCCCTTAGGGAGAGTAGATGTTATCTAGATCAGATGCAGTGATTTTTTCAACTCTGTGCTCACTAGATTCTGTTCTCTCTTTAGTGAACCAATAAAACCATAATAAGTATTGATTAACCCATTACTGAGCATTATCCACTGGCTTCTGCCTGGCTGTATTTAAACACTACATTGTACTTTCACGGGGCCACTGTACAGACACTCGCCTTGCTTTGGCCCGCTTGCCAAGATGGTACCAAGTGTACTTCTTTTTAGTGCAAGCTACATAGTTCAATCACACTACTTTTGGCAGTTTCCAAGGTGTTCTGCTAGTTTTCTGAAGAAAGAAAATCATGCAAATTTACTAAATTGGTTCTTGGTACAATCAAACTTATGTGTAATTCAAGCGTTTGAACATTTTCAAATCTTAGGTACTGTTTTCCACCAGTGGAAAAAGGAAAACCCTGTTACAAGACCTAAGAAAAATTTTCATGTTGAGAAAGAAACTATCTTGTATGTTAATCTTACATGTGTATCTTTGGACAAATTATATAGCCTGCAGATCATTTATGATGTCAGTCTATGGAGTTTTTATTAGCACACAGCTGATTTCATTAACTATTGAAAATGTCATAACATTCAGGAGACCTCAGAACTGCAGTCTTTCTGATGTTATGATGTTTTAGTGGAGGCGTTTAAGATTCTCTTGTAAATTGACTGTTCGTGAATGAAGATAAAATTTCTGGCAGTTTTGATCTACAATATGTTCAGAATTTCCTTCTGAGTACCAGCTTTTTTGCTGCTCTCTGGTCTTCTTTCTGTGTGCTACCTAATAGTTAGAAATGCAAAGATCAGCCAGATAAATTAAGTTTGATTAGAGGGGACAAGGTCACGTGCTGAATGGAGACAGGTCAATCTCAGGCATCAGAGCAAAAAACACGTTGTTTTTTTTACATTTGCATGAATTATTATGCTTTTTTGAAACTATTTTATTTCATATTTATTCAGACTCCATATGCACTTTTTAGGGAAAAAAAGCATGCTTTGAGAAACTGATGTATGTTTATGTTATTTTTGAAGTTTATTGTTTCCAAGCCTTTACTGCCTTTTGTGTTCATTATGGAATAGTCATTTGATCAAGTGATTTTCAATACATTGTCAAAATAAATTACATTCACTTCATTAGATGTACAGGAAGTGTAGCTAAAGCAGGGACAAGTATTAATTTAGGACTCTGCAGAAACTGACACTCCATCTTATGACCCTGAGGCTGCATTATTCAAGATACCCCGTGATGGAAGGAAATCTGTCTCCATAGCAATTACCTAAATCTTTTATCAGTCATTTCTGGAAAGAAAATTAGAGCAATTGTGTCAGGATGGTCATATGGGCAGAAATTGCACACTCATTCAAACCACTTACGTCTCTGACTTTGTCCTTGCTTGATCGCTGCTTTTGTTTACTACTCTGTGTTTGAAAGCTTGATTGGACATGAGCAGATGTGCCAAACTGTAACCACAAAAGGTTGCCCTTTTGTTTTCTTCTCATTTCTTTCTTCCTTCCTTCCTTTCTTTGCTCCTTTCTTCCTTCCTCATTCTTTTTCTTTTCTTTATTTTATTTTCTTTATTTTATTTTCTTTCTTTCTTTTTCTTCCTTTCTTTTTTTCTTTCTTTTTCTTTCTTAGTAAAACTACTAAATTACACTGCTTATGTCTATTAAGCAAATTACTCAAATTAGGCTAACAGTATTAAGAAAATTCAATTTGATATAGTTAAAATAATTTGCAGCAGCTCTTCCTCCTCATTAGCATTACACTTAGTAAGATCTAATAGTTAGGTGATTGCCAACTTGTAGAAAATAGTGCAGAGAATGTCCCTCTTCACTTCCATGACATTTGAAAGTTAATTGATTAGATAACTGATATCACACTAGTAAACTTGTCCATATGTGGGGCCATTGTCTAAATGCGATTTTATCGATCTAGTCTAGAAGTTTTAAAAATATTAAAACAAATTAATAACCAAAGAAAGAGTATTATTAGATGCACCATGGGTAAAGCTTCAAAAATCCCTCTGAACATTTAGATTTTTGCACTGCTGGATTTCGAAAGAAGAATAAAAAGCTTAACTCTTGATCAATAAGAGTTGCAGTTTTCATTGAGTGGTATGAACAACGCGGTCTAAGCTTTCCCTTCAAGTTCCTTGTTCAGGAAAATTTACAATTAATGGCTTTCTACAACAGCACAGATATCCCCCTCTTCATGGCTCAGCTAGGAACATGCCAGACTGATCTATTCCCAGTGGGCTGGCCATGGTCTTTTACTCTATCTGTCTTAGCATATTGATTTCTGAGCTGTCTTATTGGTTCCTAACATAATTATAGCAGGAGTGGGTCTCTTAGCACAGCTAATACATTTACACCATGGCATCTAGGGGAGCTTATTATAACGGCATCCGGTAGTGCCACTATAGCAAAGGGTCAGTTTCTACTTCTATTATAACCCCCATTTTTCAGGGAGCTTATATCTTAGCAGTTTTAATTTATTTAAAGGGGAAAAAAAAATACTGGCTTTGTGTCATCCAAGATTCACGTATTCCTGCCCTTAAAAGTTAATAAAACTGAAGTCTTTATCCTTGTCACACTTTTGACATTTTCTGGAAAACAAATGATATTTTCTGTTCTTAGGGATCTTTGACTTAGCAACTAATTTGACACACAGTTCAGTTGTGGTATCAAGAGAGGTGGCTTTTATAATTTTAAATATTTTATAAATAGCATGTATGATTATGTTTTCATCTACAAAAAGTATGATGACTCCCAGGCTCCAAAGATTAAGTAAATACATTTATCTGCTAAACAGATAGAGATTTGACAGAAATAATGTACATTGAATAGAAAAGTTCCCATCTATGATCTTTTACTGAAATATTCATAATTGACATCTCTTTCTAAATATTATAGCATAGTATATAAAGAAAGAAATGTGGCCTATGTAGGACAATTTTGCTCATTTTGCAAAATTTAAGATATACAGATTTTGAACAACTGACTGGTAGAAGTTCTTTTTGTATTTTCATATATGTAAAAATATGAAATTGTCTTATCTCTGAAACATCATGGTTAATTGGGAGTTAGGTGATCTAGTCATAGATGACTCACTCAATTTATGGATGTGCATCTGAGACATTAAACAGTAATGTCCTATAAATGGACACTTCACTGAGGCAGTGTGACCTAGGAGCTATGAACTCAGTATGAATTCTAGAACATACCAATACTTCCCTGCTAGATTACATGTGTGTTCTCTGATCATTCTTAGACGTGATGGAAGATGGTGCTAAAGATTCAAAGTGAAATCTGTAGAATGGTTATCTCATGATCTTTGAATTTTCCACGTCTGTATTTATGCTAGGCAAACTCTAATTAAGCCATGGTAAAATGAAATTCACATAATAGACACTTTGGCTTTGGCGTTTTGATACTTAACGGCAGTATGAGAAATTGATAGCATGCGTAATATTATATATGATTTTTAATTTATATATAAAATATATAATGTGCAATATATACATAGATGGATTAGCTTTTCTGATGATCTAAAATTTACTTCTCTAAAGAAAATGAAGTTATAACCTGAACATTTACTTCTAAATCAAATTACACATCAGTTACTATCCTTCCTCCTACCGTAATACAAGATTTCACCTGATATTATTGAAATGGGATTTGTTTCATCCATTTCACCTATTTTTATGGCAAGCACTGTGCCAAGTACAGAATAGGGAAAGATTTTTAAAAATCCCTTATCTACAAAAGCTTGCAAGTTAGTAAAAGGGAAAATGTTAAAAATGCCATAGTAGAGGTAAGCAAAAAATATTTAGAGATTTAAAGCCCAGAGGAGATGGTGATAATTCTAGCAAATAGAGTCAAGAAAAGCTTTATAAAGGATGTTCCAGTAATGTCTCCTTTATCTGTGGTTTTACTTTCCCCAGTTTCAGGTACCCACAGTCAACCACAATGCAAAAATAATAAATGGAAAATTTTCAAAATAAACAATTCATAAGTTTTAGATTGTACTTAGTTCTGAGTAGCAGGCTGAAAACTCATGCCCTCTGGCTCTTTCCCACCTTGAACGTGAATCTTCCCTTTGTCCAGCACATCCCTGCCCATTAGTCGCTTAGCCTTCTAGGTTATCAGATTGACTGAAGAGGTATTGCTTTGCTAGTTTTCCAGGAACCCTTATTTTACTTAATAACAGCACCCAAACGCAAGAGTAGTGACGCTGGCAATGCACATATACCCAAGAGAAGTCATAATGTGCTTCCTTTAAATAAAAAGGTGAAAGTTCTCGACTTAGGAAGAAAAGGAAAAGAATTGTACACTCCGATTGCTAAGATCTACAGTAAGACTGAATCCTCCATTCATGAAATTGTGAACCAAGGAAAAGAACTCTGTACTAGTTTTGCTGTTGCACCCCAAACTGCAAAAATCACAGCCACGGTGGGTGGTAAGTACCTTGTTAAGATAGAAAAGGCATTACATTTGTACAGTAAGATATTCTGAGAGACAGAGACCACAGTCACATAACTTTTATGACAGTATATTATTATGATTGTTCTATTTTATTGTTGTTATTGATCTCTTACTGTGACTAATTTATAAATTGAGCTTTATTATAGGTAGATTATGTACAGAAAAAATTATAGGATATACACAGTTCAGTACTACCTGCGGTTTCAGGTGTCCACTGGGGGTCTTGGAACATCCCCCACAGGTGACAGAGGATGATTATATTTTGGATCTATGTTTTGAAACATAAGTAGATAGCTTGACCATATACCAAACAGCCTCAACTGCCATGATTAATGGATTGATCAACTGATTTGTCTATGTATTTATTTACCTGTCTTACAGTCTTCCCTGCATAGGAGGCTGTTTTGTGTGTCCTTGCCTATGGTAACATCTATTTTTCTCTCATTCTCATTCATTTCATTCATGATAGACTAGGAAACCAAGTAACAGACATCAGAACAACACAAGGAGCAAAAAGTAATTAGAATCTGAGTGGCTCTGTTACATGTAAAGTGTAGGTACTTTCACGTTCTTCACAATATAAATTTTAGAGGCTGTGAGTACCTCTTTGCTCCATTATTGCTGCATTCCATTTATAGGAAGTTACTATATTCTTTACTTCAGAGGGGTGAGATAGAAATTTAAACTGGAATTTTTAGTCATTGTGTAACTACAGCAGGATAAACCCATATTTTCCTCTAGTTGATTTCAGGGCTAGATTTGTGGTTGGCTGCGACTGTCCAGTCAACAGAATGTGAAAGGAAAGGATGAGTGCCATTCCTAGGGAATGGCCTTTGAGATGTGAGTCTACCTCCCTGCTCTCTTTGCTCTTCTTTAGACTACATAACATGGCCCTAGTGGGTGCTGGAACCATAAGATGGGAGGTGTTCGAAGGTCCTAAATCATTGTGTATAGAAGAACCATTCTCCCTAAGCTTGCACCTTCACCAACCTGGAATACCCAGATGTTGTGCTGTATGATTTTATAAGGTGTTTATGACAGTACTTTGAGCTAGGTGACTTAAATTAGTACAACATGCTATGTGTGAATGGGTATATATGGATATATATACATACATATGTGTACATACTTGGTACTGGTTCTAACTTTAAAGGTTATGTATGCCATATTTCAAATTCTAGACTTCTCAATGATTTTATTCTTGAGTATATTTTTTAAAAGCTTCCTTTCATTTTTATTTTGTTTTTTTTGTTTGTTTGTTTTTGTTTTTTTGCTCTCATTGGTTTCCTCCAGAGAAATCCTGGGTAAAGATAAATGCAATGACTCTATGAGATGCAGGTTTACTAGTCAGTTTTTAAATGGATTGACAAACTCAGTTCAAATAATCAACCAGTAGTTTCAGCTGGGACTTGTTCAAATTTCTGACTAGACAGGCTGGTAGTTTTGTATCCATATTGATTCATTCCAGTCTGTGAAATATCACTCCTTCTTGTTACAGACTCTATTCTTTAGATCAATTTAGATATACAGATACATATAATTTTAAAAATTAAGAAATTAATTCATGCTACCAATAGGAGACTCTCTGAAGTTTCTAATTAGATAAAATTACAATAAAATTTAAAGACTTAGCATTTAGCCAGCAGTTTTCAGTCCTTTAGACTTTGTCAGAACATTTTGCAAAATACTATTTTTTCATTCTAAAAATAGACTTCAACTGGACATTTAACTTTTTTAAGTGCGAGTTCTATATGAAGGATAGAATTGCAGTGTCACAGGAATTTTACATATCAAGTGAAAACAGCTTAACCAAATTTTTCAAATCTTCGAAAGGAGTCTACTCTGGTTTATAATAGAAGTGCCCACAGATTCTCTGTCACAGCAAGATGGCTGAGCAGTAATACAATTCATATTCATGAAATGGGCTTTTTCTTGGTAAAGATGGCTTTACATCCCCTGTCATAACAAAGAAGAATTGCCAACTATTTATTTCAGTGTTCCTAATTGTTGTCAAAATGTGACCTAAAACTCTGACACAGAATTTTTCAAAGTCAGGCTTGCACAAGGCATGCGCATTTATCAATGTTTATCCCTCATTCACCTATGCAGCAGCACTTGTGAAGGTCTGTTTTTATTTAATTCTCAAGATTTTGTTGTTAATGGGAAAACTGTCTCATAAATTAGGGAAGTGCTCAATTACAAGCCTGACAGAGATTGATTTTGGTTCTGCTGTTGGTCACTACCAGCAAGTGAAGGCCACAGAAACCACAACTCCAGCTAATGCTCGTCACTTCAAAGGTGATCAGGGAACAAGTGTTCATTAGGAAGGGAGAGTATGCTTGCAACAGAGCCAAATGTCATTCATGTTTACAGCAATGATCTGAATGAGAGCTCCCAGCCATCTAGTTATGAGTTCACATGATAGAATAATGGAACTTTAAAGAGTTTGCATATAGAATTTACAAAAACTAAACAAAGCAAATTAAAGACTTCAGTCATCCAATATAAAACAAAGAAAATATATCTTAGAAGATTTGAAGTTGTAGCCACCATATTAGAATTCCACAAAATAAAATGGCTTTCAAGTGAAAGTAAGACCCAAAATGTGAACTCAAAAATTTTAACTTGGTTCAGCTAAGTGTCATGAATTTTTTCCTGAGACCCATTGAAAGTATGATTAAATTGACTAGAATTGTGAAACCATTCCAAAATAAAATGTTATGACAAAGAAATGCCTAAATTCTAATCCTTTGAAAAATAAATTATGGCAGAGTTTAAAAATACAATTTTTCCTTGGCTTTAGGGTAGATAACCATTTGAATAAAATTTTTTATACTTTATTTAAAATTTCCAAAATAACAACATGGCATTAAAGGATTTACTTAATGTATTTAGAAACATCCAGATATAGATTTCTACCTAAAAAAATTGGAAAGTACTATTTTGGAGCAAAACCTACATTTAAAAGTAAAAGTAAAATATAGGTTAAGAGAAATCATGTTTGCTTTAATTCTCAAGAAGATCTAGTCTTATCCCAACATGGTGTTGCCCACATAAAAACCTCTTTCCTCTGAAATCTTATATCATATTTTGACTGGTAACCAAAGGCATTCCATTCTAGTTTTTGTCAACAGATTATTTGTTTCAATAATTACATATGGTAAAGTAAGTGTAAAAGTTAAGAGGTGGAGAGCTTGGGGAAAGGAAAGTCCTGTGGTTAAACAAACTGTCTCAGTTGTGAGGTTTATTCAGGATGTTATTAAGTGATTGAACAAAACACACCTTAAATCTGAACTTTTGCTTTCTAAGATTAAAAGGGGCATTTTAAAAATATGTAAATATTGTATCATTTTAGGCTTCTGATATCCACTTATCTTAGCTATCATCTTAGAGCTTCATATTTAGAGTGTACACACAATTAAAGAAATGGTTACATAAAACAATTATCTTGTGTCTTTTCTCATCCATTCCCTACTAAGTAAGTTAAACAGTTATTTAAATGCATCCATTTCATTGCAAAATCTGAACTAGAAGGGTAAATATTTCAAACCTTTCTACAAAAATTATATTTGATCTATATTTTTAATAATATGAAAACAAAACAGAACATATGTTACGTATAGTTTCAGAGTTTTTGTTTTGGGTTGAGCAATACAGTGCTAGGATATTTGTGTGTTGTGTAGATAATAAAACTTAACAATGTTTCCCTGGAACTGAAATACACAGTTCAGACTTTTCTATGAGAAAGGAATAAAATCAATTTTCTTAGGAGCAAATATAAACTGAGAGTGTTTTCAAGAGAAATAAAACTGCAATGCCCTAAAATTTAAAGTTCCTTTCTTTTTAAAAGTAACATCACAGGGCCTTGGGATCATTTTTTCAGCTTTGCATTGTTTTCAAAGTCACCTAATGGCTAGCCTGGAATATACATTGACTACAACTGTGTTTTATAAATAGGATTCATGCAATAGCACATTTGTTGGAAGCCGAGGATGAATATCACTATAGTTATTAAATTACTGTTCTTTAAAAAACATTAGACAAATAACAGGAAATCACGCTGTGCAGCAGGATAATATAATAAGGCTTCAATTATAAGAGTTATGAACAATAAGTTAGCCTCTAAATGGCAAAGTTGAAAGTGGCCTTTTATTGTAGCTTAACATTTTTGTAGTTTAAATCATTATTTCTTCAGCCAAAAAAAAAAATAATAATAATAATGTGCTTATCTATATGCTATATATAATTTCCTATAAACCTATAGGGCAATAGCATTTGAGGAAAACTACTCTGTAGTTTAATTTAATGAGTGCTATTTACAGCTGCATTTTAGTGTCTAGTGACTGAACATTTTATCAGCTTTGCTAGTTACCCAGGACCCTAATCTCATGCTCCTCTTAGCCTTAACTTACTTTATAGAGCATGGTTTTAAGAGAAAATGAAAATGTGGATGTCGCACAGGCACTGGATAGAGTGATAAGGTTATACACAGCATACTTCATGGGCAGAAGCACAGGACATGTAAAAATTCCTGAAAAGTTTAGAAATTCATGTCTTCTGCTATCATAAGTTTATTCACTTCTGTTCACATTTAATCTAACAATGATTAATCTCTCAATTACCTTTAAATGACTTCACTGGCTAGCAAAAGCCTTCAACAACCATCTCAAATGCCATTACCTCTTTGAAGACATTCTCATTCTCATTGCAAGAGTAATTTCTTTCTTCACTACTCTGGTATCTCCTCCACATTTTGTGACAGCTTCTATGGATATCTTAATAACTATCATTCTTGATCATTGACTCTGTGCCAGGCATGTATGTGTTATTGAATTTGCTTCAACAAGAGGTAAGCACTACTGATATTCTCATTTCAAAATGAGGACGACTTAACAAAGGCAAAGATGCAAAGTTGACAGTTGAAAAGTGGTGAAGCCTGGATTTGTACTCCAGGTCTTTCTAATTGCAAAGTTCATTCTCTTTAATCATTCTTCTATATTGTTTCTTACTTTAGTCCAAGATATAAAGTCATATAGGTTTAGTTCAAAGGAACATGAGTCATAATACCACTCTGTTAGAAAAGCCCTTCTGCTCCAGATTGTCCACTTAAAGAACCCAGAAAACAAAACAAACCAAGCCTGTTCACTTTGATTCTCCATGCACAGATCAAATGAGTCACTTCTAAGAAGGCTCCTTCCTGAGCCTTGTATGAGAAATTGGCAGGGAAGGTAAGGAGAGTACACTGGTATGTGTGGTAGTTTGCATAATTGGCCCCAGTTTTCACTCCTCCATTCACAAATCATTTGGCCATGATCTCATCATAGATGAAGTATACATTTCTATGCCTTGACTTTGAGCTTGGATATGTGACTTATTTTGGCCAATAATAAATAGGCACAAGTGACTGTTTGCTAGTTTCATGCCTGGGCCATGAGAGGTCTCACGCATTTCTGCTTGCTTTCTTGCACCACTATCATTGCCCCAAGAAGAATATGCCCTTGCTACACTGTTGACCACAGGAAGATGCAGAACAAAACTGTCCAGGTGGACACAGCTCAGAGCAGCTGAACCCCAGCTGGCCCACAGACATGTGAGAAATATTAGATGATCGTTGCTTTAAGCCATGGGGTTTTGATGTACTTTGTCCTTCTGCTGTGCACCATCTGTGACTGACTCATCATGTGTAAAGAAAGAATCACATTGAGTTAGTGTTAGTTCAGCACTTAGTAAATAAGACAAGAATAGCATAGTATTGGTCAGTAAGACCTTGCCACCATGATATTTTGATTCTTACTATTTCTAAATGTCACCTCCATAAGCAACATAAAGTCATTGAGCTCGTGATAATTAGAAAAATGCTTTAATGATCAGATTTAATCTTCTACTTCTGACTTAAACGTAAAGGAGTCAGATCAGCAAAGAACTGTCTGGGCTCTTGGTGACATAGTATAGATGGGGTGGTATGAAGAAAGAGTCACTCCAATGAGTTAATGTGTTAGTGTATAACATCCTTCCCTGAAGGATGATGTACTGAGATGAAATCAAATGTGGTCCTTTACAAGGAATTGATATCGTGAAGTTATATGGCCCAAGTGGGACACTAAAATTGGTCACTGCTCTCTCTAACTTCCAGCTATATCCTCCAGCTAACTCACAGGACTTCCAGCAGTGACTCTCAGGAATTAGAACTGATGCGTCCCCATGCACAAAGTTCTCAACATAAATTCCCATATGACCATAGCCCAAGTTCAAGATGGGATGACAAAGGTAAAAGCTCTGTGGTCCAAGAGCTTCCACTTAAATTTGATCTGTGGAGATAAAAGATAGCTTAACTTGTGGCATAATGTTTGGCTTGCCCTTCAAAACAGCTCAGAAATCCTGCTAAATTTCTCTGGCCAGCTTCCTCTGTAATCATCCCAGCATGTATTCTAAAGCTTCATTCCTATTCTGAGACTTCCTTTGTCTACCACTCCTCCTCTCTTACTCAAAACAATGACTTTTATTTTTACTTCACATAGAAAATGGAGGTTACATGAACTACCTCAGTTTTCTGCCCTTCCCATTTGTACATCTATTAGCACTGGCACCCATCTCAGGAATTCTTCTTATACAAAGCTTTTCCTCTAATGCAATGCTAATTTATTCACATGAGCTCTTGATTCCTGAGTCCTCGACTTTTCACTTTCCACTGAATCCTTTAGTACTCAAGCATGCTGATACGTCTTCCACTTTTACACCCATTCCAACTCACTCTCCTCTCTAGCTGTATTCGTATACCTCTGCTTTTGAGTCAGGCTTATAGAAAGAGTAGATTAACTTTCAATTCCAGCCTTAATGGTGTTATTTGTATCAGACTAATTTTCCACCAGATACAACAACAAAAGTGGAACAAAATACACAACAAAACTGCTTAGAAGCATTATGGAAAACCAATGCAAGGAGGATCTGAGGAGCCATAATTCTAGAAGGAAGAGGGCGCACAAAATGGAGTTTTACACTAACGCCTGCTTTTTACCAAGGGTGATTCACCACTACTTGTTACACGAGAATAAAATTTCCTTTGAAAAGAGACAGACTCTGTGCTGAGCATAAAGTGACTAGAGTTAGGGGCCGCCCAAGTAGCTAGTACTTGAGGGAAAAAATCCTACAGAGAAGGGAACTGCAAAAGATGAAACCCAGAAATGAAACATCATTTGGCAATAAATAGAAATGAAGTATTCACATGCTACAACATGCATGTTGCAATTCATCTAATAACTACTAAAATATTCTTTAATAAAATTTCAACTAACCAACTAGTAAAAGAGAAAAATGAAATAAAAAAATTTGAATAATCCTAAAGAAGTAAATAAAGGAGAAATGATGGAACAAAATAACAATAGGAGGAAAGGAAAACAAGCAAAAATAATTTTTTAATTACTGTTAGTATTTACATGAAATGTAAACTGAATAAATAATTCAGTTAAACACCAAAGATTGTCAGTCTGAATAAAAAAAAGAAAATCCAAATACATGCTGTTGATAAGAAACATATGTTAAAGATAAGAGAAAATTAAGATTTAAGAAAAATATTAAACATGAAAACACTAACAGAAGAAAGCTAGGGCAGCTGTGTTAACTGTAGAAAAAGTGGTTTTTAAAGCATAAATTTTGTAAGATACAAAGAGAGACATTTGATTTTAAGAAAGGTCAATTCAACAGAAAGAGTAATCCCAAATTTACATACACCTGACACAATGATAAAATTTATAAAGCAGAAATTTATAGTATCAAAAGTAGACTTAAATAAATCTACAATCCTACATAGAGAATTAAAAACACTAATGTCAATAATTGTGAAAGAACAGCAGAAAAAAATAGCAAGATTAAAGTTGATTTGAGCAACACAACTGATTTGAACTAATTATCATATATCAAATACTATGTCCAACAGTGGAAGAATATTTATTCTTTTCAAGTATATAAAACACATTTATCTGCTTAGCTATACTAAGCAAATGTCTTTTAAAAAAACTGATAAATGAGAAAAAATGGAATTAAAGCATTTTAATAATCCAAAAAAGCAATAAATGAAAAATGATAAAAATGATATATTAGGAACATTTACTACTCTTAAAATATCTGAGCTGTTCTAAAAACTCTATACAACTCCCTCCCAGTTTATTCAAGTTATATGTGCAGACTGACAAGTGGTCCTGTTATTTGTATAGGAAAGCAGAAGGCCAAGTATAGCTAATACAATATTGAAAAAGCATCAGTAAAGGAAGACTATGCTACTTGACTTGAGGAGTTACTATAAAGTTACAGCAATTAACACAGTATTGGATTAATGCAAGAACAGACAAAAAGACAAAGAAATAAACATGGGCAATGAAGAAACAGATGCACCAACATACTGTCACAAAGAAATAGAGACACAATTGCCACGCTGGCTAAAATGAAAAAGATGGAAAACACAAATGTTGGCAAAGATACAGAGCAACTCTCACATTTTGCTGATGGAGTGTAAATTAGTACAACTTTGGAAACCTTTGTGTTTTCCTACTAAAGCTAAATGTATGCCTACATTATGATGTAATGATTTCATTCTTAGATATATACTGGAGAGAAATGAGTACACAGTTCCCAAAAGATATACACAAGGATGTTAATAGCAGCAATGGTTATAATAATTGGGAAACAGCAACTTTAACAATGAACAACTTTCCACCAATATGACTAAAAAAAAGTGATTGTAAATTTTTGAGTATATTCATACAGTGGAATATAATGAAATGCAAAATAGTAAATTATAGCCACACTCAACAACATGGAAGAATTTTGCGCTCAACATTTGAGAGAAAAAAGCTAGACACAAAATAGTATGTTTTACAAGATCTTATTTGGATGAGGTTGAAAAATAGGCAAATATAATCTACCATGATAAAAATCAGTATAGAGACTATCTTCTTGAGATGAGAGGTTATGATCAAACAAAGACACAAGGGAGACTTCCGAGGTGTTGGAAATTTTCTGTCTTGAATTGGGTGATTGGTAGACACGTGTATCTGAACGTAAGTATTCACTGAGCCTGTTCCCTGAAGTGCACGCTCTCTCTCTCTCTCTTTCTCTCTGTATTTACTGTCTCTTAATTCCTCACTGCCACCACTTCACTATGCGCTACCCCTCACCATGCCACTGTACCTGCTATAGTAATCATGTTCATCAATAACAACCGTTTTGCAAGATTCAATGAATATTTTTTAATTCCAATATTCCTTAACTTCTTGGCCACATTTCAAATCATTTATTTCTCTTCTGTCTCTCACTATTCCTCACTCATCAAACTACCAGTTTCTGCTGCCTCTCTGCCCTTTCATGTTCTGGCAGAGCTGGCCAGAGCTTCTGATAGCACAAAGGTTGCTTTCGTACACATTATTTTAAAATGCCCCCTCTGGGCAGATGGATTACAATAAGGCATTTGCTCTGAACAAATGAATTAGTAAAAGGACCTCTCTATTTGACTGAGATAGCTGTGCTGCAGGGAAGATGGCCTTCCAAATGGACAGACAGCCATATTTCAGCCTAGTTTTTTTTCCCTCCCTCCTTGGCTGGGAGCCCTTATGTAGAACTTCACCTGGATAACTCTTCCTTGTGATACCTTGCCTGGAATAAGTTTCTTTAAATTCTACTCATTAGGTGAGTTTCAACTCAAGTGTGTATTCCTCTATGATACATCCCCAGCCTTAAGCAGCCTAGCACAGACATCTGCTTGCCCAGTGGGTCCTGCCATCCTCCACTAAAGCAGCTGACACATAATATTGTAAATGTTTGCATGTCTGACTCTAGTCTGAACTGAAATAGGTAAGGGCAGAGAATGTATTTTTTCAACTTTGTAAATTCAGTAACACATGATGTGCCCTATAAATACGATCAGTAAATACATGTTGAATAAATGATTGAATAAACCCAACAACAAATGAAGACAAAATAATAATATCAACAAAAAAAAATGCAGTAATTGAAATGACACAGTCAGATCCAAATTCAGAAAACTGAAAAGTCTAAAGTTTGTGGAAGTTAATGAATTCACATAGAATAAAACAGTTATTTTTAGTCATATTAAACCTAGGACACTAGAAATTCACTTCACTTATATTTACTAGATTTTTATATACTCTACCTATCAAAAGCTAGTATTTTATAAACTAATAGTGATGAGCTATATCTGTCTGAGTTTGGCTTACTTTATGAATTTTTCTAACATACATTTTAAAGAACTTGTTGGGTATACCAAAGTAGGGCAATTTCGTCATGTGTTTTCAGATAACTTCAGCAACAAAGTGCCAAGTAAAATTTACTAACCCACTCCCAAGTGTTCCTACCTAAAGTTTCAACACTACACTCAGTGACGCAGAAATATAGTCATAGTAACTGAGATTTTGAAGATGTTTGCAATATTTCAAGAATTTGTATTTTGAATTTTATTTCTGTAGCAACTGCTATGAATAAAGTGCATTTAAAAATTTTTGAAAGCATCAAATATTTAGGTTAAATAATTTAGTATGAGCACATTTATTATCCAAGACATTGCATGAGACACTGGGTGACACACAAGAATAAATAAGTTATTAAGGCATTCTCCCTCTCCAGGGAGGGAGAGACATACACAAATAGACCAAAGATTTGAGACACAGACATTGTTTGGTCTGGCCTTCTCTAACATCCCCTACCAATAGTGGAAGCCTAACAGATCATACCACTATTAGGCTTAAAAAAATACAGAAAATGTTTTGTTTTTCTTTGAAGAGGATGACCATTTAACTATCATTTTGGAACAATTCTGTTGATTGGATACCTTCCATGTTTGAATTCTTGGTAAAAAAAAAAAAAAAAAAAGTCCTGAGGAAAGACTCATTAGTAATAGAATTTCTCTGCTAATGAGCATTCTCATAGCTAGTTTTTTTTCCCCTCCATTATTGATCAAACAAAGAAACTTTGTATCTGACTCTTTACTGCAATTCACACTCTTAAGTTAATCTATCATGGGACATCTCAGGAGGAATTCAGTGCTCAGTATCATGGCCGTGGCTCTTCACTTATATGGGCTCTTCCCTCAGTACTTATGCTGGGACATGTGCGTGACATCTTTTCAACGTGAGATGATTATTTTACTCTCACTGCCTCCTGTTCTACTTCTGCTTTTACCTCTCAGGTTCAGAATTCTTAGCCTTCTTGAGCAGATGAACTTCAGCAATTTCTCCTCCTCTAAAAGACTTACATTTTGAGACACAGCACTCAGACACAGAACTCTAGTGGGACACAGATGTGAAAGTTGAGGGTGTAGAGGAGTTTTGAGACTTCTCCATTCTGCTGTTTCAGGAAAACCTTCCATATGCCTTCTCTCAAAATTCAATCTTTCTTCTCTCACTATAAAGTGCAATTTACTAAAAATACATATACTTTCTTTTAAACTCTGAATGAAGGGAAAGAGAGAGAAATAGGAAGAGACTAAGAGCTAGGACACCCATTTTTGTCAACTTTTATAGAAAAAATTAAGTTTTTGGAAGGAATTTTCCTTGGGAGACAAACACTGAAAAATGTATATTTAGAAGGCTTTGTGTTGTCTGGCACTAAAAAAAAAAAAAAAAAAAAAAAAAGTCATTGTGATTGTACTTAGGTAACTGATCTGGGTTTTATATGGGAAAACATTTTTGTTTTCACATTTTTCTGAAATAATGAGAGAGACAGCAATTTGAAGTTTAGGGATGAAGTAAAACATACCCAATTGAAACGATGACCTTTTGCTTAAATTATTTTTAATCCCATCTTTTTTCACCTTACTTATTTTTAGTATATAATTTAAGGTTTTACTTTAAGAATAGGTATAATATTATCTACAAGTAATAATAAGGACTTAACTTATACTAATGAAAAACTGAGAAATAGATGCAAAGATATTGTAAAAGCAGAACCAATGGTTTCAAGGAATTAACTGTGTAAGGAAAGAATGGGAGTTGTCATGCCTGAGGACTGGAAACAAGGAAGAAGGACAGTTTTGAAGGAGAGACACGTAGAGCTTGAAAGTTCTCCAGATTCCCCATGAGCAACATTTCATAATGCAGTCAAAACACAGAGTTAGGAGTAAGGCACACTTAGAGACAAAGTTTTCACAGTCTTTTGTACAGAAGTGAAAGTTGAAATGGTGACTACTGTTTGAAATTGCCAAATCAAAATGTGCAAAAGTGAGGCAAAGATGGGAGGGAAAGTGAAAGAAAAAGATCAGAGTTAGAAATATACACAGAGATTGCAGATCTGCAGCAAGCGAGAGGAGTAACTGAAAGGAGAAAGTTTAAAACATGTTAAATAATGCTGATAGGAATTCAGAAAATTAGACAGTGGGGGATAGATTAAGGGTGAATCATGGTATAGGAAGTGTTAGCATGAGGAAAATTTGAAATATTTGAAGAATGATGGAAAAAATTTGGGTAGAATAAATACATATGATAGACAAGGGGGATAATTTTGAAGGACTCTAAAAAATATGGCATCAATATCCCACAAATAGAAGCCCTTGTCTTGAAAATAAGTGTTTTTTTCCTTTCTTCAATATTGGAGGAAAAAGAGCAAAAATAATGGCGATTACATACAAGAAGAATTGGAATAACAGGGAATAATAGGGAAAAGAGTCTTATCCAAATTTTCAGTACATTAGGTGTTGAAGGTATCTGCTCAGAGGTATATGAAACACTATATAGTCCCTCAGTAACTGCAGGGACTTGGGTCCAGGATGCCCCACAGACACTGAAATCTGAGGATGCTCAAGTTCCTTATATAAAATGGAGCAGAGTATTTGCATATAATCTCCCCTATTATTTAAATCATCTCCACTTATAATACCTAATACAATATAAATGCTATGTAAATAGTTTGTCCACAGCAAAATCAAGTTTTGTTTTTTGTAACTGTCTTGAAACTTTTTTTTTCTCAAATATTTTTGATCCACGGTTGGTTGAATCTGTGGATGCAGAACTCATGTATACAGAGCACCAACTGTATATGTTAAGGCAAGATGATTGAAACAGCTGATGTGCAAAATAGGAGTAAAAGATTACAGAGTAGCTTTTAGAATCTAATTATGATTGGTTAGTATGAATTTAGAGTGTAACCATTTTAAATACTTTTTTTTTCCCCATAAATACATACAACCCTAGAGTCAGGATTTTAAAAAAATGTGCATTTGAGTCCACCCAACACTGGATAAAGACTTCAAAATATGGCAGAAAAACAAATAGGATAGGAAATCAAGTGAGGCAAGGAGAAGGAATATTAACCTGTGTTAACAAACAGAGTCAATAGTTTCAATACCATAATACATCAAATTCAAGAGAAATGAATAGTTATCCATTTTGCAAATATTTGTGACTAGTGGAAATTACAAAAATGTATCTTTATAACAAATTTCTGACAAAATTTTGCTTTTAGTAAAACCTGAATGCTAAACAGCTAACTTAGAAATGTATTAGAAATTCCTTAAAAAACAAACCAAAATATAAAGGTGTTGGAGGAGTGCTACACAGCTTCTAGCACTGTCTCATAGGAAAAAGACAAAGGAAAGAATGCCGTCAATGTAAATGATATTTACATTAATCCTGCCAAAAATCAGATCTCCCAAAGTTGCCCTCAGAAGTGCTTGAAAGGAAAGAGGAAAGATCATACATAAAATCGGAACAGATCCTAAAGCCAGACCGGAACAATTAACACCACCACCAAAAAAGAAACCACCTTCACATGACACATTGCCACCTGAGGGAGCAGAACTTGCAGCTTCAGCAGGAGGGGCACTAACATATTTAGAGAGAATAAGAAAAATAGGTAGCAAGTGCAATAGCAGAAGTTCTCAGTCTTTAAAATGCAAGCCTACACAATCCCTGTTTCTGTTTGGTTAAGTAGACAGGAAGGTGCTTATCTACGAGAGAGATCAAATAAAATATTTTCTAACTTCACCCAGAGTAAGAATTTTTATTGGTAGATGCAATTGAGGAGAATGTCTGCAGGGAAATAATTATGATAAAGCTCAATATGTTACTTAGCCCTAGATCCAAGCAATAATAAAATAATTATAATCATGGGCATAAGAATAGTATTAGAACAGTGACTTGCCTACCAACTGTTATCACACACATTTATTATAAATTATCTTAAGTTAAACATAGTTTTGTTTCTTTATCAATCGATCAGATAGTTGATCTTCTAACTAGAGTAAATTAAGGTAATTGGGTTCTCCACACAGAAAATTTGGAATGATGACTGAGACTAAGGGGAAGCAAGTCAGTCTCCTAATGTGGGAAGGTATTCATATTGGGGCCATGAGTAGGTCATGCCTGGTCACATCCAAGACAGTTGTGGGGTGCACATTTGTCAGAGATCCTGAGTGACTGTCTTAATGGTGAGATGAAATGAGTTATGTTATTGGAGATTTGGGAGTAGTTTCAATTCTTTTGATGCCTGGAAAACAGTTCAGTGAGTGAAATAGAGATGTAGATCACAATCTACATAAGTATGTAAGACCACCAAATAGTGATTCTAACAGCAGAAAATCTTAAGGTCCTCCCACAATTATGTAAATCTAGGCATCACAGAATCAGATTCATGCATTACTGAAGGCCTCCTGTGTACCAGCCACAATGTGAGGCATCACCTCATCTCGTATTCATAACAACTCCTACCACTGCTGTCCCCACGAAGGATAACCGATTTGCAACATTTCACAAGTGTGATTCCAGCCCTATGACTTCAAGCTTTGCATTTTTTCTACTTTATTTGGCCATCTTTCAAAATAACAGTTTCTTTTAGACGAGAAAAGTAACTGATTCTTAGAGCATAATAACATCTATTTATACTAGGGCTATTTCCTAGTATTTATTTGTTCATTTCTTTGTTTGTTTGCTTACTCCCTTATTCCAAAATGATAGACTAGTGAAAATAAATTGGTAAGCAAGTTTGGGCAAAGAGAGAATTAGTGTATAAAAATTTAATCAAAATCATGAGTAAGATTCATCAGTTGCTTTTTATTGCAGCTGGAAGGGTTTTGAGCTTTACAAGCCATCAAGGAAGGGAGGGAGAGAGTTTAATACTTGCCTACAACATTTGCACACTGTACTACAATTTTGTTTCCTAACGTGAGTTACCACCCAGAATATGATAGAACATTGTATCCTGTTTCCAGAACCTTTCACTGCTCCTAATACACAGAGGAACCTCAGTAAATATCTGTTGAGCAAATGAAAGAATAAACGAATGGCTCAGTGAATAATCATGAAATCAATTATTATCCTGTAAAAATATAATTGCTCATGAATATTTTTTGTAATGGTTTGTTCCCCTGCCACACTAAGGTGGATGAATATCCTCCACAAAAATATCTTCATAAATCAGTGTTGCTTGGTGCCTTTCTCTTTCTTAAATATACTATCATGCTAGAGCTCTTTTTCTCCCCCTCAGATGTTTCACTCTTAATGCTATTCCATTTAAAAGTGTCCTCCCTCTGGTTTTTCTTTTACCCAGTGAAGAGATCGCCTATGAGAATTTTAGTTCTCAAGTGTAGACGTAGGGTTCAACAAAAAGAAATTACCAATATTTAACCACATTTATTAAAAATAATGATTTTACATATTTTATAATATTTTACATATTTCAACTCTCCAGTAGGCTGCCACTGCTAGCCCTCCAAATACAACCGATGATATTTGATTTCATGGCCAGTCCCTGCATCTCGGACCGCTTTATTTTCCCCACGTATTTAGACTGATTCCCCAGCACTCACAAATATTATGTAACAAACACCTTCTGCTTGTGTCCATGAGCAATTTTATCAATTAGGGTGTGCTTTTCCTTTCTAAAGCTTTATAATACCAGAGACGAGAAGAATTCCTTATATCCACTTTTCTTCCTTTCAAATTAGGCAGAATATTCTGATCCAATATTAAGCTTGCCACTCATTCAGAAATTATATTGAATTTGACACATAGACAGTAATTTTTTTTCCCTTAGAGGACAATATTCAAATATATATAGCCTTTGGAAATCTTCACAAAAATTTAACATTGTCTTAATTCATAAACTATATTCAGCATTGAAACACAATAGATATTTAATGTGTTTTTAAACTTAAGTTAGGAAAATAGACAACGTAAGTTCTTTTAGAGTTTATAAGGATCTTCCAGGATAAAGTGGCGTTTACTCAGGAAGACAAAAAGAAAATTTGTCTACGGCATTTTTCCCAGAGAAAGCAAGAAAATGTGAAGTTAAAATACCCCACCCTTCTTGGCTACTGTTCCATTTTGCTTTTTCCATTTGTTTCCAAAATATTGATATGGAAATGATAAAATAAAGAATAAGCTGGTTCCTAATTTTGTCCAGCCAAGGATTTCTTTAAATTTCACAAATTAGAAAAGTATGTGTATTCACTATTGTACAAGTTCTGTGAAATAACTCTAAAAATCATAGTTTATATGCTACATTAGTGTGCGGTTGTGTGGTTTTTTAAGAAAGACTTCAGCAGCTCATAATGTGGTAGTTATTAAGGAACTAGAATTTTTCCATGAATAGTGAAGGAGCATGTTTATAAAACCCGTACTACAGGAATTGCTAGTCCGTGAAGTAGAGGAGCATGACTCTTTTTAAGAGTTGATTCCCTCTCTTTCTTAATATTCAGTAGAGATTATGATTAACTCATATGACTTTTTAGACTGGGGTGTTGATATAAGATTCTAGGGTAAGACCAATGAAAATTTCATTACTGCCAATTAGAATTCTTTAGTGGGGGTAATGATTTTCAATTAGTATTATTTAGAATAAGATAGATGTAGATTTTACAACACAAATATTCAAAGTCTCTTTTCAGTAGTTTCTAGTTCCCTAAAACGTCACCAATTTACACACATATTTGTGGACACGGTTTCTCTGATTTTGAGAATCTACTACCCACTGAAGGTGACAGAGCTTCCGTTCATGCCCTCTGACACGTTAATCAGCACTCAGTATTATGATGATTTCTTGAAACCAACGGTGATTTTTCTTTTTGTGATTTTCATTAATTTTCATAGTAAATGACTAACCACAAAGTGTTTAAGAATTCTTTGTTTTCATTTAAGCTCTCTAGTCTCTAACCTCTAATTTCTGGGGAAGGGAAAAAAAATGCACTAATACAGGAGCCAAGGTATGTTCTGGCTTGGGCTGCAAAATTCTGTGAGGAAGAATCCAAAGCAAACCAGAAAACTTTCACTTCATTACAACTGCATTAGGGTAAAAAGTCTAGTCTCCTCTCATAGTTGTTTTATGAGGTGATAATGAGGGGAAAATTCTCTGGCCTAGACAATAACACATATTTTAAAGTGGGTTAGAACAGATCATTTTAACCTACCCAACTCAATGATAAAAGGAGCTTGAATGACATCTTCTGGTTGAGAATAAGTAGACTTTTTTTTTTTTTCAAGATAAAAAGAATGAAAGACTGAAGTGTATTAATGAATTAGCAAATGTAAAGGTATAATCTTTTAAAAATGACTGAAGCTTTTCCTCATACCTACAACCATTGCTGTCTCCTAGACTTCCAGTGTATCACTTTGGCTTTCTTAACAGTTGAAGACAAATAGGTCTGAATTCAGTATTGGTATTCTAACTCCTTCAAATTATGCACAATATTGTCCACAGTATTGCATAATGTTCTGATGTAATGTAATTCCCAGAGGAAAAATATATTGTCATTGTCAAGAAGGGCACTGAACATGAAACATGAAGAATATAAAATAAGCTACCTAAATTGTAAAATGTAAATTATACTTCTCTTTGCTTTAAAATAATGTGCATGTCACACCATTAATGTGGAAATTAACAACAAAGAACAGACTATTAGTACCATCTCTTGGAAAAACTGATCACTACGAGAATAAATTCTGTGTACTCTCCTGCCATCTTTTCTCTTTCCTCTTAACACTTACCAGGAATTTTTTTTTTCAATACACAAAACCTTTGAGCATATCATGGTGACATTAATAGTGACAATAGTAATTCTGATACCTTTGACTGAGTATAACAAACTAGTAATAATAGCAGTAACAATAATAATAGTTTCCAGTTTAGTTTTAAACTGTAATAGTACTTCCCTATACGTCATCTCGTAAATCCTCACAGCAGTTCAGTAAGAGAACTGAGGCTCAGTAAGTTATCCACACACCCAAAGTCACACCTCTACTAAGTAAAGGAGTTGAAGAAGTTACCCCCTCCACTGTCCCAACAAAGAATACAACTGAAACTATATTATAAAATTTTCTGAAAAGCTAACACTTTGGTTTGGCTTACACAGTGCAAGGAAGAGCATTTCTTACGTTGTAAAATTAATAGTAAGTTCTCAGCAATATGTAAAGAATGAGTAAATGAAGTAAATAATGAATCAAATCATCCAATTACTGCAACTATACCTTTGACGAGTTTCTAGGGATTTGAGTTTCTTGTTCAGAAAAGTACACGAAGATCTGGAAAAGAGAACATTACACAGAATCTAAAGAACAAAGTATCTTCATAAAATATTTAATTCTTTATTCAAATAGACATAAAAAAGGAGTTTGGAAATAAAAAAATAATTTAGTTACACAAAAGTTTTTGGTTTTTACTCATACTACTCAAATAGGAAAGATTTTCTACTTTTAGAAAATGCTAAACATAATTTTTTCCACAAAGAATAGTTTAAGTTCATAAAATAAGACACAAATATAACAACTTAAATAATTATATAGACTCTGACCTTAAAAACACTGTTTTACACTCATAATATTTTAGAATATTAGTTGAGGGATTAGGGTAGAAAATTAAGACTATGTCTTTTATTTCCTTGGTTGGGACTTTGAGAGATTAATATCTTGCTTTATGAATTAAATATTATCACATATAAATATCATATTTAAAATGTGGAAATATCTTTTTAAACAGAAAAAGTTGGTGCCACTGTAAAGTAAACACACTGATGATGCTGACAAATCAATGTAGAAAGCTGGTGTTTAGCTGCCAATTTTTCCCAAGGATAGGAAATTTGAGTTCCATTTTTATTCCTAATAGTACATGCTTAGATTTAATGCTGAATGAGGCACGATAGAAGGGCTCTGTGAAGGATGAAAGATAAATGCTAATTGACCTGAACTGGTCTGATGTTCTTCATTAGTGCTAAATATTCCTGAATCACCACTGCCTACAGATGCAAGACACAAAATCCCACAATCTCGTTTTGCATATTTAGTAGCATATGGAGTCTTGTCAGGTGGCCAAGAACTTTCTCATCCACTTCATTCTGAAGCCAGGGTGTTGCCCCTAATATAATACCTTGAACTGATTCTATTTTGGGTGTAATCTGCCTTAGTTGCTATTAAGATATTGAATTTTATGAAACAGCTGTTTAATACCATGTGTGAATTAATGGGAACCATCATGTGGGGTAGAACAGGCATAAAAAATTCAAAAACAGCTTATTTTAAAGCCAATTTCTTAATTAATGGTGTTTCAGAATTTTTCTAGAGTTTCTAAAGTGAAATTCTCCAAGAAGACTTTGAATTACAAAGTAGACTATGGAAATTTGTTACCAAAATTAAGGAACAATACTCTGTAGAGAAACTTGCTATGCTTATTGCCCAAGAAATAAATGTTAAGGTCCTTTAGCCCTTTCCTTTTATCCAGAATGAGTACAGTTGGTGGAAGTATCAAATTCTTGAAGAAATTTTGGTAATGATATACACAGAGTTATGGAGATAGATTTTGCCAACAGTTGTAATTGGGGGGGGGGGCTTTCTTGCAGAATATGTCATAGGATTACTTTGGGTACTTCCATGGACCTGTGAACAAAAAATACTGCAAACCATACCAGTAAACAAAGAATGCTGAAGCCATCAAGTCATCAGCCGCTGCAGCCACCCCCCAGTGAAGACAAGCCTGCAGCCCGGCCTCTGCAGCCACTCACAGTGGTGCACCATGAGGGGACTCAGAACAAGAAAGGACAGGACACTGGCCCTAGATAGCTAGGTGCTTTTCAAAGGAATGAATTCAATGAGCCCAAATGTTTGCTTCCTCCCATATGCAGAAAAGTGCTAAATTCTTTAACTTGAGATGCCTGGTTTTCTTTAGTTAACAAGTAATCTTTAATGTTCCGACTACCTGGTCTTTGCTGTAAATCTCTTGTATATCCTAGCTCCTCCCCTACCTCTTCAGAGCAGCCCCTCTGAGCCATCTGAGGGGCTGTCATCCTGGGCTGAGTCCTCAGAACTGTCCACTAAATAAAACATAACTCTCAACTTTTAGGTTGTGCATTTATTTCAGTCGACAGAACCAAATTTGACATCTTAAAATGGCCAGGAAAATGCCCCAGAAATGTGGGGGCAGATTCCTATGGAAATACTGTTTGTTGCGGGGAAGGAATGAACTATTACCAAATGTTTAAGACCTTTTTTATACCAGAACCCCTACAGATCTATTTAGATATTACAATTTCTGCTAGGATTACAGAGAGTTCTTTAAGGTCCCAGGGACAAATTAAAAGATGTGAGGATTTTATTCACAACTGGACACCTTGAGGGAAAATTACTATGTGAAAATCTCAGAGAATTAAGCCTGTGAGAGTATTTTTACCCCCTGGATCTAGGCAATCTAGACTGTACAGTTGGTGGGTGAGAGACAAAGTAATATTGAATTAATGGAGTAATCATGGCAAGATATCTTCTGATCCTGTAGTATTTAGAAATCAATTATAGTTCACAAGGACACCTTCCAGAAAAAAATATCCAAACTCTTCTTGTCGAAATTTTGGAGACCATTAAATTTTCTCCTAGACTGGTCTTAAGGAAAGTTGTCTTGAATACGCATTTTGCTACTGCATGGAGAAATTCACATTCACACTTACTTGCCATTTAATCCAGGCCAAACACAGCATTCTTGGGTGAGAACTGACTCTGATCCAGAGAAAGAGTATCTAAGGACTTCATTGTATTTAAAATGTAAAGACATTAACAGAGTCATCATTGTGTTTAAAATGTAAAAATGTTAACAGAGTCATAAGATCGCCTAGGAGAAACCAAGTATACTAGTTACTGTAAGTTAGTCTTAGGTAGTTCACTTGAAAGGCTGGAGCTGCCTGTTAAAATCTGTTTTAATTTTTGTGATTAAAACAAATGAGATAACAGCGCTTATATACTGAACAATTTAAAAATACCAATTTTCTAGATTAAAGCAGTGCCTAATAACACATACATTGGAAACACTGGCAACTGAACACTAGCTATCCATAGTCATTTGTCATATCAACACAATATTTATTTTACAGGGACAGAAAATCTTAGAAATTAGCCATCTTTTTGTTTGAAATGATAGTCCCTTATTTTAATTGAATGTTTATACTGGTTATGCAAAAAACAAATATCAATATATAAAAATGACAGTACACTTTCTAGTAGTGACCAAAAATGCAGAAATTATAATGAAAAAGAACATGGATTTGAATATATGACATTTAAAGGTAGTACATTGACAAAATAAAATATGCATATTTATTTCTCAATTCAACATTTTAAAATCATTTTACTATGTTTTCTAATGCATTTTAGAATTTATTAGAAAAAAATCCCTCTATAAGTTATGTGTAAGGTGTAAGATAAGGATCCTACTGTTGTGTTTTTTTTTCCTATTGGTAGCTAGAATGCTATATGTAAATACAAATTTACATGAAAAGGTAAATCCCACATTTTTCAAAGTCCTATTGATGCCAGTTTTAAATGTTGTCTTAATCCTATAATAAATACACAGGTACTCTGGGTCTGTTCATAGACTTTCTATTCTGGTCCTGTGTTGACTATGTGCTTCTGATGTTTTGACATCTGGGGCCTTGATGACTCTGAGGGGACTGCCCCTCCCAAGATTAGCCAGTTCCCAGAGATAGTAAATGACTTGCCTGGGAGCATGCCTTTCCCAGCAAACCAACCAATTCAGAGACCACCACCCAACTTCTGCTACTGGGCTCTTACACTTTGGGCCACTGTTTCCCTGCCCTAATTATCCCAAGGCTAGACGACAGCATCCTGCAGCTGGCTGAAATTACTCAAACTAGCCAATCACAAGCCTGCTTACTCCACGCCTTCCCAGGAATCCACAGTAAAGTCTCTCGCTAGGATGTTCCTCCACACCTTCTGCCTCTTACCTGACCCTGCTGTTTCCCCATGTGGCCCCGCATGGCATGGCCTGACCCTTTCTCTTGGGAACTGTGAGGCACAAATTATCTTTTCAATGCTTGTCATCTACTGATCTTTTGGCCTCACCATACCTTAATAATAATAAAACTTTCATTTTAAAACAGCTTCATTGATCTGTCATTCTAACCTCGTTCTTACAAATACTTTTTTGTGTATTATTTTGTAACACTCTCAAATATTTTGTAACACAGAAGCCAATCTCACTATTTTTTGAATCTCATATTAAAATGGTCGGCTGAATTAAGATCTAAGTTAACATGAGCATGCTCCAAGAAAGCCTCTTCAAATATATCCTACATAGAGTCAATGTAGGAAATGCTACATTTAATTTTTACAACTATCCATAATAATAGAAACCAGAATGGTGAAGAAAATAAGTATAAAACTAGATGTCAGAAGATTGAATTTTGGTCCCAAATCTGGTAAGTAAGTTATTACTTTAGAAACACCACGAAGTTTTCTCAGCCTCTTGTCTGTCATACTATAAAGAGGATGAGTTCCTTTCCCTGTTAAAATTCCCCCACCTGTCATCCTAATGCATCCATCAAATGCCCATGTCATGTGGGGCAGGGTCTCGCACAGAGAAGGTGCCGCACTTGAGTTTGTAGGAACGAACTGCTGATCTCCATCCACCTCATCATACTCATCACACACAGTTCTTTCTGTGCACTTTTATTTTCAATGTGTGCTTTTTCAGCATCCTTTCATCCTCATTAAGATCATCTGTGTTTCCTTCTGTTCCCTTACTGAAGTTAAATCATTTCCCCGACTCCAAAATGTTTTTGTTATTAAACTATGACGTTCAAGACAAGTTCATTTTCATTACAGTAACTGCTTTGATCATTATAATGTAGACTTAATTTAATAACGTCCTAGCTGAAAAAAGTTTTATTTTATCCTGACTCACGCATAAAATTGTTTAGTCAACATACAGTAATGTTACAGACTTCATGCAAATCAACTGAAAATACTGTAATATATATATCTGAACATCTATGAATATTCAAAAGAATGAGGAATTTTTATATATTACCTAATACTTAAAATATCTATATTCATGAGAAAAGAAGCAGGGGAATCTTATCACTGTCAACAATTTATTCTATATGATGAATCTTGTGACAAACTTGACTATGAAAAATATACTATCATATATCAGGGATAATTTTGCTTTTCCCTGAAATTAAGAAACTAAATTATTGATAAAGAAAGACAATATGCAAGATCACTCTCTTCATTGAACAATCAATATTTTTTTCAAACTCATTAAAGTTCTAAGGAATATATGTTCTGACTAAGGCAAACTTCTAGTCTTTTGCTCTGAATCTGCAAAAAGACAGGATCCTTCTTGTGACATGTTTTTGTTTTGTGGATTTATATTTTTAACCAAGTGATAATTGCTCAAAATCTAAAGTGAGGCTTAAAAGATTTCAGAACTCCCGCAGAATTTAAAATACTGTGCTGTTGAAGCACTGGGTAAGAACATAGGTAATATGTTTTCTATAGATATTTCTGTCTTAATAAGCTTTGCTTTCATATTAAAACTCAGCAAGAAAATAAAGATAGGGAAGGTATACATTACACATACTTTGCTTCCACAGTGCTTGTCATAGTCCATTTGGGCTGCTATAACAAAATGTCTTATACTGGGCAGCTTATATTTCTCACAGTTCTGGTGGGTGGGAAGTGTAAGATCAAGGCACTGGCAACTTCGATGTCTGGTGAATGCCTGCTTCCTGGTTCATAGACAGCCCTCTTACTGCGTCTTTGAGAAGTGGAAGAGGGAGGGAGGCTTCTCTTTTATAAGTGATACAATCACCTCCCACAGACCTCATCTCTAAATATCATTACATTGGGGGTGGGTTCAATGTATGAATTTTGAGGGGACAAACCCATTCAGTCGATAGCAATGTTGTATCCGATACTCAAAAAATGTACAAGCAGAGTCTATACGTGAAGTAACAGTACCATTAAAAAGTGAATAAGCTTAGAGCTAAATGAATAGCAAATATCCCTGTTTATTGAAATATGGATGGGAAAAAAATATATTAAGGCTTGGTCTGGAGAAGGCACCACACAGTATTGTAATGCTTCAGAAAAATATAACTATTATATATTTGATTTATTACACTGTGTATACTGTAATATTTGACAGCATCAAAAAAGCTACTTTAAAGATATCAAACAATATTACAACGTATTAAGCATCACCATACATATACAAACTGCTGAGAGCTGGGAATTAGCTGCACTTTTCCTATTCATAGGAAAGTGAAACTAATCCCATTAAATGTCCTGAGATGCTACTCACTTACTGCTTTTTCTTTTGTAATGTTTACTAATAATAAAGAGATTAGTAGTTACCACTTAGTAGATGCCTGTGGCATACTTTCAACATATTTTTTAGTAAATAAAATTTTACTTTAATTGCTATGTTTTCCTACAATTGATTGTCTGTTTAAGTAGTCTGCTACTTAAAAAAATCATGCCCATTTTGAAAGCTATAGTAGTTGCAACCATCAGGCACCACCCAACAGGACAAACCTATGTGTTGTAGGTATCATTATCTCCATTTTACAGGGTATTGATTGCAGCTTAAAACCATGATTCTGGTGGACCTTGTCACACACTGCTTAGATCCCACAATTTTGGGAGTGCTAGTGGAAGACAGCCTTGAGCTGAGAGCCCTTCGAGGACTTTTTCAGCTGCAGAGAGCTTCTCATGCAAGGTCATGCCCCTTTCCTCAGTGGTCCTCACCCAATTACTGATGCACACAGGAGTATCAAGACCTGCCCATCACTGAGGAGCCTTTTGAGCTCCAGAGGACCGCCTGTGTTCATCTGGGCAGATGGGCATCTTAACTGGGCCTCTCCCTTCTGCCCTCTCTGGTTCCCTTTCTCTCTCTTCCACAAGTGTTGGTTCCAAGGCACACCTAGATGCTAGACTTTCTCATAGTCTGTTTTCTGAGCAATCCATCCTGCAGCTGGTTACTTATTGCCCAAGGTTTTTAGATAGTCGGTCATGAGGATAGGATTTGAACTCAGGTTTACATAGCTCTAGGTCTGCTCCTCTTCTACACTATACTTACAGCCTTCTTATCCTACAAAGCATAATTCTGTTTCATTGACTCTTCCAGTTATTTTCAAATTCTGTTTATCAAGTATTCCAGTGGATGAATAAATTTTCATGGACTTCGTCACAAATTATCACACAACTGCCTAATTATAGGCATATGGCAATTTCAGTACTAATTAAATTATTGTTTCCTCATAGTCCCATTTCTAATTAGCCTCCTTATTTCTTTGAAGCTTTATTTTAGTTTACAAGTGGCTAAATTGTATGACTGTTCTAATTGTGCACACAAATTTAGTGTGGTCTAAAATGATGACCCCAAAATATGCTTTTAAATACATCAAACACATTCTATAGACATTTATTTTATCATTTGTACCGGTTCAGATTTACTTGAAAAGTATCTGGCATACTTGAACAACTGGATTTGTATTATCTGTAGCCTGACAGCTCTCAAAATAAGGTTTTAAATATAAAAGCAATTTCTAAGCTTTCAGCAAGATCATAACAATAGATCCATTTGCTTGTGGAATTAGCATCATACCTCAGTGCTATCAGTATGTCTGTGTAGGTTAGCAAAAACATATCTTGACTGCAATGCATGTTCCACATCTCAAAATGACTGTTACTTTGCATGCATCGTGACTAATGAGCACACGCCTTTTTGCAAAGAGCATTGTTTCGGAGGAAATAAACTGTCGTTAGTAATGTGTGTTGATTGTTTAGATCCCCTATTCAATGAAAAACATCAATGGCTTTTATTTGTTATTTGTATTTGGTAGAAAATAACCCCAGAATCCAGTTTCCCAGATTTATTTCCCAGAAACAGCATTCTCTGGGAATGCGGTAGAATCTACATGGCTAAGTGCCCTGTGATCTGGGAAGTATTTTACCAGAGCTGCTGCTGCTGCTGCTTTTACAGGGAAGGGGCGGGGAAATTCTTTTAAATTAATTCTTTGGGCTGTTCTGAACCCAGACCTCAGCCCACCTTCAGATGTGCACCTCTGTCCTGGACACTAGAAGGGCTGTTTGAGTTTGGACTCAGCTGTCAGCCTCTCCCACTGGTGTCATCTCTTTCTCTTTTTCTCTTTCTTTTTCTTTTCTTTCCTTTTTTTTTTTTTTCTTTTTTTTCCTTCTCCTTTCAAAGCCCCATTGTTGCAGAAGCTCAGCAATGGGCAGGGACCAAGGAACTCTTTGAAAGGAGACCTTGCTCTACTTTGCCATGGGGCTGAGCGGCACTAAGCAAAACCCACCCCACATCTGTCTAAATCACACTGAAGCGAATGAACTTTTAAACAAATGAGTTGCGTGTTTTTCTCTAATGCTTATTACTAGCTGTGCAGTGAGGCTGCACCGATTTCAAAGGCTTTTCAGTTCCTGCACAGAACTGAGAGACTGTAGCAACGGTTCTTTGAAGAGAAAACACCACTGTTGGGACAGGCGTGCAGCTTGGGCTTGGCTCAAAGACCTCCAAAAGTGACAGGGAACAGCAGAGGGGATGGTGCTGGCTACAAGCAGCTCAAGAAATTAATATAAAAAAGGCTTTCCTCTGTCCCCTACTGCAAATATTTTCTTTTGCAGGAGGAATCCTTGGAACTTGTCATACATATGAATTCTCTTTTAACTCCAAGGGGCTAACTTTCAAACCTGCCTTTTGGCATCACTCTGGATTTTAGACATCTTAATAACTACCTTTGATTGAAAAACAACAACAACTTTTGCAGCAGCTAAGCCTCTCTATTTTTTGCTTTTCCTGATTTGACATTTTTTTACGCATTTCTAGGAGAGGTTCATTTATTTTTATTTTATTTTTTCATTCTCCATACACGGATTCCTAAAAGAATCAGGTATAATTTTTTTTTTTATCAAGTTAGGGATAAAAACTAAATAAAACATTTAGTGTCTTTCACATGAAAGGAATTCACAGTATAACCTTCAATCAACAGGATTTTGGAGAGTGCTTTGGTATGTTAATTGGAAATCATTCTAATCTGTTCAACCACAGAATTTCTATTAGGTGGCCTTGATTAGGACAGTTCAAATTACGCTCTACCTGAAAGTGGTGAAGCTTTATTTCTTCAAGAATATCTTATGATTTGGACTTTTCGCTCATTTTGCCAAACCATTACCTCTATGATCCAAATTAGTGAGGTTTAATGTTGAAATTTAGGATAATTCAGAAATTCTGGGCAGAACAGAAAAAAAACAAAACAAAACAACTTCAAAGAAAAGTAGAAAAAAACTTTGTTATTTAAATATTTCTAAAACTGTGGCTACTGCCCAGTGTCTCATGGAAATCCTGGGAACCCAAAAATATCATTTCATATTATGGAGAATATTCATAAAGATGCTAAGTCTTTGTAAAGGAATTCAGCATGGAGTTACAAAATGAATTAATTTGTAAAATCAGATAGACTTGATTTTATTACTAGCTCTGTCAGTTTAGAAGAAGGGGATCTTGGTCAATTTTCTCAAATTTTTTGAGTTGTGAATTTTTCATGTGTAAAGTGGGAGAAAGATTGATGAAGGAAAATGTGAAAATAATTTACTAGGTAGTATATAATCAGTAAATATTACTGCTCCATTTCCCCTTTTTAATTAAACACGTTAAAATTAGAGTTCAAATGTATTTCACTTAAATTCTCAAAAAGTGTTTGTGAGTGACATTTTATTACATAACCTCTATTCAACTTCTTAAAAAATTGTTCCTGATGGTCAGATAAATTGTGATTATTATGTTATTATATCACACAAATCATTTTTTGCAACTTTGAAAATCAATTCTATTGAGGTATAATTTACATAAAATAAGTGTGCAGTTTGATGAGTTTTGACATACACACACACACACACACACACACACACATACCAAGTAATTAACCCCTCAAACCAAGATACAAAACATTTCCAGTACCCCTCAAATTCCCTCATGCCCTTTCTCAGTCAATACTTTACCTCATAATAGACTGAATGTGAATTTGTATTGCTTCCACATCGGGACTTTTATGAATAAAAGGGCTCTGAAAACTTTGGTACAGGAGTTTCATTTGCTCTATGTCCTAACGGACAAGTGTTGTCAGTCCTGTCGGTGTCTGGTGGTGTCTTACTGTGATTTTAATCTGCATTTCCCCGCAATGATGTTGCGTATCTTTTCAAACTCTTAGTAACCCTTCATAACTACTCTTTTGTGACTTGTCTGTTGAAATATTTTTGTCCACGTTTTAATTGGGTTTTTCACTTTTTGAATTTTAAATTTATTTATATAGTCTAGATACAAATCCTTTTTGTCAGACATACATACTGTAAATATTTATCCTAGTATTTGACTTACCTTTTCACTCACCTAGCACTTTTTCATGTAGAGCAGAAGTTTTGAAATTTTATAGTCTAATTTATCTTTTCCTTCCTTTCATGATTAGTGATCTGTGTGTCCTGTGAAATCTTTGTCTAGACCAAGGTTGTGTAGATATTCCTCTGTTTTCTTCTAGAAATTTTATAGCTTTAGTTTCACTTTCATGTATGTGATAAATTGTAAGTTTATTTTTGTGCGTGGTATCTTTGAGGTTGTTTTGTTTTCATGTGGATATCCCATTATTTAACTGTTTTTTGGAAGATTATTCTTTCTCCATTAAATTACCTCAGCACATTTATGGAAAATCAATTGACCACACATGTGTGGCTCTATTTCTGGACACACTATTTTGTCCCATTAATTCCTATTCACCTCCTTGATTAGTGTAGCTTCACAGTAAGTCTTGAAATCAGGTACAAGACGTTCTCCAATTATGTTATTTTTGTTTAAATCATTTTGGCTATTTTTCCTTGCTTTTCAATATAAATTTTATAATTACCTTATCATTTGCTACAGATAAGTGTGCTAGGATTTTTTTTTAAGTATACTTGATGTGCAATATTATGTAAGTTACAGGTGTACAATATAGTGATTTTATAATTTTTAAAGGTTATACTCCATTGTATTTATTACAAAATACTGGCTATATTCCCTGTATTGTACAATATATACTTCCACTTATTTTATACCTTTTGTACCTTTTAATCCTCGACCCTTATATTGCCTCTCCCATCCTCCTTCTCCCCACTGGTAACCACTAGTTTGTTTTCTATATTGGTGAGTCTGTTTCCACTATGTTGTACTCACTATTTGGTTTTATTTTTTAGATTCCACGTATAAGTGATACTATACAGTATTCGTCTTTGTCTGATTTATTTCACTTAGCATAACACCCTCTGAGTCCATCCATAGTGTTGCAAATGGCAACTTTTCATTCTTTTTGATGGCTGAGTAGTATCCCATTGTATATTCTATTGTATATATACACCATATTTTCTTTACCCATTTATCTGTTGAAGGACATGGGTTGCTTCTCTATCTTGCCAACTGTATAATGCTGCTACAAACATTAGGCTGCATGTATCTTTTCAAACTAGTGGGTTCTCTTCAGATACATACTCAGTAGTTCTATTTTTAGTTTTTTGAGAAACCTCTTACTGTTTTCCACAGTGGCTGCACCAATTTATATTCCCACCAACAGTGTATGAGGGTTCCCTTTTTGTTCACATCCTCATCAACATTTTGTTATTTGAGTTCTTTTTGATGATAGCCATTCTGATAGGTATGAAGTGATATCTAATTGTGGTTTTGATTTGCATCTCTCTGATGATTGCATTCCCTGATGTTGAGCATCTTTTCATGTGTCTGTTGACCACCTCCATGCGCTCTTTGGAAAAACGTCTATTCAGAAATTAAACAAATTGGTGGGGGGGGAGCAAATAGGAAGAAAATATAACAAATATGGACTACTCTTTTGAAAAGCTTGAGTTTATATTTTATAAAGGTTAAACAGATGAACTTCAGTGTAAAGATACTGGAGTTGGAATCTTGTTTCTCAGAAAAGATTGCCTTTGGGAAATCATGATACTCTTAAGAGTCAGTTACCCTGAATATAAAGTTCATTTTATGGAGTTACTCTGAGGCTTAAGAGAGAGGATATGTTAAAAGTAAAGAGCATGTGCCTGGCATGTGGTGATTATACAGTGATTAATATGCACAGATTTTATGGAAATTTTCTTTTTGTTTTGTTTTTATGTGTAATTTTTTGCTATTTATTTCATCTTGAATAACATATTTATTCAATTTTTTTTATGTTTACTTCTTCTAGACCTCAAATATGGAGGATTTGTTCATTGCATTTCTCAGATTATGGAACAGTATCTGTATTGTTCCACTTTATCTATTATTTACTTTTCTATTTATTATTGTTGAAGTTTATTTATTCTGTTTTACCACCATACCTCAATCCCTTTCTCCTCCTGTCACAAAAGAAAACCATTTTATGGTGCTTAATGTGTATGTTTCATGTTTGCATCCTAACAATAAGATTTCCTGTTGTTTTCTTTGCATATATTTTTAAGTTGTCTAATGGTTTCATGTAATGTGACAATGTTTCTTACCTTTTTCATGACACAGTACATTTTTAAAGATTTCCCTCTGTTGTATATAGTCACCATTGCCTTGATCAACAGTGTGTATCCATGGCATTTTACTTATTCTTATGCTGAGAGACACAGAGATTGCTTCTCAATTTGCCACTACAAATGACATTTTCATGAATATCTTGTACACGATCTGGGCTTGCACTGCATTTCTCTGGGATATGAATATTGTAAGTAAAGTTGCTCCAATCCTCACAGGGATGGTAATGCTTAATTTGCATTACCAGCATGTTCCATAGGCTGACAGTACTGATGTCTGCTCTCATCAGCACCTCCAGAGGGTTCCTTACTTTCTACCTCTCCACCAATATTTGGTGTTAGCCAATTTTTCAGTCAATTGATGTAAAAAAACATGTTGTTATTTCAATTTGCATAATCATAGAAATTTATAATGATTTTGAACATATCTTCATGAGATTCTTTGATGGTTTTTATTTTTAGAATTCATCAGCTTATAGACTTAGAATGAAAGTGAAAATTTGATAACTTGTTAAATGAAGATAACCAAGCCAATTCCCTAAATTCACTACATGCTTTAAATTACTTTCTTTTAAGTTCTTTTACTAAACTTCACTTCATGTATATATTTAAATCAGAGCACATTTAAGCTAAAAGTGATCTTTGCCACTTAGACCAAGTTTTTGGTTTTAAGTTTGGGGACAGTTTCAGATTTTGGAGAATTTTTGGAATCATAGTAAAAAACATATATAAAAAAATTTGGTTTGGGATGCAGTGTACTATCACTACTGATGTAATTATGCTCTAGTATTGATCAATTTTTTCCACTCCTGTCTAATCTATAAGTTACCCACTCCTTAGCAACTGGCCTACAATTGATTCTAGCTGGCCTCTTAATTCTCTCCCATGTCCTTGAACAAGTCTCACTTTTTCTAACCCTTCTTTTAAACAGCAATTTTAAAACAGACATCATCAAGACTCCATCTCTGTCACACTCTCATTTTGTTGAAAGCTATGTGCTTCTGAAGTGATTTTTTTGAAAGAGCTCTGACATTAGGTGGTCCCTTTGTCATAGAACTAAGGGGGCCATGGATAAAAATGCAAAGATGAATATACATACTTGCTGTTTTCTATTTATGGTAGTAGATTGAATTTCAATTTGGAGTGTAATTTACACCTTTCTAATTTATTGAAGCAAAACACCCCAAGCAACAAGGAAATCTGGTTTCCTTGATTTCTTGCTACTCTTCTGTCCAATTAGCTTTTTATTTATTTCTTCCCCATAGCCTAAACACAGCACAATTACTTAATTTTATTTTCTAACTCTATTTTCCTTTAGTAGACTCCAAGAAGGAAAATTTCTCACTCTGTATGTAGGATCCCTACATGCTTCTGATGGTTATTTGCTTGCCCCATATGATATATGTTTACAGTTCATATGCATTTAATATGTATTTAATTCTTCACCAGTATTATTAGCAAGATGTTCTCTGTAAATATTGATGATTCATTAGACATACAATTACAGCATTAGGCTTGTGGGTTTTGGATTCTTTTTTTAACTTTTTCTCTAAACAATAGAATGATAATTAATTGTGTAAGAAAAAAAATTAGGTCAGAATTTATTCCCTCCAGTATCCCTCCCTAACATCTCTTGGAGGGGTCCACCTCAATCTCATATAGATACCAAAATTCATTCTATATTGTTGACTGTGCTTATTGTGCTACTGCTTTGCATATTTCATAGATTTCCCATCAACTATTACTTACATTCCAAGTAGAATTACAAACAGTATAACCTTGCCATCATATAAATAGATGTGTCTCTCAAAGAAATAGCGTTCAAAGAATTGAAGTATTTCATCAGCAATAGAAATAGAGCACTAAATCTGTTTTTACTTTTTTACTACTACTTGAGGGTAAGAGGGATTAGTGAAAACCAAGATCTCAGCAAAGAACATAAATCCTTATTTTTTTTCTGTGATTTTATCTATGCTGTAAAATCATAAAATTCAGAGATATAGAAAGTTTGCTTCAAATATATATAGTTAGTCAACAGATTAGAACACAACTGAAGTAAATAAATTCTATGTAAAAATTTTCAGAACTCTCTGCCAACCCAAAGAATTTGGATCCAAAGAAAATGGATCTTTATAGAAACTTGATAGTTGAGGTCAGCTTGGATATGAGAAAAATGAGTGTGGTGCTGTTTAAGTCTTTAATAAACAGGTAGAAGATGAACTGCTTTCAATCCATAGCTTCATCACAAGTGAAAGCTCTACATTGTGCTACAGTACACTTCATTCAACACAATCATGAAGGTACCTAACTGAGACCAAACACTAACAGGACCCAAAGAAAGAGAAGTAGCATGATAACATACATATCCCATAACCATTTATTAATATATTGCAAGGAAATCACTTATTTTGTTTCTGTTCTCTATGGTGTTCTAGTAGAGAAAAATCACTAGGCCTCTTCTGTTATCAGGACTCTCAAAGAACCAAGTTTTGTTTTTGTTTTAGTATTTAACTGTATGTCTTTGAGATGGGTGTAAGACATAAGGAAGAACATTTAGTGTCAACTGGTCTTTGATAACCCAGATTTTATACATAAACATCCTTATATTTTATTCCAATGAAGGGAATTCTTTCTACCCTTCTGTATCAATATGGTTGCAATGAAAACTATGATGTTTGATGAGTTTTTATGACTTCCTAAACCCTTGTCTCAGCTGGTTCTTGAAGATTAAAAAAATAATTTCTGAAACAAAAGTAAAGACAAAAATATTTTTGTCCTCTTATAGAAAAAAACTCTTTAAGCAATTAAATTAAACTTTTTTGATGTGTCAAAATATACTGTTAAGGTGATATAGTCATTTTTGTATCCCTTAACTAGCTGATAATCTGCACTGCCATTGAGTTGTAGAAAATGTTGAAATGTTGTCAATATTTTGAAACCCAGAGACTGACTAGCCCCCAGAACATGTAATGGTGCAGGGAAGCCCTCTGGGTAAATATCTGTATCTGTGCTTCATCATTCAGACAATGTTGACAAGCTCATCGAAGCAGACATGTTTACTGCACTTAATGTGTTTGCATCTTTCCATCTCCATGTTCATTTGTATATTTCTTGATGATAACAGCTCCCATATGGGGAGTCTGGAATTCCACCATCACCTAGCAGTAATAAGGTATACTTCCCCCACCTTAGAGGGGTAATATCAGAGGAGGACTAGTCAAAAAATCAGAAATTTCACATTGTTTAGTGGTAATGAGGGCACAACACCACCCCTGAGGGCTAGTGGAGTGAGGTTAGTGGAAGTCAAGTGAGGAGGACAAAGTACTCCTACATCTTCCATCCAAGGAGGGACCAGTGGAGGTCTCGTGGGGAACATGAACTCCCACCCCTACTCTGCAGTAATTTTGACCCATTTCTAGAGTCTCAGAGGAGGCCACAAGGGGGACGTGTACTGTATTCATCATCACCTGGTAGTGGGAGGTTGCACCCTCTTCTTCCCTTTTTAGGTATCAGAGGAAGGCACCCAAAACTGGTTTAAATAAGATCTAGAATCTCATTACATAATACGTAAATGTTCAGGTTTCAATATGAAATTATTTGCCATGTGAGAACAAAGAAAATCTCAAACTAAATGAAAAAAGGGAATCAGTAGATGCCAAGACCAAAATGACAGAGATGTTAGAGTTACCTGACAAAGATTTAAAAGCATAAAATTCCTTCAGTAGACAATTACAAAGATGTTTGAAATAAATTTGAAAAATAGGAAATTTCTACAAATTGACATTTTAAAACTGAAAAACACAATAACTGAAATAAAACCTCAGTGGATGGACTCAAAAGCAGAGGAAAGGGGACAGAGGAAGAATCTGAGAATCAGAAGAACAATAGAGTTACCTAATCTGAAAGACAAAGAAAATATACTTTTTATAACATTTTTTGTTGATTTATAATCATTTTACAATGTTGTGTCAAATTCCAGTGTTCAGCACAATTTTTCAGTCATACATGGACATATACATACTCACTGTCACATTTTTTTTTCTCTGTGGGCTACCATAATAATTTGTGTATATTTCCCTGTGCTATACAGTATACTCTTGTTTATCTATTCTACAATTTTGAAATCCCATCTATCCCTTCCCACTCTCCTCCCTCCCTGGCAACCACAAGTCTGTATTCTCTGTCTATGAGTCTATTTCTGTCCTATATTCATGCTTTGTTTTTGTTTGTTTGTTTTTGTTTTTTAGATTCCACATATGAATGATCTCATATGGTATTTTTCTTTCTCTTTATGGCTTACTTCACTTAGAATGACATTCTCCAGGAGCATCCATGTTGCTGCAAATGGCATTATGTTGTCGGTTTTTATGGCTGAATAGTATTCCATTGTATAAATATACCACCTCTTCTTTATCCAGTCACCTGTTGATGGACATTTAGGCTGTTTCCATGTCTTGGCTATTGTAAATAGTGCTGCTATATGAACATTGGGGTGCAGGTGTCATCCTGAAGTAGGGTTCCTTCTGGATATATGCCCAGGAGTGGGATTCCTGGGTCATACGGTAAGTCTATTCCTAGTCTTTTGAGGAATCTCCACACTGTTTTCCATAGTGGCTGCACCAAACTGCATTCCCACCAGCAGTGTAGGAGGGTTCCCCTTTCTCCACAGCCTCTCCAGCATTTGTCATTTGTGGATTTTTGAATGACGGCCATTCTGACTGGTGTGACGTGATACCTCATTGTAGTTTTGATTTGCATTTCTCTGATGATTAGTGATATTGAGCATTTTTTTATGTGCCTTTTGATCATTTGTATGTCTTCCTTGGAGAACTGCTTGTTTACGTCTTCTGCCCAGTTTTGGATTGGGTTGTTTATTTTTTTCTTATTGAGTTGTATGAGCTGCTTATATATTCTGGACATCAAGCCTTTGTCAGTTTCATTTGCAAAAATTTTCTCCCATTCCGTAGGTTGTCTTTTTGTTTTACTTATGGTTTCCTTTGCTGTGCAGAAGTTTTTAAGTTTCACTAGGTCCCATTTGTTTATTCTTGCATTTATTTCTTCTAGGAGAAAATTTTTGAAATGTATGTCAGATAATGTTTTGCCTATGTTTTCCTCTAGGAGGTTTATTGTATCTTGTCTTATGTTTAAGTTTTTGATCCATTTTGAGTTGATTTTTGTATACGGTGTAAGGGAGTGTTCTAGCTTCATTGCTTTACATGATGCTGTCCAGTTTTCCCAACACCATTTGCTGAAGAGACTGTCTTTATTCCATTGTATTTTCTTGCCTCCTTTGTCGAAGATTAGTTGACCAAAAGTTTGTGGGTTCATTTCTGGGCTCTCTATTCTGTTCCATTGGTCTATATGTCTGTTTTGGTACCAATACCATGCTGTCTTGATGACTGTAGCTCCATAGTATTGTCTGAAGCCTGGGAGAGTTATTCCTCCAGCCTCTTTCTTTCTCTTAAATAATGCTTTGGCAATTCTAGGTCTTTGATGGTTCCATATAAATTTTATTATGATTTGTTCTAGTTCTGTGAAATATGTCCTGGGTAATTTGATAGGGATTGCATTAAATCTGTAGATTACCTTGGGCAGTGTGACCATTTTAATAATATTGATTCTTCCAATCCAAGAGCATGGGATATCAACAAAGAAAATATACTTTTAAAAAATGAACAGAGCCACAGGGATCGTGATACACTCTTGATAGAAGAGTTAACATTTGTGTTGCTAGAGTCCAGGTGGAAAAGAGAAAAAGGAAAGGGATGAAAATGTAGTTGAAGAAATAATGGCTGAAAAAGTTCCCAAATTTGACAAGAGACATTCACTTATAGATTCAAGAAGTTCAGCTAAAGATGATAACCCCCAAATTCAAAATAAGACACACTATAGTTAAGTTTCTGAAAACTAAATCTAAAGAAAACATTTGAAAACATGAAGAGAGAAATGATACCTTATCTACAGAAGCAGAACAACTTTGGGTGACAGCAGTTTTCTTATTAGAAACTATGGAAGCTTCATGGAGGTGGTGCAATATTTTTCAAGTGCTGAAAGAAAACTGTCAGGTAGGTATCATATTCATTGATAATATCCTTCAGAAATGCACTGAATATCTAGACAAAGGAAAACTAAAAGAGCTTCAGACCTACACTAATAGAAGGGCTAAAGGAAATTCTATAAACAGAAAAGTGATAAAGAAATCGGGGAACTCATAAAGGAAGAAAGAACACAGTAAGAAAAATATGGGTGTATATAATAAACTTTCCCTCTCCTCTTGAGTTTTCTAAATTATGTTTGATGGTTGGAACAAAAATTATAATACTGCTTGATGTGACTCCAAATGTATGTAGAGGACATATTTAAGACAATTATATAACAAATGGAGAAGGATAAAGGGATGTAAAGGAAGGTAAGGATTCTACATTTCACAATAGCTGGTAAAATGACACCACCAGGAATCTATAAATTATGTGTATATAATAAAATATCTTGAGAGCCACTGAAACTACTACAAAGAAATATATTCAAAAATATACATAAATCAAATTGGAATCCTAGAAAAATTTTAAACACCCCATAGAAAGAAAGGAAAAGAAAAAAGAGAAATGAAAAATAGAGAGAACAAAAAGAAAACAAAAAAATAAAATATAGACTGAAGCATTAATACATTAATAACTAAGTCAAACATAAGTGACCTAAATGTATCAATTAAAAGACAGAGTTTGGCTGAATTTATTTAAAATTATGATGTAACTACTTAATGTCTACAAGAAACTCACTTAAATATAACCAAATAGGCAAGTTAAAGAAAAAAGATGGTAAAAGTCACTTCAGGCAAACATTAATCAAAAGGTAGTATGAATGACTATATTAAAATTAATAGAGATGGGCAGAGATCTTACACAATATTAAGGACAATCCATCATGAAGAGCAGTAATCATAAATGTATATATACCCAGAACAGAGCTGCAAAGTATATGAAGTAAAAACTGATAGAATTGAAAAGAGAAATAGATAAATTCACAATTATAGTTAAAAACTTCACAATCTCTCTCTCAACAGTTGATAGAACAACTAGATAGAAAATCAGCAAGAGAGAAACTCAACAACATTATCAAGCAACAGTATCTAATTGCTGGTGCCAGCACTGTCCTCCAACAATAGCAGAATACATATTCTTTAATGGTGCTCATGGAACATATACCAAAATAGTCCACGCGCTGGCTGTAAAACAAACCCCAACAAATTTAAAATACTTGAAATCATACAGAATGTGTTCACTGGCCACAAATGAACCAAACTAGAAATCAATAATCGAAGTATAATGAAAATATCCACACACTTACAAACTAACCGATGCAATGGATCAAAGAGAGAGCAACAATTTAAAAGATACATTGAACTGAATGAAAATGAAAATACAATGTTTTAACAGTTGTGGGACACAGATAAAGCAGTACTCAGAGGGAAATTTATATTACCATGTTCACATAATAGAAAACCTTATAATCTAAACTCCTACCTCAAGAATCTAGAAAAACAAAAGCAAAATCAACCCAAAGCAAAACCAGCCATGCCTAGTGTCATTTAACATGGACATATGCCAAAAGTAAGTATTGTCTTAATTATAATGTGTAAGTGTTTCCTCTGCTGAAGAGTTTGATTCTTACCAAACATATCTAATAATTGGAGGAAAACAACCAGTTTGCATCATCAACGTACAATTAGCTCACACACATTTTCTTCTTGCCTTTTCAGTGTGAAAATGTTTTCAAAACAACAACAATGTACACATACTTTCACTACAAATGTACTTGCCTATTCGATTAGTAAAATACATTTTGAACATGCACTATAAATTTAGGTAGAAAAATAACCATTGTATTTAGAGTCCTTTAGTTAAGGGATAATAAGAAAAAAAAGTCAGTGATTCTAGAAGTACATCATGTTAACCAAGTGATGACAAGTTAAACACTGAAGTCTCATACTGTGTAATAAATTAATTTCATTTTAGCAAATCCTGAAAATAGCATGTGCTAATGTCCTTAAAAATAAAAATGAAGGTATTAGCCCACATTTTAAAACTTTATGTCAAATTAAGCCACTCTAGATTAGAATTTCTGTGATTACATGCTTATCTCCTTTACTGTTTCAAAAGCAATGTTATTGCACAAAGGAAATTTTTCTTTGAATATTTGAAAAACAATATGGTATTCACAGTGCCTTCAAAATTATCCTTTTGTCTCTGATTGGGGTATATGCCAAAGAAAATTAAAGCAAGAAAGTAAGTGAATCCACAATGGACAAAATAATTTGGTTAAGATCATAATTTGGGTTAGATCAATTACGTCCCATTGAAGACCGTAAGACAATGGTAAAGCTATTTACATTTTAGCATTGTTGAAACATTCTTTTTTGCTTTTCATTGGAGCCTAGAAAAAATTATGTAATTATTAAGTATAATGACCCTTTTTAAAAAGGAGATTGCTTCATACGATCAAAAGACAGGCTGCCAAATTTATCCATGTTCTTTCCATTTTCTTTTTCTCCATAAAGCAAAAAATAATTGCTTTCTGTTTATTCTTTGCCTATTCTATGAAACTTATTTTGAAGGTAGTCATACAAAATGCTGACATGGACAATAAGAGGTACTTTGTAGACTAGGTGTTATTTAATTAAATATAAAAAGCAAATTTAAAATAATACTAGGCTCACAATAATGAGACAGCTCTAATTGAAGGCCACTAGAGTGCTTTTAGCACACCCCTCAGCATCAGGCGGTCATGGAGAGTAGCTGTTCCTTCACAAACCATCATTCATCAGCACCGCCTTATCCTCTTATCCTGAGAGATATATTCAGTATCATTATAGCTTCCATGTTCCATTTCTCTTTGATTGGCTAGGCTCCTCTCAAAGGTCTGAAATGAGGGTTTCTTTTAAACACACACACACACACACACACACACATATATTTAATTTATATATTTATATGTATCTTTAAAGATGTAGAAGAGCCAGAGAGAATATTACAATCCCAAATTGTATCGTTCATTAAGACAGTAAAATACAATGAGGGTATTCTTGAATCACCATCACTAAATTATTAGCTGAATATTACAGGAACAATAGAGCAGAGCACTGAGGTTATTGAACAGAATAGATATAGGTTATCTGTTTAACAGTAAAATCAAAATTTTATTTAAAATTAAAGCACTGTATCAATTCCCTTCTTTTACCAAATTCTACTATATCCTCTTCTCTGTTTTCTTGAGTTATATTTGTCAGCATAATGATGTATTTAACACCAAATTTAGAAATCTTTGAATTATGCTGTCTTGAGTACTAGTATCTCACAGTTTGCATTTAGATACTACTGTTAACCAAAGAGTTATTGATCTATGATAGGTATTAATTCAGTGATCAACATAAATGTGCTAAATAGAGCTATAACTACATAGCTAAGTGATTGTTTCATCTTGAAAAGATTTTCAAACTATTTTAGTAGTATGACTGAGGAACAGCACCAAAATACCTCCAAACTAGCACCCTGGGATGTTAATAAATGTAAAGGTTTAAAGGATTCTATAGGCAAGTAAGTTAAGCAAATATAAAATAAAATAATTTTCTATTTGTTTTACTCTAGGGTGTCTTAGAATTTTCACTAATTGATGAGCATATTAAGTGGGGCACCCTTTTGTGAATACTCATCTTTCCATGGGATTAGTGGAAAGAAGAGTTCTCTATATAAGGAAACATAAGTAATATTCTCTTTTCTAATAGATGTAAACAAAATTGTCTGACAAAGTCGTGTGGCCCAGGTACATAAGAATAATGCATTTATAAGAATCATCTGATGCCCATTTTTCATTTGTTGTGATATTTGATCCAAACTATTTCATGTCCCCCATTTAACTTTTGAATAAAAAATTAAAGCTAAAAGCAGCTCTCGTACAGGAGAAGAGCTGCAGAGGGCCAGAGCTAAGCCAGTAGGCTCTATTTTTGAAGCAGCCTTTTATTTCTGCATCTCTGATATCCCAGGCATAGCTTTCAAAAACACTTCTCTTGTGACTAGGTTGCTTTTATCTTTCCCATTTTATTAAAGGAGTTAAATGGAAGGTATTCTGAAACTCCAATTTAGCTTTTATTTTTCAATAAAAATGACAGTCGAAAAACAGTGTAACCACAGGAGAGGCAGGGCAACCTGGCACAGAGGGGGTGGATGCCCGCTGAGATGGGACTACAAAGTGTTTGGATAACACACTCACCAGGCTTTCTAAATACCTTGGTGAGACACTGTAAGAGGAGGGCAAATAATGGTCTTCATCTTTGAATTCACCCCAGCTCTTTCTACTGTCATGAAATTTTTATTTAAAGAAATCTAAAAAAAAGGAGACCATTTGAATATGGTTCTTGAATACTCTAATGCACTTGTCTCGGTTTGATGTTCCTTTGTGCCATAAGTTAGAAAGTATATTTCTCATCTTCATTATAAGTCCAATAGCTAATCCCCTAGACATCTCCAACTAATCATAATGCTCCGTCGACAGTGTATACCTTTAGGTAATATGTACAAAATTTATACAGTGATGTCCTAAGTTGTGAATGTAAATAGCCCCCATAAATAATCTTCTAAAGTATCATTTTAGATTATCATATTTAGAAAAGACTTAAGTTTGACAAAAACTCCATAATCCTTGAATAATTTCTGAAAAATACCACAAGACATACGGTAATCCCAAACATACAGTAGATATAGAGAAGAAAGTGATGCATTTGGCTTATTTTATTTTTTTGCCAGCATCATGCTAACAATGGTCCTGTTCACTAATTTATTTTAAGGATGGTATGTGTACATGGATAACACTAACAGCTGGTTGATTACGGTATAGAAGTGTTCATACTGACTGAATCCAATATAACAATATAACAATCAAATATAACAAATTTTGTAAATACTGTCAGTCTCATTTTGCAAAATCCTAAATGAGAAAGGAATTCACATTTGTACTGACAAATGGAGACCTAGAGGTAAATGATAGAGGCTGAGATAAAATAAGGGGAGACACACAGAATCAAGCAACTCAGATCCTTGGGTCTCCTCTCCTAAAATGTAAATTCCATGATCTTAGGAGACCTGAATGTCCTGGGTGGAGATAGTCTGAACTGAGTCAAAGCTGAATAACCCTGGGGTTTGCAGTTGGGCCCCTCCAAACCTTTTTCACTTAAATGTGCCAAGTTAAAATATTAGTGAGAATGATTTTCTACAAAAAACATGAAATGAGACAGTTAAGTTTCTGAAATGTAATAAGGGCACCTTAACTGTCAGATATTAAAATGTGACGTGCAGGATAAAGCATCCTGTTTTCTCCTTGTTCACCTGGTTATCAGATTAATGCATTTTCCTCTCAATCCACTGCTACTAGTGGCTGCTATAGAAACATACATGTTTATCCAGCCCTCTCTTTACCAGTAGTTACAAGTTCATCAAAATAACTGGAAGGACTAGACAGAATTGGGCTGGGGGTATGGGAAGCTCCATGATAACAATGTCTGAATCTTCAAGATACCTCCCCCATCATTTTGACAGGTACATTTTTCTGCTTGTCCCTTGGTATCACTTTCAGCATATAGCAGATTACACAATAAATTTCACTTGCTAATTTTTTGTTTAATTTATGACTATACAAATTATTTTGACAAGTATGTTTGGTGGAGAGACAATATTAACAAGGTGGCTTTATATGTACAACAAAAGAACCTGTCCCTAGACTTAAAATACAGCTATAAAGCCAACTATTTTAAATTTACAACTGGCTGTACCAAGTAACTGTGAAAATCAACATGCAATCATTAAGAAAAAATTTTTTTAATATGTTGTCACATTTCTGGAACTGTTTAATGTTAAAGAAAACAGACATGCCAGGTAGATAATACCTGACTTCCATTAAAGAAACAAGATTAACTGCAACACGCCTTCTTTCATAATGAAGGAAGCCATCTGCTTTATTCAAAAAGATTCCTGGAATTGTGACTCTTATTTGGTTCTTACATTATAGTTTCCATTTGGTAACATTGACTAATTAATAGATTGATTGCATTTTGTCTATTTTGACTTTATAGAATGAAAGCTTCTTAAGAGATGTGATAACACCACAAATGGTATTCCAAAGGACAAATGATTGTATCACCTGGAGATAACTCATTACTTAGACAGAAAGAGTTGCTATTAAGGATGGAATATAAGATGCAGAACCTTTATGACTTTATTCAAAACATTTAAATTTCAACATGTCCCTGGGCCCACTGCCTCAGGAAGTGGAAAAATAAGTTTATTGCCTAGATAATTTAGAGTAACCTTTCCTTTTGCCAGAATTGTCTGGAAAATTGTATCAATTTTCTTTTCTGAAATTATAAAGCTTTTTTCCTGAAATTTGAGAAACACTGTTTTGACTAGTTGAAGACATTCAGGAATTCCTCTGCCCCCTTTAAATTCAACATCATTACTAAAAAGTGTTCTTTCTGTTATGTTTGTAGCACTTAAGCTGAAGCTTAATTCCTAAACAGGTTCAATTTTTAAATTTTATTATGAAAATAATATACAGTCATTGGAAAAAGTCCAAACAATGCAGGCTTATATAGAGTAAAAGTAAAGTCATCCACATTCAAGCACCCCTACCTTACTACTCTCTAGAACTAGTCACAGTCAACATTGTTAGGATCACTTATCTAGATATTTGATAGTGTACATCCATGTGCAATATTTTGTCATGGGTGTATATAGTATATAGATTATACATATAAATCTGTATAGATATTTTTCTAGTTCTGGCTTTTTAAATTAACACTATATTTTGGAGATCTTTCCATGCAGCACAAGACTGCATAATGTTCCAAAGCACTGATATACTAAAAGTTATTCAACAATTATGTGTTAAGGAACATTCCAGTGGCTTTCATTTTTGCTAGTTCATACAGTGTTATAGAAAACATTTTTACATATAAATCTATGTGCATATCCTTGGACACTTTGACAGAGATTGCCAAATTGTTCTGCATAAAAATGATACAAATACACATTCCTACTAAGACTCTTACACTTTCCCAGCTGCCCTGGTCTCATGTTCAATCAGCTGATGAGAAAGTAAGAGTTTGTATTACAAATCTCAGATAAGAGAAGAATTTTTGAGCTTCCCAAAATTTTTATTTTAGACTTAGAAGAAGAGTAGAAACTTTTCAGGGAAACCTGTGGGAAAATGACTCAGACAGAGCAAATGGAATATTCAAAGGCCCCCAGTCAAGAGAATGTCTAGGGTGTATGAGGGAAAGAAAAGAAGTGTGTTAGAGTGTTTGGGGAGTTGTGTGATTTAAAATATTATGCCTGCTCCTAAAAAGCCTTCAAGGATGGGTTATTCCAAGGCTCTAAGGCTGCCCACTTAAAAAGCCTGGCCTTAAATGATGCTTTGCTCATTGGAGCTAATGCTGAAATGTTAATCAGAAATGACCAGAGGACCACTTCCCCGATGCATCTGTTTTTTGCTAGTTACTCTCTGGAGAAAGTGCCCAATTCATTCATGATGAATTTCACCACGAAAATTAAAGACTAGAAGATGAAATGCCATGATTGGATGTCAATTTGACTCAAGTGAAGCTTTTTTGGTACCTCTTAAATTGCTTAGCATAACATAGTATGGTTCTTTCTCTCTACAGGGTCAATTCTGAGAGCACAAAGCATTAACAAACAACTACAGCACCACTGAAATCCTTTGTAACTTTGACATGCATGCCATATAGACAGATGATTAAGTAAATAAAGCCAAAATTCAGAGTAGTAGTTCCTGAATATTTGATGTATTATAAGCTTAATATTTTTATTAGGAAATAAAAACTGGGAAACTTTTAATATGAATCTTCATATGTATCTCCTTATTGTACTGGAAATTTATTACTCATATGCTACATAAAAAGGAAATAAGTAATCTTTTGCTAACATTTTGTTTAAGAATTTGTACTACATATTTCACAAAGGCCTCATGATCATCAATCACTTGTATCTCTTATATGTCTGATAAACTGTTAACAATCTTTTCTCTAATTGATTTAGAGACATTGAAATAACAGGAAGTTAAATATCTCAACAAAGATCATACTGAGAAGCAGATTTTATCTTTCAATTCATTTCATCTCATTAATGTAAAATGTGGCTAATTTAGCTTACTACTTTTTTATATCACTGATACTACGTAAATGTCCTTAAAATAAATCAAACTGATTTCCCCTTTAAAAAAAGTGTATTATAAGAATATGTTTCAAATAAGGGGTAGTTATATTTGCAAATATCATTGCAAATTAAAATACTTTACTTTTCTTTGATTTTTTTGCATCTTACTGATACAGAGTGATAAACACAAACATCATGTCTAATATGATTTCTTTTTCCTGCTATAAGACTAGCTCCTTTTGCCCTTTAAATGATCCTTTTCCTAATTCCTTTCAAGGCAGTTCAGTTGGGCTTGTCAAATATTAACCTCTTCTTGCTAACACTTATAAATCAAACAGGAGTCAATTAATTTAGATGTATTGTTTCCCTTTTTTCCTCCTTCCCAGATTTCCTGTTTGGAATGAAATGTTAAAACATAATATATAAAGTTGGTTCCATTCCTCACTAACTTGTTTTGCTTCAGAATCCAGAATGATTTTGTTAATAATTAGTTTAATACTTTATGAATCGTATTGGTCATCACTGATTTGCAAACTCAAAAAAATACATATATATACCTTTGGGAATGTAGCTTCTATACTAGGAGCAGTGAAAGCTCTTGCAACTCCCTAGAAAATCATTTCTACTCAAAACTTTGGGAGAACATTATCTGGCATTAAAAAAACAACATTGACATATTATAGAAAACACCATAAATTATTTTAAAAAGTAAAGGTGAGGCTTTAAAGGGATTTTATGATTATACTCAGTGGTTTTGATCTAAGCTCAGCAAATGAATGGGATTTTGCATTCATTCTTCTCCACCATTATTGACAGATACTGCTAAGAGTACTGACCCCAAAAGTGCTGAAACAATTCTATCAAGTAAGTATTTTCATTACCTCTCAGAAAGCAAAGATGCATCAGAATGAGGCATTAGCAAAAATGTCTCCTTACACTTTACATTTCAGCACATCACTATCTGTTTAAAGGATCATTAAAAATAGTCATATCCAACATCTAGAAACTTTGTTAAGGAAATAATTAAAGAGATACACAACATTTCTGTAAAAAATAATCATAACATTGATAATTATTTTTTAGTCATTTTTTTTTTCATTCAGTGATGCCTCATTCCATGAGGATACTGCATATAGGAATGAGTAATAAAAGGTTTGAAAATAGACTGAACAACCAACAATGTCCTGGTTAGGTAAATATATAAGTTGAATTTATATATACACACACACACACACACATATATACACATACACACACAAACATGTATATATGCAAAAACACAGATATTAAAAATTCAAGTTTTCAAATAAAATTTAATAACATTAATGTTCATGGTCTTTTTAATTAAGTGAAAAATAAAGCTGCCAACAAAGCTTATTGATAATAGGCACCCAATTTTTTGTTAAGAAGTATGTATATTTTATCATATGCCTATATTATACATACAAACTAAATACATATGAACACAACACACAAATGTTAAAATATTAGAAAGGCTCTGTCCTGTTGGTGGAATTTGGCAATTTTTTATCTTCTTGCTTGTATTTTTCTCTATCTTTTCTTAATAATTATATAATTTATAATCAGAAAAACATCTGTTTTAATACTCAGTAAAACTTTCAGATTCTATTCTATACTCTTTTGGAATAGTGACTATATCCTACTTAACTCTGAGTCACTAGAATGAAAGCTGAAACCACCTGCAGTGCATGGCTTATTCTCTACTTTAGCATAACTCCATTCTACCATTAGGCTGTCTTCACCAATATCACTTTACTATTCCACGGTCTTCATCAACATAAGTTTACTATTCCAGGAAAATCTTGCCCAGGAAGGTAAGTTGCAAGTAACTTTATTGTTCATTTAGAAACTTCCTGGAAAAACCATTTAAATGAACATCAAACTATTAGACTTTTCAATAGATAGCATCATATGACATTTACTCATCCAGTCTCTTTGTAAAAAGCCCTCCCCTTGCTGTGTCTACCAATGTACACTATCATACCATAATTATCTTTCAATTCTAGTCACCCCTTCCCCCACAACCCTCACATTGAAGCAGCCTCCATAAATAGACTCTAAAACCTCATAAGTATTCTAACTTTGCCTCCTCTCTTCCCTGAGACATGGAAGACTCCATCAGAGTAGAGTTCTCACTTACAAAGGTAAGTTTATTCTTTAGCTGCAGGTTTGTTTGATACAGTCTCTTTTAAGGAAGTCAGCCTTTGACCAAAGTGTGAGTAGCACAGAGCCTTACACACAACAGGTGCTCAATAAGTATATATTGAAGTAATGTTCAAATGCTGTAATTCACTGAATTATTGTTAGTGTCTTTGTATCTTTGAGAATTTTAATCTGTGGCTCCATCCACTTTGAAGACAAGCATAAATCGCTGTGTACTTATACTTTGATGTTAGTGGGCACATTTCATTAAAGAAATTTAATTTTTACTTTACCATTTCATTTCCTTTCAAAAGAAAACTTCAATGATTACTGTTCAAAATGAGAAAATTTATTCCATGTGGTTTCTTTTTCTTTACTTCTCACTGAAAATTTAATATTTATCTATGATTGATTAATGCACTTAATTTTTATTATCTGAGTTTTCTTGTAGACCTAAGTTTTGAAATAATAACCTAATAATAGAATTCAATAGAGCTATTAAGAAATAGAGTGGATGCTTGATTTCTGGAGGTTTGTTTGTAGTTATAATTTCTAGGCAAGCCTTCTCCTCTCTTCAGCAGCTTAGAACTGAAGAACTTAAGAATGTGCACTGAGAATTAAGCTTAAATCACATATAATGATCAGCCCATAAACACCTTAAGTCATTTCAAAGGGAAAGTGTATAGAAGCATTTCCTTTAGAACATACTTACATATTTAAAGACAGAATGTATCAGTGGGTGGTGGTGGGGTGGTGGTGGTGGTGGTTCCTTGTTATGAAAGCAGAGACAGAGGAACAGAGATAGAGGCAAATGGTACACCTGGACAACGCACTTATGCACTATTAAGCACTGTCACAGAGAGTGTTTCTCAAACTTTAATGTACATACAAATCACCTGGAAATCATAGGAAGATTCAGACTCTTATCTGAAGGTCCAGAGTGAGGCTTGAGATTCTACATAATAAAAAACTGCCAAGTGATGCTAGCACACTTTGAGGAGTAAAGATTTAACTGAAAGGGGCCATGGCCAGTGGACATGCCTTGATTTATCTCTGCTTTTTCTGACTTGATGTCCATGAAACCAAATTCTGATTATAAAATGGCTTCTTTCTTAGTTTATCTAAATAGCAGTATTATTACTCCCAAGAGTGTACTTCTAATTATAAATTAGCATGTGGGCATTTTAAATTTATGCATTTATTTCTGTGAGCTTCTTAACATGAGTTTGTCGCTATCAGATGAGGTTAACACAAATAATAATAGTTAAGATTTATTGAGTACTTACTCTGTGACAGTCATTATGGTTCTCTATTTACCTCATCTAATCTCACAACTATCCTATGAATTACTATTTTGAGCCTCACTTCACAGATGAGAAGATTTAAGTTTGGATAGTTTAAGTAATTTGCCTTAAAAAAACAGCAAATAAACAGCAGAACCAGGATTGTAACTCAGGCAGTCAGGTCCTATGGTAGACAGAGTAATGGTCTCCATAGATACCCTCCTTCTGATCCCCAGAACCAGTGAATATGTTACTTTACATGTCAAAGGGTCTTGGCATATGTGATTAAGTTAAAGATCTTGACATGCAGGAAGCATCCTGGATTATCTAGGTGGGCTCAATATAGCCAAAAACCACAAGCACCATTACAAGGGAAAGAGAGAGCAGCAGAATAAGACTCAACAAAGGGGAGATGCAATGATAGAAATAGTTGAAATGATATGAGTTAAAGATGGAGGAAGAAGGGACTATGAGCCAAGGAATGCAGTACCTCTAGAAATTGGAAAAGGTATGAAGACAGATTGTCTTCTAGTGTCTACTTGATTTTAGGACTACACATTAATTCTGAACACAAAATAAATTTGTATTCTTTTAAGTCACTCAGTTTATGGTGGTTTGTTATAGCAGAAATAGGAAACTAAGAAAGGACCCAAACTCAAGCCCTTCAACCAACTGTTATGGTCTCAGAATAAGACAGAGGCAGAGAAAATGGAAAGGAGGAACTGAAAGCAGATTTTAGAAAAAAAAAAAAAAAAAGAAGAAATAAAACTGTTAACCACTGAGGGATAACAATGTATTTATCAGTTGCTTTGTATAAGGCACTGTGCTTGGCCCTTTATAGATGATATCTTATATAAGTTTACGACAATTTTAAAAATTAAGGCTAATTTTTAGAGAAATTTAAGATTCACAGAAAAATTGAAGGGAAGGTAGAGATATTTTTCATATACTTCCTTTCCCTATATATGTATAGCCTCTGTCATGATCACCAATCCTCACCAGAGTGGTACATTTGTTACAATTAATGAACCTACATTGATACATCATAGTCATCCGAAGTCCATAGTTTACAATACAGTTACGGTTAACTCTTGGAGTTAACACATTCTATGAGTTTGATGTATAATGACATGCATCCTTCATTATGGTGTCATAGGGTATTTTCACTGTCCTAAAAATCCTCTGTACTCTGCCTATTCATCCATTTCTCCACTCCTAAACTCTGGCAACTACTAATCTTTTTACTGTCTCAATATTTTAGCCTTTTCCAGAATCAGTGTGTAGTCTTTCCATATTGGTTTCTTTTACTTGGCAATATGTATTTAAGTTTCCTGCACATCTTTTTTATGGCTTAATAGTTCATTTCTTTTTGGTGGTGAATAATATTCCACTATCTGGATGTATCACAGTTTATTTATCCATTCACCTACTAAAGTTATCTTGGTTGCTTCCAAGTTTTGGGTATTATGAATAAAGCTCCTATAAACATCCAAGTGCAGGTTTTTAAGTGGATATTAGTTTTCAGTTCCTTTGGGTAAATACAAAGGTGTGAACTTGTTTGGTTTTATGGTAAGAATATGTTTAATTTTGTGAAAAATCACAAAGCTGTCTTCCAAAGTGGCTGTACTATTGTGCATTCCCACTATGAATGATAGTCTCTTTTGCTCCACATCTCCACTAGCATTTGTTGTTGTCAGTGTTCCAGATTTCAGATATTTTAACTAGAGTGTAGTGGTATTTCATTGTTGTTGTAGATAAATTTTTGAGGAATGGCTCTCATGGTGGAAAATTTTCATTATTAGAGAATGAATTTGATTTGAGGCACTGACAAAAGATACTCAAGCCAAAGTCATATCCTGAGCCCAAAGAGGAGAATCTCACTGGGACATATTTTATGGGGCAAAGGGTGGGGACAGAAAGATTTAAAATAGCAATATCAATTTCATTCTTAGAATTTTAAACTTGTTCTAAGGGCAAAGTTAACGTTTCTCAAATAATGTGGTAAATGTATATTCATTGGAGTAAATCTATAGCTTCCAAATTGAGTACTTTTTGAAAAACATGAACTCTAAAGTATAAGTATCAATACAGTCATTAGAAATTTGAAAAAATTAAAAATAAAATAATTTAAATATAAACTTGTCACATTATGGGCACAGGACATATTTAAATCAATTTATTCTGTCCAGTTGAGTGACAAAGAAGACACTAAATGGTGAGAGTTCATGGGGAGAGAGCAGAACTTACTAATGTGTGGCTGTGGCCAAGTTACTGATCTACTACACAGATCAGATTCCCTCTTTAGTAAAGAGGATTCGTAATAACTATATCTCTATTATAAGGTTATGAGGATTAAATAAGAGAATTTTCTAAAGCACTTAGAATTCTTGGTGCATAGAAAACACTATATAAATGTTTGTAAACAAATCTGAATTTTTCAACTCTGAGTAATACAGAAACAGCACAATATTCTGAGTGAGCAGCATATGCTTAGAATTTAAGTAAAAAGAGGAGAGTTAGAAACAATGAGGGATTGTTTCAACTTTTAAATTCTCCATAGTGCTTTCTATCTGATCTTTTAAAGGTGTGTTTTGAAATGTTAAGTGGGAATAGAAAGTTGGAATCCTAAATTGCTACATCTGAAAATTATTCTGTCATCTGTATATCCTTAGATATAATATCCTGTCTTCCTGTGATAATTGATTATATTTACTATTTGTTTAGTATAACATTCTACACTTTCTGATGGGTAATACCCTCTAACACAAGATACAAATATATTGTCTTCCCTAAGTATTTGGACATCTTATCCCTTTTCCATAAAACAGCATTTAATGACCTAAAGCTGGCACTGCTCCCAAAATGTTTCAAGTTCATATTGTTCTCTAATCCTTCATTTCACCACTAACCATTTTCATTAGCCTCCAATTTGTGAGCAAATTTGTCCAAAAATTCTGTCCTTAACTTTCCAATCACTTTGCTAATAATAATCTATGATTGTTTCCAGCTTAATTTTTATTTCAGTCTCAACTATGAATTAATCTCTTGCACTTAGTTGGAGATCACTTGAGACTTGCTAATGATTGGTCTCTGTTTGCACTCAGCGGTACTTTAGATTTATACTGTTTATTTGATAATATTGAATTTAATCCATTCATGCAACATTTGTTGAAGACCTAGTCAGAGCTAGACACAAGGCTAGGCTCTGAAGGTGATGAAAAGTATGAACAAAATACCCTCTGTCTAAAGGAGTGTGCAATCTGATCAGGGAGAATGACAGGTGCATAAACAGCTTTTTGAAAAGGTGAAAGAGACTAGTTCTGGAATATATACAAATGACAAAAGATGGCAGATAGTTTCCTTGAATCCCACACTCAGAATTACTGAAATCACAGCTCCTGGCTTCTTCTATGTCTCTTGGTGACAATTAGGTCTAATGGTCTCATTTCTATGTGGAGGATCAGAAGCTGAGCAAAGGATAAAATATTTTAGATCTTTCTAAAGATCTAAATGGTCACTTCTCTTCACGTGTTATTAAATTTCCTGTAATTGTTCATTTCCCTTTACATTCTAAAAAAATATGATGTGTATCATGTAAAGACCCTTATAATAATACACTTTTGAATTAGTTACCCATATTTCTTGAATATTAGAAATATTAGAATTTTTTTTTTTTAGGAAAAAGCTCTAAACGTCTATGCTCACACAGAATTACTCTCAGTCAGTTGAGAAATGTGGGCTCTATTTCAGGTAAATACACAGTATATTTTCATAAAGCTTATGATAATATTATTAAATTTGCTTTTTCAATGTTCTTCTTAGATTCCAAACCTTTGGAAATCTAATTTTAAATAAAATACTTTTGAGTGCATTTAAACATTTCTAGACCTAGTTGATTTGTTATTACTTATCTCCTTTGTCTAGAATTCCAAGTAGCAGCAAAACTTGCTGCTCAGTTGTGGTGGTGAAAAATCTCATGCTGCACAACAGAGCTAATATTGAATTTCACTTCTACCACCAAAGAACGATTTGTGCTTAATACACGTCTGCTCTTAAGAGCGAATACAGATATGTTTAAATTATACAAAGCATTAAGGTAATAAAAACCCCATTTGCTTCAGAAAATTTGCATGACTTGCACCTATAAATACAAAAGTTTCTCCTTTTCTACTCTTAAAAATGTAGTTTCCTTGCCATCTCTTATATCACCAGACTAAAGAAAATTGTACCAGCAGTAAATGACCAGAATATTTCCATTAATTTGGATACTTTTGAAAAATGGCAAAAGGTAATAGTGACGTGAAAAAAGATACCAAAATTATTAGATGTTATGATGAGTGCTCTTCTCATATCTTAATTACTTTCATTTGTGACTAACAATTTTAGATCTTGGTGCTATACCCAGAAAGAATTGAAATCACCCTGAAAAGAGATTGCCACCATTGTCACATTCTCTGTACTTTCCTGTGGTCCCAAGAGAAAAAGGAGCGCAGCTCGTTGCAGAGATTTGACTCCCACCCACCCCAATTCCACCTTTGATAATGGAATGTCACTAACAGCACATCATTCTTCTTCTTCTGTTCCTCTCCAGTTCTCCTGAAGGAAAAGATTAGTTCCACTCATAAAAGTGTAAGGATTTATGCTGTTTTTGGTTTCATGTGATTACATCATGAGTCAGCCAAGAGCCAGCCATCAATAAATATTTACTGAACACATATTACATGGTAGGCACATTGCCACTTAACATCAATGTGGATTAGATTCCAACAGTTATGAGCTACTTGGCTGTACAGGAGTCAGGGGTCAAAGGAGTAAAGAAATGCAACACTTCTATGGAAATATTTATTTACATCCTCTGATCTAATGGGATTTAATGGTATCTGAGGTTATCTTGAGAAAGAATTTGAACCATGTTTACTATTGGAGTAAAGATGAATTAAAACAGGCCTGATTGGCTGTGGTAGCCCCGGTATATGTCAGATGACATCCTCAGCTCTTACGTCACAGACACTTACTACCACTCATGTGCCAGATTAAACAAGAATGAGAGGTTAATGAAGTTTAGCTATTGAGTCAGAAGATCTAGGATCTGATTCTTGCTCCATTATTTAGCAGCTCCATAACCTTGGGCAGATTTTAAAACTCCTTCACCTTCTGTTTCTTTATCCATGAATTATTGATAATAAAAACTTAATAGTATGCTGCAGTTTCTCCTTCTGCATACAAGGAGCTTAGAAGTGACCACTCATCCTAACAACAAGTAAAAAGATGAAGAAACTAAAACAAAACAAAACAAAACAAAAACAATGCTTCTAGGATTTATTAGAGAGATGAGGACACAGGCAAAGTGCTGCCCCAAAGATTGGAGGAAAAGGCAAATACAAGGAGTAACAGATTAGCAGTGCACAGAGACCCATGAGAGGAAACCTCCATGAGAAGCAGTGCAGGGGTAGGAAAACCTGAGCAGTAATTGACAAATCACTGGAGGCAAAGGATGAACAAGCCTGAGAATTATATACTCCAGGGGGACTCAGTCAAAGAGGGTCTCTCACAACTTTGTGAGATTTACTCCCAGGAACTCGACCAGGTCCTGACAGTAAATATTGGAGAAAAATCTCTTTGTGCTCCTGGCAGAGGGAGGGGAAAAGGAATCATTTTGAAATATACCAGAGCACCCTCTTCTTCTTAACAAGGCTGGACCCCCAGAAAAACTAGTTAATTAGATCCTAGCCTGCTGAGGTATTATCAGAGCCTAACTGACCTGGGGAAAGGGAATACTCAACCCCAACCCACTCTGGTCATCCTCTCCAACTAAGTGGAGGGGAAAAATGAAAAAAGAAAGGAAGGAAGGGAGGGAGGGAGGAAGGAAGGAAGGAAGGAAAGGAGGAAAAGGAAAGAAAAGAAAAGAAAGAAAAGAAAAGGAAGGAAGGAAGGAAGGAAGGAAGACTTGGGAAGTTCACAATCCAGATTCATGAGCACAAAGACTGTTTATAGCAGGTCCTTTTGCCTTATACATCATGTTTGGCTATCAAGAAAAAAATGACAAGGCATACCACAGGCCAAAAACAAAATCTGAAGAGACAGAATACACATCAGAATTAGACTTAGCAGGGATATTGGAAATACCAGATAAGAAATTTAAAACAACTATGGTTGGTTAAGCACCATAAATATAGCCAACTGATCTGTAACAAATGAGCAAGAGTAACTCAAAGGAGAAACGAGTCTTTTCAACAAATAATTCTAGAACAACTAGATGTCCATGTACAAAAAAGAACCTAGAAACAGACTTTATGCCTTTCACAAAATTAATTTAAAATGTTATCACAGACCTAATGTATGTTTGAAAGGTAGATTTACGGATCAAAAGAGTCTAAAAATAAATGCAACTTTTGGTGTTGGGAGGATCTCCTATCAGCCTGTTATTTCACAGACACCTCGTTCAGCTTCATAACTAACCTCTTTGTGAGCACAGTGCAAAGATGCAACACTGTGGGGCCTGATTCCACAGCTCTTACTGAAGGCATGAAGGGCTTCTGGGGGAACATTTTTAGAGGAAAGGCTGCAAGCTCAAGCCCAAGATGACTACTTTACTTGGAAAATGAGAAACACTCTAAGATGTAAACACATAATGCATACTTTAAAATAGCCAGAGGTAGTTATTGCTACTGTGCGAAAAGGAAAGAATATGTTATTAAAAACGTGATCTTAGCTGAAGCAAGACCACCTAGGTCCTTGGCTTTATTTGAACCCTGCATTATTTTATACTTTATATTACATGATTACTGTAGAAACAGTTAAACAAACATGAAAGACTAATGCCATTCAAGCAACATTCCTTTTGTTATTTTTATGTTGTTTTCATTGAACAACCTCATAAAACGTCAACACATTTTTTCTAATTCAATATGTAAATGTTGCAGTTAACCTCATGCCAGAAAGAAAAAAAAATACATAAGAATGATTAAAATGTTTTATTAATTTAAGTATGTTGACAGGATAAATTTGTATTCCAAAATCAGTCACCTTAATGTTTATTTTCCAGATCAAAATGTTTCTTTAGCTTTTAAATATACTGTGTATATGCATGCCATAGAAGTTAGGAATATAAACGTCTTCCTTTAGCATGTATTATCATATTATTGAATTCTGACTGGGCGCTGGTAAACAATGGAAATCACTCTTTAAATTATCGTCCTAATGAACTGTTCGACATCATGTAGGCTAAAAATCAAATAGTTGTTTTCAGCTAGAATTCTCCAGTGTACAAATAGGCAAAACTACATAACCATTTCCCGCAGATCAGTTATGCCATGATTCAGGAGTGCGGTGAATGTGTCATTATACTGAACTGTTTAAAATCATTTGACTGGCAGGTGCCACAATGAAGCTATTTTATGGTTAACAAACTATTGGGGGGGGGGAATCACCAGGAAAATAGTTTTTGAGAGTTAGACCTTAGTTGCATCAATAACTTCTTAAGAAAACTCTCTCACTTTTCCACCACCGAATGACTGAAATTAGCTGAAGACTGAAGGCTTTAAATCAAAAGCCAACTGAGACTACTTGACTATAGCTGGAGCCTTTTGATTTAGGTGGAATTGTTACGTGCTAATTGGAAGAATGTAAATAAATTTCTTTTGGTATTCAGAGTTTGTTTTCATCTGGCCTTCTTGCTTTTTTTGTTTTTGTAAAACTCACAGTTAAGTGCTCAGACTTAAGAGCCCATTCAATAAGATTTTACAAATAATACACACCCAAATAGCAAAGATATTAGGAGATTTTCTTATTCCTGGAAGTTCCTCGTGTCCTCTTCCAGCCATCCCCATTCCCTATAGGCAACCATGGTTTCAATTACTGTCAGAATGTTGACTCATTTTGAACTTCATGTAAATAAAATCAGAGGGTGTGCATTCATTTATATCTGGCTTTTTTTTAATAGTTTGCTTTTTTTTTTCATTTTTAAGTTTTCTTCTTGTTGCATCTACCGTTGATTTTAGGTCTCTTGTCTTACTAATACAAGCATAAAGATATTAAATTCCCTCTATGGCCTGCTTTATATGCATTGCAAACATTTCTACATTTTTTAAGCTAATAGTCAGCTGAAATATTTTCCAGGTTTTCTTTTCTTTGTCAACTATGTGTTATTTAGAAATGTGCCTCTTAATATCTAAATATTTGTTATTGACTTCCAATTTAATTTCATTATGGTCAGAGAAAATACCCTGTAAAGCTCAAATTTTCAAAATTTGTGCAAGACTTATTTTATGCCCTAGGTTAACATTTATGTTAACAAATATCCCATGTGCATTTGAAAACATTGTGTACACTGGAGATTTGGGGGGAAATATAATATAAATCTTAAGTTACCTTGGTCATCGTGTTGTTTAAGACTGTATTTTTAATGATTGTAGTCTCCTTGTTCTATCAATTATGAGAATGGGTGTTAAAAATGTCAGGTATGGTTTTTGGTTTGTCTACTTTTACCTTTAGCTATGCCAGCTTTTGCTTCATATGTTTAGGCATTTACAATTTTTATACCTTCCTAATAAATTGTCCATTTATCTTATAAATGGACACTCTTTTTTTCTGGTAATGTCCTTCGTTCTGAAGCTAATTTATCTAATATTTACACAGCCACATCAACTTTTCTATGCTTAATATTTTCATATATGTCTTTTACCTTTCTTTTCTATTTAACCTATCTGCATCTTTATAAGTGGACTGAATATAGCTAAGCCTTCTTTTTATGCTTGGTCTGACTCTATCTCTTTTCAATTATAGTATTTAGTCCATTTCTATTTAATATAATTATTAATGTGATTTTACTTAGATCTACCATCTTGCTGTTTATCAGTTGACATATCTTTTAATTGTTCCTTTTTAACTCTTTACCTGACCTCTTTTTTCAATTTATTATTTTTTAGTATTTCATTTTATCTCCACTATTGTCTTATTATTGGCTCTTTGATTTATTTTTCAGTTATTACTCTAGAAAGTGCAGTATGAAATCTTAACATGTTATAATCTAACTAGAGTTAATATTTACCTTTATATTAAATGTTAAAACCTTAAAAATACAATTACACTTTCCCCATTCTTTTTGTACTTTGTCACATAAATTTAATAATAGATACATTAAAAGGCTTCACAATACAATGTTATCATTTTTGTTTTAAATCTTCAAGTAATTTTTAAAAAATTAAGACAAGAAGAAAGAATTTTTTACATTTACACATATCTACAATTTTGGAGTGCTTTTCACTCTTTTCCTTAGATCTGACTTCCATTTGTTGACATCTCCCCATATACATAGCCTGAAGAACTTCCTTCAGCATCTTAAGTCAGTTTTTGTGCATCTGAAAATGTTTTCATTTCACCCTTGTATGCAAAGAATATTTTTCCAGATAAATAATTTTAAGATGACACAATTTTTCAATGTTAGATGATCTAAGAGACATACTAATCATTTGTTTTTACAGATGTTCCATCTATATCTGTATGAATTTGAGACCTGGAAATGTCTGTAATTGTTAGCTCATTACAGATTGTCTTCATTTAGTTAAGCATTGACATAATATCATTGACTTCTACATTCATAAAAATCTTAATGAGGAAATTGTTTTGCATCTTCTGTAAAACCTCTACCAAACATGTTGTTTATTATGTTCCTCACATTAGGATTCTTAATTCTATTAGAATTTAGAAATAGAACAAAAGTTAATCCTACTGAGAATATGTTTCCTTAAATTAAGGTAACTATATGAACCATTATATTTTACTTTTTACCTTGAGAGTCAAAAAAAAAAAAATCTTAAGGCACAGTCTGAGTAACTGAATTAACATAGATGCAGAACCTAAAAGTAAATTGCTTTCCTGTATGTGACAATGTTCTTTTCTTTTAATTTCATTTTTTAATGTAGTCAAGGTATAGATATTTTACAAATTGTTATTTCACATCTGGTAGAAATAACATAATTCAAAAAGTTTATATATATATGTATATATATTTAGTATATGTGTATATATATTCAGTCCTTTTCTGTTGGCATGATGTCTTATTGAGCTTCAACCTCCACCCCCCCCACACACCCAACACACATACAGTCAGGAGGCCTTTCTGAAGGAACATCTCTTGTCTAGAGCTATAGTTATATTACAACCAAAGCAGATGAAGATGAAGAGGCAAATAAATGAGTACAAAGGAATCATCAATACAGAGATTAGAACAAGTCTAAATTTTAAGAACTGAGATGAGGCCCAGTTGACAAATAGAAAATGGGTCTATAAAAAACTAAGGAAAACACTATGCTACCTGTACCTGGCTTCTGTATGTTCTTTCTGACATGATGTTTAGCATTCTGGCTCCACTAAGGGAAAGTTGATGGAATATAAACAGAAAAAAAAAAATAAAAAAAAAACATAGATATGACAAAGAGTTTTAAAAAAGTGGGGCTTATTTTAAAACACATTTGACAAATACAGTAAAAATGATACACTGTCCATCCTTGAACCTGCCCTTTTCCTTTATTTACTGCAGTATATTTATCTGAATACCTAACATAAGGAAGGCATTTAAGCTGGGATGAATTAAACACAGATTTAATCTTAAAGAGATTTTATTTTCAGTTGGTAGAGAATTTAGATAAGTTCAAAAATATCTAGAGTCCAAGGTAAATGTGACTTATAAGAAATGTATACAAAACCATAAGAGATGTACAGAAAACATGCTAGGAAGGTGAGAAAAAGAATGAAATTATTTCCAGGCAAGGCTTCACAGGTGATTTATAGGTATACTAGACTTTGAAGAAGAGATAGGAAATAGAAAGTCAAAGATATAAGTGAGGATAAAACATTAATGTTATGCATATGTATCTGTATACTGTGTCTTATTTTGAAATAACAGCAATGAGGTGAAGATTTGGTGGTGGTCAGAGTGGTGGTGGTAAACACTGTTTGTATCTTCCACTCCATAGAGAACCTGGCATAGTGCATCCTCAGGTATATAGTTAATACTTTAGGAATAATGGTTATTGCATGTGTTGCCCTTGAATATTTTAATTACAACCATGTTTTGTATAATTAGAATAGAATACATTGTAACTAATTTCCCCGTTGACTAAAGTGGCACAAATACCACCTCTTTCCTTCTCCCTTAAGGTAGCAAATATTCCCTTCATCTCACTGTCTGCTGTGATCCTCCACCAGATTTGCTATGGTAGTGGTTGGAAAAGATTTAATCCAGTCATGGGACAATTTGCACTATTTAGGGAAAGAACTCAGTAACTTGGGGTTACGTAAAGGGCCTGCTGGCCAGCAACTCCCTTGCAGCTCATCCTGTAATCATAGGATGAATGACATGCTCATTTATTTCTTTTGAAATACGTATTAGTCGCAGCAGTAGGATTTTCCCAGGAGCATACAGCTGACCAATTCTTGCTGCAGTTTAATAGAACTTCTTGGCCTCAGGGATCACTCTAACTGGGGATTCCACTTGCACAGGTACGTGACAGAGTCAAGGAAGAAAGCAAAGGTGAACTCTGCCTTAGCCTGCCCAGGGCTCTGTGGTTGACCTCTCAATAAAGGAGGAAAACTGTTTAAAATAGTGGTAGTGCCTGGCTGACACAGTGACCAACCGAAGTCCTTAGAGGAAAGAAGATATTGGGAAAGGAGTTTAAACTCTGCCTCACTTGTTTAGTAACACAGGCAGTCAGATTCTCTTGGAAATTATGGACATACATGATCCTTATGGAAGGCCTGCGACTGTCTGCTTTTTTAAAAAATAAATTAGTGTAAGAACAAAAGCTGAAGCTTTTTAATCTTCATTCTAACATGTCACATTTATTATGAATTTGTGAATGTCATTTAAAAGATCAGAACTTTGCACCCACAATGGATGGTAAGGCATCCTTAGGAAACACGCCTCACATTGTACCATTCCCCTTAATGGTTCATTTTGTGGCACAACATCCATGGTCTCAGGCTTAGCTGCTTTCTTGCATTTGACTTGTGTAACACAAAGATTATGTTTCATGAAGGCAAGGATTTTTTCTGGCTTATCTTTGCCTCACTAGTGTCTAAGATAATGCCCGGTTTGCTAGTCAATGTTCAGTAAACATTAAGTGTTTAATTACTCAGCCTTATACTCATTTATGCTAACATTGGTTTAGATATTATTTCACCATGATTAGAAATTTTCCCGAGTGAAATGTCCTGCTAGCAACACTAACAAGACAACTCTAATTCTCTCTGCCGCCTAATTCATCTAGAGTGGTGATCCAAGCGGAAAATTTCAGAATCATCAATCGTCAAATAAACTGGTATTTGAAAACTTCAAATCACTTTTTCAACAAATATTTAGTGGCTTCCTACAGCTACACGACATAGATTACACCAAAATACATAAGTTATGGTCCTTCAGCTGGCACAGAGTAGTTCTAAGACAGAATAAAGACTTCGTAACTAAGAGCTCACATTTATTGAGCAATTAGTCCAGTTGTTTTTTAAAAAAAACACTTAAATAATTTGTCTCATTTAATCATTAGAAAAACAAGTAAGTGCTATGATGAGCAATCTGAGTCACAAGAAACTTAATTGTTCAATATTATTCAACCAGTTACGGAATCCAGGCAGACCCAGCGCCTGAACTCTGAGCAACCACCGTGGTAGTTGTTTTGATATTGCATATTGACGGAAGATTTTTTTTAAAGACTATCAGTTGAGTTTTTCTTTTTTTTTAAATGAACTGAGGATATCTTGAGCTAAATTTTTCTTCACTGCAGTTCCTTGTAGAGTCAGGTAATATTGACTTTTGGGAACAAAGCCAAAAGAAGGATCTGATTAACTGAAGTCTGTTATGGAAAAGAGATTGACATGTTTTTGCTTTCATATCAGCATATTAACACCTATACCCTTACCATTCCCTTACCCTTCATCCCATTTTTATTTTCCTAAGTTTTCAGAAAGGTTAGAAATATTTCTCTCTGCATCTTCTCCCTTCATCTGGTTGATATATTTTTAGCAGCGATTTGAGTAAAGATTTGCTCTTTAAGCTGTGAATTCAGTTGAAATGTAAAACTGCTTAGCTGCAGTCTAGAACTGTCTCCTCAGCGACGGGCTATCCCACAGCTCATGATGAGGTTTCAGGGGAGTCTGTTTTGATGTGTGGGGAAAGGCTCATGGGGAGCTGCCATCTTTGGCTACTCTTCCTTCTATCATCTATACAAGTAATAAATTGTCTGAGTCTAAAAGTGGCATGTTGCATCTTTACATGTTGAATTAGCCAAGCCTTGGCCTTTTCTTGTTTTGCGTGTGCTTGACACACTCTCTCCTTGTTTTGCTTATATTTATAAATTCTATTGTATAAAATTCATTCTCTTGTGTTTAACATGTGCACTTAGTAGTCTAAACATTTATTTTCCCACTGCATTATAACTTAAGACAATGATTGTTTACATTTCAAGCTTTCATAAATTGAGTGCAATACCAGTACTAAGGAAACTTTCCTGGAAAAATCAGTTTTCTCATTTGTCAGTTCAGAGCAGTGGACTAGATAACAGCTAAGGTTCTGTCCAGTTCAAATCAGGCAAAAGCACCATTTAGAAGCAGAGAGAGGAGAATACAGATCCATGACTAAGACAACAGCATAACCAAATGCAGGGAAGCATTAAATTAAGTGACAGGAAACAAGGAAGAACTGTAAGGAGGGAGAAGCTGGCTTGTGATGAGGATAGAGAGGAAATGTCTGGTCGGGTTGTAGGAAAGACATATCCTGACACTGGGAGCAGTTTAGATCCAAAACCATAGCTCCAACAAGTCTTGTAATATCTGCTCATCACAATATGGTTGGCTGACCAGTACCATCATCAGTGCACCAGCCTTACTAGGAAGCTTATTAGAAACGCCAAGTCTCAGGGCCCAACCCAGAGCAACTGAGTCAGAATCTCAATTTTAACCTGACCCTTAAGTGATCTGTTTGCAAATTAAAGTGCAGGAAGCACAGCTCTAATTGATCCACAGACAAACAGTTGAGAAAGTATGAATGGAAGTTCATGTGGGCAGGTAATTTTGCCTATTTTATTAGTTGCTCTATCGACAGTAGCTGTAAGAGCACCTGACACACAGTGAGTACAAAATAAATAGTTGTTAAAGAAATGAGAGACTTCTTAACACTACCTTCATTCTAAAAGAAAGCAAAATGCTTACATATACAGTTGATAGTGTAACTTTTGAATACGAAAAGCAGACTCAATCATTCAATTACCTAGCCGATAACTAAACACAAAATTAGTGTCAAAACTTTGAAAGTTTCCCTATTTATATCCAATTAATAATTTGGATCTCTCACTACTTCTCCATATAACAATGAAAAGAGATTCAAAATTTCACAATTTTTATATGTCACTGCTTGGTAAGAAAATATTACTTACAGAATTAATGCATTTCTCTTGATTCATAACTAAAACGAATACTCATTCAGGAATGCTATTTCTGTATTCCACGAAATATACTCAGTGTTCTGGGTTCTAGTGATATCATGTGTACCTTCTATTAAGTGGTAGCAAATATTAGCTATTAAAAGATTTTTTGTTAAATGAGTCAATTTCCTTTTTTTCTCTAAAACTATTTTGAGGGCTTCTTTTTGATACTTTAAAAATAAAAGAATCATATGTGATGCATAGAAAGTGTCATGACTTTTTTTGTGATTTAACCATTTTCATGGGCTTAAAGAGTTGGCAGGTGAATAACCTAATGTATATCCCTATTTGCTTATTTTCTCTGCAACCCTAATATGGATAAAAAGCTTGGAGACAGAAAATAAGACAATTGAAGGCAAATCTGGTCATAATACAGGCACAGAACTTTAGCTTTTTCATCACTGGAATTCCAGGCTCTCATTAATACAATCAAAAGGACTCAGACTTTTTTTTTTTTAACTTTGGGAAATTTATTTAGTCTTTCTTTTGTCTGTAAAATGGGTAGAATAATAGTATCTACTTTTAAGTTTGTTATTATGATTAAGCCAAAGAAGTGTACGGTATTTTGCTCAAATTTTAGCTCATAATAAGACTTATTAGAATATAAAAATCAAAAATAAATTTTTAAAGAATTGTATCTTATATGTTAACGCTTATATGTAAAACAAAACTGTAAACTATTTAAATATCTGGGGGGTTTAGTTTTTTTTTTAACATTTTTTATTGATTTATAATCATTTTATAATTTTGCATCAAATTCCAGTGTAGAGCACAATTTTTCAGTTATACATGAACATATATATATTCATTGTCACATTTTTTTCCTCTGAGCTACCATAAGATCTTGTGTATATTTCCCTGTGCTCTACAGTATAATCTTGTTTATCTATTCTACAATTTTGAAATCCCATCTATCCCTTCCCACCCTCCGCCCTCTTGGCAACCACAAGTTTGTGTTCTGTGTCTATGGGACTCAGACATTTTTAAACACTACATTAATAATAAAACTGCTTCAACTCAGTATTCATTCAAAGCATTTTGTAAAAACTGTGTGTGTATGTTTACTACAAAGTGAAAAACTGTGCCTTAATCTTATGTCAGTATTCTGCTGCTAGAATTCTAAGGTGGGGTTTGTGGTGCTACTTTAATGAGTATAATGTCATACTTAAACTGAACATTAGGAAGTGCTTAAAGAATGCCTTGATGTCTGTTGAAAAGACAGAGTATGGAACAAATCCAAATAAACTTCTAGAAAATAGTTTATTTTTAGGTAACAGTGTTATATTGCTGGTGACCTTGTAGTGTGTTTTAGTCTAATTATTCCATTAGGTCACTTTTTACAGATACATTTTACTGGTCATTTTTTACAGTTAAATTTTGCTCATGAACAAATAAAATATCTATGTTTCCGTAAAATTGCAATGCTTATTTACTTATTTAATAATTCAGTGAATATTTATTGCATTCTTCAGTATTCCAAGTACTCTGCAAAGTGCTGGGAATACAGTGAAGAAGAAGACAGTTACGATCCTTGCTTTCAAAGGGCTTTAATTTTAGTGAGAGATTTGAAGGCATTAAACAGCATGTAATTATAGTATATAAGCTCTATGAGGCCTCTGTTCACTGTTGTACCTAGAACAGAATAAGCACCCCATAAGCATTTGTTGAACAATTAAGTAGAAGAACAAGTGAGTATAATATAAGGTCCTATGAAACTATATAACAGAGAGATTTAACTTAGTGTGAGGTCAAGGAAGTCCTGTCATTGAAGTAAAAAAGCAGAGCTATAATAATTAACCTTATAGAAAAAAATCTGAAAATAGTAACCAGAGGTAGGCATAGACTAGTAATGGAAGAAAGCGGTCAATACTCATCCCAGATGACCTAAGGTAACAGAGCAAGGGTTGACAGGACACTTGATCAAGTGGATAAAAGGGATTTAGTGGGAATGGAATGATCAGCTTCCAGTCCTATGGAGAAGATTATGATTGTAGAGATTCAAGTGTCTATCATTTACAATAATGCTTGATTAGAGGCTTGTCTCCAGATCCCAACTAAAGAACACTGAGAAATTATAATGGAGACTTTCACCCCAATACATTTTGAAATACCTTACTAATTGCTTCCTTAACTCTATTCTCTCCCCGCTTTAATCCATCCTACTTATGCTTGCAAAACCTCCTGACTGGGCTGAGCAGCAAGGAATCATTGTGGGAGAAGTTATTCAAAGCACAGTAAGTGATGATAACCCCGAAGTCACCAATTCTTTTCTTTTGCAAAGGATTATGGTGATCTGTATTAATCATCTCTAGATTCCTGTAATTATTCCCAAACAAAAATGGTGATGGATGAAGGCTGACCACTGTAGTACTTCACAACCCCCTTGGGTAACAGTGTGGAAAGGAGAGAAGAGTCATAGGGAAGGCCTATAATTTTGGGAGTAAGTTTATCTTTGAGATTTTTATTTGTAAGTCAATATTCAGTGTACAAGTACTGTCACTTTGTAGTGTACCTAAAGGAAAAAATACCTGTTTTCCTGTTCTCAACACTAACTTGATCATTCAAATTACTATCATTTTGGTGAACACAGTTGCTCAAGAAGATTGTGTGTATGCTGGTTTTATAAGTCTTCTTCAAGGAAAGGAGTGAGTAGTCAACTGGCATTTTCTAAGAACTGTCCCCTTGAAAAAGTTGATACCTAGTTACCTCACCTCTTCCTTGATGATGTCAAAGAGTTAAAAGTCTGTTTCCTGGAATTAAAATAAGATGGCTGAAGGAGACAAGATAGCCAAAGGTTCTGTTTGAAAGCAAGGGAAACTTACTAGAACTTTAGGGTTTCAAATCCTCCCCACCCCCAGTCACTTCTAGAAATTAACAGTTTCAGTTAGATTTTATTTGGACTTCTAAAGTTCGCTCAGTCTTCATTAAAATGCAGAAGAAAACTGGTGGAGTCATATATCAGTAGAAATGGGGCCCAGTCAGAGGTCAGGTATTGTTGAGAGAGTTTGGATCAGCTCAACTTTAATGACTAAATGCAACCTTCTTCTTCATTTTCTCTTGCATCAGCATTTAAACGGGGATCTGTAAAATCCTAATTACTGACTAGAGTAACATTATCTGCATTTCTCCTCTGTTAACAGATATTACTTTTGCTTATTTCAGGAGCCCTGCCAGAAATTACCTACTGTATGCTCAATTATCCACCTCCTCACAGCAACACATTATTTTAATATAAACTTTTCACTGTAGTCAGCAACTATTGTGTATTTTCTTTAAATTGAGTTGTCATATCTTATTATAAAATATAAAAGGAAATGACTGGAACTCTTAGGGTTAGGCAGAGTCATTTTACTGTGGTTTGGCTTCTATTCGCAGCATATTTTCTATCCAGCAAGCCTTAACACGACCATGGGAAAATAAGAGAATCTATGAAATAAACAAAATAGTTAAAATGAAAAATATGCACTGTATATCAATGGGGCTAAGCCACTTTTAAAAAATTAAATGCAGATCCTCCTTAGTGCTAACCTACTGTGCTATGCAAGAAATGTAAATATGTCCTTAATATGAAGATTAATATCTAGGTTAAATCAGTTTCAAGTTTCCTGCCTGATAACAAATCTCATTTACATTCTGAATACCAAATGGGGTTGAGCCAAAAATGTTCGCAAGCGAAGAAGCTATTTTTTTTTAAGTTCAATCTTAACATAAGAGTGACAATCTTTAAAGGTTCTCATTGATTGTGGTTTATTATTCAATTATCTAAATGCTGAGCTCAAGGGTAAATGGGAATTCCTCATTACAATCTCCCTATGAAATCAAGAAATGTAGACTAAATATGTCAAAATATCTCTCCCACAGTACCTTCTGAGCCTCCTGATGTTATAATATTGGTTATCAAAATATCAGGTTAGATAATTAAAACAAGGATTTAAAAAATGGGACCATTTCTAGTTCCTGAAAAGTGATAAATTATAGTCTATTATCTGCTTTCCCACAATGCAGGTAATAGCTTATTTTAAAGGAAGGTGAAAGAATGCTAATGAATTATTAATCAGCATGTTTCTTGCTTCATTTTAATAATGCTAACTTTCAGGATAATTCACAATCACAAATATGATTTCCATTGACCACCATGTAAACATTTGATTACACAAGATATTTAAATCTCCTTTATTTCAATCATTTATATGTTTGAAAGGACTGTTCCATATAGTTTCCCACAATAATTAGTCTAAAAATCTTATGTTTCACAAGGAAAGGTTGATGACAATAATAATCACCCAGACAAACTATAACATAAGTATTTGCTACTATTGTCGTTTATGTAAAAGTATTTTGGAAAGAGCCAAATTCATATAGTAGCTAAATGTTTGAGTTTAGAGAAACTGCTTAGAAGTATTGGGGTAAAAGAAGAGAGAGGCCCATAGACGGAGTGTGAAAGAGACAAATCATCATAACTTTATTTACATTTTGAGAATCAAAATGTACATGAATATGACTTTTCCTGCTTTTGATGAGGACCTGACTTGAAAACACTGATTTTTTTTTTTAAATAAATGATATAGGATTGTTAGTTTATATATTTGTTGCAAGTTGGGTCAATAGACTATTCTTCAACATCTGTCAAGGGTTAATTTTCTGGCAAAGGTATGTAATATGATATTTATTTATTTATTTATTTATTTATTTATTTATTTATTTATTTATTTATTTATTTATTTTTAAAGTCACAATACTTTGTTTATTTAAGCTTTTACTATCTGGGAAGCTCTCCAGACCACTACCAGTGATCTCAGATCAACTGTGGGTCTAGGATGTATTTCAACAATAAGCTAAGTGGAGCTCCCTTCCCTCTAACCTCTTAAACAGTAAGGACATGCACATTTTATTAAAGTGCACAATATTAAATGAAGATACTCTCAGAAATTGCACATAGCTCAGCTCTCTATTGCTGTGTTTCAGACTTCCCCAAAACGTAATGGTTTAAACAGCAGCCATTTTATTAGCTGACAGTTCTAAGTGTTTAGACAGAGTTTAGCTGAGTGGATCCTGTGCAGTACATGGTATCAACTAGGGATCTCCCATAAGGTTTCAGTCAGAGCACAGATTTATAGCCTGACAAATATGGTAAAAATTTCAGCTTCTCTACTGCTGTACCTTTTGGCAAGTCATCAAACTTCTCTAAACATCACCTTATATTCATCCATAAAATCATGGTAGTAACATCTACTCTACAGAGAAAGGATCTTCTGGCTTATTTTGGCCAGATCGTCAAGCACTGATGAGCCAAAGTTATCGCTGGCTAGAGACACTGTATTAAAAGAAAAACTCCTATGCCCCACCCTTTACGTACCCCTACACCTCAAATACTTGGATGTGTCTCTTCTACTCCAAATGCAGTAGTGGAATCAACTAGTTAAGACAGGGCTCCAAAGAAAACTTTCTCTTCTGCTGGTTCCTTGTAATCAGTGTTTAAAAGGACCCAGGGACTCTCCTGGGATCTGCTCATCTCCCTTCCTTGCAAGCATACCTAAGTGTGTGGATCCAAGTTTTATTTTTAGGTAGAAGTTTGAAGCTCCATGTAGCATTTGATCTTAGGCCATAAGCATCAGGTCGGCTTCTACTCAAGCTTTGCTTAGATTCTCAGATACTTGTGCAATTCAAGCATTCCTGGAACCCCTAAAAATAACTCCCAATTAACAGTGTTTTGAGAATCAGAGAGTACTCAATCAATTTTAGTTGCCTTCCTCTTATATAAGTTAATCTTTAGGTATTCATTGTATTAAAGACAAAAAGTTTGTAAACTTCTATATATGAGGTATACTTGGGAACTAAATATAAAAATTCCATTCTCAAGAAATTTTCACAAGTTTAGTAAGTATCTTTAAACTAGTAATAAAGACATAGCTGATTTCAGGTTGCAGAAATAGCTAGACACAACATAGGCCTACTGTTACACAGTGAATTTTTAATTTTCAATAATTTTTTATTGATTCATTTAAACACCTATTTAAATGAGTCCTATTTTGTATGTGTGTATATATGGTTTGTATGATATGGAGAGAAGGAAGATAAAGTTTATATTTTATGAGTTTATCATCTGGTAGATAGGCTGGAGGCTGGGGAACGTGGTGAGTTATGGCATAGACAGGTACACCGTTACCCAAAATACGATGATTTCTGAGACATGGGTTAGTAGGTGGTGCTGTGGAAGTGCAAAAGAGAAGTGTCTGACGGCAGACAGTGTGTCAGAAAGAGCTTAAAAGAGTAGGTTTCTGTTTTCCCCTTGCTCTAGCTTGACACCAACAGGCACCCCCTCCTCAATACACAACTACTCCATACTGATTACTTACCTGAAACTAGCACAAATATTCTAAATCTATCATCCATTTCCCACACTAAAGATCTTCCTTGACAATCCCCTTGTCCCAAATGGCCTAAATAATAAAATCAAAGATTCTTATTATGATATAAGATCCCTTTATGACCTGACCTTTGCTCATCTCCCAGTTTCATTTAATGCATTTCTTCCTATTTTTGTTCCCTTAATATCAAACTGCTTATATATTCCTTATTGTATATGCTGCTTGTTCTATACAAGATTCGCTTATCACCACTGTTTGGATGGGAAACTTGGACTTATATTGCCATCTGTCCACACATTTTACTCTCTAGATAGTCTTTGCTTACCAGTTATTTTCCATTCGAAGCTACTGGCATCACATACACAAAGTCACCCCCTGCTCTAGTTATCTCTAGTGTATATGGGGACTTCCCATGCCTTCCCCTCAACTTTGCTGGGAAACTAAACCTGTTCTAAAAAGCAAATTCTTTAAAAAAAAAAATAGAAGTGGAACTAGTTTTTCATCTCAGTTAATAAAATTATGACTGGTTCTTAATTTTTCTTATAAACCATCACAGAAGTTGTTCTCTCAATTTTGTTATTATTGTTATTTGGCCATTCATTGTCATTCATGTTGTGCATAGTGTTTATTATTATTCTAAGTAAACGGACTGATCTGCCTGGGTGGCTTGCAAAATTCAGGGTTATTTCTTTCTAATCTTTTCCATGTATATTATTGCTCAGTTACTGTTCCATTAACTTCAGGGAGGCAGAAGCTCAAGCTCATAAACCATTTTATTAAAGTCTAAATTTCAATTGTGCTAAGTTAGGAGGCTGTTTAAATTATGTGTTGAATTTTTTTTGTAAAACTTACTACAGTTTCTGCAATTTTTCAAACTGACATTCCAGAACTTTTGGTAAAAGGAAGAAATGAGGATGTGGAGAGTATTCAGTGACATTTCAAACTCTTTAGGAATATGAAATTACCAATATGAAAGCTTAAGCAGGTAATTTTGATGTTCAACCCAAAATAGAATGATTGATTTTTATATGTAAATTCTGTCTTTTGCGCTCAGTTGAAATCCACATTTTTGTATCCTAGGGAAACTCCTCAGAAACTTAATTTGCAGGAAAAGATGCTTTCCTTCGAAGGAAACATTCCTTATAGAGATCACTTCACTGAAATGTAACCGAGTGGACACATAACGCTTTGACCAATTGAGACTGACTTGAAAATATCATTTGGGAAGGAGGGGAAATTTATGGCAAAACATTTAAAAAATAAAAATTAACATAACGCACACCCCAATATTTTGTGAGAGTAAACAAAAAAAATTGCATGGAGGTGATACAGGGTTATTTCTTGTAATAGGAGATTTGATAAAATGCCTGGCCGATTCCATTTGTATAAATGTTCTGGAATGGTTTATGTTCTCACATCGGTTCAGTCATTTAAATGCCGGAGTCTAGTTCTTAGAGTTGGGCCTGCATGAATCTGGAATCAGGCAACTAATCATTTGTATTGCCCTGAGCTGCAAAAGTAGGAACAGCAGCATATAAACCGGATGAAACAGCTTCATTTACAATTACAAAAGCAAGCGCTTTCACAAGAACAGAGGGCAGTTTTACTGCAGCTATCCTATTTTCTAGATGCCACCTTCTTCATCTAAGAAATATGCAAAAGCATTGAAAATGGATTTTCTTTTATTTGTCTACTAATTTTTGAGTTTGTTTTATATAGAAACCAGAAAAGAGAAGACAGTGTTTAATTATTTTAAGTATAATTTCATTTTCACCTCCTAACTATTTTGAGGCCAAACCATTTGCTCTGAGGTAGAAAATAATGATTCCAAATATTTGTCCACAATACCACTGGATGCTATAATGCCATCACTGTTGTGTTCTTTTATATCACAAGATGACGTTCACAGCAGATCTTACTGTGTTACAAGGTACGACCATAACTGTATGACAATGTTATGGATAAAGTGACTTCTGATTATATTGACTTCAGTATTTTTGAAGTAAAGAAAACTTTCTACAGGCAAGATATTGAGTTTCTATACAAAATAAAAACTGTATGCTGTATTAGAAATGTATATAGAAAAAAATCATATCAAAAGTTTTTTTTTTTTCTTGACATCGACATCATTTCAGTGGTGCATATTTTTAGGTCAATGACCACTAGATGATGACATCCATAATAAATTTGAAATAAAAGGCAACAGAGTCTACCGTGCAGTAGAGTTCCTTTGGAGAGAGAAAATATAACATTTTGCTTTGGGGTTTTTATTTTTTAATGTAGACAAAAGGTTCTTAAACGTAACTATAAAATAACTGTCTTAGAAAGTTGACTTGTAGTCAGATTTTGACATCTGTTAACTGGTTTTATAGAACAGTTTTTAAAGCTGGCTTCAGAGATCATTATGTAACTATATACAAGAACCAATAATGTCAGCATGCCATAACAACAAGTCACTGTGGTTCGATTTCAAATACTGCTGTGCATTTAATAGCTTCCTGAATGCACTGTGTTTTTGTCCCAACAATATGATTGCATTTTGGGGCACAAATTAGCAGATTAGTATTGATAGTTCTTGTGTTCGATTTAAAAATTTGTGTATCTTGCTTTGCATTTTCAAGTAGAATTTTTCTTTTCCTTGGAAAGCTATCACATTCTTAGGACAAATAATGAGAAAATGATTCTATTGTAGGGTCCAATTCTCACGATATTTGGTTTATCATTATGCTTTCTCTGTTTCCCTGAGTCTTAAATGTCAGCCTGTATTCTCAAATGAAAGGCTGTCTGATTTGAGATATCCAAACTGAATATAAAAAACAACAATTGAAATGAAGTAAGAATAAATACCTTTCATATTTCAAAATTTATTTTGATCCTATGTTTATATTTTTCATTATAAACAAGTAGAAAGGAATAGTATTTTTTCTTGCCAGCAAAGATGCATTCCATTGTGATATAAAATGATGTATTTCATTCCAAAATGTAGCTCCAGACATAAAACTAATTATGTTCCTTTTTTATGGATCTAGTATCCTAGCTTTATGGAAGATGTTCATCAAACTTTGGTTATGATTTGTGTTCACCAAACCCCAGGCTCACACATACAGAAAGGAGTTGATAAGTCATATTATGCAATGGGAATGTAAAATTCAATTTTATCCATGTAAAAAGCCCTCAAGCAATGTTTGCTGGGTGAGAAAAATACCGACAGCAATTTTTTATGCTGTTTGGGTGGTGCATCTGAATATCATAATACATTCTAATATGCTACATACATTACAAATCCAGCCATAAGGACACACTTAAGATCTCCAAAGTTAACCTCTGAAGGGAATACTAAGGCCAAATACTCCTTAGATTTTCATTTCACTACATTAGCAAAAATGTCCTGGGGGAATGGAGAGTCCCCAGCTCATTTTGCATTTCCAATTGTCATACATAAACACACAAAATTGGATATGGACAATTTGATCCATGGTCATATGGATTACAAATAAATATGAATGCCTTAATTCTTCCAGGTCCTGTTCACTTTTAAAATGTCTTCTCTATTACATTGGGAGGTGATTTTACCTTCTCTTAGCCATGCAAAAGCTACAGTGTTTCAAAGCTGCAGATTAGTGATGGTGGCAGCTTATTTCTATTGGTTATCTACAGCACCATCTTAGCATCTTGAGGCATAAAAGAATATTATCTGTGTGACCGTTATGGCTGGAGCCATCTATACTGTTCATGGTATCAGCACTCCAAGTGCTCTGAATGGATATCATTCAGTTTAAGACATTTTCTGTAGTTTCATTAAAACTTAAAACCACAAAGTGCTGCAAGTTATGACTGAGGTTATACGAAATTTTCAGTTGATTCTCTTATGTGGAAGAGCACATAAGTGGTCGTTGGTTTTGTTTTTGCTTTTTTGTTGATGGGGCTTGTTCTTGTAGATTTGCTAATCTTTATAGAGGCATTGACCATAGCAAAGCAACCTGTAAGCTGCTTTGTTTCTTTACTTAATTTTCATCACAAATAATGGGTCACTCTGCGTGGAATCACCAAGAGTGTCTTCAGTTACTGCATACAGCCTTTGATCATAATACCTTCCTTCATTCTGAGTCTGGGAGATGATGTGAAAAAAGAGGCAGGGTGAGTGGTGGGAGAGTCAATGCAGAGCTAGTTCTGTATTACAAATGTCAGGTTACAGAGAAAGTGTATATAGTCACATAAGATAATTTTGAAGCTGGAGTTGTGATTGCAATAATGGCTCATTCATATCTGCATTTCATTTAAATGCACTGTTTTGACTCACTGAACATTTGTCAAAGGCAGTGCAGCTAAACTTCCTCACATGACCACTGAGGTAATGACAGCATCACATTACCAGGAAACTGCATGGCTTGCTGATACTTCCATTTTCCACAGCAGCTTATAAAATAATCAAAATGTGTGCATGAAATGGCGGCCTGCTTTGAATTTATTTTAATACAGATGGGCTTATGCCGAGAGAAGAAAAGTCCAGGACCCCCCGACACAAGAGACAATGACTTTGCACAAAGCTGAATTTTACTAGCATAGAAGATGGATATATGAGTACTAGACTTTTCATAGCTATAGGAAGGATAATCTTTCAATCAGATTAATGAGAAAATATATTGCACGGGCCCTGCAGCGCTTTTTTGCTTTCCAGGCTAATGCGTGATTTAAATCCCCAAAGTACATTTTCAGCATTACAATATCCTTTGATAATAATGTCGCTGGCACAAAGACAGATAAAAATAAAACAGTCCCCCTTGATTTCCCATTTTAGATTTGAAGTATATTTTCTGTTCTTTGCTGGCAATGAAGTGAATTCTATTGAGAAGAGTCACATTTAATAAGACAAAGAGAATTTTCTAATTATGCTACCTGTCAAGATGGAAATCTATGGGATTGCAGCTGCAATTGAAGAAACAGAGAAAACAACTGCACACAGTCCCGTTTACTTTGGTGTATGGTTACTATTTGCACACAGATTTTGCTAAATGCAAATCTAGCAAACACACAGAAGCACACTTTGAGGTAAATACCAAGAGGCAGGTTTCAGAATGGATCCTACCATTCCCGTTTCAGTTTCAGTAACCAGATTTCTAAGGTTTTCTAATTCATCTATTGAAAACAACATAAACCACTGGAAATGTTTAACAAAGGACAGAATTGCATGCTGTGTTACATAACCAGCTAATGGGAAAACTTATAAAGACAAACATACTTATACAATAAATAAATATATATATATATATATACACACATAATTATGCATAATAAATATCTACTACAGGGAAGTGACTTTCAGGAAAAATACATACTAGAGAAAATCAATACAATGACTCTAGAATACATCTATACATTTTTTTTTATCTAGTTTGTATTATAGCTTCACAGACATTAAAGAAAATCTTACTACTCTTCAGATGCTTTCCTGGAAGTTATCACATGCCATTCTGTGTGAGCCTCTGGGGAACAGTTCCCTGGGTCCCATCAAACATTACTCTTCTTTTTTTTTAATCAGCATTGCAATTGTTGAAATACTATGGCACATTAGACAAGGAAAATAAATATTGTACTTTCAATGATTTCCTCTTATACTACGTATACACAAAGTTGCTCACAATCAATAATTATAAATACTAGCATCTGCTAAAAAATAATTCTACTAATTCTCAGATGATAATAATTATGATAAATAGGAATTTACCAATATCATTTTCAGAGATGCAGTGAAAAGACTAAAAAATAGTTAAGCAAAATATGTATCAGCAGCAAGTTTATGATTAGGGACTTAGTGTTAAAAATTAACCTTTAATCTCCAAAGTGAATAAATGATAGACTCCATTAAGTTCTACAAATACATTGACAAGGTATTCAAATGTTCTCAGCTTTGCATAAATTTCAAATAGGTGTTCATAACTACCTAAACCATATTTTAGTTTTGCAGTCCATTTTGTGATCATGCAGAGAGAATGGGATATTCTCAAAGCATTAAAACATTAATTTAAAAATTAAACTCTGCATATGATTTTTAAACTAAGCTATTAGATACTTTCAAAGGAAATCCATCAATTATTACAGCACCACTGCCTTATTTCTTTACAATAAGCCATTAGAAGTAGGATGACTTAAAAATTACTTTATAGATCAAAGTTCTGAATATATGAAGTTAAGAATGCTCCATTCTGTATTCACTATTTCACAATCTAAAACCCACATTATAGGCAGAATTTTGTTCCCCCTGCCAAATGCTTACGTTGAAGTCCTAAGCCATAGCACCTTAGAATATGACTGTATTTGGAGATAGGATCTTTAAAGAAGTAATGAAATAAATCATTAGGGTGAGTCTTAATCTCATATGACCGATGCCCTTATAAAATGAAGAGATTAAGATGAAGAAATGTACACAGGAAAGACCATTCGAAGACACAGGGAAGAAATGCCAAGGAAAGAGACCTCAGAAGAAATCAACCCTGCCAACACTTTGACCTTGGACATCTAGCTTCAAGGATTGTAAAAAAAAACAAATTCCTGTTGTTTAAACCCTTAATCTGTAGTACTTTGTTATGGAAGCCCTAGAAAACTAATACACAACATAAACACATGAAAACTTGAGAAACAGAACTTTCAAGCTTCTTTTAAATGAATACATCTATCTCTGAATTTTTAAATAAGGGGTTGTTAATAGGATTTCATATCAGGCTACTCACATGACCTGATTCTAATTCTGTCTTTCAGTTCATGAGAACCAAATTCTTAGCAAGTTTATGGAATCAAGTATACACAAACTGAGTCAGAATAGGAAGTTACATGTATGGCCCAAATCCTGTACGTGTATTTGTGTCCACTGATTTACATATTATATTGATCATGTTGTTTACAGTGTGATTAACTTGATATTAATAAATATTCACTTCATGTGCCAAACAAATACAGCTATGCTTACATATGTACAATGATAAGGTTTTTTGGGGGTGACTATAATTTTGCTCAACTTGACTTTGATGGCTGATACAAATTAAGAGTGAACTAACAATATGCCACAATCTGAGCTGTTGGATAATAATTAACATTAAAAGTAATAATAGATATCATATATTAAGATCTAATTTGTTCTAGGCACTGAACTAAGCATAAGCACATATTGCTTCATTTAATTCTCATAGTCTTATGATCTAGATATATTTTATCTACATTTTAAAGAAAAAGTGAGACTTGGTAAAACTGAGCCACTTGCCTAAAATACATTATCTGGATTCAAATCTGAGTTGGTATGGTCTTAGAGCAGAGCTCCAAAACAATCTTTTAGTGAAAAAGTACAGTGATGGAGCATCAATTTCTCTCACAGCTCTTCATGTTGAACAAATTTAAAAAAAATCTTCCCCCTCCTAAATTTGTTAATTTAAATTAAGAAGGTTAAAATGGTAGGTACATGAAAGAGCAATATTGTACCAAATCCACTTCAGGTTTTTAATATTTGAAGAAGATGGGCAGCAACTATTTAACCAGAAGATAAGAAAATCATTTATTGAAGATTTTATTGATTAGTGGTTCAGAAAGATGAACTTTATTATGGAAGCTGGAAAGTAAAAGTACTTTCTCAGACTTTTACAGCTACACATTGTCTTACAGTTAGACACATAACAATGAGCTATAAGCAGAAGTCACAGAGTGGCTCTTATAGGAAAAATTTTAAAAGTAAAAACAAACCTTTGAGACTTTCAAACTTTGCTTGCATATAAGAAGAAAGGAATTATGACATTCCTCAATTAGTTTGTAAAGTTATTAAGTCTTATTACTATTCCATTGTTAATAAATTCCCTGTATAGTTCCTTAATAGCAAAACAACAGGTGTATTTTTGTTTGCCTTCAGGAAGAGAGAAGTGGGGAGACCATGGCTCACTTGAAAGTTTTCTTGTTGGGAACAATCACACAGCACTCAGAGTTGCAGAATAGGCAAAAAACAACAAATCAAATTAATTTCCTAGAGCCTAGTGATAACAAAAATGTAGCAGCACATTGGCATAGGAATTAAAACTTGATATAAGAAATTAAAATAATGACTACTTATAAAAAATTTTTACTCATATAACATAAATATATGCTGAATGGACAGGTGAATAAATTATGAGGCTCCCCTGAGAGATTTGAAATCTATTCCTTGGCTAATTTGTATTTGCACTTATAACAAAAATCAATGAAACATCATTTCTAAGGAGCTAAGAAGAAAATCTGGTAATTTAGAATTCTATAACTAGCAAAAAATATATCAAAAAAGATGATGAATTAATAAACTATTCTTTGAATAAAGAAGACAAAATCAGTTGCTAGTAGGTGGACTATAACAAATTTTAAAGGAAGCATTTCAGGTTGAGGGGAAAATGATACTAGGTAGAAACTAGGATTTACGCAAATAAACTGGTGAATATCAAAAATTGTAAATGTAATGGAAAGGGATAAGGAAAAATAATGGAAGGGAGATGGAAAGATTCTGATGTATAACAGCTGACCCTTGAACAACACTTGGTTAGAATTCTGTGGGTTCATCTACAGAAAGATTTTTTTCAATAAATACACACTGCAATACTACACAATTCATGTTTGGTTGAATCCTTGGGTATGGAACCACAAATACAGAGGACAGAGTATAAAGTTATAATCAGATTTTTGACCAAAAGAGTTAGGCACTCCTAAACCCCACGTTGTTCAAGGATTAACGGTAATGCTACATTACATATGAAGTTAGGTAGTATTATTTGAAAGTCAACTGTGATAAATTAAAAATATCTATTGTAATCCATTGAGAAACCACAAAAAAAACCGAGATAGAGCTAATAATCCAACATCAGAAACAGGAAAACTAAACAACTTACAATCAATTAATCTTCAACAAAGGAGGCAAGAATATACAATAGAGAATAGATAGTCTAATCAATAAGTTGTGTTGGGAAAACTGGACAGTTGCATATAAATCAATGAAGTTAGAACATGCCATACACAAAAATAAACTCAAAAATGGCTTAAAGACTTAAACACAAGACAAGATACTATAAACACCTTAGAAGAAAACATTGGCAAAACATTTTCTGACACAAATCTTAGCTATGCTCTCCTAGGGCAGTCTACCTAGGCAATAGAAATAAAAGCAAAAATAAACAAATGGGACCTAATTAAACTTAAAAACTTTCACACAGCAAGGAAACCATAAGAAAAAGAAAAAGACAACCTACAGAATAGGAGAAAATATTTGCAAAGGATGAGACTGACAAGAGCTTAATTTCCGTAATATATAAGCAGCTCATACAACTTAATAATAAAAAAACAAACAACCCAAATCAAAACTGCGCAGAAGACTTAAACAAACAATTCTCCAATGAAGGCATACAAATGGCTAATTGGCACATGAAAAAATGCTCAATATCACTAATTATCAAAGAAATGCAAATCAAAACTACAATGAGGTATCACCTCATACCAGTCAGAATAGCCATCATTAAAAAGTCCACAAATGATAAATGCTGGAGAGGGTGTGGAGAAAAGGGAACCCTCCTACACTCTTGGTGGGAATGGAGTTTGGTGAAACCATTGTGGGAAACAGTATGGAGATTCCTCAAAAAATAAAAACAGGCTTACCATAAGATTCAGCAATCCCACTCCAGGGCATATATCGAGAGACAACTATAATAACATGCAATCCAGTGTTCATAGGAACAGTATTTACAATAGCCAAGACATGGAAACAACCTAAATATCCACCAACAGATGACTGGATAAAGAAGTTGTGGCATATTTATATAATGGAATACTACTTAATCATAAAAATATATAAAATAATGTCATTTGCAGTAACATGGATAGACCTGGAGATCATCATTCTAAGTGAAGAAAGCCAGAAAAAGAAAGATCATATGATATCACCCATATGTGGTATCTTAAAAAAAAAAAAGACACAAATGAATTATCTACAAAACAGAAACACTCACTGACATAGAAAATTAACTTGTGGTTACCAGTGGGAGAAAGGGGGTAGAAAGGGATAAACTGAGAGTTCAAGTGTACATACTAATTACTATAATATAAAATAGATAAACAACAAATTTCTTCTATATAGCACAGGGAACCATATTCAATATCTTGTAGTAACCTATAATGAAAAAGAATGTGAAGATGAATATATATCTGTATATGTATGACTAGAACATTATGCTGTACACCAGAAATTGACACAACATATACTTATAAAAAAGGGAAAAAAAAGAAAATATGCAAGAAAAAAAAACACTAAACAAAATTATAATTAATTCAGAGGAAATTTTATTAGAGGAAAAGAAGAATAAACAACACATGGAGCAAATCAAAAACAGATTTATTTCACAAACCTAAATAAATAGAAAGACATCCGTGTTCATGGATTAGAAAACTTAACATTGTTAAACAGGCAATGCTACCCAAAGTGATCTATAGATTCAGTGCAATCTCTATCAAAATTCTAATGACCTTCTTTGGGTAGAAATGGAAAAGTTAACCCTCAAATTCCTGTGCAATTGCAAGGGTTCCCAAATTGCTAGAACAATATAGAAAAAAAATAAAATTGGAGGACTCACACTCGTCACTTTCAAAACTTACTACAAGAACTACAGTAATCAAATCAGTGTAGATGAACATGTAGATGAATGGAACAGACATAAGATTCCAGAAATAAAACCATATGTATTTGGTCAACTGATTTTTCAACACAGGTGTCAAGATTTTTCAATGGGGAAAAATATAATCTCTTTAACAAATGATGTGGGGACAACTGGATATCCACATGCAAAAGTAAATAAAGTTGGACCCCCTAACTCCCATCATATATAAAAATTAACTCAAAATGTTTCAACAAACTAAATATAAGAGCTAAAACCATAAAATGCTTAGAAGAAAAGAGGGGTAAATCTGAATAACCTTGGATTTTGCAAAGAATTCTTAGATTTGAAATAAAAAACATGAATGACAAAAGAAAAAAAAGACAAGTTAGATTTTATCAACATTAAAAAAACTGTGTGTGAAAGAATATTATTAAGAAAGTGAAAAAAACCACACAGAATGGCAGAAAATATTTACAAGTCATATATTTCACAAGAGTCTAGTATCCAGAATATATAAAGAATTCTAACAATTTGATATAAAGAAAGCCTAATTAAAAAAGTCAGTGTTGAATAAACATTTCCCTAAACAAAATGTGCAAAAGGCCAAAAAGCAGATGAAAAGATGCTCAACATCCTTAGTCATTAGGGAAATTCAAATAAAACTCCTATGGGATACTATGGTTATTTTTAAATAATGATTTTCTTTCTTTTTGCTATTGCTAATGATTTTATTATCATTATTTTTTATACCCAACTTCAGTTGTTCATTGATGATATACAGGAAAGTAACTGGCCTTGTATATTAACCTAGTATCCTGTAACCTTGATAAACTTTTGTCAATTCCTCAGGATTTATACATAGACAATCATTTTATCTGTAAATAAAGATATTTTTATTTCTTCCTTTTCAGTCAACATACCTTTTTCTTTTCTTTTTCTTTTCTTATTTCACTAGTACAATGTTGAATAGGAGTAGAAAAAGAGGGCATATATGCCTGCTCCCAATTTAAGGGAAGGTGTCCCACTACCATCAAGATAATGATCCATCACCATGAACTATAATGTTATCTGTAGATTCTTTGCAGACATTCATTAAGACATTCAAGTTAAGAAAGTTTCTATTGTCTCAAGTTTGCTGAGAGCTTTAATTATGAATGTGCTGGATGACAACTCAATGATTAAAATTAGCATGCCAAGGTCTCAATTTCTCTCAAGACTCACTGAGTCCTTCCGGCCTATATTCTTTACAAAAATGTACATTTAAGAAAGAGACTTTTTTTTTTTTTTTTACTATTCATAGAAAATATACAAAGGCTTCTTATTTTATAAAATTCCCTTGGTTAGAAGAACTGTTTCATACATTTCTTGATTGACATTTCTTTTCAGTAGTCTTTCCTTATAGGAGGTGAAAGCTTATTTAAGACAAGATGATACAAACAGAGCCATTCTGGCTTGTTTTTGCCATCTCATATAATTCCATGACAATTTAGAGAAGAGTCATATTATGGTTCTTTCTTTTGCAAAGTTTTGGTAATGATCATGATGATAATCATGAAGATGATGATCCTCATTTTCTCACTTCCCCAGCCATCAATACATCATATACTATCACAATTTGCAGACTGTACTTATACTTGAAAACTAGATTGCTTTACTTCTGGTTTTAACTCCAACATATGAAGAACTTAGAAATTTTTCCTCTGTCCTTACAATAAGAGAAAACCTAACTAACTGAAAATACAACTGTTTTAGCACCCATCAGAAAACTGAGGTTGCTGGGCAAAACATCACCGAATCTGAAGATAGGCAAACTCTGAACCATAGCCAAGACACGCTTACCTAGAGCAAAAGCCGCCCATGGGAAACATAACCTAATTGGAGCTCTTAAATGGTCATTTTGATGAATTGCTAGAAATTGAGTGTCAACTACAATGAAGAGTGATAAACTCTGTGGATCTGAATTCTTAGGGGGTTTCCACACTTTAAGGGGTTACCATTTACAAACCATATCATTCATGAACAAGGAGATCACTCTGAATATCCAAGATAGATCTCTTTGCGGCTCTGACAAAGAGAGGTGAAGTGTAATAACCGCAGAGGATGCCCAGCACATTCCTGGTAATAAATGCCTCAAACTAGAATACAAGGCTTGCCAGGGACTCATCACACCTGGAACAACATCTTTCCTTCAGTTCCAGCCCTCTCTTGTTTCCTGTCTAATCCATGAGAGATAAAAAGGTTATAACAAATGAAGAAACACACGTGTAGTCACAGCCCAGAGACAAGGAAAAAAAAAAAAAAAAACTACCAAATTGTGATTTAATCAGATTATACAAAACTTTTCTTCTTCCACAATAGTCACCACAAAAACAAAGTGCCAGTATGATACTGGTGGACTATATCTGAAAGAACTTCAAAGTGCAAACTCTCCTTGAAGAGGAGTACTTAGTGAAGACAAAGGGTTTAGACAAAAAAGACACTAGAGGAATTGAAGCCTTTGGTAGCTACAGCAACAGTAAATTACTAAACACAGCCCAACACCCAACCAGAATGAAATAAATCCTTACACTAACAGCCAATTTAACTCAATTTCTAATACGCAATACAAGATTTCCAGCTTCCAACTAAAAATTCCAAGGCATGCAAAATATAAGGAAGAAAAATCTGAGACAAAATAGTAGCATAACTAGACCCAGACGAGACATAGATGACAGAATTGTCAGACAGTTTAAAACAACTATGATTAATATACTGAAGTGTCTAACGGAAAAAACAGACAATACATTAGAACAGATTGGTAATGAAAGCAGAGAGGTAGAAATTTTAACAAAAAGGAAGTGTTTAAATCAAACACTGTAGCAAACATGAGGGATGCCTTTGGCAGGCTCATCTGTAGACTATGCCCAAATAAAGAAGAGTCAATGACCTTGAAAACAGTTCGACAGAAAGTTCAGAAGCTGAAGTATAATGAGAACTAAAGAAAAAAGAATACAGAATAGAATATCAAAGAACAATTTCAAAAGGTATAACATACATGTAATATGTATGAGGCATAAGAAATATTTGAAATAATAATGACAGAAAACTTTCCAAAATTAATGGCAGACACCCAAGCACAAATCCATGAAGCTCACAGACAATCTAGCAGAAATACCAAAAAATATTACACAAAACATACCATATTCAAACTGCATAAAACCGAAGACAAAAGGGAACATCTTGAAAGAAATCAGAGGGCAAGAAAAACACCTTACTGATAGAGAAACAAGGATAAGAATTTCAGTATATTTCTTGCCAAAAACCATGCAAGAAACAAGAGAGTGAACTAAAATATTTAAATTATTTAAAAACCCACCAGCATAAAATTCTATATCCAGAAAATTATTCAAAAATGTGAAAAATAGTGAAGACATTTTCTGACAACCAAAAACTGAAAGAAACCATCACCATCATACTGTTCATGCAAAATGTTAAAAGAAGTTCTTCAGGCAGAAGTAATATGACACAGGTCGAAAACTCAGATCTACCTAAATAAAGGAAGAGCCATTTGTATGTTACTCCATGCTAGAACAGGAGAATACACATTCTTCTCAAGCTCACATCAAGTGTTCACCAAGATAGGCCACATTCTGAATTATAAAATACACTTAAACAAATTTAAAAGCACATTAATCATGCTTTCAGGGAAATATGTTCTCAAATCATAATGAAATTAAACCAGACATCAATAACAGAAAGATAGCTTGGAAATCCCAAAATATTTGGAGTAATTCACGTACTTATAAATAACACATGGTCAAGGAACAAGTCTCAAGAGAAATTAAAATATTTCAGCCTAAATGAAAACACAGAGGGTGAATATAGCTCAGTGGTAAGAGTACGTGCTTAGCATACATATAGTCCTGGGTTTGATCCCTAGTACCTCCATGAAAAAGAAAAAAAATCTAGAAAAAAGAAAATGCAACATGTCAAATTATGTGCTCTGCAACAAAAGCAGTGCTTTGAGGAGGAATTTACGGTATTAAGTGCACATATTAGAGGAGAAGAAAGATAAAAACATTTTACAACCTAAGCTTCCCCACTAAGAAACTAGAAAAAGAAGACCAATTTAAACCTAAAGCATATGAAGAAAATAAATAATAATAATTAGAGCAAAAATCAACGATATGGAATACAGAGAAAAGAAAAAGAGTAAATCAGTGAAAACAAGACCTCGTTGTGGAATAAATAAAATCAATAAACTTCTAGACAGTTTAATAAAAAAAAAAGAAAATGCAAATTACCAAAACTAGAAATGAAAAGAGGACATCAGTACTGATCTCCTCATTCCATAAATATTATGAGGATAATGAATAATTCTATATAAAAAATACTAGAATTGCTAAAAATAAAACTAATTGATGGTGAGATTGTAGAACAACAGGCACTTTCATTCATTGCTGAATGAATTTCAAGTGGAAGTTAAAAATGTTACATCCACATTAGAAGATAGTTTGGCAGTTTATCAGTGGTAAAGAGAAATGAACTATCAAGCCACAATAAGATATGGATGAATATTACATGCACATTGCTAACTGGAAGAAGCCAGTGCAAAAGTCTCCATAATGTACGACGTTCTGCAAAAGGCAAAACTATGGAGATGGTAAAAAGATCAGGGGTTGCTAGGACTTTAGGGGACAGACAAAGGGTTGATGAAGTGAAGCACAAATGAGTTTTTAGGGTGAGGAAACTACTTTTTTATGACACTGCATCGGTGAATACATGACACTATCTTTTTGTCAAAAACCTTATAACGTTCCAGCACAAAGAGTGTACTTTACTGTATGATACTTTTCAGAAGTCATTTAGGAGCTCCCAGGATGAATGAGAATGTGACAGACAATATAAATGTATTACAAATTATGAAAAACTTCACTGAAGGGGATGCAGGAAAAGGTCTGCTCAAATGTAATGTGCAAATCAGTGGAAGCTGTACTAAGCACTGTCCTCTCAGTTGATGAAATTGTTCTCCTTGTTTCCCACAGAAGTGTGTTAACTACTCTGTGACTGCTATATATGAATATCAGAACTGAACAATAAGTGAATTTATGTTAATGATGGGAGTCAAATTAATCGCTGCTGGATTGAGAGGTTACATTCAAGCAAACGCTGGAGGCTAGAATGATCCATGTCTAATGCATTAGAAATTATACCCATCAGTACGGTCTCATGTTTTTCTTAATATAGATACAGATAGTTACATATAGAAATATTTATTGATATATTAATATACATGAGTTCGTATATGCACATATATTTTCTTGCATTGCCAACTGAGACTGGCTAGAAGCAACAACTCTGGATAATAATAGCACACCTAGTAATGAGCACACCTAGTGCCCAGATATTGTTTTCTATTACTATTCTGCAATGAAAGGAACCAAGGCTCCTTAGAGAAATTCTAAATGGGGTAGGAAATATGCAAGATGAGCCTTGAGTATTTTGGTGTTAGAAAATAAGGAAGTAATAAACACACACACACAAATGGGAATATGTCAAAGGGAGACAGGCGCCAACTGAAAGAGCTCTCAATGCCAAAACCGAAGCAACTGGAACAAAATAAATGAAACAGTGTTGGATTATAATCCTAACTATAGAACAAGTATCTCTTGAGTCTACACTCAATAAACAAGTAATTGAATAAATAAATAAATGAGGGAGAATGAGCAAATCTTACATGCAGAATTCCAAGTTATGTACGTATTCTGCTCTAAAGGAGATGGGGCATAACTCCCCACTCTGTAAGTGTGGCCTGGGCACAGTGATTTCCTTCCAAGGAGAACAGTATGAAAGGGAGAAGAGATAGTCAATTTATAATGCAGAAACCTGACAAACAATACCTCAGCCAGGGAATCAAAATTAATGTCCTTAGTGATATTAAGTTAAGAGCATGCACCTTGACATGATAATACTAAGTGCATTGAAGTGATGAAAATGACACTTTACTTCTGTGGTTTCCTTCCAAGACCAAGTAACATTAGTTTAATTATGAGGAAAATATCAGACAAATCCCCAATGGGAGACTATTCAAAAAAGATTCCTTACTAATACTCCTTAAAACTGTCAAGGTCATTAAAAACTAGGAAAGTCTGAGAACTATGGCAAGAGTTGCCTAAGGAGACATAATGACTAAGCACAAGGAGGTGCCCTGAATGATGTTTTAGAACAGAAAAGGGACTTTGGTAAAAACCAAGGGAATCTGAATTAGGTAAGGGCTTTTGTTATACTAATGAGTCCATAATGGTTCAATAATTGTAACAAATATACCATAGTAATGTTAGATGGGGCAAATAGGTATGTGGAATATGGCAAATCTCTATTTTATTTTTACAATCTCTCTGTAAATGGAACATTTGTAAGATAAAGACTTTATATACTTGACTTCACATCTTTGAATCACTGTGGTAGCAGTTATCTCCTTTTAATATATCTGACATAATTCAGATAATTATAACTTTAGGAAAATTTCCAATTTTTGTTGGAAGTCAATTCTTCATGAATCTCTGTTTCTAATACATTTTTGTGAACAGTAGAATTTATTTCCCTTTATTCCAGACTATCTTTTTTGAGGATATTTTTCTAACAGTTTTTGAAGATAGAGATAGTGTCTGCCTCCTAAAAAAAATGCTGGCAAGCATTTTTGTTTTGCCTAAATTCAGGATTTGTTTTCAATGCAACTTACTGAGCATGCAAGCTTTAATCTGGGTCCATTAACATTGCCTACTGTGATTTGGAGCAAGAGGAACTGACACAAATACGCTGATGCTCGTGTTACCTGCTGGACCATGAGTAATAATGTCTTTTTTCTTTGACTCAGTGATCTCGTGTCTTCTGTCAGCCTCTCTGAAACTCTGGCAGTTTAACCTATTAGCTTTAAAAGTGGGACAAAATCTTAAATCCTTCACAGCTCTTGATTATATTTAAATTTTAACATGGATTTGTTTTCACTTATGAGTAAGTTTAAACTCTGTAATGTATAGAGGTTTTTTCTTTGGTGATTTACTCTGGAATTTTCTACTAAAAATGAACTTTCTTCATTTTCCCTTCTGCTTTCCATGTTATCTGACATTTTATCCTTAATACTAATAGTTAGATTTATCAGTCCTCCTCAATGGACTATTTTATATATGCATTACCCATGTATAATCTTCATAATGAACAGAAGTGGCCTAATCCTCTTATACACCAATTTAAATATTTTTAAAATGTCTTTCTGGTCGATAAATAGCTGTTGTTCTAACCATGACCCCTCAATGTATTCCCATTGTTCCTCACACTCTAGTACATTCACAAGGCACACACACCTCTTTTTGATGCAGCAACTAAGGAGTTAATATTTGTTACAGCCCAGGGTCAAGAAATGGCTTAAGGACCTACAGCCTTCTGTGTCTATATATTCAAATTGTTCAAAACTGATAGTTATTATTATTTTTTAAGTATTACATCCAATAATATCCACATTGTATTAAGAATGAATCTGAGGATCAGAAAGGGTGGTAACCTATCCAAAGTTGCAAAGCATATAAATTCTGAGACAGATTTAAATACAGAAATGGTTGAATCAAAAGACCTTTCTTTGCCTTCTGTGTTCTTTACCTCTGTTTTTTTAAACAGGTATGCTCTTTTTTCAGTCTTTTCAACGAGGGATGAAGTCCTAGGTGATAGCACAATAGTCTATAGGTTTATATGGAAAGTACCAAAGGAGCCTAGGGTATGATGTGAAAAAATGCAGGGCCTAAAGGCCTTCACATACCAGAAAAGCTGTTTGTCTTCTCTTGTGGGCTATAGTCCTTTCGCCTACCTTAACTGGGTCCAGGAAACAAATATCTGGGCAAAATGACAACGCTACCGAGACCTGATGCACAATCGAGACCTAGTAAAATTTCAGCCCGTTTGAATAGCAACATAGTTCTATAAACTTGAAACATTTAGTACTATTTAAAGTATTTTTAGTGCATACTTGTACAAACTTTGTTTTCTTTAAGCACTAGAATGTCTTGAAAGATATTTCCTTTGAAATTATTGTGTTTTTTCTACTTTCCAAGGCGCTGTTGGAATTTTGCATAGGTCAGACACAAACAGCATTTGGTGGAAAAGGCCTTTGATAACCTCTTCTGCAGCCTGATATGTTCATGTAAATCTATGAAAGTCAAATGACAGAACTGAATGTTTGTGCTCACCTTTTACATATAGAGGGCTGAAGGGTAAATACCTGGAGATTCAAAAAAGCAAAACTGAATTCTAGACATAAAAGTCCAAGACATCTATTTCAAAGTAGAAATTAAGGTATTAAAAGAGGTTATTTAATCTCAAGTTTGCTAAACTACCCAATAACAATTAATGATTTTATTGGGATTGGAAAAGAAGAGAGTAGGAAGCAAGTATCCTCTGTTAATTACTTTAACACTTAAATTCCTCATAAACTTGATGCATACAACTTAACTACCAAATAATCAGAAATATGTGTATGAATTCAAAAATGGTAACACTTTTTTTTTTACAATAACACTTTTCTTGTGGAGAAATACATTTGTTTTTATAACAATCAACTGAAATGCTAACATTTCAAATATATGAAGAGCTTGTGTCACCATTTCATACTTAAGAGACTAAACTGTAGACCTCACTGCACACTCAACTAATTGATGTATTGCTTTGAAGAGCTAGTCACAAGATAAACAGCTTGTAGCAGGAAATTTTCAACACAGACTATTAAATGAAATAAGTAATTTAAGCCTGTGTAGACTCCATTACCGGCTGGTCAATATGGGACCACATCTTCAGAGGTGTAACGAGAATGGAACCCTAGAATCAACAGCTACATTCCAACCTAACCTTTACCACCAATATCAGTAGACCTCGGGGGCTTTCTATTTTATGTCAAAATCCTTAATCCTTGGCTTGCATAATTTGCCCAAATATATTTATTTTGTCTTAGCAAAAGCAAAAACAAAGATGATGTTAATATAAAATGAAAAATCATTTTTTAAAAAAGACTCATCATATTATTTTCAATGAATTTATTTTTTTCAAAACATTTTACCATAGTTAAAATTTGGATTTATAATTTAGCTAAGTCATGTAGATAGAAAAAACAGTGGTTAGCCACAGGGAACTATATTCAATATCTTGTAGTAACCTACAATGAAAAAGATATATATATATACACACACATACATGTATGTATGTATGTGCATATGTGTGTGTGTATATCATCAAAGTGCTGTGTTCCAAAATTACTTCAGTTAGTTCTTTCTGAGTACCAGCTCTTTTCACCTTTATTGTGTAGGCGATATTCACTTGAAATATAGTTAGGTTTATTTGCTTTAGTTTATATTCCATATTGTTTTTTTCTCTTTCACATTCTACAATTTTGTTTGATTTTATATATCTATTTTCTAACTATGTAAACACTGACATTATTGTAAAAGTCAGAAAAGTGTCATTTTCTCCATCACTTTTACTCTATTCCCATCCCTCCACTTTTCTACTCTATTCCTATCTCTGCTTGTAGAAAACCAATCTGAATCATGTTTATCTTTCTTGCTTCTTTTTGTATAAATGAGCAGACTCTCTGTCCTGGAATAATTTATTAAAAATGCTATCTTTGAGATGCCAATTTTGTCATTTACTAAATTACCACGTGTAATTATTCTAGTTCTGGACTTTCTATTCTATTCCACTGATGTATTTGTCTAGACACATACCAGTACCATATGTTTTAATTAGACAGACTTCACAGTATGCTTGTTATTTGATAGGGATCAGCTTCCTCATGATCGTTTATGGAAAGCTAGCATATGATAGACACTATTTTCACTTTCCTTCCTTCATTTAACAATATGTCATAGAATGACATGGATGTTCATAAAATCTTCGTCGTTATTCAGCTTAATGTAGTCACACAATTTAACTAACTGTTTTATTTTACATGAACATTTTGCTTGCTTTCAAGAATCTGAAATTACAAACAATTTAGTCAATAACCCGGTTACGTGTATTTCATATTTTTGGAGGTGTGTCTTCAGGATAAACTACTGGAAGTGGAATTACTGTGCCAAAAGGTAGGTGGTGCTTAATAGTTTTGTTAGATGCTTCCAATTTCCACTCTAAAAGGGTTTATACCAGTTTGCTTTCCCCCGAGCACTACATGAGAGTACCTGTTCCCCTACAGCCTCACTAATAGAATGTGTTTTCATACTTTTAAATTTTCATCAATATAAGTAAGATATGATATCTGAATGTAGTTTCAATTTGTATTTTTTTAAATTATAAGTGAGGATGAACATCTTTTCATAGGCTTAAAAGAATATATATCCATGAATTATCTGTTTCTATTTTTGCCCATTTTTCTATTGGGTTTTTGGACTTTTTTCTGACATGACTTATTTGAGAAATGCATTAAAAATTCAAGGAGTTTCCAAGTCTGCCTGGCTTTTACTTTCTACTATGCCTGTTGGGTCTTCTGCCCATGTGTGCAGGCCCTCTCTCACAGGGGAGAATTTCTAGAGAGCAGTCGGGAGCTCTCAAGTTTCTAAAGGCTTGGCTGGGAACTGGCATACACATCTCCCACACATTATATTGGCCAAAGCAAGTCACAGATTCCACAAAAATTCTAAGTGGAGGTGGTGGAGAAGTAACCTTCACCCCATGACTAGAGCACATTTCTGTTGCATAGTAAGCAAGATACAGCCAAAGGCAGAAAACTGGACCATCTTTTTACAAGTAATCTTGCACAAGCATTCTGAAACAGATGTGATGAGAGAAAACAACAGATTGGGTGATTCTAATTCACACTGGGGAATAATTCAAGAAATTTTCAAGGAAGAACCTTTGAAAATGAGACATAAAGTCTGAATAGGAATCAAAATAATTAAGAGAATAGCAAGACCCAGGCACAGGAACCCAACACAGTAATGATTATAGTGCTAACAATCTGATGAGCCTAATTATAACAGAACCTATCAACAGACTGGTGGCATGCTAATCACTTGACAGTTTCCTGTAAAATAAACCTCCTAACAATCCTGTGAGAAAGAGATGATAACCTTCTCTTTATGATTGGGGAAATGTGTTCTTGCCAAGGTTATAAGCTTGGAATTCTAAATCAAGTGTTCACTAAGCCCCACATGAATATCTCTCCATGAGGGAATATCTATTTCAGGCAATAATTCCTCCAGAGACTATGTACAGTTCAAACTTGTCTTGCAAAGTGTGTGAATTTTTTTAAATAGCAAATTACATAGATGTTCATAGTAAAGATTGTCCCAGGTACACAATTATATTGAAAAACTCTTCCTCAACTAGTTCTCTATTTAGAGGAAGAATCCAGAGGATCATACCCAATAGATAGACTCAGTCTGTTATACTTTTCTACCAGTTGCTCTCTACCCTGACTAAATATTTTAATCATTTAGGAATAATCTTGATGGAAGAAGCAAAAGTGAAACAAATTAAATTAGAAGTTCTAGGGTTGGATCACAGGAACCAGTATTGATTGTTAAAGCTCCCAGCAATTCTAAATGGGCATTCACGGTTGAGACGTTGATCTAGAATGAAACAAAATCCACGGGGAAAATAGCAGTGATGAACCTCCAAAAACAAAATATTAGCCTGAATTTGTCATTTATAAAATGCCAACTCCCCAGGGAATAGCTTTAATCTTTGTTGTTCCCTTGCAAGCTATCATAATCACTTATTTATGCATTCTTTTTATTCATCTTATTCATATCTATTGATTTCATGCTTAATTCAAAAATACTTATTGTACTACTGTAGTAGTTTTTATTGTAAACTTGAAAATAATCATTGAGAAACTGGTACATAAAAGGCACTACAGTAGCCATTGTGAAGGATACAATAAGGAACATTTCTCTAAAGGACTTAGTGCATAGAAAATACATACATGAACGTAATGTGAAATTTGTAAGAACTAGAATTATGTTAAAAATTGGTATAAAATGCTATGAGAATTGAAATAAGAACCGAAACTTCTGACTTAGGGTATCAGGGAGGAATTTTCGAAGGAGATGGCTTTCAGGCAAGGCCAGCAAGAATGGACAAACCTGCTGACACTATGTGGATTAAAATAATCTTGTTCTAAATAGACTGCCTTCCTTACCATAGCAAGGTAACTTCCATTTTGAATTTTACAGACAGCCAGAAATGTCCATGCTTCTCAACTTTCTGTGGCGGAAGAATCTAATAGTGACTCAGAAAAATCAATAGCTTTGAAAACTCTGAAATAGCATCAGAAATTCTAAGGTATTAACTTAGATTAATTTGTTCTTTCCTCCAACATAGACTATCATTTGTGCTTTACTACAGTGTTACTCTATTAGAGCTTTCTGTATTAGACCAGTAAAGGAAAAGCTTTCATAATTAATAAGTCTAAATTTTTGGAAAAAAATTCTTTATTCATTTTTAATTGCTCAGCATATAAAAACTATCAAAGTACTTTACTGCATACTCTTAAGGATGATTGCCTTAAATAGGATATGACTTTTTAAATTACTATGTTAATTATCTGCATGTGAATCTAAAGCAATGAAGAAAACAGTATTTGGAAATTGACTATTATTTTCAATGAGCATCTTTGCTTGATCTTGTTAGCACTTTTAGTTTAGAAAATTATCTCTTACTCTTTTGTCATGGTATATGAAAAGGTTATCTCAATGGCTTTAAATATATTTCATTTATTAGGTATCTCAAAACATGTTAGAAATAAATAATTGCTGCTTTTATTAGTGATCATGGGGTTTAGTTCCTCAACTATCCCAGCACTAAAATAAGTCATATAACTACTAAGAATGATGTTTTTAGAAAGGAATAGCTTATTAAGCATAAATTTAATTATCTATTAAGTAATACAAGAATTAAGGAAAGACTTCCTGGAAAAGAGCAGCCTGTTCTCCATGTTGGACAGTTGATGTTCATATAAAGAGTTTCTTGAGGAGCTTCAATTTATGTAATTTTACAAATAAATCCAGAAAGAGACTCTTAGTGAGTTATAGGTGTACATTCCCATTTATTCATTTAACAAATACCAAATAATTATCTACCATATGCAAGAGACTTTATTAGATTATGCTTATCATTTGGAAGAAGTTAATTTGAGATTAATAATATTTTTACAAATGGTAAATTAAATCATATGGTTATTCATGATTAAATAATGCTAACATGTATGAATTTGGGCCAGTAGGCAATAATATAGTTCTTGGCATAAGCTGATTATTGATTACAATGCTTTGAATGAAGCTAAAACACTATTGTCACTAGTTTATTTATTGTTTATTGTCACTAGCATAACATTATATTTTAACATTAAATTTTTGTTCAGTCAAATTACAATAATTTTATCTAAATCACAATTTTGAGAGTTAGAAACTGACCAGGTTTGGTAAACTAAGGTAGTAAAAGAAACATGGTTTGAGACTTAATTGTTTTTAGAATGGCTACAGTTTCTCGAGAAGATCTAATAACCTTTTCAATCAGAATCCTATTGTCACAGATTCTTTTTCCTTTTTCCAAAGAAAAGAGCCCAACCCTAATAAACTCTCTTACAGAAACCAGAATGCCATCTACTGGCAGCCTCCAAAATTTTGTAAACTTTAAACAAAACAATTTATGCTTAATCAATTTAAAATAAGATATTTATTTTTAATCAGTATTTATATTTTTAAATAACAACCATGTTAACATGTTCACATATTTAAAAGTTGAGATATTTTCTAAATGCACATTGCATTTTGCTACCTTTTATAGGAAAATGCTTTCATAGAATAATATGAATGATATAATTACCAAATAGCTAACATCCCAATGTTCTTACTAACTTGAAGGGGTAAAACTCGCTTAAATAAAAAAGGTATTCAGAGTTCAAAAGTATTGTTTAATATTTCCATATACCGTTATGTCACCAATGTACTTCTTAATATTTATCTCCAAAGAATATTGATAGAAATTGAACATAGCACAGATATGAGAATTTTATAGAAAACTGATTTTGTGATAAAAGCTGTAGAAAAGCACAATGAAATTTTATAGTTATGTAATTAATTGACTTAATAAGCCTTTTGAGGAAAGGCTTTAAAAATGTATTGTTACCAAATATATAATCATTATTTTTAAATAGTTAAAATTAATATTGAACTTGCAACTACACTACCATATATGATACATTTATAAGTATGTGTGTGCATATATATATGTATATATATATATATATATATATATATATATATATATATATTCCAGATGTTTCATTCAATTGATTCTACAATAAAAGTAAGTAATGAACATGGAAAATCAAATTTAGATTTTAGAGCACCAATAAGCTTCTTCAAAAATAATCCATGTATCATTTTAATGGTTTACTACAAGCATATTCTTATCCTTTTATTGTTCTTTCATGTATAACTTTACACACTTACAAGGTTTAATTCCAAGAGAAGAAATCACACAAAGATTATGAAAGCTTTAAGAATGAACGCACATTATAATTTGTCTTGTAAAGCAACCAATTCCCTACATTTTGTCAGGGTCTTGTTCCCTCAGTCTATCAGCAGGAGGCTTTATGGGGGAAGCCTAAAGGCAGACATACCATCCTATGCATGTGCATAATCCGTGCATATGAATGCATTTCAGGGAATCTTGAAATCTTGTCATGTCTTTTTCAGTCAAAGTACCAGAAGAGTACTTAAAAAGTAAGTCCTATCAGTCCAGAAAGGCATTTTTAAAAGGCCATTATAAAAGAAGTTCTCAGAACTCTGGCTCCAGCAAAGATATAAAGGTTAAAAATTGCCCAGGCAGCCCTAGTCTATGATTATCTTATTTTAAATGCAGATTGTCAGCAACTTTGAACCATGCATGTTCATGATAAAGTTTAGAGAAAGGAAAAGATACGATAGGAAGAACAAGAGCATTTTCTTGCACAGAAATTTGAGAGAGAGCACAAACTATTAAATAAATCAGCTTTAAAATTGCGATCATTCTTGTACAAGGCAAAGAAGGTAGTATTAATTTATTTTCCAATTGCTCATGTATATTAATACCTGCTATACTGTTTTTTACTTAAATATAATAATCATGGGAAAAGTATTGTTTAGTAACATACTCGGATTTTGAATCATCCATTTAAAACTGTTCCTTACAAAGGAATTTTTAAAGCTGCTTTCAGAAATGCAAAAGAGTTGCTAAGCATTAATTCATAATGAAAATTGAAATCAACTTATGTATATACACAGATATACGTGTTATCTTTTATAGCTTAAATGAAAAATATATAAAGCAGCTAGACTATCTTGCCCTTTTAAAAGTGCACTAGTTTAGACCACAGAACAATGTTTTAAAAATGAATTAAAATGTTACATATCATCTGCGCTTCTTTCAGTCCTGAAAAAATTTTCAGGTAGCCAACTGTTTTGAAATAAATTTCCCTGCAGTTGCTATAGTGATGATAATAAAGTTCTTCTATTTGTGTGACAGAGGTTCCTAGCGGAACACTTGAAAAGGTAAGCTAATCAAAATGAAAGCACGGTTAGTTCTCATCTTCAAGACAGCCTCCTTGAATTCAGTTCACAATTACAGGACTCAATCATTGTTGACAATTTTATTATATGTATATTATCATAATCTTTCTCAATATCGCTCTAAAAAATTATACAGCAGAGACAACTCTCTTTTTTATTATAGGTTAAATTCATTGGACAGAGGAAATTTAAGCTAATTCTGGGTATTTTGTGAGAAAATCAATGATGGAAGCAAAGATACTGTTTCATTCGCTATTTTTGTCCACTGAAAAGCTTTAGTTTTCGAACAATACAGTGATTGTATGTTATTTTGCTTCAGCTATACACGTTGTTCAAGTCCCATTTTATCTCAGTGTTGATGCAAACTAAAGAGCTTAAAGCAGAGTTACTTGTCAAACTGGATGAATCATCAAAGACATGTCATTGATAAAGCAGTATTACTTAGATACATGTCCTACCACAGTGACGTAAAAAAGTTAATAGTATTTACCTTAAAACATTTGGGAAATGTAGATAGCTTTAAAAATTGTTAGTTCAGAGAGAAATAATGCAAAACAGCTCTGACAAGTATAGAAGGCATTTTATGTCATTTTGATAAAGCAGCAGAAATGTTTATTCTGACTCTCAAAATCCAAATGGCTACTTAAAAATAACCATCACAGCTCAAGGAAGAAATATTTCACTAAAACACCACACTTTCCAATTATGCGTACATTATAAAGATGCACAGGACCTGTGTACTAGTAGAATCTGTGGGCATTTTACTTCATCAGAATGCTTATTCTTTTATATTTTTATTAGCTCCTAAAACAACTTCTTTGCTTATAAATAAGCTATATTATCAATGGTGTATATTAGTTTTCTATTGCTGTGTAACAAATTATCACAAGTTTAGTACCTAAAACAACACTGGTGTATTAATGAGTCCCAGTACAGTGAAACAGGCTCAGCTCAAGATTCCTAGTCCTGGTCAGAGTTCACCCATTCCAAGTCTGAAATCAGGGTGTCAGCCGAACTGAGTTCTCCCCTCGAACCTCTCAGGCGGGATCACTTTCAGATTCATTCAGGTTACTGGAAGATTTCAATTCCTTGTGATTGTAGCACTAAGTATGTGTTTCCTTGGGGGCTATTAGTTCATATAGGGGTCCACTCTGTTCATAGAGACTGCCTGCATTCCTTGCCTCAAGGCCCCACTACCTTCAAAGCCAGTGATGGAGAATCTTGCTCATCTGGAATCCCTCTCATTCTCTGAATCTCCAGGTTTACAAAAAGCCCAGGACTTTCTAAGTGCTCAGTTGATTAGGTCAGGCTCAGCCTAAATAATCTCCCTCTGGTAAAGTCAACTGTGGCATATAAATTAATGCAATTTTGGGAGTAAAAGCCATTATATTCGCAGTCCTAGGTATTATGTAGGATGTGTGTACTAAAGGGTATTGTGGGGGTCATCTCTGAATTCTACTGTGTGATACAAATGCATTTAGTTATTTCATGAGACAAGGGTTTATACATAAAACATATGTATATGTGTGTGTTTATATATATATATGTGTATATATATGACATGACTCAAGGTATATTTCATGTAATAAAGTATTTTCTAAGAATTAAAAAAAATAACTTGTAATTTCTTTCCAAAATAGAAGATAAGTGTACAGATATAGGAAATTATTAGCTTTCATACAGCATTATGTAGAGGGTACAAGGTAATTGAAGCCCTCTCTTCCTTTTCAATATTGACAATAATAGAAGACCACAATCATATTCCAAAATCAAATGACGCCAAAAGGTGACTCAAGTAGTTTACAGAAGCACTTTAGTCAAGAATGTAACTCACCTTAGTTTTCCTATCATTTTTTTCTTTACTGGTAGACATTTGGGCAAGTTATAAAAATATGGACATGCACAAAAGAGAGCTGAATAAGAAAGTCAATTTTTTTCATTACTAAACTAGGATAAGTTGTGTGCATCAATGTATCAAGTTGGGAATCACACAACATGAATTTGATTTTATGCTGTCACTTAATTAGCTTTGTGATCTTCAACAAGCTAATACATCCCTTGATCTTCAACTTTGTTACCTATAAAATAGAAATAAAAATAGTACATCATATGATTGTTATGAAGAAAACTGGGACAAAGCCTGTGGCCTAATTATTCCATAAAGCCAAGTGCTCAGTTAACGGCAATTGTTGTTATAGTTGTTGTTGCTACCCAAGAATTTATTTAAGATGTTCAATGAATAACAAAAATTACTAATACATGTATTAACATATAAATGTATTTCAGAAATTATAATCAATGAGATATAGAGATAATTTTAATTAATCTTCACAACATTTTACAAAATAGATACTATGATTACTTCCATGGTGCAAATAAGGAAACCAACTAGGGTTGTCATCAGATATGCTCAAAGCCTGGAACTGGTTGGTAGCACAGTGAAGATTCCAACACAGTCCTGAGCTCAGTCATTCCTCTCTGCTACACAGCTCTCCTAAAAGCCACAGGATCCCATTCACCTCAATCACTTAACCTAACCTCATAACCAGATGGCTGCTTACCTCCTGATATTCAGGGAAACTAAAAAATGTCCCTTTTGATCGAAATAGGTATCATAGAACATTACTTAAAGTAGATGTATCATATTCTGAGACACACAAAAGTCATGTTGATCAAAGACAGTGGAAAATTGAGAAAATCAAAGATAATCTTGATTAACTATACAATATTGATAAGGGCTAGTCCTGGATGGATTTTATTTTATTCTTTCTCAATAAACCAGAAAACTGATTACTATCTAAACAGCTGTATTTAAATGTATTTATGAAAGTTCAAGTAACCTTGCTATTAATATCAGAGAACACCTAAATTCAGACAGTTTCATTATTTACACAAAAGTCTTATTATATTCACTGGTGGTCTCAAACCATGTGACACGCACAGTCTAAGTCATCTTGGTGACAAAAGCAATTGTGTGCAAATTTCTGATTATGAAGTTAATCATTTATTTCACTATGGGCATTTTAAACCAGAAGTTTATATTTAAAACAGGTATTTTCCCAAACAACATATGTTTATAGGCCAGAGATGTGAAGCCATAACCTGACCAATGACATGTGGGTCATGAGTAAACATATGATCTGCCACAGTGACTCAATTAACCATCCATCAATGTAATTGCATAATACATCAGAGGAGGTGGTCCCCACCATGGAGGGTCAGCATCCCATATCAAATTGAACAGGAAAAAGAATCACTTAGCTATAGCTTATTTGGCTATATCATAGAAGCCATTTTAAAATAATACATCTTGACATTATATTTATAATTTTTGTTCTCTGCAAGAAATTTTTGACAAAATGACCTTTGGTCTGCTGCTAAGAAATATTCTTCTTATAATAAGCGGATGTAGGTAAAAAGCACAGCTCACAAGTATATCATTTTAATCAATTCCAATCATGTTATGTTGAAATAAAAGAGAAGAAGGTGTATCATTTACACACTATCTAAGTTATGAATAAAGTTACAAACTTCTAAGAAGAGCCATGCCTGAACTAATTTATGCAACTTTCTAGACATTGAATCTTCCTGGAATACTACACATGACAAAGAAATGACAATACTCTATAAGTAATTTTTTTTTAATGTGTAAAGGGAATTAACCTAGATTGGAAGTATGACAGTGAAAGAGCTTGAAATTATGAGGAAATAAACATTGTGCTCGGTTTATATTTCATAATTAAGATATACTTATTAAATCAGGAAATGCCAGGTTCCTATCTGACATCCTTCTCCTTCATTTAAGGTTCACATCCTGAGGAGTGATTCCACATCACTAACCTTATGTGAATTTGCCCATAGCCTTAGTATAAAAAGGAAACGAACAAACAAAAAAAAAAAATGGAGAAGAATTAAAGGGGATGTTTTAGTCAATCAATACACAGCTGCCATTTGCACTTTATGCAATTTGCATTCACTTTAAAGAGCAGAAGGAATCACTGGCCAGAGCCCAATTTCTACATGATTCTTGATATGAAAAAAATTCATGCCGCCAGATTTATTTTACTACTTTTCCAGAATTTGATCTTCCTCTGGTAAAATTCAATTTTTTTTTCTGACCTACAGTTATTTGATATAAAATCTTAGTAGATTTTTGATTTTGTTTATTTTTTCTGGAATTGCACACTATTTTAGAATAAAGTATAATAGAATTTAACACAAGAAGAAGGAAATACTAACTATATTAATCTTCTAAGAAAACAAAAGCTGTATGTGGTTAACTAATTATTAGTTGGTTAGGTAATTTTTTTTTTAAAGGAGGGGCTTAAGAAGAAAAGATGAACAAGGCTTCAAAAATTGTTTTTATTACAGAAACTAAACTTCCTATGGCTATCAGTCCTGATGAGAATGGTAAAATTGTCTAAAAAAAGAAACCAGGTGCTATAATAAAAAAGATATTCTCCATTACTAAAATTGGCTTGAAAGTCAACATCTAAACACACCATTTACCCATTTGGACCCAAATAAGAGCTATTCCCTATTTGGAAATGGTCAGTTTTTCCCATCCTTTAGATTTTCATTATCAACAAACCTGCATAGACTGCAGATATAATTCTTTAGTGTTGTGTATACTCTTTATCACTATTCCAAAGAGATTTAATCTAAGAATCCTTGAGCACTTGGATGTTCCTGGGGAAACAAACACCTTCTGCCACAACTTCACCTCGAAAGACATGAGGGCTGCTGAAATTATCCTTACCCATCAAAATCTCTGCCACATTATACATAGCCTACCATCCAAGAAAAATACCTAATGACATTCTTCTCAGATAAAAATACCCAGCAGGTTCAGTGACAATGCCAAAGCCATTCAAAGATGCTGTACCAGCAAATTTCTACTTGAAAATTGTAAACTGAAACTGGTTTGCTTTTACCATTATGGATAGGCTTGTAGGTAAACTTGGTTCATGCCATGGAACTGGAGAAATTAAATTCTTATAAAATAGCTCTTTCTGAAGTTACTTCATACATTTATCCACTTGAAAAAAAAAAAGGAAAAAAAAGGAAAAGGCCAGAAATTGATAGGACTTTCCATATTAAAACAGATTCTCTCTGTTGTAATAAACCCCTTCATACTTCATTTTGAACAGATGATCTCCTCTTTTTATAAGTGAGTATATGAAGTTCATAGTAGTTTGATTTTAGCAATCCTTTTATGTTACCTTCAAGAATATTTATCCCTTTACCCTATTTTTCCTCTTTTCTTTCTTGCTTTAGGTGCCAATGACTTTTAACATGATGAATGATGCTCTTCTTGGGATTTGGAGGCAGGTGGGATCAGAATCATCAGAAGTACTATAAAACTCCATACAATCACTGCGGAGAGACTAATGTTTCAAGCCTTGATCACGTTATTGTGTGAGAATAATTACCATGGAGAGCTTCTGCTCTACCTAAAATTGTGCTACTTTATGTTCAATATCATTAGTCATTAGAAAAATGTAAATTAAATCCAAAGTGAGTTACTTAATAGAATGGCTATAAAATTAAAGTGAAAACTGACAACTCCAGGTAATGACAAGGATGTGGAGCATCTTGAGCTGTAGACAGCATCCTACTTCTGGTGAAAATGATACAATCATTCTGGAGAGCAGTTTGATACTGTTATATTAACACAGAAAGCTGTCTATGTATGTTTATAGCAGCCTTATTTGCAATGGCACAAAACTGGAAACAGCCTAAATGTCTCTCAAGTGAGAAAGGGAAAACAAAATGTAGCGTATTCATGTAAAGGAACATTACTCAGCAATGATAAGGAATTGACTATTGCAACTTGCAACTATGTGTGTGAATCACAAATAAATTAGGGTAAGTGAAAGAAGTCAGTAGAAAGCTATAAATTCTACCATTCCTCTAATATGACATTTTAGAAATGACAAAATTATAAGAATGGAGAACAGATTATTGGTTGCCAAGGGTTAAGATAGAGAGGAGGACTTAAATACAAGGAGTAACACATGGGTGGGAATGATGGAACTATACTGTATCTTAATTGTGCTGGTGATTAGGAGTAAATGTGTCTATCAAAACTTATACAACTGTTGACCCAACAGTATGAATTTTAATGCATGTAAATTTTTAAATCTGAATAACATATACTTAGCTAATTGTAATTTTGAAAAACTAATAAGCTCTGTAGTGGGAAAAGTATGAATTTCTTCCCTGGAGTAACAGAGCACTGGGGCTCAGAAACTAGAACATAATGACTGATGAAAATTCTTGGAAGTGGCAATTCTCGGGGGACAAGGACTTGGTCAGAGAAAGTACAATATGAGCCGGGAACATCTTGTGACAAAAATTTTCAAAGTGCTAAAAGAATCATGAGATATGCCAAAAAGACACAAAAGTCAGCTTGAAGGGGTTCCCACTTACAAAATATGGGATAATTTGAACATTAAAATACATAACAATAGTAATGGATTATAACCCACTGAATAAAATAGAAACCCATAGGCCATACTGGTATAAATATATATGTGTGTGTGTGTGTGTGTATACACATACAGAATGAGAGAAAGAGAGAGAGAGAGAAGCTTTTCCTTACAATAGGATGCTAATACATTTAATAGGAATTATGGAATTAGAATTAGAAAATAATTATTTGGCAACTACCACAGTGGACATCAACAGATACTAAGATTGGTGGGTTAATTTTTTTTTTCATAAATGGAATATTTATCCAGTTTCAGAGAAGCTTCCCATAGAATACTTATTAATTACAAAGAGGTAAAAACAGTAACTTTACAATGGAAAAACCAAGTAGACACCACATTAATCAAATGATTAAAATTAACGTATCAATTGACAAATCAAAATCATGTACTACCTGATAAAATGGAATAAGAGGAACACAAGATTACCTCTATAATGTTCTTGCCAAAATGAATAATGTGAATTTAATCATGAAGAAACATCAGACAAACCCAAGTTGAGTGACATTATGCAAAATAGCTTATCTATAATATTTAAACATGTCAAGGTTATAAAAGTCAGGGAGAGAGTGACTATTTCAGATTGATGAAGATTGAAAAGACATGACAACTAAAATCAATGTGTGGTCTTGGATTGGATCCTTTTCCTATAAAATAAATTTTTGAAATAATTGGCAAAAAAAAGAATGAGTCCCTATGTTGATCTCTCTGGCACCATTCAGGTGTCAGATACAGTTGATACAGTAAGGTGTCAATGTTTATTTCTTAATATTGATTATTATATTGTAGTTATGTAGGAGAATGCCTTTGCAGGAACTCCCCACTTAAACACTTGGAGGTAATAAAACATCATGTCAGCAACTTACTCTCAATAGGTTAAAAAGAGTAGTTTTACTATATTTGCAAAAGATATGAGCTTTCAAGATAGCCTTTGTTGATTATTAGTTGTGTCAATCTATGAGACTCCAATAAACTATATGACATGTCTTTCAGGATTGTCTTTTGATGAGGAGAACTAGAAAAGCATTTTTCTACTAGCTACCATTTTTTATTATTTTATGGGTTGCCTAATGGATATTAACACCCCTATTCTTTCAAATTGCACATGCATCTGAATAGAATGGGTTCCTTCTCAGCTGACACTGTAGAATCAGAGAATTTTTAGGAAAGGAGGTTAAAGGTGTGCAGCATGGGCTTGAGGTAAAGTGATATCAACTAGGACATTACATAAAGCTGTGCTGAACTGGTTTCCATAGAGGTGGCTGGCAAGAAGCACGTGAGATGGAGTCTCAGAAGTGGTATGAAAGAAGTGATCACTCTGGCACCTTCACATTGCTCATGCCCCCCATTGTATCTGGCTATGAACCTACTGTATGGAGCCTGATTTTTATGAGTGATGGGCAGTACAATGCCAGTTCATCACAGGGTCAGTTCAGATGTTGGCCAAATACAATTTCTGCAAAAAGGTAATGTAGAATCATTAGGGGAAAATCTTCCGGGGGCCAGAGCTACTGGAGGTATTTTTAGAATACTTATTTTTAACTACAGAAGGTTATATCTTTGCTCTATACTTCATCTCTACCACTGAAGCTTGCCACATGGACGCTTTATGCAACAGAGGTACTACTAACACCACCAGGTTGACTTGAGCACATACCCCATGGGCCAGGGAAGACTGTAACTTAACCGAGACTCTGTTTGCAACTGGCAGCTTTCTGTAACCAAAGGCAGTACAAATTACCTTCAGAATGCACAGAATTCCTCCAAACACTGGAATTCTTTGTGGCAATTGTGAATTGCTACAGAAATTTGGGGGAAAAAAAAAAAAGAGGAAGGGGAAGTCTCAGGACGGATGCCACGTATCTTCAAACTCCTAAAATGTTCACTTTTTTTTTTCTAAGGCTTAATAGTCCACCGTTTCACACATGCCTTGTGGTTTACTAGGCATCAAGCATCCTTCCCGATCCTTGCTCACCGGGTTCAACTGAAATAATATTATCAATATTGTGAACCAATATGACGGCATGGCATCTGCAGAATGTCAAGATAATTCTGTTTATCAGGGCGTTTGCAGAACTGGTCACTACATTAGTGGATAAAATAAAAGACAGATAAGGCCAACAGGTTCTGAAGTGATGCATAAATGGTGTCCAAAATAAGCCAGTAGCAAATAACAGAATCTGGAGAACAGAGCATAGAGGTTTTTTTGTTTTTTTTTTATTGCTGTCATGGAAAATTAGCACAAAACTTAGTGGCTTAAAACAATCCCTGTTTATTATCTCACAAGCTCTTTGCTTAGGGCCCAATTTTGCTGCCTTGAAGTGGTTCCACACAGCTTCAGCTCAGTCTTCTTGGCCCTTGGATCTACCCTCAGAGTTTTCTTTCTTTTCATAAAAAAAAAAAAAAAAAAAAAAAAAAAAAGGCCCATATTTGCAACTGAGTAGCCTTTACAACCTTCTTCCTTCTCACAGAATAGACTTTTTTTTTTTTTTGATTATATCAGCTCTTTTAATCCAAGCTGGTGGTGGTTCACCCAATACAATTCTTTTGAAACTTTGTGATTTGGATGTGTGGACACCTTTAAGATTCTAAGAAGCCTCTTCATCCAGTTTTCTGAAGCACAGCTTTCAATCTTTCTGAGGCCTTAAAAAGTGTCCGTCACTCTCACCCGAGGCTTGATGTTCGCTATGAGGCTGTGTGTTACTAGCAGCGCCCAGAATATGACCTTTATGTGAATTAGTTTCTAATTTTCGGAGTCTTTTGCAAGGAAACCCTGATGACAGGAACAATTTTTACTTTTAACACAGCAAGTTATACCAGGTGTACCTCCTTTACATTTCCTCTAATTTTGCTTAAATACTGAACGGTTATTTCTTTGGTTCATCTAATGTCTCCCATGTTTTGTACAGGAAACTAAATGTATCCGGTTGGTGCTTTCAATATTTTTTCCAGAAACCTTATCAGAGCTACTAGTACTTTTTCATGTTATTGCAGATGGCATTCTCACTAATTGTTCTGTAGTACAGAATTTGAGTCCTCTTTACTTTAGCCTCTAATAGCAATTTCCTTTATGTTCGTCAGTCCTTCGCCTGCCACCTGGTCCCAAAGCATACACCATGTATTTTACTATTCGTTACGACAGCACTCTACTTCTGGGAACCACCTTCTGTTGCAGTTATCTGTTATTGTATTAAGAAGCCACCTTAAAATCTAATGGCTTAAAACAATAATTTGTTTGTCTGTGATTCTGTAATGTTGACTGGGCTTGACTGGAACAGCCTGCCAGTGTTCCCCACTGTATCTGCTAGGGCTGGATGCCCATGAGGGCTTCTTCTGTCACCTATCTGGTGTCTCAGCTGGGATAGTTAGAACAATTGGAGCCAGGCTGGGCATCTCTCTCTCCTCATTTGGCCTTTGCATGTTTTCCTCAAGGCTTGGCAACTGGAGTTGCCAAGAAGACAAGCCTAATGTGCAAGTTAGGAGTACTCCAAGAAGACAAGCCCTAATGTGCAAGTTCTTACTGAGCTTCTGCTTGCACTGTGCCTCTAATGGCCCCATGGCCAAAGCTGATCACATGCAGTTGTATGTTCAAGTTTGGAATCAACGGGAAAGAAGAGCACACAAAGGTGTTAATTCCAGGAGGCTTAGTTCCTTGGAGACCACCAAAGTAACTGTCTGCCACAAGTCCCTTAAATAACCTTTCTGCCTTTCTCAGTCTCAGTCTCCATCCTCATCCATTCTCAGGGTTGCTACTAGCATCTATTTTTTGTCTTTTTGAAATTGAGATCTTATAGAAACCCCATCATTTGAAGAGTGTGTTACAGTTCAAAGAGCTGTGGGTGTATTTATTCTCACTAAAACATCAGTTTTAAGCTCAGATACATTATGTAACTTTATCATAGTTGAATACATAGGATTTGAAATTCGTTCTTTCCATTATATCACAACACTTTTTTTTCCTATTAATAATAACAACTGATGAGCATTGGGTGCTTACTCTGTGTCAAACATTGTGGTAGGTGGTTTATATGCATCCTATGTGATGAAAAAAATGAGGCTTACAGGTTTGAAACAAAGTCAGTTGCCCACGTGCAGAAGCTGGCATGCAAACCTAGGTAACTCTGTTACCATTCCATATTAACCATTGAAACAATATTATAAGTTTTTCTTTTCTTTTAATATTTCCTTCTCAAACACTTTCAAATAATTCCTCTATCCTTCAGGAAAGAATCCAAATTGAAGGTCTTTCATAATAATAAACTTCACTTTGCTAGGTCTTCCACCATTCACTGGACTGGACACACAAGGCACTTCCTTGGTTTATCATTGTTCATGATCATTTGTCTTTGAAATGGATTTTCTTTACCCAGAGTGGGGAAATTCTACTTATTTTTAACATTTCAGCTCAAATGTCTCCAGTTCCTTCTTCACAACAACCCATACTTTACCCTCTGCTCTTATAGCTAAAGTGAGGATATAATCTAGTTTGCTTGGAACAGTTCTTGTTATAGGCTTACTGTTTCCATATAAGTATTATTAATAGCTTAGTTTTCACCATCAAGAGTACCATGATTTGGAGATGATACCTACCCACAATTAATCAACCTTCTTCTGAACCCAGAGAGCACATTAATAATATTTAAAAAGAATATTTGTAATACATATGTTGTTTCTATTACAATGCGACCATTTAGAATACACACTTTATTAGTATGTACATCTCCAAGGCCTGTTACAATGTCAGTGTCAAAAATGGTTCTTCAGTAAATGAAAGGTAAAAATGTTCAGATTAATTAAAACTACTTCCATATTCCAGCAGAACTGATAACAATGATTCCCATACAACTGATAACTATATATTTGAAGCAAGTCAGTTCACCAAAAACAAATCACTGAATGCCAAAAATTAGTGTGAATTGGTCTTTCAGTAAATTGGACATTTATCAATTTGCTTTTAGGCAAATTGGCAACCTACGAATTGATTTTTGGTAAATTTACTTATGTGTTCTGTTTAATGGCCTTAGAAGAGTCAACCTGTATAATTGAAGCACTTGATTCTGGGTGGTTTGCTTTGTAGGAAGAGCAAATTAAACTGCATAAAATTGACTCTTTACAGTTGTTTTTGTCAGGATAACAAATAATAATTACTATTTATTTTCTTCAATCTTTTAGAGATCAAAATTCTAGTCAGCCTAATGAATTCTATCTCTTAAAAGGAGAGGGGAAAAAAAAAAAAAAAACACTTTATCTTAATGCCAAAACCATTTTGAAAGTCATCCAGGATTTAGAGAAAGCCTAAAAGGTATGTGAGCAGTACATTTTGCTCCTGGTCCCTCCCTTCCTATTCAAAGCACTTCTTTACATGTGTTAATTCAACAGAAAAGAGACTGGGCATCAAATCTGTCTCTTTAGTATGTACTACATACTGGGAATGTGATAAATGTATTTGTTCATTTTAACCAAATTCTACCACAACAAAACAATTTAGAGGCCCCATGGAGTCTATTATAATGGGATTTTACCTGTACTTTGATTGAATTAAAGGATCCAATACAGAAATCAGCCATTTAAACAACCTTCACAGGAACCTGAATCCTAGTGTTTTTCTCTGAAGGAGTACGTTATTTACCGTAGTTTTGGACAGAGACTAATTAATCCACATTTTGGATGGTACCACTGCTTGTTTCTGACAATGTGCTCTGCCTCCCGCCACTCACATAATTCTCTCTGTAGAAAACCTGTATGGAATTTTCTAAGCAGAAATCCACATGAAATTCCTTGGAAATAGCTCAGACTTTTCATTATGCTTCTGATGTTTATAAGGGGATTATTTTTTTCACATCAAATAATATCATTTATTTAGGATCAGAAATTTGTTTACACAATTCTCTTACCCATTTACGTTTCTTCCCCAAATGTGTTTTAATATAGATGGTAAATATAGCATGATTACTTTATATAGTCATAACATCAACTGAAATAGGATAAAATGATAAGCAATAATCACCAGAAAGCCTTCTCATTATGATTGTTTTAGCATTTGATAGAGGGTTTGCCTAAGGCAAAGCTGGGAGCTTCATTTATTTCAAAGAGATAACAACAGGAAATATGCACATTTTGCATTAAATATTCTTATGCAATCAAGGTCTATGAGAGGTGGAGAGGAAATTTATATTCACATGTACATTCCTTCTAAGCTTTGAGACTTCCTAGTGACCACAGGGACAGTGTCATGCGAGCTGTCCTGCAAGTCTAACTGCCAGCCCAGTCTGAAGAGCCAACAATTGCACACATCTCTATAATAACACCAGATTTCCATGTGACAAGATATCTGCTATTATATGTTATTTTTTTAATTGCAAAGCTGATGAGTTTAAGTCAACATATTTCTTTTCTGCTTCTTCTGCTTGTCAGCTGTAACTGGATTGATAAAATGCAAATGAACAAATCATTAACGAGTACTGGTTATGAATCTCTCAGGCAGTTCAGGACCCTATCAAATCCTGCACCTATTACTTTGTGTGATTGATGTACTATTGTAAGTGATTGTTCCTGATCTTATTAAATCTTATTGATTTTTTCCCAGTTTCTATTTTATGCAGGGCCAGGCTTGGACTATTATGAATGTTGCTGAACACTGTTAATCAAGCTTACACAGCTATTTTGATGGCAAACAATTAGAACTCTGCAGCTCTACCTTGCAATTAGCTTCAGGGATATGGACCTCAGCACCATAATAATGAAAGAGACCTCCTTCAAGCATGGTAATGAGATTTACAATTATGACCCCAAATAACCTCTGAAAATAACCAATCTGCAAATTTAGATGTGTTTATCAATAATTTCTCCCTTTTTATGAAAATGAATTTGAGAATTTTTCTCAACAATACTTCCTAGTGAAGTCATTCTTCTTGTCCCTTTAATATATCATAAACAGAACTTAAACAGTTTTCATTATATAAATTGCTATAATAATTTATATGATACTAACTTAAATATGCATAAGCAGATTTTAAAAACTCTTGAGAAATTCCTTAAATAGGTGCATAAGCTCATATTTTCCGAATATGATGGCAGAACATGTTAAATGAAATATGGACCATCATTATTGTTCATTTTTTCACTGTTTGATTTATTTATTCATCAAACTTTTAGTAAGCATCTACTATCTGAATTTTAGTATGGTAGAAAGTATGAATCATAAAAGATAATTGGACATTACTTCCTGCTCTAGACTGTTATAAATGTGTAAATTAATACTGTTGGAGTATCCATGTCAATGAAATTCTATTTAAATCTACCTGAGAGAATCTTATGGATAAATTCTATGCCAAACCTTCTCTGCATTCCTTAGTTGTAAATTCTTTTTCATCCCTTATTCTTAGAAAAGGCCATAATTTCCTACTTTACATAGAACGTAGTACCCGGTGAGATTTTTCTTATTCAACCACATCTTTCCCCTCGTGTCACTTGAGAAGAGATACCTGTCTTCACCTATTTCCTCAGCAGTGATTTTGTTTCCATGCCCTCTTCCCTTCTTATTTGCCTCACTGCATTAGTTTTCTGCCTCTGGTTTACAATTATTCTTTCCATAGACTCATTTCTTTGTAAAGGAACAGGTTACTACCTCCATAGAACAAAGCAACTAACTAATTAACCATCCCAACCTACATTTGATCTGATGTTATACAACTCCATAACTTCTTTCACTTTTCTGCCAAAATTCTGCATCCAGTGTTCGATAGCTGTTGCCTCCACTGTAAGAAACGTGGCATTTTGAAGAACAGCTCTGTTGGCAAAGGCTGAAAATAAACCATTAAACATCCAGACTGTTTAATAGCAAGAAAAGTGTTAAGACAGACCTCACCTACCCTGGAGCCTCACTATACGTCAGCGTGGAATGAGGCTGATACAGGGTCTGAGCTGCGATAAGAGTCAGGGATATTAGTTGCCTACAATTACTAACACCTGGTCCATTATAGTCTGGCCTGCATGACTCGCCATTAAACAAACAGCCATTCTGATTTTAACTTCCTTATTTTTCTTAGTGGTATGTTGCAATGAGAAGTAAAACGAGCAAAATAGCAGCTATAGGGTCAGAAAGCAGTGGATTTGGAATCTTGTCTAAAACCACTGATGAGCTATGTAACAGTCTTTTACCTAAATCCTTCAGAGGCTTAGTGTCCTCTTCTGATATTCAGAACTCATTATACGGGCCAACATCTAGGATTAGAAATAATGTGTGTCACATTTCACATGACCAGAAAATTTTAAACTCCTACCTCACTTGTGCCATCTTTCCAGAGAATGTCTCCTCCAGACAATTTTTAAAGATGTAAGCCTCATACCTTCCTACGCACCTATCCACTATCAACGCTAATTAGACCAAGGAAGACATCTGACCGAAGGCTGAGTCAGGGAAGAACCCTAAAATCCTCTCTCTCTTTCTCTCTCATTTGAACAAACATAAGAAGCATTGATCAACACTTGAGAGTGAACCTTCGATTCTATGAAATCTAAGCCAGAGTCTACATCAGTGCAAGACAAAGCTAAATGCAAGTTGAAATTACAGGGAAGTATCTTCCCAGCCTGCCAGCATGCAGCAAAGAACGGTGCAAATGTGCTTATATAAATAGGTTATGATACCCAAAGGCAGAGAGAAGAGATAGAGAAAGAGAGAGGGAGTGAGACAGACACAGAGACGGACAAAGAGAGCGAGAAACCGATTAAGCATACAACCACATCCAAGTGAGCAGAACAGTCCTAGGTTTTGAAGTTCTCTAGTTCTCATGAAATCTGGCTGTGTTTTAGTAGCATGAAAACTTACACTCTTAATCCTCCTTTACATTCTTTTTTGTTTGAGCTAATCTTAGTGAATGTTTGTCCAATAAATTTCAACTTCTGTTATTTATTTATTCAAAGGGGATTTATGATGACCTATTCTAGGCTCCAGAGAGCAAAAGCTAAAAAATCAGATAAACATCCTGCCCTTTGAAGTTTTCATTGCACTCCTCTTTTACAATATTCCTCTCTCAAAACTTTGGAGTAATTTATGTCACTTAATGTTTTAAATTTCTCACCCAAATCATCAATAAATCTTGGGGATTCTTACTTGTAGATATCACCTGTTCTTTCCACTGACTCAGCCCTTGGTCAGATCCCCATGGCAGCACAGACACCTACTGAAACAAATCTTATCTTTTGTATCAACACCACTCCAGACTGTCCTACAAACTTCCAGACAGATCTTCATAAAGCCAGTCTTTGAATAAGTGATTTCCTTGTCTTTCTTAAATAACTAAGTTTTCTTATTATAATCAAATAAAATTTAAAATAAACTGATGACTTTTCACTTATCCATAAATCTAAACTCTTTAGCCATATAGTAAAAGCTCAGTAACATCAATTTTCCAACTAGATTTCCTACCAAATTCTAAATCACTTTATCTGCATTATAAATATTATATATACTTTCACATTTGCATCTCTGGTTTGTGCTTATATTTAATTTCTTTCCTAAAATAAAGTACTCTTTTTCTGTTTGAATTTTAACTTCTGGGAATCTTTTTAGACTGCAATAATACTTTGAGTTTGAATCCTAGCCTTCTCATTTTTTCATCTATGTAACATTGAGGAAGGTATTTAACCAACCTGTGCCTCAATTGTTTTATCTACATAAAAACAGCACTTACCTTGTAAGGCTATTTTCTATTTTTAGGATTGTGGTGGACGATCTCTAAGACAGACTTCGGTGGTCCTTGGCTTTCTGACTTTCACACTCTTGTGTAATGCAGTCCCTTTGATTATGGGCTAAACTTCTTGACTTGCTTCTAAATGTATAAAATATGGCAGAAGAAATGGATGTCACTTATGAGATTACGTTACAGATGACTGTGGCTTCCATCCTGGGTACTCTCTCTAGTTCTCCTTTGGATTGTTCACCTTGGAGAAAGCCAGCTGCCATGTCATGAGTAGTTCTGCAGAGAGGCCCACCTGAGTGAGCTTGGAAGCAGATCTTTTGAGGCCTGCCAACAACCAAGTAAATTTAGAAGTGCGTTCTTCAGCCCCTGTTGAACCTTAAATTTATTGCAGCATTGACCCAATGGCAATATGACTGCAACCTTGTGAGACGCCTGGAGCCAGAGGACCAGCTAAGCTACACCGAGACTCTTGGCCCACAGAAACTGAAAGACAATAAAGGTCTGGAGTTTTAAGCTGCTAATTTGGGGCATAATTTGTTATCCAGCAATAGATGACTAAAAGAAGAACTAAATAAGATAATTCAGGTAAAGAGTTTAGTAATACCAAGAAAATGTTAACTGCTAATTGTATTACTGTGGGTCACATTCATCTTGCTTTCTTCTGAAGTTTCATGGAGTAAATATATTGCAATCCATAGCAAGTCTGTATATTATAATTTGGTACCCTACATGGTTTAAAAAATTATATATAATTTATAATGATATATGTTATATATAGTTACAAACACACATGTATTTATGTCTGTTTATATACATGTTTGCATATCTATATATCTATATGTACATGATATATTTTATGTATATGTGAGTGTGTGTGTGCATATATATACACACACCTATATCGATGTAGATATAAACATACGTACGTCTTCGAGGTTGAGATTCTTTTGGCTTTATCTTTCCCAAGCCCTGTGTGTTAAGACTGACACAAAATGTGAATTTGTTGCATGATGAATAAATGGATGTTAGATAGAATGACACACTTTGATCCATTAGGCTTGCTTTAAGAAAACTCTGCAAGCTGCAGAACTGGTATTTCTGGAATCCATTTAGGGGTAACTGTGAACTGGGTCAAAGGGAATTAAACAGACGGAATTATCTGGTTTCATTTGAGTGAGCTGAGAAAATACAGACGGTACAGCCTTGGTTTCTATAGTCAGCAGCACACAACCTTCCATTTAATATCAGACAAAATATAGATAATTAAGGCCAATTTATAATATCAAAAATCATTTCAAAAGCTTGTAAATACTAAACCCACACACGACTAATCTTGAAAGCCACTACTGTGTAAGAAGAAATTTGAATTGCTTCGTGTATGCTTTAAATGCTATCAAACAGCTAGAGTATTTGTTTATGTGCCTTTTTTCATTACATCCATTAGTTTAAATATTACACGGTTGCACACATTAAACTGATACAGACATTCAGTTAGAAACCTGGAGGCAAGTTTCTGACCCAAAAAGCACACAGATTTGGTAGACTGACAGACCTGTGCTCAAATCCAGGTTCAGTCACTTACTAAATCTGTGCCTTTGAGCAAATGATACACATTTTCTTAATCCTGGTTCCACATTGTCTAAAATGGGGATAACGATATTTGCCTTGTAGAATTATTTTGGTGATTAAATAAGGTTATAAAGTATCTGCTGTACAGAAATCACTCACCTCTTGCTCCTACTGTTTCTTACCCATATTCATATAAACAGTTCATAATTTAAAAAACAGAAATCAACTAATTAGCAAATACCACAAAAATATCCAAGTCCCAAAATACCTGATATCCAACTAATTTTTGTTGATTGTGGCTGGACTTGAATGGGACAATGTTACTATACCAGGAACAAGAATAACAGCCCAGTTGCCAAAAGGGGTATGAATACATCCTTGTTCATCATGCTCCTAAGTCTCAGAATGGTCAAATTATCCAAAGGAATTTTACAAGAGAAATTATTGTAATCATTACTGTGGAAATGAGAATTTACTTAGATTTTCTTCCTTGCTGTTAAGTTTTCCTAAGTCCCAAGTATATGAATATCAACCATCACCTAGTTTAATTTCCTTGTTTTTAAATTGTCCCTCAAAATAATTTGGAGATTAACTGAACAAACTTAAGTGATAATATAAAAGCACTAAGTTGAATAACACTAAAAAAAAAAACCCAATAATTTTAAATAAAGTGGTTTCTATATAAATTTACACTAGTGTTTGGAAATGGAGATTTAAAAAATCATCAAATTGGTGATTCACAATAAGCCATTTTTCTGCCACCTCTGTAATCACTCCTTTGTAGTTGACCTCAATTTTCTTGCATTTCTCTCCCTCCTTGTAATTTCCTGACAAGACCACAACACTAGTTAAAAGCTAAACCCAAATACTCACCTACTCTGTGTCTACAATAGGGCTGATGGCAAGGATAGGGGGAAAAAAATCTTCAAATGCTGAGTAGCCCTAATTTATGACTATAATTCTCAAGTGAACATACAATAGAAAGAGGCCATCTTAACACTCTTTCTGAATATATTAATACTCTTTTGCATAAAAATGACTATTTCATACCAACTTTTCTATTCAAACTTTCAAAATGCTCCTCAATCTTTCAGTGGTTCACCTATAACTCACAATTACCATTACCACATACACATCAGCATACACACCCAGACAGAGAGGCACACAAACTCTCAGCTAATATTTGCTTTGAGAACCTTCATCTTCCTGTCAAATATATCTACTTTCCAACAACCTTCCTTCAGTTAGAATGAGTTAAGTGCACCCACTCATGTCTAAAGTCAAATTCTTTCCTGTGGGTCTGGATCTCAGAATGAAGACTTCGTACTTAACAATCCAAATGTACCTCTTGAGTTAATAAATTTCCTTTTTTTCTATATTTGATGCATTAGCATGCAAACATACTCATATCTTCCATTCTAAAGATTCCACTCTTGATCTCTTATCTCATATTTTTACTCTCATTCATAAAATGTTTCAAAATGTCTGTATTCCCTTTTTCCAAGCCTTATACCATTTTCTCTCCTCAATCTGTCCAATAAAGTGTCAATGTCCCTTTTTCAATGAAATTGATCTCACCAAAGTCATACAAGGACCTTGCACGTTGCAAAACCTAATAGTTGCTTTTCTGTTCTCAGTTTCCTCCCATTTTTAGTAACTTCCAGCATAATTGACCAGTTCCTCATTTTTGAAATATTCTCTAGGATTTTGAAAATAACTCTCCTGCAATCAAACTGCTCTTTTGCAACTCCTCTGCTGACTCTGACTGTCCTCCTCTGTTTAAACTGCACATCTTGGTAGGCTTTGGGATTTCACTCTTTATTTTCTCTATATTGAATCTCTGCCTGAATAATACCATTCCATGCCATGATTTTAAACAATCCAGACCTGATCTCTTTACAGAGGGACATTCGAGACATTTTTATTAACGCTTTGACAGAAGTAGGACCAGCTTAGTGAGAGTATAATCATGAAACAGGTTTTTTTTTTCCCTCTCCAATTGTTGCTTTCCACTGTGATCTTCCTAGCCTCTTTCAGCTATTATACTAATTCAGCAAAATTCAGTTTAAAGTTTAATCTCATGTCCAGTTTTATAATTGTTTCCTACCTGCTCCCAAAACTCTTGAGAAAGGAGATCTATCTAACAGCACTCTGGTGGCTGTCAGTGAACGTGGATATACTGGCACCTATTACTTCAGCTCTGGCTCTTTAGTCATCTATCTGGGCAACACAAAGTTAGCACAGAGCATTCCATTACACTCAAACACTCAGTTGCCCACTTGGCATTTCTCCTTGGCTATCTACTGGGTGTTTCAAAATTTATATGATCAAGCTAGAACTCTTGATTTCCCAATCCCTCCCAGAAACCTGTTACTCTCTCAGTCTTTCACATCTCATCACATGTCACTATTATCCATCAAACTGGTCAAGACATGAAAATTATTTTTGATTCTTCTTTACCCTTCACCTACCCCCATGTCCCACCCAAAAACAAGTCTATCATCTATTATATTTATTTTTAAATATGTATTCCAGACTCATCCATCTTTTCAAGATCTCCAGTGTCATCAACTTGGTCCACAACAGTATTCCTTACTTGACTATTGCAATAAGCCACTAACTGGTCTCCCACTTCCATTCTTGTCCCCTAGAATTCACTCACCACATATTGAAGAATATAATCTCAATGTGAATCTCATTGTCAATACTCTCATAAATACTTCAATTGTCACCCATTGCATTCTGAACAAAATGAAAATCTTCACCATCTCCTAGACTTTACATGAGCCAGCTCTTACCCACCTCCTTGATCCCATATTGGTCCACTCCAGTCTCACAAGTCTTCTTTTTTTTTTGAAAGCTAGTTTTAACTTAGAGCCCTAATCCTCACTGTTCTCTTTCCCTGGAGCAGTTGATACCCATATCTCGTCATAGAAACCTCTCACTTTTTTTCTTTCTTCTCTTTATGATTTAGGTCTCAGTTCAAAGAGTTCCATCCTGTGAAAACTTTCTTGACCACCCAATCCACATTACTTTTCCCATATGCAGTCATTCTGTATCATCCTGTGTAGCTTTAATTCTCTTCAGAACATTTATCACTATCTGAAACTATCTTCTTCATTTATTTCTTGGACTGTTGCTCCTCCCAGTAATACACCAGCTCCATGAGAAGGAGAACCTTGATGTTTGGCACAGATAATGATGGGCATCCACAAGTTCCACTTTCTTCACCTCTTGGTTACATAGACTGTATTTCCTGCTTCCCTGGCAGCTAGATATGGCCACATGGTTAGTGACAGCCAATGGAATGTGGGCAGAAGTTTTCTGCAGTGCTTTCATGCCTGGCCTTTAAAACAGCCCAAGACCCTCCAGGGGTTCTCTCTCTTTCTCTTCAGCACCAAAACTGTTGTGAACAATCTAGTGGCAGACACTGAAGAACCACAATGGGCAGGAGCCATGATATCTGAATCAACATATAGAATACTAAATCCAAAAACTCATTTGATCTGCTACATGACTGAAAAAACAGCCTTGAATGCACTGTCCCTAAGATTTTAGGGTTACTGATTACAGCAATTAGCCTACTTTGATTCACATATCTGTCTTGTTCATTGCAATATTCACAGCACCTTTAACAGTAGAATATAAAATACATTGAGTAATTGTATGAATAAATGACTGAATGTTTCATAACTTATATTTGCAAATTTGAGTAGCTTTGATGGCATATCCATGTATAATACATTTATCTTAGAAATTTTTAAGCATAGAACTCTTGGAAGATTGGTAGGTTTTTTTTAGTAGCAACTTAGGACTAGTTAGAAAGGCTTAAATAAAGCAAAGATTTAGATAGAGTTATTAGATTAGTTTGAAAATGATCTGCACATTCTTTGACTCAGACAAAATGTAGGATGTCTTCCAAGAGAAACTAGTAAGGAGATAGTTGACTCTCTTTTTCCTATCTGAGAAAAAAATTTTCCTTGAAAAAAAAAGCTACAAAATTGCTATAATTATAGAAAATATCCCACTGACAGTCAGACTTTGTCTTTCTTTAAATCTTCTCCCAAATGAAAATCAATAGATTTCTTTCTTTGCAAGTTGGTAGTTAAAAAGTCAAGGTTAGATAGTCTTCTGGAGTTACAGAAAATTGTAGAAGCCAGTGTTTTACAAAGCTGGTAACTGTAAATGGAAATTTTAACTCATATTCTCAAAGGCATAGGGACAGAAGGTTGATTTGAAACTGAGACCCAGGTCCTCTAACACATCTTTTCATTTCAAGCCACTGTTGATTATGAAGATTTGACTTTTGCATAAAGTGACTACTTTGGCTTTTTCTCTTAGATTTGTTTGTTCACACTGAAAGAATTATCTACTTATCAATATTCTGAAAAATGCCACAATTGTTTCTGGCTAACTTATGAATTATTGACAAAAATTCAATGCTTTGTTCACTAGGCATAAAAGACCACATAATAAATCTAAAATCTAAAATCTTTATATATCTACAAACTATTTCAGTTAATCAGGGAAAAAATTGTCTTTTCTTCTTTTCTCTATTAATCCTCTTATCAAATGTCACCTGGATATTTTGATTCTATCTCAGTAATAGCATTCATTTTTATCTCCTTATTTCTATTACCACAGTTACAATTCTAATTAGGACTCTCATTATCTTTTGCTTGAGCCTTTCTGTTATGTCCTTAAATTAACACTTGTAAGAGGTTGATGTTTCTTCATTGTTTAAGAAGAACCTTGTCATGCACACCCCCCATGGCCTCCTCAAGCTTTGGACAACTGTTGTATTAATTTATTCAGTTTATTAGCAAAATTTTATTGAGCTCCTGTCCCTGAGCCAGGCACTATAGGTGTGGAGATCAACTCACTACCCAGCCAAGGGACAAATATTTATACAGCTTTATAAGTGCTAGAAACATAAGTCATAGGAATATGAGCCCACAGCTTCAAGAACAAGAACAAAAACAAGTCTAAACAAACTTTAGACTTCCTAAAAGTATTGAAGACATTTCACTGGAAAGGTAACATTTTAGATGGATCTCAAAGAACCAGTAGACATTGATCAAATTAAAAAATGGCTGAAAACTGCACCTGAACTAAAAGCTTCAAGATAAAAAGTTCAAAAAATTGCTAGTAGGACGAAAAATTATAAAAGTTTAGAACATTGGGAATTTAGGTTAATTGGGGAAGGGAAAGTGATGTGCTACAACATCTGACATCACATATATAGCCAGAAGATTCTTTATTTTCTGGCTGACTTAACAGGTGTCTTCATCTTTCTACACAGCTCCACAAGCTTCCTTCCCAGATCTACCTTCCTGATCAAAGAAGCCTAGAAAATGCCTGCGGAAGAGTAATGGGAGGCAAGCCTGGAAAATAGGGAGAACCAGATTGTAGAGGCTGACATTTCTCCTTATGAGATAATTTCAGTTTTATTCTTTAGGCAATAAGAAAGCCACAAAAGTTTCAAATAGTCAAGTTTATGGAGAGGGAGGTCAACTAATGGTAAAACTAAGGAAGACTGGAGACCTATGTAAGGAAGGATTTTTAAAGCCCATTGCAATGATGAAGTTCTAGACTAAGGCAATGGAAAAAGAAGGATGAAAAGAAGCAAAATTAAAGAGTGATCCCTGAAGCCAGAGAAGATGTAGAATCTACAGACTGTCAGCTAAATGAGGAAGCAGAATCCAAGATCACATCAAGTTGTACAAAATGATTAGCTCTGGGCTAATAGAGACAACATGTTTAGAGAATAGTAATTCAACAGTATTACAAGAGTAATACAGTAATACAAGAGTAATACAGTCAAAGAAAGTGATTGATTTCAAGACTGGGGGAAGGAGGTGGATAATAGGAATAATTTTTAGGCAAGTATCTGAAGTTTAACATGAAATAAACTACATGTTTTTATCAGGCAAGATAAAGGAAACCATGAAGAAACTTATCTTTTCATTGAGAAATACTCTTTAAAAATTATCAGAACTTAGTAATACATACAATATATTAAAATATTACTAAATTTAAAATTCTAAGTTTAAGCCAACACTTAAAGAAAATTCTCAAATTAGCTTCCTTATTGCTGTAAACGTTTTGAAACTTCTATTACTAGTTGACTAATGCTGTGAACTCATTCTTAGGCATCTTATTGTATTTTGAAATCATGTTTCTTCTGACATGTACACCAAGTAACTATTGAGTTTTAGTGAATCTTCAGTGATAAGTATGAGTTTGTAACTGTTCTCTGTTAGAGTAAATTTTAGTTATTTGGACTAAATATGTTCAAGCTCAATATAACCTTGGGGCTTGAAGCAATTTCTAAGTAATATCTTAAATGACTCTATCAATTATATTTAGTTCATTCTGACTCAAGTTTGCTTGAGTTTGACAGACAGCAAAATAGGCATTTCTGTCCTTTTCTTCCTCCAATGTCAAGTTAGGAAAAAAAGCTATTAAGAGTTTCAGATATCTTGTTTATTTTTAAAGCACTCTCATAATAATTCCTTACACAATTACTTGATGAACAACTGCTATTCTAAAAATGAGTGTAAACTCTATGGCCCAGAGAACTTATAAAACATGAGGGTCCATTTCAACCTTTCAAGAGTTTTTACACTCCTTTATGGGGTTTATCATTCTATGTTTGAGGCAGACATACAACAGGCCAAGATGAAGTCTGGATATAAGAAATAAATTTTCTATGTTAACATTAACAGGCTAATTCCAAGAATAACCAAAGTTACTCTGAGTTGTAGGCTCATGAATTTCTTTTAGCTATTATGTTGTGCCACAGAATGAGGGGGTTACATAGGCAATGCCTGAAAACCTAGACTGTAAGCACAATGTTGCTTCTGAGCCAGAATGTGCTACTAACTTGCTCCTGTTTGTTAAATTTAGCACTAATCTAGCTCTGAATTTCCTTTCTTCCAATTGTTCAACAACACAGTCATCTACTCTGCATAGAACCCAAAGTTAGCACCTTTAAGTAGGTAACTCACAATAAAAAAGAGAATCCAAATAAGATGGAGACATGATACCTATTTCTGAGAAGTTCAATATCTACTTGGGGGTGGGGGGAGAAACCCACAGAATAGCTCAGGTGTAGCAATAAACAAAAAAATGATAAAATTTGACCTGCCAAAAAAGGGCTTAAGGAAGACAGAGTAATCACTTTGCTTACTTAAGGATTAAGAATCAAGGAAGAATGTGAAAGGTGAGTTTTTTTAAGTTAAAACTTCAATTACTTTTACCTAATCAAAATTTTATTCATTCTTTTTCACAGCCAATATAGAAAACACTACAAAATATAAATACAAATATACAAAAGCCACAATCCTACTAACTAGAGATAATAAGCATGTTCCTGTGTTCCTCTGCAGCTTTTGCTCCTATGATTGTGTAATTTCATACAGGCATAATCTTCGTTTCTGAGTGGATGGATGCTGTGGAATGCCTCCCAGATATCCCTTCAGCCCTAAGCATTCACTCCCCAGCTGCGGGAGGTGTTGAAACTGTTAGCCCTCAGTTGAGTGGCTCTTTGAGAATCACTCTCAAATAAAAATATCTTTATGACATTGGCTGAATCTCTTGTTCCAACCACGTTATATTCCTCAGCTCAATACTGCTTCTCTTATTCCCTGAAAGGTGTTGATACAGAGCGCAGTCTTCACAAAACTTCCTGTTAGCAAATGTCTATCTGTTTCTCAGGAAACCTCACCTATTACACTCTTCAAATGATTTTTTGTCATTGTTCCCCCACTTGAAAATATTTACTATCACTCGGCATTCTGGATTTAAAACTATGTGAAGTATTTTCAGGGACTTCATGGTCATTTATCCTATGAACATACCATATTTTACTTAACCATTCCCTGAACATTTAAGGCAAAGAATTCAGGGCTTAAGATACAGAAAAGCTGTGGGAAAGGTAGAGTCTGACATGATGGCTGGGAGGTAAGATGGGAAATGTGGAAAAGGAATGTGGATTTAACCTGACAAGAGCAGAGATTCTAAACAGCAAGAATGGTAAGGTCGGAAATGCCACTGACAGTGGAACTCTAAGCAAGGATAAAACAGCTAGATTTAAAATAACGAAAGGTAAGCAAATTACCTGGGGAAAAAAACAAAAGAGCATTAGAGGAAAGTTGTTTCAGAGGATATAGGGGAACACAGTTCAGTGGAGAAACCCTGGAGGCAAGTGACTAGGTCTTCAACACCAACAAGCAGATGAGCGACAGTGGATGCCTGGGATAATGTGTTGGCTGTTAAGTTGGAAAGGTAGGCTCAAGAAACATAACAGACCGAAAAAGAAGAAGTATGTCAAAGCTTAGTGATGGATTAGATCTAGTGAGGAAAATAGAAAGGAAGAATAAAAATGACTATAAGATCCCTACCCTGGGGGACTAGGAGGAAGACAAAGCTTTTAATGTTAGTAGTGAAATTAGGATCGGGTGACTGTTGGTAGCAGAAGACGATTAACTTACCCTCCGATAGGTTAAATTATTGGTGTCAGGAGTTTCAGGAGAAAGTAATGTGTGGGCAACTTGAATTACATAATGCAGAAAGAAGGAGGCTAAATATATATAATATATATATTTAAATCTGGGTAAGATGTGCAAAAAAAACCAAAAAAAAAGGTTTTAATTGAAGCAAAATACAAAGAAGCATTATAGCAAGTAGTACACGTAAGTATGCAGGACACTGGAGTTTTCTCAAAGCAGCAATTAGCATATTAACAGAAGTCTTATCTATCTAAAAATTATATATCTATATGTGTGTATATATTCACATATATTTCCTCTAAGAATATTATACTTGTAAATTTCCCCAATAACCTTGAAAACCTGAAAGTATAGAATATCAAATTTCTTGGGACAATAATCACATCTTATATTTGTGGAGAAGTAAGTACTTTATTCAGTCAATATTAAGTTTAATTTCTCATAATAACAAAAGTGTAGACTAATTTTCATAACTGGATGAGGTTTGCCACATTTGGATATATTCTCAAGGTATATTTGATGTTAAATATAAGAAGATTAGAATTATTTGATGAGTTAAAATAATCAAAATTCTTCTAGAGAATTAGCTTGGAATCTTAAATTTGCATTATAATCAATTTAAGGATTACTCATTTTTTGAACCATTGTGAAAACAGTGCACCAGGGCATTAATAATTTACTAATACAATCCACTTTTCAGTGAGTATCTTTCCAACTTGCTGATGAAATATATTCATTCCTTACCTTCACAAAAAAATCTTCAACTTACTTCTGGGAACTCTTGTGGAAGAGACAGAGTTCTCGGTTAGGAAATTTAGCACTGGCCTTCCTGGCTGATGGCGGTTGCCTTAGAATCCAACAGAGGGTCCCTTGGTTCTTCCCTTGCTTCTAAGACCCACTGACATAAGGATGACATTTGTGGTAAAGGTGCAATTTTACAATGTTCAAAAGCCACAAACAAGATGTCAAAGTGGTACCAGTTTCTCTGAAGCCTCACTGAATCGAAGGAACCTTATACTGTGCATAGAAACAGAAAAGACCCTTTCCTAGGCTGCCTCACATTTCATCACCTTGCCTCTTGAAGACTTGCTTTTGCCCCATAAAGTAATATCCTATAAAAATGTCCTTGTTTTCTTTTGTTTGCATTTAGAGCTTTGTTTCCCAAGGTCCTGGCACAAATCTACAGTCTCTGAGACAATGACCATGCTATCACTCCCACTACCTCTCTACTGCAGATGCCTCTTAGCTTTCTTTCCCTCAACAACCTTTATAAAAATGATTCAGAGGAGTGATGTCAGCAACATGGCTGGAGAAGACATACCTTCTTGTATTCCCAGCCCCTCCTAACAACAACAATTTGGCATTCATCCATGGACAAAAGTGCCTTTGTAAGAGCTGTGGAATACAGCACTATACATCAAGGGACCCAGGAAGAGTCTTGTCCATTCATGTGCCAGGTAATAGGCATACAGACCTCATCCCAGTTATGGGCCCTGCAGTGGCCAGAGTCCAGCCCATCTTAGCTATGGTCCAGGAGCCCCTGAAGAACACTGCCTTAGACAACCACTTGCAGATGAGAGAACCTCTGTCAAAGTCAAGGTTTCCAGTGGAATTCCAACATATTACTGGAGAAGAAAAAAAAACAAGTTTGGATACATTGAACAGAGGAAGAGGAAGAGTCTAACTGTGCATTCAATAACCCTCCCCCAAGATAGCACATCTCAGGGCCAAGAAAGACCTTCCCAGCCCAAGATTTCTTCTGCAAGGAAAGTGAGAGGATGCGAGTGAGTGCCCAGGTTTCCTATCTGTGTGGGACATTATGAAGGAGGCTCATTTGGGCTGCATGTGAAAGAAGAGGCTGGGGGAGTGCAGATAGGACTCTTGAGGAAATTAAGGGGATGTGGATCCTACTAATTACACTGCAGACGCCATCTAGAAGCTCACTGATGAATTGCTACAGTTACTTTGCCAAGAATTCCCCCAGCTGGCCCATGGGCACCCGCAGCCCTCTGAGTGACTCCCCTACAGACACTCCACCCTGTAGCTGGCTCTCTGCACATGTTCATGATGGTAGAGAAAGTGAGCTTTGACAGATGACCAGTGAGCACTTGCAGAAAGATGGCCCAACCTGCAGTCAGCCCAGGGAGAGACTACAAGCAGAAGCAAAATAAAGGTTGTCAATACCTGGCCTGCTGTGTTGTGGGATTGAGAGAAGGCATATCAATTTAAGAATTCTGCCACAAAAGGAAGCAAGAAACTTGGAACAGGCATATGCATAGAAGATCTGAGAAAGCTTCAGAATCTGCAGCAGGGCTGACAAAAGATACTTCTCTCTTAAAAGCAGTTACTAAATGCTGAAGGAGGTGACTATTGCTATGAAGCCAAAGACAGCTACGCAAAAATTCAAGAAACATGAAAAATCAAAGAGACATGACACCATCAAAGGATCATAAAAATCTTCCAGTAACTGACACCAAAGGCATGGAGACCTGTGATTTGCCTGATAAATAATTCAAAATAGCTTTTTAAAGGAAGCTCGATGGGCTATAAGAAAACAAAACAAAACAAAAAGACAATTCAGTAAAATTAGGAAAACAATACATGAACAAAATGAGGAGTTAAACAAAGAGATAGAAATCATAAAAAAGAATCAAACAGAAATTCAGGAGACGAATTATACAATGAATAAAATGAAAATGCAATATCCCTGGGGTTCAAGGGTGGTTCAACATACACAAATCGATCAAGGTAATATGCCACATTAATAGAATAAGAGATAAAAATCCTATAATCATCTCACTAAGTACAGAAAATGCACTTGACAAAATAGATCACCTTTTCATAACAGAAACTCTTAACATGTAGAGGGAATGAACCTCAACATAATAAAGGCATATATGACAAGCCCACAGCTGACCTCATACTCAGCGGTGAAGGGTTGAAACTTTTTTCTCTAAGATTAGGAATAAGAGAAGGGGGCTTGCTTTCCCCATTTCTATTCAACACAACACAGGAAATCCTAGCCAGAGCAATCAGGAAAGAAAAAGAAATCGAAGGCATACAAATCCAAAAGGAAGAAGAAAAATTCTGTCTGCAGATAACATAATCTTATATACAGACAATCTTAAAGACACCACACACACACACACACACAAAACCCCGTTAAAATTAATCAACAAATTCAGTAAAGTTGTAGGCTACAAAATCAACATACAAAAACTAGTTGAATTTCTATACACTAATAACAAAATTACATTATGATAAACCCATCATCATACGTTGAAAATATCATAAGTTGAAAATGCATTTAATATGCCTAACCTGTCAAACATCATAGCGTAGCCTAGCCTACCTTAAATGTGCTCGGAACAGTTACATTAGCATTCAATTGGGAAAAATCATCTAACACAAAGCTTATTTATAATAAAGTATTAAATAACTCATTGTACTAAACTGTACTAAAAATGTTTATAAATGGCTGTAGGGGTACAGAATGGTTGTACGTGTGTTAATTGTTTACCCTCATGATGGTGTGTCTGGATGGGAGCTGTGGCTTGCCGCTACTGCCCAGCATCACTAGATAGTATTATACCACACATTGCTAGCCTGAGAAAAGATCAAAATTCAAATTTGTAATATGGTTTCCACTGAACACATACTTATTTAGCGCCATTGTAAAGCTGAAAAATTATTCGTCAAATCATTGTAATTCTGTACCTGAAAAAGAAATAAAGAAAATGATACCATTTACAATAGTACCAAAAATAATAAAATATTTAGGAATTCATTTAACCAAAAAAATGAAAGATCTGTACAGGGAAACAAGACTTTGAGAAAGAAACTGAAAAAGACACAAATAAATAAAATAATATTCTGTGTTCATGGATCAGAGGAAGTAATACTGTTAAAATGTTTGTACTACTCAAAGACTTGTTGTATAATATTAAATATTCTATGACTTAGAATGGTTTTCAACCCAGCTTGCAAGGCACAGTGAATTGAGAGGAGTTACTGTGATGCTTTAAAAAAAAAAAAAAAAAGCTCTTCTAATTCTTTCTTTCAGGAAGGGACATGACATTTTGGTAAATTAGAAAGTAGAGGGTGCTGGTGCCTTTCAGAAGATGTAAAACGCTTCACTTGGTACTAATGTACATAAACCAATTAGTTACTTGTCATGATGGGTGTTCCCTAAGGCAGTGCACTTTCTCCATTAGTATTTATATCTACATGCCATTACACATTGGGTAGCACTAAATAGATGAGACACGTTTGATGAGAGAGAATTACTCAAGGCATGTGCCATGAAGAAAAGAGACATTAGCAAACATTATTAGCATACAGGTGGAGTTGGATCACTTAGTTTCCAGTGAGATATTTATTTTTAAATGCCTGCTGAGAGTGCAACATTCAAAACTGATTCATTAACCCTTAGAGAAGAAGTTATTTCCTTACTGATTGGTAAATATTTTTAACTAGTGACATGATCATGACAGTTTTGTAAGAGCCCATCTCTCCCTACCCTTCCCTGAATACCCTGCCTTCCTCAGCTGGAAAATTCAAAGGTCTCTTCTATTTGGAAAGTATTACTAATATATTAAGAGAAACTTTAACTAAAGGATCTCAGATATAAAGCCAATCATATCCCTTCACATCATAGGCTTAGGGTGTACATCTGAAATGAAAGCAAGACTATATATATTATTTTATGTTATTTGCCTCTAAATATATTTTTTCTCTCCCTCTTCCCCTCCCCCCACCTCTATCTCTGTCTCCACCTTAAGATTGTGAATATTCATATCTATTAAAAGATAATCTAGTTTCAACTTGGCTCTTTTCAAATATATGTTCTATTTAAAAAGCTATTAACTTTTGATGCATCAGATTTCACAGTGAAATTAATAAAGTATAATCTGCCTCATTCACCAGGTTTGCAGAAAATATTTATGAGTGTCTCATATATTCAAAGTATTAAAAGTTATCAGAGAGTCCATCTTTGGGCTAGCTCCCATAGGGTTCATATTTTGTTTAGAATGTGCCACACTGTGTGCCATTTACATCTATGTAAGTCTCTACTCATAATTATTCACAATGCATTTTTAGGCCAAGTAGATTAAACCTTTATATGTAACACTGAAACAATGAAATCTAAAGCCTTGAATTAGAGTTAATCACAGTTATTTGTTTCAAGAATTTGAAATCATTCTTAGTTAGCATTCATCTAAAAAGCAGAACTCTTTTCCAAATAGGTTCTCATGTTCCATTATAGAGAACAAACTGAAAGAACTGGTTAATAGTCTAAGGAATATTAGACTTATGTACACAAACATATTTTTAAATATAAAAATAAAATATTTTGTATTGATATTGATTGGCAATATCACTAAGCAAATTCATTGTTTCAGCACATACTTGGGAATTCCAAATATTATTCACAAAAGCTAATTTAGATGTAATTAATTTGAAGTTTTCAGACATATAGAAGTTTTGAATTTTAAAGAGTTCATTATATCTCCATTCACTTACTACATTTTTGGGGCCTGTACATATCTACCTGATACTTAGTATACACAAGTTGTCCATGGCTTAAAATATACATTTCTCTAAATCATGTGTTCTGAGCCTTGGAAATTAACTATCATGGCAGCTAAATAAGAATCACTTCTATTTATTATATTATTATAGCCACTTGGATGGTAAGACATAATTAAAGAAAATTGGATTATGGAATATAAATATATAACTTCTAAAATAGGAAGAGAAAGATGTTACTGTATGTCCATTGGTGTTTAAATTCCTCTTCTGTGCATGGACTCCTGTGCAATCATATATAAAGTTGAGGCATTCAGTACACAGAGAGAACACACAATGTCCTTGAAGGATTTTTCTGTTGTGAATCTTGGGCAGAGAGAATTTGGCCTTGAATATGTACTCAAGGTAAAATGTATAGAGAATAATAATAATAATAAAAAAGGCAATAGTGTGGAAATATTTCTAGATCAACATCTCTCAAAATAACTCAGAGAAAAATTCTTGCCAGAGAGATTTGAAGTACTGCAAATGATGGGCCACTCAGGATAGGATCTAAGGGTTGTCAGCCTTCTCTCTATTAAATCCTACACAATCTTGTTTCATTGCTGTTTTCTAAATAATAATTATCAAATGTGCTCCTGAACACTATACCAGCCTCAAGAAAAGTCTTATAAGTTAGCGAATGTAACTGAGTTGATTGAATAGTGAATCACTACCATCTTCAATATATTGCTGCTTATTTTTTTTTCTAGGTAATTCAGTCATTGCAAGCATAATACTGAATATAACTGTCAATTTCAGGGTCAACTATGAAAATCCCAAACCATCTTCTATCTTAACGTTAAGGTGATAAGCAAGTCATTTTCTTTAAACATAAAAAACCTATCCCAACCTCTGTGAAAACTTATCAAATCATTTTCCATCTTTGACAATACACTGGAATAAGAGTAAATACTAAAATCTGTAAAATATTTCATTCAACCATTATTTTAAAATTTTCTTTCCAATCAAGCCTCTTTGCAAGATTATAAAAATAAAAGCACCGACTGCTTTATGTTTTAGGTTTTTATCTGGTTTTGTTACAATGAAGGAGAGAAATAAGTTGGGAAATTGGCAAGCATTCCATTTAACAGATATTTATAGAGCAATTACTTGGTGAAAAATGCATCATTAGACAGGACTGACCAGATAATTTGTGGGGCCCAGTGCAAAAAGAAAATTTAGAGACCCTTGTTCAAAGTTGAATAATTTCAAGATGGAGACAGCACAGCATTAAACCAAGCACAGGGCACTTTTAACAGTGTGGCCCTGAGTTAACCACACAGCTTTCACGCCCATGCAGCTGGCCCTGCCGCTGGGCAGTATGAAGTACTGAGGATGAATATGACGTTTCTACCTTGAGGAGAAATGGGGAAGGGCCTAGGGAGGTGCCCTGTGCTACCCCTCACCTGGAAGCTAACCTGAATGATATGTTTTATAAAACTTGGGCAATCGGGAAAGGTTTATGAAACAATTAGTATCCGAACAGGATCCTGAAAGATGTGCTGAGTTTAGCATGGTGACAACTGGGGAAATGAGATTATTTTGGACAAGGTCACGTAACTGAGTATAAACTTGGGGAAGGAAAAATGCAAGGTGTGCTGGATATAGTGTGGAAACTGAGTTCTTACAGTGTAGACAAGAGAGAGAAAATTAAAATTATAGGTGGGGAGGGATCAAAACAAAGAATTTCATGAATGCTAGTGTAATGAGTTTGAATTTCACCTTGTAAGCAAACGGAAGACTTTGAGCAACATGATCTAAAGCAGGCTGCAGGGTGAAATGAAAGCAGAAAATGAGGAGAGATACTAGATTCCAATGTCTAATCAGTAAGTCAGTTACACTAGTTATCAGGGCCTAGATTACAGAGACAACAACAGAAGCAGAAAACAAGGAGTGGCTGTGAAAAGCACTGCACATGAAATATTGGCATGCAAGGGAGGCAGTGGAGAAGCGTTATTTAAATAACCACGACTTTCTAGCAACTCAACAAAAAAGAAGAAAAAGCAAGGTTCTTGGACAATTCAGAAAATCATTCTCTGAAAAAGTAAATGATGAGTCTGTTAATACACCTGGACGTAGGGAATGTGCACTGCAATAAGAAGGGATTATCTGACCATAAGCTAAAGGATATTGATTCTTTTTTGAAAAATGAGGATAACCATAAAATTTGAGAGCATGGATAGTTCTATGTGTAAGTAGATAACGGTTAAGAAAATGTATTTTTAGGTTACTGTTTCTGCAGCAAGATAATCAAGGATCAGGTATGTGTGTCGTATCGTCTGGACTGAACACTTTCTCAGCAAATTTAGCCATGTCTGTCTTTACGTTAAGTGCTATATGGAAACAACAGTAATCCAGTCATCTCTCTTTTGGAAGTTCTGAACTCATATTCTTCAAATCAACAAACACGTACAGATCCTCTACCAAGTACCAGGCACAGCAGAAACACGGGGGGCAGGGGAGGGGAAGGGGGAAGAGAGAGACAAACAAGGAAGGATGTCCTCAGGCAGCCCAGCATCCTACAGGGAAAAGAGAGATAATACTCATCCTGTTGGGAGGTTATGGCACCCAAAGGAAAGAGGAAATAAGTCTTCCTGGGTAGAAAGAAATCAGGTTCTTTCACATTCATGATCCTTGTACAGAATCTTTAAAGGGGCAGTTTTGCCAGTTTAAATGTATATGTCATTGTCTGTATGCATTAAAATGTCATGGAATTTGTAACAAACTATTCTGTTGCAACTTTTCTGAAGACCAACATCATGAAATCAAATACCTGAGTAATAATGATAAAATATTTCATTTGTATATTTTATATCTTTTTTTGCTAATTAAAAATAGACAAGGCGGTATCTCAAAATTAAGAATGTAGTAGACTAAGAACATAAAAGCACAGTACTTGTAGCTTTTTTTCTGATGTGTTTTTGTCCTTTTTATAATCTCAAGTATCTCTTGTTAAGCCCAAAAATCTCTGTTTTATACACTTTTATAACATGTTCGAACATTGCAAAATTGAGCCATGTGTATTTTAGGAAAAATATTGGGGGAAGCTATGTTCAATACCAATGTCTATACCATTTAAACAATGGAAGCATCAGGTAAGTAACAACATTTGGACAGCAAGTCAATATGACTATGAAAGGTCTCCAATAATGAGCAAATTCAGACCAATACACAGTTTGAGTATTTGGCCTTCTTATTGACAAAGGTTGCTTTCAATCACACTGTAACTATTACCATATCAATCATCACTCTAAATGAACACAATGTTATCATTGACAAAGACATCACTTAAGCTGAGAAAGTAAAGATTCTAAATAACAAAATAATGAAAGGTAGGTTGTTAACAGCAGGAAAATGAAAAATATACCTTAAGAATCTATTCATAGGAAAGTAAAGAAATTGCAGGCCAACATGAAAAAAAAAAAGACTTGCTCACAAAGATCTTGAAGTAGAGTGCACTTAATATCACATCGCTACTTAAAGTTAATGCAACAGAGTATTTTCTTGGTATACAAATGAAGATATGGAGTTGAACTGATAAAAATGATTTACATACAGGATTAAAATATTGGCAGTTTTATAGAGTGAAATGTCACTATTTTGTTGTACCTTCAAATTTTATATTTCCTCCTTTGAATCCTTGTCAGCCTTCATGAACAGTGAAGAGTTTAATCAATGCTTGAGGTTGCAATAGCATACACAGAATGTTTTTCTTGCTAATAATCAAAATGATGTTAAGTAAACATCATAAAGTAAAGTGACACATACATACCTCCTAATTACCATATTAAAAATTAAATAAGGATCCATGTTAACAAAGAAAGTGATGTGCATTTAAAAGAAGCCTGCATTTCCACTAAATAAGCTGTTTTATCATTACTGGTTTAGTATAAGACATTTAGCCTGCAATCAGAAAGTTTGGAAATCTTTAATTATCATAATTGAAGCTATTTTTTTTTTAATTTTGTGATGCAAACTCTTGTAGAATGAGATTCTGTGCATGTGTTTTAACGTTCTTCAAAAACTTGGATTCAGTTTGCAATTTTATTCTATTGTAAAAAGACATCCTATTAAAATTCACTTTGATTAAGAAAAGTGAAGGAAAAGGTGGCGTATCAACATACAGAACGTGAAGCATCTATTTAGGCTAATTTGTTAGATACCAAAATGATATTCAGGAAACAAAAGAGGGGGAAAGATGGCACAAAATGACAAAGGAAATGAAGGGCAAAATTTCGAGCAGATTCAGAGGAATGAAGGGACCATGTGGGATAGCATGACACATTTGGCCATTAAGGAAAATCATACAAATGAGTGTGAGGAATGGCTGGACAATTTTATGATGGGGGCAGGAAGAACCTGCAAAGTGTGGAAGCATAAAGGTCACACAGAAGGGAAATGGGAGGAAAGAGGCTTACAGCAATCTACCTTTATTAGGCCAATGATTACTCCTCACCTAGAAATCGCTTCTCGGGTCTATAAAATATCTGAGCTTTTAAGTAAAAAGGAAATACTCGTGCTCTTTATGAATGTTTTAAATGACCAGGATGCATGTCATCTACAAGGTTTTGAAGAAATATTTTAACTGGAAAATGAAACTTACTTTGCTTTCAAAATAATTCCTGTAGATACTTTTTTTTTTTCTGTTATAAACACAGCATTTGAAGTCTTGTTTAAAATCTTTTCATGAGAAAAAAAAATTTACAAAAATTTGTAAGCACATTTCTTCCAAATAAAAATTTAACAGATTATTTTCACATAACACAAAGCAAGAAAACATAGCTTCAGTAGGCAAAGTAAGATAGGACAATTATCCAATATATATTGTATTTGCAACTTTAGTGATATGTTAAAACTAATTTTTTTCTCTTATAACTCATTACATTAGAAGCATCTTTCTCACAATTAACTCATGTCAGCAATTTCATTCTCTTTCTTATTGGCATACGTCCCTCACCACACATCCCATGTCCTCTCACATATCTAGGTCATTGCCTCCCAAATTGAATTATACAAGGTAGACTAGCTTTTGACATTAGGCCCTAAAATGACATTGCTATCTACACCTTCACTTTTGCTTCAAATCCTGAACATTTATCCTCAATTGTAACTGTAATTGTATTTGCAAATGTATTTCTTTTCATGTATTTCCTAAACTAAATATTTTATATAGAAAATTAACATATTACTTTTCTAACCAATGGAACTAGCATTAAACACTCATCTGCAACCTTTATTCAATCACAGTTTGTACCTTGCAAAGCTTAATGCCAATGAAAACTTTTGTTATTTCAGGAAGCATCTTGCCACAGCACTTGTGAAAGCTTTATAAATGCCAGAAGATCATATTTAATATCTCCTTTTAGAGATATCAATTTCTTTGACTAAAAAATAGGGGAAAATAGAATATGAAAAACCTGCAGTGATACACATTTTGCAGTCCTAAAATAGAAATTTGGAATGATCAGATTACCCTATCAGAGTGAAATGGGCATAACACAGACAGATTCTTATCTGATCACAACCTAGAAACAGAAACCAGGAGACACTGAGAGGGGTTTCTAATCAGTGTGAAGACAGACTGCACACAGAGCTACTTTATCTTCCCCAGCATAAAATAAAGAATTCATGATAGGGAAGCTGGTTTAAAGAAGACATGTTGCTTACATGCGGGGGGGTGAACCTAAAAATAAGCAAAAAGATTAAAATAAGTAGCTAGTAGCAAAGCATTCTTTTCTGATGGATTCAGAAGGAAATTCTAGGAGGATCACGTTGTAAAACCCTGATCTAAGGCACAGCCAGTGAAAAGGGGTGAGAGACAGAACAACAGAAAGCGTCCAAAGAGCTCTTACACCTGGATCTCAGAGATTTCACCTAGTCATGAACAAGAAGCAGAAAGTAAAATAATAATAGTAGAAATGAAATAATTACTGCACGATAATAATTCAAGCATGAACTTTAGAGACCTAAACGTTACTGTTTCTAAATTTATTTACTCCTGGATATCAGAGCTGAAATATCTCAGAAGATCACTGGCTCTATCTAGTCAAAGGCTTCAAACTAATACAGTATTTGTGTCTTTATTTCATAGAAGAAATAGCCGAGGACTACGGAGTTTCTAAAAAATAATTACAGCAACAAAAATAACTGCTAAATAGATAGCTAATGTTAATATCCTTAAGACAATAATAGCTAGTGCATATATTCATATAAATACATGTTTCTATTTAATGTCTTTCCGCATGAATTTTCAAAGGAAAAATATTACTGTATAATTACTTATTTCCGTTTTTGCCCATCCCAGTCTCTCATAATTATAAATTTTTGTCAAGATTTTTTTTTGTCTAAATGTTTGTGTATCTCTGCTCTTTACGAATTTAGTTAAACAAGTGTGTGGGGGGTAATATGGCATTTACGGTTAACCAGGGTTAGCTGTCATTCATTATAGCTTGTTTCTACCCACCTAAGCTATAACGAAATAGGAATCTTTGGCACCCCTTGGGGATGCTGGGCAAGTTTGCCTGTCTCTAGTTTAAAATAAAAGTGATCAAGAGGTTCATTTGTTCATTCCAGAACTGTTTCCTGAGGTACTCTGCAAGGCAGTTTACATATGTTGTTTGTAAACTGCCCAAGAACCTTGCGAATAAATGATTGTGCCCATTTCACAGATGAGGAAATTTAAGCTTAGTGAGGTAACTTGCTGCTGGTCACAAGCCCAGGGAATGGGCACTGGCTTTATGACTTTAGAGCCCACATTATCTCTACACGTCTTTGCAACCTCAAATTAGCACTACCAATCATCTTCTGGGATTCTTACATCTATTACAGATCTGGTGATGCAATCTTACAATAATATAATTTTGAGCCTAATGCCTATGCAAACAGGAATATAAAGAGAAAATATTAGAGTATTTATTACAAGTCTATGGATTACTGTATACCACTATGGGTACTTCAAAAATGAGGAGGAAAAAAACTGAAATGACCAAAATATATATTTTTGGGATGAGTAATACAGTTACTGAAATCACAAAATATCATTGCAAATACTAATAAATATATAAATATACATGTGTACACAACATACCTATGTATGTATGTGTATATGGTATGTATATATATATTTGCACATATGTAAAATATGTATCTTATATATACATTTTTTTCCATTCCCTAAAGCCTTATACTTTATTCTTTTCAAGATAAGGTTTTTGTTATATGCATTGTGGCTGAGAAAAAATGCTTATGTACATACGTACTATTGACTAATATGATACAAGAAGAGGAACTTCGATTTTAAAGATCTCACTTATCAAAACCTTATACAAGTTACTATATTCCTAAAAGATGAGAGATCTTCAGAGAATCGCTTAACCTCTAGTAACCTTCTTTTTCATATCCATAAAACTAAGATAATACCTAGACCTAGAAATAAACATGAAGATGGTATGCAGCATGTAGTAAGTGCACAGGAAGCAGAAGGTTTCTTTTCCCGCCTACTCATCCCATCATAGACTTGTTAGGCAGTGATTATTTTTCTCTGTATGTTTGGTGCAGGTCGGCAAAGGGGAGTGTTTCACATTATCAGTTTAAGTTCTACCATGTTGTGTTATCAGCAAAACTGACAGATGAAAAATTACTTTCTGAACTTTTGGAACTGAGCTATCCAAGGTATCAATTCTGAAACAAAGCAGAGAGATAGAAATCATTTGAAGGGATGGAGGAAGGAAAGCTGAAAGAATGAGGACCATTTTTTGCTAACATGATGGTGAATGCCTGAAGTTAGAGTCTGGAATAGCCTCCTTTCCCCTGACTGTAGTAGCATTCAAATCAGTGGAAAATCTTACCCAGGAAGTAAGAACACCTACACAACGCAGCCACAACTTTTGCTTCTTTGATTATTTTTCATGTTTACTTACATTCAAAAAGAAAAGAAAATGGGAAAGCACAAGTATTTATTTATTAATTTGTTCAACATTATGTTATGTTCCAAGTACCATGCAAGATATTAAGGATGTTGGCACATACTACCTTTCAATTTCATGGAGAACCTGGGAATAATTAAGAAGGAAAAGAATTCCAAACAAGGGGAAACTTTTATTTAAAAACAAATTTATTCTTTAATTTTAGATACAGATAGGGTTCTTTTGTTTCGTTTGTTTTTAAGAATTGTATGTAAATGCCATGTTAGGAATAAGGTCCATAGTAATATATTGTTTCCTAAATATCAATTTTAAAAATTCAGTTTATAAACACTAATTATCACATTCTCAAATCATTTGCTTAGACTTTAGAAACATGATTTCTATTACAGCCAATGGAAAAAGTATTGCGTCAAATTCCAACCAATGCTTTAGAAAATTACCTCTACTAAGTATTACAAGTCTTTCCAGGTTGATATTAATACTAACCAAAAGTTGAACTTGGAAAATGTCCACAAATGTAAACAATTTTATCAGAAATTCTTCTTTGTGCATAAAATACCACACTGAACCACTTGGAGGGTATTTTAAAGTAAATCAAATTTTTCATAGGTTAAAAATTATTCTTTTTAACAACAGCAATTTTCCTGCAAACAGGAAAAATATATACGTAAAAACAGCAGCAAATACTAATTTTATGTAATCGAAAGGTAAAAATATTAAAGTACATGAGAAATATATTTTTAAAACTTTGTCACACTAGAATAACTTTTTCTGAAATCCTATGGAATATCTACATATGAAAAAAGAAACACAAGTTGTACAATATTCTTGTGAAGATACTAGAATATATTTTCAAGGCAAAATCTGAGCAACCAGTGCCTTGCCCATTTAAAAATTAGTTTTCTCATAAATGGAAATTAAGGTAATAAATTAACATCAAATAATTTCATATGATGATTGTGATTATGGAGAATGACAAATATTTTATTGTGCAATTTAAGTAACTAATGGTATGTTACTACTCCATGGTGTCTGTTTTGCTCATTTCCATTTCCTCCTTGGGGCTACAAAACAGTACTTTCCAAGCAAACAATGGATCTAGTTTTGTAATTTATTAACAGTAATTTAATAATAATATTAACAATTTAAACGTTTTGTATTTGCATAGTACATTACTATTTACAAAGCATTTTTCCTTTACTCTCAGTTTGTCATTCAGTGCTTTTAAGAACAACAAATTGCTTATGGTTGCAGTCAGGTGATGCTCTCTGACAGACTCAGGTGCAAACAGTGATGCCTAGAATGACACAACCTGGAAGCCACACTTCCAGGTCCAGCCCCCACCTCCCTGCCTGACCCAACTCTCTATCTGCTCCCATGGCTTCCACTATTTCCCCTACAGCAGCCTAAAGTAATACATAATCATTTATGCTTCATTAAGTATCTGTCTTCCCAACTACACTGTATGTTTCTCAAGTCTGGGCCCTATTTTTTCCTGAGTATCCTGTGTATCCTAAGCACATAGTAGATTTGAAAGCTTTTGATAGAATGAACTAATGAATCCTAAATTTTCAGGTGAAGAAACAAAGCCTAAAAGGGAAAAAAAAGACCTGTTTCCAGTACCAATTGTGAGTTCTTTAGCTACAGATGAAGCTGGGCCCTGCCTTTCAATATAAAGTTTATTTCTCATGGGAACTGACTTATTAGGAATTCAATGAATTCAACTAATGTGATGAAAAAAAAAAACAGGAATGAATGAATGCATAAATTCTGCCAAATAATTATGGTATTTACTGATATAAAAAAATTTTGTAATCTTCAACTTTACATTCAGCCTAAGTCATCAACCCTGGTCATTTGTCTACAGTGGCATAACGTAAGCTCTGAGATCAAATTCCTTGAGGTTGCAATTTGGCTCTGACATTAACTGTTGGACCTCAGACAAATTACTTAACTTCTATGTGCCCCAGTTTTCTCATATGTAAAATAGGTAAAGTAATATTATCTTCTTCCTCAGATTGCTGTCAGAGATTCCTTCAGTTAATCCATGAAAAATTATACAAAATAGTTCTCGGCAAACAGAAAATTTTCAATAAACATTAGCTATTATTATCACTATTTTATATTTATTTTTGTCAGTATCTTAACAGTTCAGATGGCCCTGGACTTGAACTACATCTGACTTTTCCAATTGGCTGTTGCTAAGTATCCTCTAAAAGGTAGCCCGCTCTAACACTTACCTTAAAGAAATTCAATACAGTTGTTCTTAGTGGCAGAATTTCCTATTCAGAGCAAATTTTTTTTTGGAAAATTCAGGTATAGATTCATTTCAATAAAAATTACAGAAAGCTGTGTTTCCATTAATGAGGTAGAGGTGAAGGTGGAGAACTTTTGCATCCTCATAGATGAATTGTTTACAATTATGTTTCAAACTTCCATTAGTAAAAGTCCATTTAGTGTTAATTTGAACTTTGTCTCTTTTGAAGCGCATACTGATGCTTTTAAATAGTACTCAGCTTTTCTCCTTGCCTTGAAATGATTATCTTAACTGAAAGGTAGTGATGAATAAGGTCACCCTGAATCTACATACAAAACGTACTTTGAAACAGGAAAGAAAATTCTGCATTTCCAAAGTTATTACTAATAGCTCACTTGATAGCCATAGTTCTATTTTCTTGTTATCTTTTACTACAGTTTAGTCAAGATCATCTCATTATAAAAGATACCAATAAATGTAAACTCTTTCTTTTTTTTTTGCTTTTAATTAATTGCAAATAACATGCGACGTTATTTAACTCAATTTTGTCTTTAAATTGTGTGAGTGGTAAGGTTAAGGTTATGAAAAGGTTCTTGCGCTAAACACTGTATCTTTGCCGTATGTCTGTGCTATATTTTGGAAGATATTAAAGAAGGCCTTGGACAATTTAAATATCCTAAGTAAAAGTTTTAAAAAAAGAACCATTCATTTAGATGTTTTGATCTACATCGCACAAACTAACTGGGTAGTCTAAGGTACCTGGTTGACTGTCTGGCTTTCTCGCTTCTCTGATTATTTGAATTTACATGATCCTGTTCTTAAACGGTTTTAGTCACCTGAGGATATCAAAGAAATTTATTTTAGAGAGAGAAAATAAAAATACAAGCCAGATAAGTTCATCCAACGAAGTTTGTTGTAATCATAGAACAATGAATTAAGTGTCCTGGCTCCTTTAATAATGAAGGGGATAAAGTAAGTCATCGCCCTTTTTAGTATGATGAATATTTATTCAGCACTGTCACGAATACTTAACTGCATGCTATGTCATGTTCATTAAACATGTTATACAGCAGTCTGTCAGGGAGCGAATCAAAAGATCTGCTAGAGAAAAAAATATGCTTCACAAGCAACAGAGGTCATCATTAATTCAAAAACAGAATACACCATTCAAAACAATATTTTTTTCTGATCCTCTCCCAGCCCCCAACTTTCAAAATTTAGTAAGCTGGCATCAAATATAAAGTGCAGCATGAATAAAATCTAAGATTTTCCCTGGATACATATTGGAAAATTGGAACAGGATGTTTACATCCTGATAGTTGAAGCCCTTAGTACACAAGGTTATCAAAAAGAAAAAAAAAGGCTTATATAGCATTTATGTCTAGAAAATAGCTAGTAACTAGCCAGCATTGCCCCAATTCACTACTCCATAAATTGTATCATCATCTCAAAATGTTGATAGAAATGGAAGAAGAAGGAGGAGGAGGAAGAAAACAGGAAGACAAGAGTGCATGTAGTGTTAAGATCTCGACAGCAGAACATGGACTGAGCTCTCACCAAATTTCATCACAATCTGTTGAAGAATAAATAATATGAGGTAGTTTATTTAAAAATGTAAATGAAAAGTAGAAAGTAACCTGCTGTTAAATAAATTTGCATTTTTAAAGCAGTTCTGTTCATCTCTATTGTTTATATCCTGAGTATTGCACATTTGTAATTTGCTTGTTTAACCAAGTATGATCTATACATATTGAAAAAGTTATCTCCTTTGCTTTCAACTTTATTTTTAACGTCTGAAAGAAAACTAGAAAATATCTGTGAGAAGTTGAAAAGCAAACTAGCTAGGGTTCGAGTGGTTTGTGTGTGTTTGTTTTGTTTTGTTTTTCTTTCTTTTTTTGATGTCAGAAAGGGATTCCTTGGAGAGGAGAAAAGATATAATCCCTGGGGAGCAAAGTAAACCACTCAGGGGACTTTGGGGGCTAACAGTCTTGCATCTGTGAAGAGCTACTTAAGAGAACTATTGCAAAGGAGTATTAATAATGCCTCCACTTCTTTCCCAAAGGTTAACCAACATTTGTTCATTATTTTCTCTTTTCTGTCGAGAATTACTAGCGTGGAGAAAGCTAGAAGACTTCAATTTATTTAGGACACCCACTAGTCATAAGAAAATTGACAGTTTTTATGAAAGTTAACTTTTCCTGTTCTGAAAGTGGGGACAACAGTATATTTCCTACTCTCAAAAATCAGTTTCTAAGAGTAGTTATAGAGATATAATACATGTAAAAGTACAAAAAAAAAAATCCCACAACAACTGTAATACATGTCAAAACCTGCCAGAAAACTGTGCTTCGTAAGTAAGGGAGGTCATCATTAATTCAAAACAGAATATTCCATTGGAAAGGGTAGATTTTTTTTCTGTTTCTCAACCACTACTCCAATTATTTTTTCTTACTTCCCAACCTTATTCTCTCAAATTCATTTCTTTGGAGGACAGACTGAAAAAAAATTCTTCTTGTTTGAATAAATGTATGCTGTAACTGGTTGCTAGGATGGAAATAAAATTTGTTGGGATAATAATTTTTTAGGAAACTGACTTGGAAATTACAAGTAATTACCATATTTGAGCAGGAAAAATAGAGGTTTCTTTTACATATAATTACTTTAATATATGTTATTTTTAATGTATATATAAAATGAAGACCGAGTGTAAAACAAAACACAACAAAAAAACTTTAAAAAGTAGTGTTTTTAGAATGATCTGCCCTACAATGCTGTTACCTATCATTTCTATAATGATACAAAATATTTATGATTAATGGACACATGATAGAGCATAAATCCAGGAAGAAGATTCTAAAATGCCAAACGAATTGCTGAATATTTTACGTCTTATATTTGAGAACATTTCATTATAACTCTATAAACATAGGCAGCCCATTTATGGCTTATAGAGATCTATCTAGATTATTTTTTTCATCAGAGACTGATCTGTTAGCCCTGCCAGGTGACAGTCTCCTGCACTTAATTATCTGAATTGGAAACAGGAGTTACCCAAAATAAAGAGGCTATGTATTGAACATTGGTTGATTATTGAAAGAAAAAACAAAACAAAACATAAAGTTCCAAGAGAAGTTACCTTTAATTGTGCACTGGAGTTTGTCTAAAATGAGTCCTATTTTCCGGTTTTAGCAATTTCCTATTTCTTTGACCATCGCTATCATTTTCCCAGTTGTACTTTTAGGATTTCTTGACATCACCTTGACTTTCCCTCAGTTTCTGTTATATCTCTTTGACACATCTTTGAGATTTGCTTGCTTCCCCTGTACTCATGCCACCAACTAATCTAGGTCCTCGCCACTTCATAGCTGGATCACTACGATAGCCTCATAACTGATCTCTCTCCTCCAATACATCTTGCATACTTTTGACAGACTAATTTTGTAAGGGGCCAATTTCATCATTCTACTTTGCTGGTCAAAAATTGAAAAGAGTTTCCTCTTGTCTACCACCTTAAGCCCAAATTCTTCTGCCTGCCTTTCACTGTGCTTTATTATCTCTTTCTTCCCCTTATAAACTTATTTTATGGTCTTCTGCCAGAAAACCTGTCAAAAATGTCTTCTCTTTGGCTCTTCCCAATCCAGTGATTACTCTGTAAATTTGCAATGTATTCCTATTCCCAAACTGCATCAAATAGGAAGGTTTTCTTTGCTTCTCTCATTTCCAAATACCAACCATTTTTAACATCCACTAATTTCACACATTTACTAGAAACTATTAGTTTATATTGATCTCTCATTCCTTTGTTTGAAGTACTTATTTTCAGTTTCAATATATTCAATATTCCATACATTAATAATTCTCATTTGTGAAACTACACTCTCAGCAAACACTATGCTTATTGTTTTTTAAACATAATCTCATTCAATTTTCACAACAATCCTAGGAGGTAGAGATTCATAATGCCTATAGATTAACACCTGAAGATTCGAAAAACAATGAATGTCCCTGAAGATCCAATATTTCCCCTAGAAAAAAATCTTTTATTATTTCTAATTTACAGTTGCCATGTTTAACAAATAAAAATACAATAATAAAAACAGTTAAATTTTAATTTCACTTAAAAAATAAAATATTTTGTATATGTATGTCCCATACAGTATTTGAGACATAGTCATACAAAAAGATTATTCATTGTTTACCTGAAATTCAAATTTAACTGGCTTCCTGCATTTTATCTGACAACTTTAGCCTAAATCTGATCCCAAAGACTTTTCATATCAAATAGTATCTTTTTCATACATTTTAAGAATATGGACAGTAAGAAGGCTCCTCTTCCCGGACCAGGCTCAGATGGTACTTTTAGTGAAAATAGAACTGGAATTTTGCATTCTGAACTTCCTCTTAGATTGCTCCAAACACATGGATATTAGACATAAAATGTACAAAGAAAAAAACAGGTAATATTCAAAGCAAGCTGTCTGGGACCAAAACAGAATTAAAATGCAAAGCAGTGAGTGGGCTTGAACCGCATGCTCCTAGATCCTTGGTCAAAGAGCAGGATGAGGAAACCAGGTGACCAGCCTCATGAAGGGCAAAGGATAATAAAGAAGCTAAACATGAGACAAGAGTCAAGTGCAGTATTGGAAACTAGGGCTCGAGGTTGGGCTTTTTCACTCATGCAAAGAGGGTGAAAAGAAGCCATTGCCAAGCACATCCTGGGGTTACGGCTCTTGTGGTATTGATGCTTAGGGATGTGAGGTACTTTTCTTACTTCAGCTTCTCCATTTAAAAATTAGGGAAAATAATACATACCTAACACATTTATTCTAAAGATCAAATGATGAATACACTTTCAAATCAATCAAATAAATAAGTTAGAACATTCCTATAATCATCCTGTGGCTATAATTACAACTTCATAAACATGGTCTCATTATTATACTTAGATAGCAAAATTAGGTTATTCAAGTTCTCATTCTAATCCTGAAAAAATTATTTAGAGTTGTGATTGGGGATGACATAAAAGTATATAGATTAACTGAGAGAATTTATATTCTTACAATAGAACTTTTTATATAGGTTAACCTTATGTCACTCAAAATTTGATACAGGTTCTCAAAATGTACTTAGTATCAGTAATTTTATATTTGTGTTGATATTGTGAACGTAATATGTATCTATTATATTTTCTAAATAATTATTTCTATTGTGTAGGAAGGTAGATGTTGTATGTTTATTTTTAACCTATCTACTTTTCAGGGCTTATTATTTCTGAAAAAATTTCCATTTATTTTGTAGGATTTTTCTGATGTCTATTATATTACATACAAATAAAAAATCATTTGTTTCTTCTTACTCAATGCTTGTATTTATCAATTATTTTTTATTCTGATTGCAATGACTAGATCTTACAGAATACTGACACCAAACAACTAGACTTGATTTTAACTACTGAATTTCATCTTAATGTTTATCACAATGTTGAGTTCAAACAGATAATCTTTATTATTTTAAAGAATAATATAATCTCTGTTTATGACTTAATAGGTGTGGGTTTTTTTTAATTCTTTAATTAGGAATTGAATTTGTATACTATAGGAAGCCTTTTACACACTGGTATAAAGTGATGCTTTCAGTAGTACTTGACAGTTACATTCTCATTATAAACATTTGGTGGTTGTCATGGGACATAACTATAATTCAAAGCAGTCTTTGTAGGAGAAAATACTTTGAATTTCAAACCACTAATTGACATATTAATTAAAGAATGCTTACATGTACCTTTAAAGCATAAATCCTTCAAAGAATTTCTGACACCTGTTGTATCTCCCTTCATGTATCTATTATAATTATTTATCATATTCTTTGATGTTATGATAAACATAGTACTAGAATTGAGCCTATATCATATATACAGTTCTGCTTATGTAACCATTAGCAGCTCTAGGATTTTTCTCTTACCTTTTCTTTTTACTCCCAATCTTTACCCAAGTAATCTAATCTACAGACATCCTGGACTCTATCCTTTACAGGAAAAACCTACCATGATTTGAAAACTCCATCTTAGACTCTGAATCAAGTATCTGCCCTTTCTCCATTAATAATACCTCCACTCTAAAGATAAGAAACCCAAGACTCCTGAGGCTTCATAGTTCCTAAGTGGCAGAACCAAGCTATAAACCAATGTTTCTTTTGATTCAAAGCAAAACAAAAATAAATATGCAATTCCCTTTTATTCAAGTCAGCATGGTAACATTTGAACCCAGCTTTCATGCATATCCAGCATAGTCTCTTCTCCACACTCAGTTTTCTCAACTGATATTCATATGAAATAACTTCAGGACTTTGTCACAAGCCTGGCTATCCCCTTCTGAAAATCTGTTAAGACTCTTTAAAGACAGACATCAATAACTGACTACTTTGTTGGACCCGCTGAGAATTATACCTCACATCTTAGCCTCTTTTGGCTTCAATTTTCCACAAATTGGTATATGGCATTTACTTATCTATTTCACAGAGCTGATGTGAATTTCAATGAAATCATAAGGCAAATCATTTTAAATTATACACTGCTATATTCTTGTATTATTGTTAATATATTAGAATGGATATATTTGAAGTTCAATACTGTTTCAAAAATTATTCATAGCTTATGCTTTTCTCTTAAAAGACAATATGCTTTCTATTGATATACATTTTATGTACTTCAAAAGATCTCTAAGTGTTTTCTAAGTATTAGCTTAGCATTTGATATGGTGCACAGACCAAATGTATTTTGTACTACCTCTAATTTGCAAATCGAAAAAGACATGAAGTAGGAACCATTTGGTAAATTAATGAAACATTTAACAATTATACAAATTTTGTGACTCCAAGTCAGTACTTAAAGCTTTTGATTCAGTTATCTTTAATTCATGTGTAGTTCATTGATGCAAATGTTTTGGCTATAACATCTCTATTGAATCAAACATATGCTCCATTAAAGGCTCCATGTGACCTTAGGGAACTTACCTGACTTTTTAACTTAACTCAAATGATATTAATGATGGAACACATTCTCATTTCCTATAAATTTTTAGAAGCCTTTCATACCATTGCTTAGGAAAATGATTGCTTAGTAGCCACTGGTGGCAACTTTTAGTACAAAAAAACTTGTGTCGTATTTATTTGCCTATCAAATTTACCTGATTAGCATGGAGACAATTTCTATGACTCATTTTATTTTTAAACTATCAAATGCATAATAAATATATAGACAAAGAATGATATCAATTAAAAACACCAAGGAAATAAGTCATTATTACTAAAAGTTCATGTTGATCTGTACATTGCCAGACATTTTTATGCATGTATATATTGTATGCAGTTATGTTTTATAGCATGCGCTCTTATTTAATAAATTGTAAACATTTCCCAAATCAATAAATACATTTCTTCAAAATCATTTTATTAATCTCTAATCTTTCAGCATATAAATGAAACACTGTTTTCTCAATCACTCGTCATAGAAAGGCTTTTCCATTACTTCTAAATTTATTTGTTAAGTGATGCAACAATAACTGTATTTGTGGTTAAATCTTTATCCTAATGTTTCAGTTTCTAGGGATAGATTACAAAAAATAGAATTGTGGAGTCTTTAAGGGTTTAAATATATATTGTCAACGTGATTCATAGAATGGTTCTATGGATTCTACGAATTGACCTTCCACAATGTCCTTGCATCAGGACAACCCTGGCTGTAGTCATTTTTAAGTTAAATCTTTCCTAATTCGCTAAATGATACATAGTATCTTCTTAAAAACTGCCCATCTTTCTAAGTCAGTATATTTTTAATGTGTTTATTGGCTATTTTCCTGCACAGTTCTTATTCATTTTTTTTTATTTTGAATGGAATTTTCATTTTTTGTCTTGATTTTAAGTGTTTTTTAAAATATATTAAGTATAATTATCTTCCCTAAGTTTAGATTTTAAATCTATTTTTATAAATTTTCCCTATGGAAATTTAGTATGTTTTGAATGTAAGGGAGATAAAATTTTTACCTCTTAAGAGTTTCTTGACTGGGCTTGAGAATTAAACTGACATAAAACAGATTAACAAGAGAAAAGCATACAAATTTATATAAGTTTTACATGACATTGGAGCCTTCATAAGGAAATGAGGCCCAAAGAAATCGCAAAACCTAAAAACTTTCATATTAGGTTGGACAAAGAGAGGTAATGGTAGAAAAGGAACTAAAATGTATGGAGAGGCTAAAGGAAGATAAGAATTATTTTCAGAAGATCTGTTTGTACAGAATTCTCTCCACTTTAACTTCCCATTAAAGAGAGTTTTTTTTCTCTTGGTATGGGAAGGGCACCTTTCACATGGGAATTTTTATCTCCTGTTTTCAGAGGAAAAGGGGAGATTAGAATGCCCTGCTTGCATCTGCTGTTTATTTTATTATTTTTTTTAAGTGCCTTTAGCTCAAAATAATTCTTATGTCAAAGTAGCATATTTTGGAGTGTCATCTTCTACCACCTTCAGGAATATAGTTTTTCTTTCCTTTCCACATGGAAATACATTAGAAATGTATCTGATAAAATTGATATTTGTTTATTATTTCTGCCTTGGTTATAATTTTAACATCTTTTCTCACTATAAAATTATACACACGTTATGTATTAAGTGTGTATGCTTTTGGTGCTCTTATTCTGTTTAAGAATTTCAATCTCTTCGGAATTTATTTTGATTTATAATTCTCAAAATCAAAATAATTCTGTGGTCATTTTTATCCAGACTGTTTATAAAGTAATCCATTCTTTTCTACTGATTTGAACTGTAACATTTATCATATTTTTGTGTTTACCTAAATCAGTTACCAAAGTTTGTCTTTTGACCATTTATTTTGTCTATTACATCAATAGCACATCATTTAAAGTAAGTAACAGATTTTAATGTCTAGTAGAATAAATGTTTTATCACTCTACTTTTCTAAAATAAAATTTAAAATCATTTTATCAAGTTCTAAAGAAAATTCTACTTGCATTTCTTAGAGACTGCATTATATTCATATATTAATCCTAAGAGAATGGGCATCACTATAATGTTAAGTTTTCCAAACAAGGATATGGGATTTAATCTTCATTTATTCATTAATCACATTTACTATGAACAAGTAAGTTTCTTAGTTTTGTTTAATGTGCCATGGTTATATAAAATATTAACATTAGAGACAGCTGAATGAAGTATATATATTGGGACTCCGTACTATATTTACAAATTTTCTGAAATCTAACATTATTCTAAAACAGAAGTGTATTAAAACTATTGGATTTTGGCTGTTTCCATTTATATGCATTTAATGAATGTTTTAAATACACATTTCACTAGGCTGCAGGTGAATTTCATGATGATGGAAGCTAATGAACCACCCTCCAACCACATAATTATTCACTGTTTTCAGAAACTTGGATATCAACCAGAAAGCCTCAGTAGGAAGCCGATAATCACTTAGCCAGAGGTTTCTTAGAATCCTTCTTTTCCTTCTTCCTTGTCCTCCTCCCCTCTCAGGAACCTATTCAGGTCTACAGATGATCAGGATGTGAAAAGGGTGGGGAGAGTCCTGTCTTGCCAATGCATAATGGTGCTGCAAACACCATGCCCCAGATGCTGTTAAAATACCCGGAGTCACAGGTCTTGGTCAAGTCTGCTCAACAAATGAATAATTCTTAGAAGCCACCACTGGAAGCTAGCTCATACAGAGACATTGAGTTGAACAAGCCAGCTCAACTAAGTACTGCACATCAACCCTGATCACCCTTTGTGCTGACCAGGATACTGCAATATAGTTGCAAAGGGACAGGCCCTAGAGACAGGCTTTCTACACTAGTTCTGACACTTGGTAGCTCTCTACTGCAAGTTACTCAACATCTCTACACCTCAGTTACTTCATCAGTGAAACTGAGTTGCTCTTTCACATCTCTGTACCTTTGTATATGTACCTGTATCTTAATCTTGTCAAACTGTCTATTGATTTACTCAAATATATAATGAGAGGTGATAATGACACAGCCATTGCTCCAGATGCTGGAGATACATTAATTTTGCTTACACTCATTAGACTGAGTTGGCATCAAGAAGCAATTTTTTTTTTTTTTTTTTTTACTTATTCTGCTATTATCAGTTCCCAGCACTAACTAGTTCTACTAAGGGTTTAGCAAATATTTAACAAAATAATCCCCTTGGCTACACATACATTCTAAAGCCGCTGAGGTTTCCACACAAAGTGAGAGACAGTCTACCCTTTTCCACTACCCAAGAAATCCTGGGGTTTCAGGAAAATTCCATTTGTATCAAGGACAAGGATTTGAGGGGAGAAGGAAAGCTATCTTTATCAGGTGCCACTTTTATTGCCCTTCCTACACTCTCCTGCCATAAAGTAGAGAAACACACACATCCAGTTGAGTTGTCACAGCAGAAAGGTCTGATATTCTCTAAAGAATATGCATGTACCCTATGGGAACGTATCTAGGAAATGAGAACATTTGCCTATTGTGAGCTTCATACAAAATCTCAGAGGCTAAGATCATGTTTGCCTAACCTGTCAGGAAATTCAGATGAAAGGGACAACGCTACTATGTCTGAATGAAATACAGGACATCCTCTGGGTGTGTGGACTCAGGATCCCCAGATTTCAGTATTTATTATCAACATGACATGTGCTCAATTGATTGATACCCCTCTGGGTTGCTTCAGCCCCACTGGCCATATTCTCTTGGCTGCTACAGTTTTATATAAATGGCCCTGGGCTGGGAACACAGTTCTTTGTTAAAGGAGAGGTTAGCAAATTAAGGAAAGGTGCTAAAGACAAACCAGCTCCTAATACAGACTTCCTCTCTGATATAATCAGAAGAACTAAAAGATCTAGGGGGAAGCAAAAAAGAGACCTGTGTGTTGTCCTGGGTTAAAACCCACAACTTTTATGTTTGTCCAGTTCTAGAAATCTTTATAAAATTTATCCTTTAAAAAATAATCATGAGCATTCATTTATGCACTCAGAAAATAAGTTAATTATGACATTTGACATGCAATATTGTGTACATGAAAATAAAATGATTAGAGTATACATTTCAGAATTCTTCACATTAGTATTATTATTAAAAGCTAATGTTGGGAATATGGCAAACATATGAAAAATAATTTTAGAGAGTGTTGACAGCTGCCCTCAAGAAACCTCTGATCTTCATAGTCCCCTATGCCAGAAACCAAATATTATGTTTAAGGACACAGAATTCATACTCACAAAACAAATGGAGGTAGCATTGTTTCAGATGTTTAGATTCCCTCCACCATAAAAAAACAAACAAAAAAATGTGATTACCAATTGTTCCTAAAATTAAATACTATACTAACTAGTACAAGTTAGAAACCAGCAACAATAGGGGAATACATAATTAACCATTAGAAAAGTATAACAGACATCACCTTAGGGCTGCCTAAGGGCCAGGTATAGCCAAACATAATTCTTGGTCAGTGACGAAATGTAGGCTGTTGTGATTATGTCTTTCAGAAGAGTCACTTGGACAAATGGCAAAGGCAATCAAAGATTTGTGAGCCATGCTTAACCCATTCATTTTTGAACAGGGTGTTTTCTGGTGGTGTGTGTGTATGTGCATGTGTATGTTGGTGCATTTGGTTATCAAGGTATTACCCAAACTATTCAAACAGTGATTTTGATCTGAAAGCAAAATTAAGCAAATGCTACTAAAAATTTAATAAGAACTGGTTATTTATATAACCTCCAGTTATGGTACACACTCTTGAAATTCTTCGTTAAGAGACAATCTGAAGAGTTATAAAATGGTATAAAGAAAAAAGATTGTAGACTATGTAGTAATTTTACTAAAGTAAACTTGTCAGACCCAAGTCACAACTTGAATCTAATCTAATTGTTAAGAATATTTCATAGAAAGTCAAACTTATCCTAAAATAGTTTCAAAATTTTGCATCAAAGTATATAAATTAAATATAAATCAGATATTTAAAGACTGTACTTTATTTCCAACACATAGTCTTATTTCATAGGAAGTCAGGGAAAGAGCAGAATTTCAGTTAACATATTTACTGAAGAAATAGTTCTGAGTTTTTGTTCCTTTTCCTCTCCCTTTCTCTTTGTTTTCCAGTATTTCCATGTTGATGATAACATGGATTTTAAGCTAGTAAGTGCATTTAGTGAGGAAGTATGTTCCTTAGTTTTGAAATTTTGATAAGTTGAGGCTTATATATATCGTTTTATTTACTGACAAGTTAACTTACCTTTTATTTTTTACCACCTCCCAGCTTACTTTGTCCTGTGACTTTGTGTTTTATATAAGAAAAAGTGCTCCTTGTAATTTTAGAAGTAACTGATGTCTACAACATTAAGACATGAAAGGTCCCTGTAAACTTAAAGTCTTTTATGTTGAAAGGCATGGTTAGTTTTACCTGAAAAAGACTCAAAAGTTTTTTCTCAACGTTGAGTAAAGACAAATTCCCTCTAGTGTGTAGCTAACAAGATCTTTTGTCCTGTGGCTTTCACTTTCAATCTTGTCTTTTGATATAAATAAGTAGCATCAGGATATGCTTTCAACAGCATTTGTTTCCCAGTAACCCTCCAGCCACGCCACATGTGGGGTGTGCTGCAGAAGCTCCTTAAGGCATTCTTTCTTCTGACCATCCTGCTTTAGTAGATTAACTCCATTTCAAGTCTACATTGGAGGAACTTACTGGCTTAAAAGAAATAGTGACAAGAACTACAAAGGAGTAGTAGTCCAAGAAGTTGGATTTGAGAATCACCAGTTGGCATGAATGGGCTCAAATTCACCATGAGCCTAAAAGGTAATGATCACTCTGAGAAGCAAAAGAGGAAACAAGTACCAAGGTGAATTGTGGAGACTTTTTTTTTTTTTAATTGAGTCTTTTCAGATCCCTTCAGAATTTAAGTATGGACACATCATAGGTAGAAGACATATCTCCTATTCTGATTCACATAGGATATTAGAGAATGCATTACACTGCAGAACATTTACAATAACACTTACAGCACAGTGTAACTCCTCACTCAATACTAAATTGTCAGTGAACTTGGTTTGTTGCTCTACATGGACTAGCAGGCCACAGAGATAGCTCTTCTTTCACTTGGGAGCTATAAATTCATATATACATCCATCAGAGGAAAGTGTCCATCAGAGGACTCTAATCTGCTAGGGTCAGTTCTCTGCTGTCCCTCTTCTACTGCAGGGCGTTGCCTGGACCATCAGTACCTCCATAGATTCACATCCTTAAATTACTAATTGTGAGCAACTCATTTTAATTCTATTAGGGTTGCAGTCTTTAGTCAATAGAAAATGTTATTTATAATACTCCTTGCCATTAAATAATCTTATTATTGGTAGACTGTAAACTGTTACATAGTCTTTGGCCTAATAGAGTCGTGTGGACATTCAACCTGCTACAAAATCGAACTACTATTTCTTTCTATCTAGCTTTAATAAGTAGTGGTCACTATCGTAATTTTTGAAATCATAGGTAAATATGCATATGTCTTTTAAAATTGTATTGCCTTTCTAGAGGGCAGTTTTTCACCTTTCAAGATCCAATTTCTTTCCCTCCTGGTCTCCGCTCTTGTCTGCCCTCATTATAACTGATGACTCTCTCATCTGTGCCACAGCTGGGCCTTCTATGGAGCAATATTAGGGAACTTTTAACACAAATTACAATTATTGGTTTATCTGTTTATCTCTCCTACTAGATAATGAAACACACTGAATGCAGTATATTCAGTTCCTGGAACATAGTAAGCATCAAATAAATGTCTATAGAATAGGTTGATTAATGAACTTTATTTACTTGGTTATTAGCATGATTAATGAGAAGATACTAAAATATAAAATATACCATTTTTTGAAATCTTTTCAATTCTAGAATCATTGTAGCAGTCAATGCAAAGTTAGAAATTTTCTACTTATAAAAATCACAAAATAAGCGTATCTTTAATAATGATGGCAAAAGTTAAAGAAACTGTAATGAAAGTGTCCATTATTTTCAGTTTTATGTTTTAGTTCATAAATTTAGTATTTGAATGTACTCTTAATTGTGGCTTTGTTTTTTTTTTTTCTTTTTCAGTTAAATGTATCAGATTATAAGCAAACACTATAGCAATGACAGAAGATAAAACTTGAAATTGAGAAGTGTTAAAGGTTCCATAATAAATGTTCTCTTTGAAGGTTATGATAGTTTTTTTGTGACAGTATTTTTTAAAAAGGCTATGATATTAGTTCTCATTGTAATGTAATTTATTTCATAAAAGTGTACTTTGGTCTGGCACTTACAATGATTTAAAAGGGAATATAATAGAATAGATGATTGAATTTTACACTGGAGCTTAATTTATGTGGGAATCAAAGAAAAGACTCCCAAGCACTATTTGGTTTCTTTGTACAAATACCAGGTTACCTAAATACTGGCACATAGGACAGAAACAACTGTGTATTTACCCTGTAATTATATGATACTTAACCTTATAATTAAAAGAACAACAGTTGCCACGTACACAAAGTGCACTTATAGGAAGTAAGTGCACTATAAAATAAAGCAATTACTGAAATAAAACTATATAATTAAAAATCTCTTAAGGCAGCAAGAAGGCGTGCCCAGCTGATTCTGAAATTACCAGGATAGGTATTCCAGATGCATTATCCTGTAGTTTACAAAGAATAGAAAATGTATCTTTTCCAGAAGCATGTTCTCTGGAAAAGAGTATAAACAAGCTAAAACCTTTTAATTTGTTCCCAGAGCTGGTACACTCGCCCTCATTGGGAAGAGACTGAAGTTAGAAGAGCATTCTGAACACTAATGTCCAAATGCATTTTTGATAGTAAGTGATGATTCAAAGCAGACCTATTCATTCGCATTGAGAGAAACAATGTCTCTTTTTAGAAGCTCATCCCAGTAAGTACTAAGTTACTTTTTCAGAGAATCCCAAAAGTAGCTGGAGACATATTTCTTTCAGAGCCTCGTATGTTTGACCCTGTCTACCCTTTGTTCCAAATATGTATACAAGAACTAAGAACCAGGGGAGAACTTGTCTGTGGTTCTCATCAACTTTCACTATAGTTTCTCCAGAAATATATTTCTACCCTTATTTTTGCTTATTTTTATAACTATTTTTAATTGTACCCTCTTTTGTGAGGAATAAGATCTTACAAAGCCTTGATGATTAATCTCATGTCAGATACTGCACTGGGAGTATCAAGAATGACTCTCAGAGTTCTGATGTATGCAACTGAGTGGATGGATGAAGGGCCATTCACTGACATACAAACTACTGGCTAGTGTAGAATATGACAGCTTAAGTTTGGACCTGTTGGATTTGAAATTCTTTGGGCACTTACAGATGATATTTTAATGCATATGTATGAACTTCAAAGAGAGATCAAGGATACAGAGGCAATGGAAGTTATGAGTACGGGTAAACTTTTTTAGAGAGAGTACACATTATGATTAATGGACAGGTGTAGGACGAAAATTGCACAACACTAACAAGGAAAGAATGGATGAGATACAAAGAGAGGCTAGGAAGAAATCACCAGTCTGGTAGGAAGAACATGGAACAGTGCAGGGTCAATAGCTAAGGGAAAGAACGTTTTTCCAATAAGGCAGAAAAAGTCAACAATGTTAAATGCTCCTGAGGCACAAAGGGATATGAGAACTGAAAAATATCCTTTGAATTTGGTATCATAGAGGACACTGATGACTGTGGAGGGGAGGGTCATCAATGACAGTGGAGATTTTATAGTATTTATGTGAATCTGAAGACTTTAAAAAAAAAAGCCAAATTCTCACTGGTGAAGCCCATTAACAATTCTTGGGGAATAAAAATATAAACTGGGTAATAAAATAAAGTCTAAACTTTTTTCTTTTCCTTTGTGCTTAGTCTACTTTCTCTTGCTCGTACGGTACTGCAGAGGCATTGCGCCCAGCACATCAGACCAGAGTTTCTAGTGAGGCGGTCCTGTCTAAGCTCTTGTGGGATATTCTGACTGAGGAGAAACTAAGTATCTCAAGCATGGGCCATTATAAATTCAAGGGGGACCCCCAGTTATCTCAGAGCCCACACCACTTGGGTGCCTCCTATTTGGGTCTTTTGAGGAATTCATTGACAGTTTGATGCTGGTTCAAAATTTCCTGAACTGGAAATCTTATTTGGGTCAAATCTTGTAGCATTTTTATACCAACAGATCACACCAACCACCCTTCTCAGCAGTTGGAAACAAATCCTAAAGAGAAATATCTAAGGTATGGAGAACCAAACACCCATTAGGGTGTATCTTGCAGAACTGGAGGTCTTTCAGGTATCATTCTCCGACTCCAAATATTTCATCTTCCTATGGAATACGGCCTGGCCCCAGTACCAGCTGGGAAATGGGGAATGTCGGCCTGTCAATGGGTCTCTAAATTATAACACCATTTACAATTGGACCTGCTATGCCAGAGACAAAAGAAATGGGATGAAATTCCCTATATTCAGTTATTTTTTATGGCCTTACATCAGAACAAAGGCCTTCAAAAGGGATGTGGGCTTTCCTCCACTGAGGTTATACCAAAGGAGACTAAGCCAGTCCTTGACTCACCTCCTGAAGACCTTCTTAATCTCCTCCCTAACCCTTCTTCTACTGCTTTCCCCCTATTCCCTTCCTTCATAAATCCCAGTTTGGGCCATAGGCCTGAGGGGCCCCTTGCATATCAGGCTCCTCCCCCAGAAGCAGGTCCAGCAAGTATACAAGGCAACTAATTACCGGCCGGGGTCCAACAATCCAGCAGGAAATGTACTCCCTTTAAGGCCAGTCCCTGATGGAGAAGGAGGGTTCATGTATCCAGGTATACACTCCATCTACCACTTCTGATCTGCATGACTGGGAAAGTCTTAGTAAGGGGTTGAGGGAAGATCCAGAGGGTTCCTAAATCTGATTAGGGGAATCTTTCAGACCATGACCCCACCTGGACTGACATCCAGAGCTTCCTCAATGTACTCCTAGTGGGAAAGAAAAGGCTCTGATCTTTTCAAAAGCTGAAGAGGAAGTAGACTAAGAGAATGGAAACAATGCAGGTCATGATATTTTCAGACCAGGGCATCAAATGGTCCCAGATAAGATACCCAACTGGGACCAACAAGATAATGGAGAAAAGGGGGGTATGTAGACAAAGGCTGACCCATTATAAAAATATGATCCTAAGGGAATCCAGGCAGCAGGAATGAAATTTGACAATTGGAGTAAGATAAAAGAAATTCATCAGGAGCCAACAGAAAACATGTCAGCATTTCTAGAGCACCTTAGAGAATGCCTCCCAATGTATATACTCCCACTGACCCTGAGTCATTGGAAGGGAATGCAATCCTGAGGTCATATTTCATTTCCCAAAGTGCCCCTGACATTAAAAACTGGAAAGAGAACCAGGTACCCTTATCTCTCCCCTGGTCGAAGTTGCCTACTGAGTATTTAATAAACAAGGTGTAGAAGAAGAAAAGCCAGAAGATAAACATGGCCCGGAGACAAGACCATTTATAGGCTGTTGTCCTGCAATATTAACTGGTTGGCACAGGAATTTGGACCAACCACCCATGGAGACTCTCAGCTCGGATGTGTGATCCCTGGCTGCCACAGAAGGATAGAAAGCCACATAAACTAGAACCCAATCAGTGTACTGTGTGTGGACAAGAGGGACATGGAGGAGAAAACACCCTTATCACCACTGAAGGGGGATGGAAATATCACTACCCAGATCCCAGCCACTACCCTCAAAGACAGATAGTCAAAACAGATGAAGAATAATGGGGCCAGTGAGCTCCTAAGCTAGCACTCCAATTGACCAGCTGACATTGGACATAGGGGGAAAGCCTGTTGAGTTCCTACTCAACACAGGCAGATCCCTCACCAGAGCCTTAGAGCTTAGGACTGTGAAGCTTTTAAATATGTACACAGACTCCTAGTGTGAGTATGCCATCCGACACGCACACGGGGCTATTTGGAAATAAAGGGATAAGCTTAGTGGGGAGAATAAACAGGTGAAATGGCTTAAGCATATTGAGATTCCTAGCAGCAGTGCAGCCTCTGCAAAAAAGTGGCAGTGATTCACTGTAGGTGTCATCAAAAAGGGAATAAAGGGTAGCAACAAAGTGGACACAACTGCCAAAAGGGTGACCCTAGAACCAGTAAGGTGGCAATTACCCTCACACCTAAGAGGTCAGATACATCTAATTACTCCCCAGTCTATACAAAGGAAGAATTAGACACAGCCCAGAAATGGGGCTTTAATAGAGATCTCGGAGTTAATGAACATGGGAAATACTTCTTTTCCCAAACTGCAGCTTGTCAGGCCATCAGGGAACTCATGAAGGAACTCAATACAGGAAGGAAGCTCTATATAATTGGTTAGCTGTGGTCATGGTAGCTCTTGGCATGAAAAGTATAATCAGTCCCATAGTTAAGACATGCCCCATATGCACAGTTAACAACCCCAACACCAGACCCCCAGAGACCCCCAGATAAGGCCCATTCAAACCAAAGGGACATATCCTGGAGAAGACTGGCAGGCTGTTTTTACTGTCATGCCGAGACCATTAGGCAACTTTAGGTATCTCTTGGTGCTGGTTGGACATGTTTTTAGGGTGGGCAGAATCATTCCCCACTAGAATTGAAACAGCAGCTGAAGTGACAAAAGTATTACCAAACAAAGATAACCCCAAGACTTGGACTCCCACTAACCCTACAAAGTGACAATGGCCCAGCATTCACGGCTCGTGTCTCAAGTGACAAAAGGAGTAACAGATACCCTGGGCATAAACAGGACCTTGCACTCAGCCTGGAGTCCCCAATCACTGGGGAAAGAACATAAAAGGAACCTTAGCTAAACTATGCCAGGAGACTCAAGGAAACTGAATAAAGTTACTCTCAATTGCCCTGCTCTCCAGCTGTGCTTTAACAGGTTCCTCACTCAGGCAGGGGGAAAAGCCATCAATTTCTGTGCCCTCTCAAAATGCTGAGGACAAATGTGTGGTTGAGTCTGGTCTCCTCTCTGAGATGCCAGCCTTTTCCTTCCAGCAGTGCTGTAGCAGGTTCTTAAATCCAAATCCTTTTTCACTTTGCAGATTTGAGATTTTTTTTTTTTTGGAAAGAAAGGATCTCTCATGCAATCTGTATTTTTTTTTTTCTGCCATATGCTTAAAGCAGATGATTTTTTCCTTGGATTATAATATTTCAAATATAACAAAACATAAAGAATATAGTTATATCCTTAAAGTTACAAAAAAGCTAATAACCTAGACTTTTAATGTTCTTTTAAATATTTGTGGCTTATTATTATATGTAAATGTGCTGTAAGTGATGACAAAATATGTGCTAAAAATCATTAAATGGAGTCATCATTAAAAGAAGTGAATGAGGTTGGAAGGACAGAAGATGTGAGGACCAAGTACTTAATCCTTATCCACCACAAGCCACGCCCTCAACTTTGATGGGTGTTAAGTCCAGCTCAGCTCAGCAAACACAACACAAATAAATTCGGGAGTTTGAGATTTGTAAATGTTAACCACTAAATATGAAAATAGATTTAAAATTTTTCTTCTATAGAGCACAGGGAACTATATTCAATATCTCGTAATAACCTTGAATGAAAAAGAATATGAAAATGAATATATGTAAGTGTATGCATGACTGGGACATTATGCTGTACACCAGAAATTGACACATTGTAACTGACTGTACTTCAATTAAAAAAAAATTAAACCTTAAAAAAGAAAAAGAAGGGCCTGTGGTCCAAGGAAAGCTCTCTATTCCAATTCCAACCCTACTCTCTCTACATTCAACCTCAGTGACATTTTGCCTCTCTTGAAAATGTTATTTCTCTCTAATGGTATCGCAATATGTTGGTGACCTTACCAGGAAAAGTGATACTAGCAAGATAAAAAGAATAAGAATAAAAAAAAAGTTAATATATTGAAAAATCAGAATGGTCTCTGCTCACATACAAAAATAAAATAATGAGTAAAGTTATTTTTATTACAAATAATAAAGGATAAAAAAAAAACCAGACTGAATTCTGACTTACAAAATTCATTAGGGAAATTTGGAAAGTTCAGTTCCTTTTTTTCAAAACACAAATACTTTTAAATTTTATATTTCAGAATTGTAGACCTGGTTTCTTACAATCCTTGACTGCCTATGCTACAGTAGGTTTTGGTTTTATATATACTTACTTATAAAAATGTACTTATTCTTTAAAGAAAGACATGGCATGAGATTAAAATTTTTAAAAATATGTTTATAATAAGGATATTTTTCTTTGAGGTTTTGTGCAACTTATTTCTTAAGTTTCAGTAAATGGTCCTGTTTTTTAGCTTTATACAACAAATTAAAGATTTCACTTAAAGTAAAATTCTCACACAGCAAATATATCTATTAACTATCTGGTTTGCATAAGTCATAGTTGGAGGTGAGTTACAAAGGCAAGTAATATAAAGTCCCTGTCCTCAAGAAACTTGTGTTCTGGAGGAAATGGTTTACTTTTGCCCACAACAAAAAAAGGAAATGAAGAAATACAGGTGTTGTTAGATCTACACACAAATGGTTGCAAGAGTTTAGAATGGGAAGATGTGACCTTCTACTGTGGAAATCAGAAAAGGAGGCAGGGTGCCACATTGCCAAATTGCACAGACAGGTAAAATCAGAGGGGGAAAGAGTGTCCAAGGGATTTGTCAAACAGGAAAGCATTGGTGAGCTAAGCTGAATCTTGCGTTCTTGATGGGAATGTCTTTGGATGGGAGTCAGAGAGAAGTCAGGTTAAAACAGGTCAAAATTTGAACACACTCATAAAAAGTGAAAAAAAAAAAAAAAAGAAGAAGCTACAGAGATTGATCAGGGCAAGAATATGAAGATTAAGAGTGGTAGGCAAAGGAGACTAGGTTTCACTTGATGAAGAATGGGTTGTCATAGAAGATATGAGAAAAATGATTTACAGGTTTTTTCTGTTTTAAAATTTTAGTTAAGCTTTATTTAGATGTATTTGTAATGTAATTGATATATAACACTGTGTAAGTTTAAGGCATACAATGTGATGATTTGATATATGTATATACTGTGAAGTGATCACCACATTAAGGCTACTTAACTTATTCTTCATGTCACATAATTACCATTGTATTCTGTTGTTATGATGAGTACATTGAAGACCTAATCTCTTGGCAACTTTCAGGTGTACAATACACATTTTAAACTATAACCACTATTCTATACATTGTATGCCCAGAACGGATTCCTCTTATAGCTGGAATTTTATACTCTTTGAACAACATCCCCTCATTTACTCTATTCCTAGCCCCTGACGTTCACCAATCTTCTTATTCTCTGCTTCTATGAGTTCAGCTTTTATAGATTCCACATATTAGTAAGAGAGTACTGGTTGTCTTTCTCTGTCTTATTTTATTTAGCATAATGCCCTCAAGGTTTGTGTACATTGTCAAAAAAGTCATTTTCTTTTTTGTGTGACTAAATAGTATATATCTACATATACATATTAATGTAATTGTATGGAGATATAAATATTGTGTATATATGCTGCTGTTTCCATATTTTGGGTATTGTGAATAACCCTAGAATGAACATGGAGGGGTACTGATATCTCTACAAGTTAGTGATTTCATTTCCTTTGGATAAATACACAGAAGAGGGATTGCTGGGTCATATGGAAGTTCTGTGTTAGTTTTTGGAGGAACTTCCATACTGTTTTCCATAATGACTACACAAATTGACATTCCCACCCATAGGGCACAAGGGTTCCCTTTTTTCCACATCTCTGCCAACATTCCTTATCTCTTGTCTTTTTGATGAAAGCCATTCTAACGGCAAAAGATAATATCTCATTGTGGTTTTGATTTGCATTTCCTGGCTGATTAGTGATGTTGATCACCTTCTCATGTACCTGTTGACCATTTGTATGTCTTCTAAGGAAAAATGTCTGTTCAGGTTATTTGCCCAATTTTCAGTCAATTTTTTTTTTTTTTTTTTTTTTGCTATTGTGGTATATGAGTTCCTTATGTATTTCGGATATCAATTCCTTATCAGATACATGGTTTGCAAACATTTTTATCCCATTTGGTAGATTGCCTTTTCATTTTGTTGATTGTCTCTTTTGCTGTACAGAAGCTTTTCAGTTTGATTTAACTGCACTTGTTTATTTTTTTCCTTTGTGGCTTGTGCTTTCAGTGCAATCATTGCCTAGACCAATGTCAAGGAACTTATCCCCTATGTATTCTTCTAGGAATTTTACAGTTTCAGGTCTTATGTTTAAATCCTTAATCCATTACGAGGTATTTTTTGTGAGTAGTGTGAAATCCTCTATTTCATTTATTTTTGCTCTGATCTTTGTTATCTCCTTCCATCTGATAACTTTGAGATTAGTTTGTTCTTATTTTCCTAGTTTCTTGAAATGTAAACTTAAGATTTTTTTCTTAGATTTTTTAAATGTATATAATTATCAATATAAACTTTCCTCTTAAAACTGTTTTTGCTACATCTTACAAGTTTTAATATGTTCTGTTGGCATTTTGGTTTGTTTCAAGTTTTTTGTATTTGCCTTTTGATTTCATCTTTGACTCATTGGTTGTTCAGAAGTGTGTTTCTTAGTTGCCAAGTATGTGTGAATTTTCTAGTTTTCCTCCTGTTGATTTCTAGTTTCATACCATTTGCTCAGAAAAGATACTTGGTATAATTTCAATCTTCTTAAATGTACTAAGACTTGTTTTGTGATCTACCATATGATATATCCTGGAGAATGTTCTGTGTGAACTTGAGAAGAATGTGTTGCTGTTTTTGAGTGAAATGTTCTATATATGTCTTAGATGTCTGTATGTGTTTTAGTCCATTTGGTCTAAGGTATACTTCAAGTCCATTGTTTATTCTTATAATTTTTTTCTATCCCTATGAAATTATTTTGCATTCTGTATATAAAAATAGTTTTATATTGAGGCTTTGATATTGTTTGTGGCTGGAACACCTGTGGTTTTATCATCCCTGGATGAAAACTTACATTAATTTCTTATTTAACCTTCTTTCACCATGCAGCTAGGGATAATTTGGCTTGCAACAAAAACAGACATGATCATATTTTCCTCATCAAATTCACCTAATTTTTTTCAAGGCCAGCGTCTAAAGATTTTTCTAGTTTCCTTGTCACAGAGGGGGTCACTTTAAGAGATTTCCAGCATCAAGCAGGGATAATAGTTCCAGGTTATTTTACTAGTGTAACCCCAAGGTCATTTTTTATGATATGAACATTAAAGCCCTTTCCCTGATCTTTTATTTCTCAATCTGGGTCTAATCGACTGCTGTGATTTTTGGCTTATTTTCTCAACATTCCAGTTTTTAGAATCCCGTTTGATTTAGACATCTAATGATTGTCTGATTCAATTTTTTAGAATATATTTCTAAGTGATTAGAATTTGGATCTGGAGTTAGATTTTCTGAATTTAGAGTCAGTTTTGCTACTTGTGAACCCACACATGATTGTTTATCTATCTGTGATTCATTTGTTTAACTCACCTCATGATTCAGTTTCTTCATTTGAAAATGTATTAGATTCTGAGAAGATGCTAAAGATCTTAGTTCTAAAAACAGAGACTTGTTAGGGGCCTTATTTCTGGCAAATTGAATATAAGAAGAAATAGTATGGGCCAGATTTGGAATTGGAAATCTCTCATACATAAATCTCCATTGTCTCATTCCTTTCCACAAATATTTTAAAGACCACATGTTTAAGATTTATACATCATAAAAAGGAAGGAACTTCAGTCCATGAATCACTGCTTGGAGAAGAAATGTGTGATCATCATTAAATTGTGGCATGAAGAAGAAATACACTTTATTATGTTAAGCCAGAGAGTTGAGTATTACTTTTTTTTCAACTACCAGTTTTGCTTTTCCTACTTAAGACAGAAACTGATACCCTGTAATTGGTACTGAGTAGTTTGTTACAGAAGGTTCCATAACAAAACAAAAACAGGAGGCCATTGGCATACCAGTCAGAAGACAGGCAGAGAGAAAGTTGATATTGGAGGGTCAGAAAAATGGTAATCAATAATATTTGGTGACAAACATTTGGGGAAATGTTGCTTATGATAGCATTGTGGGAAATAATTAGAATGAGTCAAAATTATAGTGTGTAATTATCTACATTTGGCTGTTTGGCAAGGTATTCCAAACCCAAAATGATTTTAGGTGAAAATTGCCAAGATTGACAGCAAGAATAAGAGGGACAATGAAAGATAGCCTCAAGATATAGGGTGCTAACATTTTCTTTGAAACGTGAACTGCTGCTATATCCCAATTAGTTGCAGATAGAAGTGAAAAAACTTTAATTGTAAATTTCCATTAAAACCCAAGTTTGCAGCAGAGTTCAGATTAAGAGGTATGGTCTATTCTCTCAAGGCTGATAGCCTTAAATAACTTCCTAGAGAGTAAATAATCTCTTAGAAGGTAAAGCCTGAAGTCAAGGGAAAAAATAAGAGAATTTCCCAAGAAAGCAAAATCAGGGCAAATCAGGGGACTGTATATACCTACCAAACAAGGTTAGAAGCCTTCACAATGTCTGTCCAGCAATATTTCAGAATTGCTTTAGCCAAGTGTCTGATGGTGTTTGTGTGTATTCCATTCCCTCTTTTCTCAATTGGATTCATTATTATGGTTATCCCACCCCTGCCACAGTTTTATACTAGATGTGTATGTGTTTGAAAGTTGGGGGTATTGGTCTAAAAGATACTTTCTCTCTTTAAGTAGAGTAACTGGACCAGAAACACACTGAACATCATTTAGAGGTAGTAGACATTGAGCTGGGTTCAAGGTCTAGATGGGACCTATCTCTTCAAGAGAAAAACAGAAAATTGACATGTGGTGTTCAGAAGAGCAGGTATTAGTAAAAACTAAATCTATGCTCATCGTATTTACATTTTGTTGTTCTTACTGGACAAGTTGGGCTGAGACTGAGCTCTGGCCAACAAAATGTGGGTTGAAGTGATATATGTCATTTCCATCCCTAACCCATGAAAATTTCCCATATACAGTCTTCCATATTCTCTTCCCATCCCCCAGTGACTTGAGGCCACATATTGAAGACGACAGTATTCCAAATGGAAGAAACCTGAGTCCCTGTGAAGAAGCCACCCTATGATATGGGGCATCACCAATTGGACTGTCATAGATTATGACATGAATGATAAATACTGTTATGTTAAACCACTGTGATTTGGAGGCTGTGGTTTATTTTACACTCAATATACTACATCAAATGTTATCGACAAGATTAAATAAAATAACACAATAAATGCAAAGTATTTGGAAACATATCTGAGATATAGTAAACACTTCATAAATGTAAGTTATTCTTATAATACGCTGTTCAACAGGTATATGTGTTTTGATGGAGTGGTTTTCTGTCATCTAAACACACCATATTGTGAGACTTTAGGTGGTGGGGGTGGGGAGCTCTAGGGATATTTTTCTTTCTTTAAAAATAAAGATTAAATAATAACTTATGATCACTACTATTAATGTGTAAATTAATAGTTATAGGTCCATTAAGATTGTCAATTTCTTCTTATTTGAGCTTTGACAAATTGTGTCGGTTAAGGAGTTTTGTCTGGCAATTTCAGGTTATCATATTTGTGGGCCTAGATTTGTTCCTAATATTCCTTACTTATCCTTTTCACATCCACGGGGTCTGTAGTGATGTCCTCTCTTTCACTTCTGATGTTAGCAATTTTCTTCCTCCTCTCTCTTTGCCTTAGTTAGCCTGACTAGAGGCCTATTTTATTGATATTTTCAAAGAACAAGATTTTAGTTTCATCAATTTTCTCTTATTAATTTTTTTCCCAATTTCATTGATTTCTACTCTGATTCTTATTATTTCTTTTTTTTTCTTGCTTACTGTGGGTTTAATTTGTTCTCTTTTTCTAGTTTCCTAAGGTGAAAATGTACATTATTGATTTTTATTAGATTTTTCTTCTTTTCTACTGCATTCATTCAATGCTATATATCTCCCTCAAAGTCCTGCTTTCATGTATCCCACAAATTTTGATAAATCGTTTTTCATTTTCATTGTATTCATATTTTTAATAACTTGAGATTTCTTCTTTGACCCATGTGATCTTTAGAAGTGTGTTGTTTAATCACCATGTATTTTGAGATTTTGAGATTTTTCAGTTATCTTTCTGTTACTGATTTATAGTTTAATTCTATTTTGATCAAAGAGCAGACATTGTGTGATTTCTGTCCTTCTACATGTATTAAGCTATGTTTTATGGCCCAGAATGTGGTCTATTTTGGTAAAGGATCTATGTGAGCTTGAGAATAATGTGCATTCTGCCGTTATTGGATGACATTACGTATAGATGTCATTTATATCAATTTGATTGATAATGTTGATGAATTCAACTATGTCCTTACTGATCTTCTGCCTGATTGGAGATTTTCTGCTTACTCAGTCTGTCCATTTCTGAATATTCAACTGTGCTAATGGATTCACTTATTTCTCCTTACAGTTCTATCAGTTTTTGACTCATGTAGGTTGACTTACTGTTGTTAAGATACTGATATTTTTAAAAATAAAATATATGTCTTCCTCACAAGACTGCACACCACTGAGGGTGTTGTCTCATTATTAGATGTTCAGTGCCCAGTACTGTAAGTAGCACAAAGTATATACTCATTAGTAATTTTCAAATGAATTAATGAAGAAAATGTTTTCTATCTACTAATTATATTTTCAGAAATGAATTGTCATAAAAAATAAGATTTGAAAAACTGCTGCTTGCAAATTGTCTTCATTGACAATTGACCTCATTTAGGAGAGACTTCTAATCTAGGCTTCCCTCAGGGAGGGAGCATACAGCAGTTAGCATCCAAAAATCAGTCGTCATGATTGGGTGAGCACTCACTATTTTTCTGATTAGATTGTTTTATTTTTATTGTCATATCATTCTCTCAACATTCATATAAAATACATGATATTGTTATACTTTTGTAATAGATGAGTAACAGAGGCTTTGAAAAGTCAAGCATGTTTTCCAAGTTTAAGCAGCTATTAAGTGAAGATCTTAAGTATTGAATCAGGTGTGTGACTCCCAGGGCACTGCTGTGGACTGCTAAAACAAGGATGTTGAAAATTGGTTCTGTTCTAGTTACTCTATGTTTGCTTTTAGGAGATTGGTCAACATGTGTGAATAATTCAGATAGTTAATAAGCAAAAAAATTTACCTATCCTTGGGGAGCTCTGGCCTCTTTGACAATAAAAAATTGCTAGGATAAAATCTTTTGTGACAGGAGAATAGTTCTCTGATTTAGCTGTTCCATAAGTTTGGATCTCTAGTACATTGGGCAATCTTAAAGTGAGACACTTAGGCACTTGAGTTGGAATTACCTGGATTATCTAGGCAAAATGTGTTTTGAGCTCCTGGGGACTTAATTACTGGAGCAATTGCACAGCTCTCCACTTCACTTTGGCTGTTTAGACACAGCGACCAAGTAATTGAGATGGTTTTGTCAAATGGTGGTTTCTCAGTTTTACTTCCTTTAAATTGAAGCTCCATTGTTGCCATCCTTTATTTTCCAGGATGATAATGCTGATAAGGGTTATGGTCAGTTTGTCTAAATGTGGCTTTAAACACCAATGAATACCTAATATCTTTTCTTCTCCAAAAGTACAGGAGGATAGATAATGTATTAATAAAATCAAAATTTAATAAAAATATTTCATTACAGTAGAGGTGTCTAACAAAAAAAAAACAACTACTAAAACATATGTATATAGATTTTATCATGAGATAAAACACTGAAAAATTTTAAGAAATATTGAAATATCCAATCACATGTATATCATCATACATTCAAATATATTTTAGTCTTTAAGGTTTTTGTACATTCTAATGGTTTATTAATTAAACAGAGTAGCAGAACAAAATGCACCAGAAAATAATAAAAGAAGATACACTGAATACTAAGTAATCAAGGAGAAATTTTTTAAATGATTATGACCTAACAACAAAAAAAGTCAGTGTATACATAAAATTATCAATATATTTAGTCCTTTTTCACTTTTTATCATGATTTCTGCAGTTGTCTTCAAGCTACATCTTTGATATCACATAGATTCTCAGATGTCAGTGAAAGCACTGCTTGGTTTGTGTCACATACTGTGACTAAATTTGAAAGAAATTATGCTCAGTGTAAGAAAGAGACCTTAGCTGTAGTGACTGGAGTAATGAAATTGCCCAAATAAATTCTTGGAAGAGAAATTACCTTGACAACTGGCCATCAGCTCTTATTTGAAATCTTAAAACCCTAGATTGGGTAGCATCTGGAGCAGCTGCCTAAGTGCTGTGATGAACTTTAATACTGTCATACATTCTATATAAATATTTTCTGGAATACCCTAATGCAGATGTCTTTCCAAGGCTGCCCTGAGAAATGTTATCACTCCATCTAATCTAAAGCATTTTTAAAACTTCTTCTCTTTAAATATTACAAATGAAATCATAGAGTTTATTTCCAAGGAAATAAGATCTAAAACAATTCTTAGTATAAATGTGATTACAGTTCTGTTCTTATTATAGTATAAAAAAAACACTTACTCATTTACAATATATAAATAAGACTGTTTATATTAATTGTTCTAAAAATTACTGTCTACCAACTTTGTGCTAATTGCTGTTTAATCCTCCATAAGATTAAAATCTAATACTTTAAAAATTATTTACCATGCATGTCTTAAAGTCTAAGTTCTCTATTCTCTTTATTTTGTGTAATTAAGTTTAAAAATGTGTGCTCTGGTCAAAAGTCCTACACTGGGTTCCTGGTGCCACTGTTTGACTGGTCTAACTTCCTACCTCTCAGAATTACCTTATTCATAAAATATAAGCATACGGAAATTACATTTAGTGAATAGATAGAATTGGGAAAGATTAAAAAAAATTTTGTGTGTGTTATATTGGAAAAATATAATTATCTGTAGGTTAATTTTCCTATCCCAATGTAAGCTAAGACATCACCAAAAGATTTTTTTAGTTCAGTTTTTCTTTATAAATTATAAATGAATATCTACACAACTTCAGCAATCATATCAGTTGGTACAAGAATCACTGTTACATATTTATCTGAGGCAGAAGAGACAAAATTTGATTTCACTTTGAGTAACACGATAGGGTGATTGAAGGGTCAGTGATAGAAGAAAATATTCAGTCATGCTTTTTTAACTTGAAACATGGTGACAAGTTCTGCTCCTTGGTTTGATTTATTTTCCAGTCATTTTTTATTTAAAAATTATTCAATTATTAAGGTTGAAGTTATTGGTGTAAATATGGTCTTAGAACAGAATTTGGTTTCTGAGTAGGAAATACAGGAGTTTAGAAATCTCAAAGATCTGAAGACAAAGTCAAAAGCAGACGGAAAGGGTTCCATTTTGTTGGAAACATCAGTAACGTTTCATGTTGTTGAAAACTGACTTTATGTTTCAGAGTAAGCAGTCACCTTATCCCTATGCAAGAAAAAGCATTTACACTGACTTCTGGTTTGTTTGCATGGTATGAACTGCAGTCCTGTTCCTGCTTGTCTTTCTCCCAGTTCACCCAGTTCTCTGCAGAGTTGTGAACTTGATCCACGGTCATTACTTGAAGCACTTCACTCCTAAGTGCATCTTCTTCCTTCCATTTATCTTTTTTTTTTTTTTTAACTCTTCTCCAGTATTTCCTCCAGTGGTTGTGGTTCAGAATTCTGATGAGATAATCTGTGGTGCACTTGCTGAAATAAAAATCATCATACCTCATTGAAAATTCTTTGAATATCAGATAAGCAAATTCATCATATTTCTAAAGCGAGCAAGAATTAATAATATTAAAATGAACAAGAATTATTTGGAAATGGGGCCTACATGAGTAACAGAGAAATGAATCTTTCATTCTTCCTTTAGTTTAATTGTTACCCTTAAAAGATAAGCTAAAAACCTGATACAAAATATTAACTATATAGCTAACTTGTGGGGACAAAGTAAAAATAATCTCTTTCATTAAAAAAAGGAAATTAAATAGATTGTCACATGTTTTCTTAGAAAATAGCTTGAGTTATTATACTTTAGTTTTAAAAATATATGCTTTTGCCGCATTTTCTGTGGCATGAAGTTGTATAAAGATTTTTTGGAAGAAAGAAAAAATCCTGAACTAAAGCTTCTCTGCAAAAGATATAGACATATTTGTACTTGTTTCAGGTACCCTAAATATTTATTCTTATTTAAAAAATTTCCAAATACTATTCTCTCCCTGAGTGTAGCACTCAATTTTATAAGCATATAGTAAGCAAATCATGTAATCAAGTAATCACTTATAAATTACATATTAAATAGGTAGAATGAATGCATAGTTGAATTAAAGTATTTTCCTTTTATACCCATTTGTGAAATTAGCTAAAATTCTTATGATTGCCACTATAATACCAGAGAAAGCAGTACACATTATCATAAACGATGTTGCAAAACTTAACTATAAAGCATTAATATAGCTATTTATTCTTAAGGCCTTTAATTATAGCCAGCCACATCAGATTATTAATCACAGGCAATAATCATTTCAAGTATTTGTGTGTATTATGGGATTCTTAAATAAACGTTTTCAGTTGGTTAATAATTGCACTTAACCTACCAAATCTATTTTCAGGATACAATTATTTGGCAATTCAGCAAGAGATTCTGTACATAAATTCAGTCACCTAAACCATCAACCCCTATACATCTTATACGGTCCATTGGAAGATGGTTAAAAAATAAAATGATGTCAATAAGGGTATGACATAGTGAACTCATGACTTAAATCACTTTGGCTCTCTTGTATCTGTGTGAAAGGAATTGAATTGGGTGAAGCTGTGTACTGAAGAATGGCTGAGTAACATTCAACAAATTTAGTTTTAATGGAAATGCAATAAATACAATTTCATAAAATAGTAATTCCAGTTCACTTATGGATGTAAAAACATACGAAAAATGTCTCAAATACAGGATTTTGGTAAAATTAAGTGCACAGAGCTATTAAAATGTTTTTTAATATGTAGAGTATTGTGAATTACAGATGAGTGCGTAGCATACAAATATCTTTTGATGTAGATAAAAATAATGTCAGGAGCAGTATCATAATCTAATGTTTTGTTGTCTAATTCAAAGCTTACTCTTAATAATTGTGGCATAATAACTACCTTTAAGTTACTGGAAATGATAGTTTTTAAAAAATTAAATAAGATAGAAGATGTAAAACGATGTCTGTCTACAGAATAAAAACCCCTGAGCTCACACATCACAGAGCTGGGTTATTCTGATGATGAGCTGTATTCAAAACAGTAATTCATAAATCTATGTTTTTTTAAGTAACTTTTGTGATATAATGACATGATACTTGACCCATAACCTTATTTCAAAGAAATATTAAGGTCTCAATATATATTCTTAAAATATCTATTTATATTTTTATATGTGGAATATTAAAAAACATTAGGATGTTTAACAAGGTGATTTGGAATTTGATTAAAATATTTTGTGTATTTAATACAAATCAGAGAGGTTAGAAATAGTAGGGGCTTCAAGTTTACTTCATTTCCCTAATCTTTTTGCTTCTAATTTCTCGTTTTCTCCATTGATTGTTTTAGGAGGAAACTTCAAAGATTGAGCTGACATCTTTGAAGCATCATCTGGGAAAGTGAATCTGAATAGTCTTTCGACAAAGCCCTGAATATAGGATCTCACAAGACTCAAAAAGAAAATGACCCGGCCTCTGCTCCTCGCACAATGAAGGTCAGGCGCAGTTTTGCATTTACGATACAGCTACCTTTGAAATTCTTTTGCACATTGTGGCACATTAGTTATTATAATAAGTTCAACGATAGTGAGCTGGCAATTTAGAATCTAAGGAAAACATTTTAACATTTGCCAATGTGAAATACACACGTCATGAAAACCCTAACTCATTCATAAAGGAGTTGCCTTTTACTATAAGCCAGCCCAGTTTTCTTATTGAAAATGAGTTTTTAAGTAGATAAAGAGAAAATCATTTAAAATAGACCAGGAAACAGAATTGGCACTTCTTACGTTGAAGAAATAAAGGGATGAGTCCTTGGTCTGATATTCATTTCTTGAATAAATTTCATTGCAGGCCGTCTTGACATAAGCACATAAGCATCTGCATTCCACTGACCTTTATTTTGCAGTCTAGAGAGACTGGGACCACACAGAATTGGTGCCGTTATAGCTAACTGTACTTAAACTTTGTGTCTGATCAACTTAAGTGTATTGGATTTGAAAACAGTTAGTCAATTGTTTCTAGTCCCTAGGTGGTGGTTTATGGTAATGTTTGCATCAATACTAACAAAAGCCATACCACAGTACAAAGTACATCAAGGGAATGAAAGACAAGGCTGCCTGTTGTCAGTTCTGTCTACAATAAAGGCAGGATTCAGAGCTGGGGCAGAGATCGTTAGAGAAACACAAAAATGAATGAACCACAGAAATCGTAGGGCTGATGTTTCACATCAAAGGTTTGGGGACTGGCTAATGGGCAAGGTTGCACGTAGACCACAAGACATATACCCTGGACTCATTTGGCCATACAGAAAGGTCACCAGAAAGAAGGGGGAAGGCTTATAAGATAGCATGAAGCAGTCTTCTGGAGAAACTGTATAAAGAGAAGGCAGAAAAGCAAGCCAGGATTAACAGTGCTGTGTAAACTACATCTACTTCAAATGGTATTTTTGGTGAACAGATCTACTAATCTTTTCATTTCACATAGCAAAATCCCTAATATTGAGAAATAGAGTATGATATTTTATGTTAGCTGGAATATTATCTGTTTCTATAAGATAAATACAATAATGCCAAAAGTGTCAATTCACTGAAACTTAAATAGTGTGAGCTTTACTGCATGTAAATAAAATGACCCTGAATATTTCCTTAATTTCCAAAAAATCATATGCCTGGAGAACAGCTGGTATATATGTGAGCAGATGTGTATAAATAGAACAATAATGGTAACAGAATTGATTTTGGTATTTTTCTCGCTTTGTCTGAATCAGCTTATCATGTATAATTTTAAAAGCACAATTAAAGGAACTAAATGCTACAATAATATGACATAGTCATACAATGGCATCTATTAATGTAAGAATGTAGTTATCCTTTATTTGAAGCCTACCCTCCAGATACCTGCTGTGCTGCTAGATGCTAGAATGTCAAAGAAAAAATAAGTGAAAGCATATCTCATCATGGGGTAAATTGCCTGTTGAAAAGAAATGTACTTAGTTTCTCATTTGAATGCTGCTTTCAGTTAAAAAAAAAAAAAATAGGAGGGATTGTTATCAAGGTAACGACTAATCTTTCCTGACCCAAAAGAGAGAGAAGAGAGAGAGAAGAGAGAATGAAATTTTTTTTTTCAATTGAACCAAAGCAGCAGTCCAGAAAAAAGAAAAAAAGGCCTATGTTGTTTTCCATTGTGATTTAAGGCTGTTTTTAAGCTTTTAGTATCAATTATTACAACGTAAAATCCACTTCAAATCGGAAGATGAACAAAATTACTGATTTCTATTACAAAAAGAAAAATATTTATTGTAAAGTTGTAGGTGATTCTTATAATACTATTTAATCACATCTATCTGATAGTCATTTATAATATGTGAGATATATGCCAAACTATACCTCATTATTTAAATGACACACATTAGTCATACTTCAAATGGAGAGGCACCCCCTTGAGTCCCATAGATAAGGATTTAGTGTACAAAGATGTGTATTTACACAGGTAAAGCATTTCCACAGAGCCATTTGCATTGAAGCAATTATCTAGCACTTTGTAAATAATATTGGATCATTTCACTTGAAATATATTCGCTTTCTTTTCTTTTTCTATTCATGAAATGGCACATATTTTAAAGTAAGGAAATAATGATCATTTCTGTAAATTAAAATTCAAAGCGACACTTACTATTTAGTACAAATATTAATTAAGTATGAATAGAAGAATAGTAACAAATTACCATAAAAGGAAAAAAAATTAAGTAATGTCAATGCTGAAATAATTACTATCAAATTTCCTTCACCTGCGTTATATGCTGCAAAGCCCTAATTCCCTTGAGAGATCTGCAACTAATGTACTCAACATATTTTTCATTGATTCACAGTAAGAATTTTTTATAATTTGCTAACTTTCAGTTTGCCTTTAAATAATATATTCTTAAAAGCTCACAAATTTGGCATTGTGAGCACAGAAATACTTAACCCTTTTTAAAAAAGAACATTCCACTTACTAGTTGCCAAAGCCCATGTTGTTTAGAGATAAACATACAATATTAATTTTTTCATAAACTGTTTAATGCTATATTCACAAGTTCCATAGCATTATATGTTTTTGATATTCCAGTGCTGTCCTCTGAAATAGTTTTACAAAGAGAAAAAGACAACACTTTTCTGAAACAAGTTATTAATGCATGCTTGCAGTAATGAGATATAATTTGAAGCTACCACACAGAATTTGATTAGATGAAAAAAAATTGTTCAGAACACATATATAACAAATAAATAAACAAAACCCAATCTATTGAAAATAGCTGAATATGTTTGGCTAGATATTTTAAAAATCCAAGGACGTTTGAACGTTAGCTGTCATTATGGTCCAGTTCACTGTTTATTTCTTTGGTATGCATCTCCTGACCTGTATATAAAATTCATAGTTTCAAAAGTGACATGTGCAAGCCTTGGACAACTGGGGAAAAGGCATATTTCCTGACCTTGTAACCATAGCAACCACTTGCTGATTGGTAGCAGGCAGGCTTTCCATCCTTTACCACTGAAGGCAAGTATGTGAGGTTGTTGGCTTTGTTTGTGACTCTGGCTTTATTTATATGCAAACGGGAATACCAGACTTGAAACCACTGTTTTCTGCTAAGCATACTATCATAGAACTGGGAAAAAAAAATCACCTTAATTTTATAGCTTTATAATATTGCTACAATTACAATGAAAGAGAACACATTTTCTACTGAAGCTGTGTACAGAAGCTTAACTTAGGATCTTGTTCTTCTATTTGGCTTTGCATCCCACCACCAATCCTCTTCCCCAAAGCTGGAAAAATAATGTATATATAGCAATATGTAACTTTTAAAATACTTCCACAAAATTAGTCTAATTCTTTATTTGGTAATAAGATTTCTGTGTAAGTAAAGAGAATAAACTTCTTTAAATTATGCTAATGATACATAGTCTATTTCCATAAACTACCTTAAATGGTAATTAGGCAAGCATTTGTGTATTGTTTGCGTCCCTGAGAGGCTAAGCCATTTAGAATTCCCTTCTAGAATGACCTAACACAAACTTCTTTGGATGTCTTTGCTTTATATGCAAGATATTTGTCTTCGGAGAGTAGAGATCTTCCTATTCATTTTCTTTCCCCCAATATATTCTACTTTCTTCTCATAACCATCTCTTCACCCCATTGTGATATAAATGAAAAATGGAATTTTGTAAAATTCACTTTGGTGAATAATCTCTTCATAGGATTCAGGGGGATGAACCAGGCATGCGCTGAATCCCCCCTAACCCTCCAGGTGGATATCGTCTCTCATGTCAAAGTTATGTGTTGTGATAGAGAAATTATATGAAAATTCGTCTTAGCAAATCCTTACTTGAGTGCTGTATAATGAAAGGATACTAAGTGAGAATTGAACATTATATTAAAATATGTTTATGTGTCATCTTCTGTAAGTCAAATGCTCTAATTTTTATTTAAGGATATTACATAGTTTATATTAGTAAAGTTGGTTAGAAGCCATTCAATGAAATAAATTCTATGATTTACAAAGCTAACATTTTCCTAATAATTCTCTATTAACATAGGTGCACTCACATAGTTTTTTACTAAAATGTTCTACATTTGTTTATAATATGAACATATTTTCACAGATGCATATGAGTTTAAATCATGTATTCAATAAAATAAACATACAATAAAATACTTATGATAAAATTAGATAAAATTATAAGTGGAATGTATTACTAATAAAGTACACACATGAATGATTTTTACTTATAAAGCACATTTGAAGTGTGAAATTTATCTTATTTTGCCATAATATTAAAATAAACATAAAACAAGCAAAAATTCAAAATAAAATAATAACATTAATTTTTTACAACCATTATGCTAATGGTTTTATCAGAGCAGTCAATAAGTACTGACTTTGAGCCTAAAAAATGCTCCTTAACTTACATAATACATATTAAAATAAGATTTAAGAATTCACTATACATGTTCACAGTCTCTCGGGGACCTACTTAACAATTCTTCTATATAAAACTGTCATCCTTACTTGTTTTTTTTTTTTTTTTCTTATGGAAAGGTCATTTTCTGATTTATTTGTATTTTTAAAATGTCCTTCAAAGAGACAAATTTTTTTGTTTAGTAAGAGCTAGCTTAGATTACTACTAATAATTTTATAACAAAACCCTATATTTTTTTCATAACCTTTAACAGATGTGCATGCCTTTAAAATGTTAATACTTTACCTTCATTTTATCATATTTCTATATGGTATACAAGAAGGCAAAATGGTTGCTTTACATAAACATTAAAAACAGAGTTTTGTTCTTGTACTTAGCTAAAATTGGGGGAAAAATTATTTTTATGCATAATAGTAGTATTCAGACATATTTTGATTTTAGTATATCCCTGTAAAGTTCTCTCCCTGCCCTGATATACTATATAAAACATTTCTTAACTCATTAATGTCAAGTATAAATTAGTTTTATATTGGAATTTTAACAGTCTAGCCTCCACGGGCAACATAAAAACTAGACCATTGTCAGAAATGGTGTTAGGCTGCATGCAAATTTAAACCAGGTATCATTTATCATCAAAGAAAACAGAAGATGTATTAAACTTTCGGGTATTCATACCACAGTCCCCAGCACCACAAATTATTTTGGTTCATCTATACTTTAAAAATATCAACAGTTTTTGCTGCACACATACAGAGCAATTTCAACAATCATATTTGAATGTGCTCTCTGGATTTACCAAATCAGAGTATGACTAATAGTCAATGTTCAAACGTCTAGGTTACATTTTTTCATATATATGCTCTGAATATCTGAACAGGCACGTTGTATTGTATTAATATCATAATTCAAAGGGAAATTTATTAACCCTCCAGATTTCCCATCATTGCTAAAAGTTGCAAATTCTAGGTGGCAGGACCTAGACAGTAATATCAAATTTTAATAACAATTCCTCTTCTTCAGTAGGGGCTGTTCTGGAGAAAAGCATAAATTGCTGTGACTGACCGTCAGTTGTTAGAGAAGCAATCTGACTTCTCCACACCCTTATTTCAGTGTATCTGCTCTGTCCCTCAGCTGTATTAATGATAGCATGAAAGGTCACATGATAAACGAGTGACAAAAATATCAAAACATATTAGCCTGTAGCTTTGTTATCAGTGTATGACAGAGATGACAGAAAATTGTATTTTTCCCCTGAATAATTTTGCGTTGCATTTTGCTGGCTAGGCAGAGTGAATTAGGAAGAAATTCCTGCCTCTGACTGTTTGTCTCCTTTTCTGACATACTTGAAGTAATAATATACATTAATAATAGGGACTGTTCTCAGAGAAGGGATAAGAACTCAAGATCTGACAGTCTCCATTCTATAACCTGCTCTCCTCATTTTTTTTTCCCAGCAAAAACAAATTTTCTTTAAAATATGCATAGAATCGAGCACTATTATTAGTGGTAATAGGCTGTGGTAGAATACAGACCCAGCAAGGGAACAGGACAATTAGAAAAAAAAAACAAAAACACCTAAAAAGCAACCTAAAGGCTTCATGTCATTATATTTCAATGTACTATTTTATATTTAGAGAGAAGCATGTCCACTAATTAAATAAAGGCAATCTCAATAATGTCTGATCTAGCTTGTTGGGATGTGGACCCAGTAATTACAAATTAGAAGCAGAATTTATACCTGCTGCTTTACAGACTGTCAGGGATTGTAAACCCTGGGGAGATGAGGTTTGCAATCTTTGAAAAGAGATTATAGAAATTGGCGAGGGCTTAATGCCCTGCAGAGCTAGGGTGTAGTCTCCAGGGGTAGGTTAAGTCCTGTCTTGTCTGAGTTACCCTTTCCTGGGTGAATGACAACATTGCCAACTCAGTCCTATGCATCTCTTAAAAGACATCTGTACTGAATTAGTAACAAACTCTGGGATATTAATATAATTAGCTTTGGTGGGGGAGAGCTATTCAATGCATGCAATTACAAAATATTTACATGGGTATATTTGACTTTAAATTGTAAACTTCAAACTTGTAGAGATGAAGTATTTTGGTATTATAACTTCAGAATACATTTGAAAGAAAGGTGTACTTAGGTTAGTAAATATGGACCAAGATGTGTACAAAATGTGGGTGATACAACAGTGAATGAGACCAAATGCTTGACCTCAAGGAGCTTAAAATCTAACAAGGGAGACAAGCTAAATTGCTATTATAATGTAGTGATAAATTGTATGTCTTGTGAGAGATGATATGTAACAAGTATAGTAGGAAGTTAATCTGCCTCGTCCTGTATCACAGCTTCAGAGGAAAGATTTAAGGACACAGCGGCTGATAGTCAAAGCCCAGAGATCCCCTCTTATTACAGGGGAAGGGAATTTTCTCTTAAAAATATCCATTTTTAACATAACAGGTTCACATTCAGTTCCTTTGGAAGTGGATTATCCTAGAAAATGACCTAGAAAATTTCTTTGAAATAATTTTAACCCTTTGAAAATAAAATAACAACAAAAATGGGAAAAGCTAAAATGAAATCCCAAAGTGACTCAAGCTTTTGAATTCACATATCCTTCCATCATTTCCAGTGCTCTAAATAGGAGCACTTGGTAAAACTGGAGAAACCCATGAATAAAATCCTCAGCCTTGAGGAAACAGAGTCTAAGAGGGTGGACAGTTATGCAAACAGAGACAACTTTATAAGTCCCCCCTATTTTTTCCAGTGGACCATGCTGATGTAGAAGGTTTTTATCACGGAAAGGATGGATTTGAAAGAGGTGAAATTTTACTGGCTATCAAAGGAGCAGGTAGAAGTTTGTTGTTCAGAAAAATAAGTATGTTGTAAGAATCTGGGCAGGAAGCTATCTTACAATGAATGTAGGTATGAAAATGCCCCTGATTGTTGGGAAAATGGTACTTAAATCTATTTGCAGATACGGTACACTAGGGAAAATTAAAATCGATGATACTGGGATAGTAGCTTATCATTTACTATGGTTTATGCTACAGTTAACAGGAAAACCACTAACAGTGGTTTAAACCATTACAAAAAAAAAAAAAAAAAAAAAGAGAGAGTTTATTATTTGCTCAACCTGCAGTCCAGAGTTAGCTCAGGAGTTTTATGATGTCATCAAGAATCCAGGCTCTTTCCATCCTCTCCCTCCAACATGAAAATGTTGATTTTCGTATTTGGGCTTCTCACCTAGTGATCAGACGGTGGTCATGGGAGCTGCAGACGTTGTGTCCTTACAATGGCCAAAGCAGAAAGGTCAGTAAGGGAGTGAAAGTGGATGTCTTTACATACCTCCCTCTTCATCATGGAGAAAACTCCTGTCCAGATAACCCTTGGGGTTTCTTTGACCAAAAGTGAATCACATGATCACCTCTATTTACAGTGGAAGAAGGAAAAGGATTATCTGCCTTTTTCACAGGGTGAAGAGATAAAAGAGTTCAAGATGGCCGTTAGGATGGCAGAAACCCATGTCTGCCTGCGGTGGGTCGGCTTGTGGAGGTTCATACTGTACCATGATGTGACTGGAATTCACTGAGGCTGTCAGGCAGTAGAAAGAGCACAATGTTAGAGAGATCTGAGGTAAATCCTTACTCTACTAGTTATTAGCAAAAAAGTAATGTTGAGTAAGATATGTGGTGTTGTACCTGGTGCATTAATTAGATGGCTAGCATGTATTTTTTTCTTTTGTTTCTTTTATTCTTTTTTAATTCTATAGACAATGGGGAGCCACTGAAGCTTGTTAAGCAAGTTAAAATGATCAAACCCAGTGGCTCTGAGAAGAGAGAATAAGACTAGATGCTTTTGTAATAATTTAGGAAATACAGAGAACTTGGACAGAGACTGGAGTGACGATGACAGAAAAAAAAAGTAAGCAATATTTTAGAGAAACAAAAAATCAACAAAATACACTGGGTGATTTATTCTACGTTATAGAGTTAAGAAGAAGGATGTGTCAAGGATAAGACTACTTCTTAGTGCATATGAGGTCATCAACTAAGAGACTGGAGGCTTTAGTGGAGGGACTATGGCAAATTCACGTAATGGGTATACGCTGAGTTTGAGATATCAGCCTAACCTTCCAAACGAGCTTATCTCATTGAAAGTCAGAGCTATTGTTAGAGCCATTGGACTGAACTAGAAAAGAGCTATGGAATTTGTCAGCATGTATATATATATATATACACACATAGTCATGAAAGCCATATGAATCTACCAGAATGCTCAATAGAGCAGTGTCTTAATCAGGGATATCCTACATTGGGTTTTTGGGGGATTTTGAATCTCCTAAAATTGCACTTAAAATTTTGTGTGTGCTTATTTCTCTCTAGGGAGAAGGGTCATAGATCATTGGAATCTCAGCAATGTCAGTGAACAAAATAAGTCTGAGAAACACAGAAGACAGGTGGAAAGAAAGGAGAATGAGAAAGGGAACTGGCAGTATTTAAATAACAGACAGAAGATGTATGGGAAGGAGAATTACAGGAAGCAGAGAAGTAGATAAAAGTGGAATTGCAGGAGCTCAGGGAGGAGGGAATTTCGAGAACACGCAACAGAGAAATGAAATGGAACTATAAGCTTTTTATTCAATTGGGGAACTAAGACATCATTTTGACCTCTGAATAAACAGTGTTTCTACAATTGTATGAACAAAAGTCAGGATACAGTGAGCTGACTTGTGAAAGGGAGAGACAGAGAAGAGAGAAAAATTGAAGATCAGAATTAGTGTGATTTAGACTGAAACTATAACATTGCCAAAAACATAGTTTAATATAAATTTCATTTGTTATTTTACATAGACTAAATATTACTTATAAGGCCATTTACTCTTATGCAAATAATTATTATGTTTAATTATTTTAGAGCTCATTCTTCCTTAATTTCACATTACCAAAGATAAGCATTTACTTACTATGTCTCACTAAACAATTACATACTTTGTTTCTCAGCTTTGTAGCCCTGTGCCCACTGATAACATAAATTAATAATTCAAATGACTGTTTTTAATCACTGGAAATAGATACCTCAATACTTGTTTACTAATATATAATGTCTGAACTATTTTTTAATCTCCCAATGGCTTAACAACAGTCACTGAAAAATAATTAGATCATAATTATCCATTTAGACACTACATATTTCCCTGAAAAACTATGGAGAATTATGGACCTATAGAGAGTAATTTTAGTTAGAAGTTTTTTTTTTTTAAATCCCAAATCATTTAGCAGTATATACAGGTTGCCTTAAATAATTTTTTCTGATTATATCAAATTAGATCTTTTAAAATTACTGGTCCAATCATTTTCTCTACCTTTATTCTTCCTATCCATTATTTATGTAGCATAATTGAGGTACATGATATCTTATAATTTACAATCTAAATTGTATTAAAGCCACAGCTAAATCATGTATTTAAATTCTTATCCAATAATACTGAATACTAATTCCTTGAGTTTTCCATGGGGATAAGAGGTTAAATTTCAATGCATGGGCAATTCATAATGGCTGTGCTTCAGACCCAATCTCTGAGGAATTTCTCAATTCCTAATTGTAGTTCACACATCACTTGTGGTAGAAAGAAATGTGATTACAGACTGCTTTCTAAATATTAGGCAGGACTAGCTTTTAAGGAATACTACTTGATGTACCAGCATGCAAGTAATACACACACACACACACACATACATATCTATCTAATATTTAAGTATATTTATGCACGTGTGTAAATGATTGAATGTGCACACCTATAGAGAACATGGTGTAATTGGAAAATAGTTTTTAAGTTGTTCGATAGAAAATCCTGTAAGTTTTTTAAACTGAATCATTATTTTTCAGTAATTCCTATTAACTTAACAGTGCTAATACAAGTAATGTTAATGATTTATTGGGATTTCTCCTCTGGCAAGCACTATGCTAAGACTTTCAAATATTATAATAGGAGTATTCAAGTTCTCCACCACAACACAGACCAAAATAACAATGATTTAGTCAAAACAGACATTTCTTTTTCTTACATGATTCACATAAGACACAGGAGTAAGTGTCTTACATTCTTGATATTCCAAGTATGGTCCTTGGGCCAAAAACATAAGCATTTTCTGGAAACTTGCTGGAAATGCAGTGCCTCAGCTTCAACCAAGATGTTCTGAATTAAAGTCGGAATTTCCACAAGATATCCAAGGGACTTGTATGCATTTTAAAGTTGAGAAGTCTTGACTTACCTAATATTTCAAGTAGATAACGGCATCTCGGCATCTCCATAGAGGCAGGAATGCAGGTTCCTATCTTGTTGCTTCTGTTCTCAAACCAGAGCTTCCTTTCTATAATCCAAGATCTGCATTCCCTGAAAACAAAAAAAAGGGAAGAAGGAAGAGGAGGACACTCTGTTTCTATTATGATAAGACCTGGAGCTTTATACATTACAACTGCAGATATTTCATTGAATAAAACATGGTAACTTCATGCAACTGCAGAGGAGCAACTGATCAGGCACCCATGTGGCTTGTAAAATCTGGGCACTTATTACTAAAGTAGAAAGGATAGGATGTGATGTTTGCTTAACAAAAAGCTGGTTCTGCTTTTTTTTCTGGTATTTTTTTGTGCTGGTCACAGATCAAAAAAATGAGAACCCTCATATGTTGTTGGTAGGAAAATAAAATGGTGTTTTGAAAAACAATTTGGCAGTTCTCAAATGTTAAATTTAGAGTTACAACGTGACTAGCAATTTTACTTCTAGGTATATACCCCCAAAGAAATGAAAACACATATCTATGCAAAAATTTATACATGAATGTTCATGGAAGCATTATTTATAATAGCCAAAAGGCGGAAATAACCCACATGTTCCTCAACTGGTAAATGGGGAAACAATGTATATTGATATTAATGCAGTGGAGTATTACTTAATAATAAAAAGAAAGAAGAGCTGATACATGCTGCAACATAGATGAACCTTAAAGGCACTGTACTAAGTGACAAAAAGACGGTCACAAAAACAGCATATACATAATTCCAAAAATTCAAAATTAGAAGATCCATAGAGAGAGAAAGTAGATTAATGGTTGCCTAGGGCTTAGGTGACAGGGAGGGTGGGGGTGCTGGGAGACTTAAAGGAATGGAAAAAGAATGGGAGTGTGTGTGGAGTTTTTGGAGGGAGTGATAAAAATGTCTAAAGTGGCTTGTGGGAAAGTTACACAAATCTGTGGATATACAAAGCCATTAAACTGTACACTTTAAATGGGTGAATTTTAACATACATGAAATGTATCTCAATAAAGTTGTAAAGACAATTTATAAGATGAGCCATACTAGTTGCTCCTTGGACTTTAATATGTTTGACAGTAATATAACTCAAGTTTTTGTTTGTTTTAATGTTTTCAAGGTGTTTTATTACCTAAAGATAATTTCTAGCCCAAATGAAGCACAAACTTTACCATCTCTATGAAACTTTCATCTGATTTTATGTTTTATACCCTTATTGTTTCTGTCCATAAACAAAGTTTAATTATAATGATGGATTTGAACATCTCTTGCATTTTGTCTTTGTTATATTTTAAAGGATAATGACATTTGGGCTTTTGTGACCAATTCAAAATATTTTTCAAGTACGAATCATTAGTACTACTTGTGTATGAGTAAATTTAATAATGATTCCTTTCAAATAAAATTTTTGTCAAAAGTGGTTGGACAAAACTATAAAACTGTGTAATGTAGAATGCTGAAATGATTTAAAAACAGAAACAAAATGTGAAAACTACTATCTGAAAAGAAGAGTATGGAGGGAGGATAATGCACAACCAGAAAAAAAAAAAAGTGAAAGACCAATTCCACCTCCTCCTGAATGCCTCTCTTTTGGTGAAGATAAGCCAAGATAGTCTGGGCTCAGATACTCTGGGTCATATCACGTTCTTCTTCTGTCTGAAATCACATGGTAATTCACAGAGTGCAAGGCTGCTCGGCTCTGAGAACATTGCAATGTTAATATATTTCAGTATATTTTCAAGTATTAAATATAACCATAATGAGTTTTGAATATAAAGTAAGTGATATACAAACTGATGACCTTAACCTAGTTTATTCTTTTGAATTGAGTCAAGAAACTCTTTAAAACTTCCAGCTATGAATGTTTTTTCTACACAGCTTTAACGTATTAGGAACTAAGTAACTATATACCAAATGAATTAATTCAACCTGGATTACAAAAAAATGCTTAAAATGGAGAATTTAAAGATTTTGTATGGATGAAGAATGAAATTTAACTGTGAAGATAAATTCTAAAATATAAAATTGCTGGTGATAGAGAAAAGGTCATATTTAATAATATATAAAATATTTTAATATATAAATATATATTTATATAATATAAACATGAAAAATACATTTAAAATAGTTTTATTTGAAAGTGAGATTTGTAGTTACAAATGACTGAATTTAAGGCATATTTTCTAAAGTAGATAAATATACTCTAGATATTTATTGAACATCAGATGTGTTTTGGTATTTCAGTGTAGGACAGAAATCAGCTGTTTGTGAGAAGTAAACGTTCATTAATTAATGCATGAATAAAATCTTCCTACATCTCAAGTACAAAGTTTGCAAGAGCCAGTCTGTTAGAAAAGCCCAGAAAGAATCACTTTATATCAAGCATCAAATTATTAAAATGCTATCAAAGCCTCATAAAATGTACATTGATGATTATCTTTCCTCAGCATATGTAATCCTGGAAATAATAGAGTTTACCTCTCTATATAAGCTTCTTCAAAAAGCAGCTTGGTAGGGGAGGGTATGGTTCAGTGGTAAAAGTGCCTGCTTAGCATGCACGGGGTCCTGGGTTCAATCCCTAGTACCTCCGTCAAATATATAAATAAACAAACCTGATTACCTCCCCCACCAACAAATAAGTAAGTAAATAAATAAAAACAGCTTTAAAGTGATTTCCAGTTGCAGAGTTATACACTACATTTTATCTTCCAAATTTATGTTTTTTTCAACATTGTGTAGTTCTTTATTGTCTATGTTTTGGTATTTTGATTGTTCATACATGATCACATTATTTTACATGGAAATCATATTATTATCCTAATTGTTTTCATTTTCATATACTATCCAAATCCTTGCAGACAATTTTATAAACTATTCTGGTGTTTTGGGGCTTCCTTGGTCCTCACATTGAGTAGCATCTGTGGGGATAAAAGGCAGATGAATTTAAACAATATTATCAAAAGCCCTGCATTGCTTCCCTGAGAGCAGTAGGGACACACTGTGTGGAATTTCATAATCTTGACAATCAATTCTACAGTTTTCCCAAGTATAATAATATGGGGTACATAATTAGGCATAGTAAGAGTCAGTAAATGTTCAGTGACCCATTTACATGGTTAGTCAACTCTCAACCAGGATCTAATTCACTACACTGTAGCTCCCAAGAGCCACTTCCAGCCAAGTTTTCCCATTGATTTATGGTTTGTGTTCTGTGTGTGTAGATAGAAAGTGTAAGACATATACCATTTGATATGAGAATAGATGCATGGTTTAGACACTCTCTTCTACCAAACGAAGAATTTTGTTGTGCTTTTGTCATTTCACAGGACTTTCTGGGGAACTGGCCTGCAAAGCAATTCTAATTTGAACTCCAGATGGATGGGTTCTTGTTTCTTCTGAAACTTGTATATTTAAGCTCGTAATTTATCACCAAATCCCAGAAAAGGCATGGTATAAGGGTATCCTTTTCTTTCCCTTATCTCAACTCTTATTATTTCCTCCAATATAGTTTCTTTACCTTCCTATTTCACCAGGGTCAAGACACAGTGTGAGCTGACTCCTAAAAGTACTTGGAGATGCTTCTTCATTTCCAATTTAGGTTCTTTTTATTTCTATTTCTTCTTTGATTGCTATGGCTAGGACTTCCAAAACTATGTTGAATGAAAGTGGCAAAAGTGGGCATCCTTATCTTGCATCCTGAGCATCTACGTTTTCATACCTGTGAAATAAACTCTTTTGGAAAACAGTGTGCAGGCAACTAAGACAAATTCATGAATCTCTCATATAATAATTTAATTTTTCCCTCATTGTCCTTTGCAGACCAATTAATTTTCCTCAAACTAAAAATCATCTTTACCTGTTTGTAGCCTAAACTTGGTTTCTGGGGGTTTGTCCAGCCATTTCAAGAGACCATTGTAAAAATGTAAAAGAAATATCAAAATCCCATTATAAACACTAAAAATATGTTAAGCCTACAATGAGGTATCACCTCACACCAGTCAGAATGGCCGTCATTCAAAAATCCACAAATGACAAATGCTGGAGAGGCTGTGGAGAAAAGAGAACCCTCCTACACTGCTGGTGGGAATGCAGTTTGGTGCAGCCACTATGGAAAACAGTATGGAGATTCCTCAAAAGACTAGGAATAGACATACCATATGACCCAGGAATCCCACTCCTGGGCATATATCCAGAAGGAACCCTATGACACCTGCACCCCAATGTTCATAGCAGCATTATTTACAATAGCCAAGACATGGAAACAGCCTAAATGTCCATAAATAGATGACTGGATAAAGAAGCTGTGGTATATTTATACAATGGAATACTATTCAGCCATAAAAACCAACAACATAATGCCATTTGCAGCAACATGGATGCTCCTGGAGAATGTCATTCTAAGTGAAGTAAGCCAGAAAGAGAAAGAAAAATACCATATGAGATCGCTCATATGTGGAATATAAAAAACAAAAACAAAAACAAAAAAACAAAGCATAAATACAAAACAGAAATAGACTCACAGACATAGAATACAAACTTGTGGTTGCCAAGGGGGCAGGGGTGGGAAGAGACTGGGATTTCAAAATTGTAGAATAGATAAACAAAATTATACTGTATAGCACAGAGAAATATATAGAAGATCTTACGGTAGCTCACAGAGAAAAAAATGTGACAATGAATATATATATGTTCATGTAAAACTGAAAAATTGTGCTCTACACTGGAATTTGACACAACATTGTAAAATGATTATAAATCAAAAAAAAATGTTAAAAATATGTTAAGCCTGTGCTTTTATTATTTCAAGAAACTTTTAAGGCTAGGATTGAAAGTGATTTTTATCAAAATTTTAAATATATATATTTTAAAATAAAGAAAAACAAATCCTTTAATTTTAAACTACAGAGCACAGCTTCAGTTACAAGTATCACTTCTAAAATTTGTGTTACACTTTGCAAACTCAAGACAATAAGAGAAGGGCATCAATCAGCCAGTTGTAGACATAGTGAATCCCCTAAAATATAACCTTAGACTGTCTTACCTACAATTTTGTAGTGAGAAACATAAAACAAAAGGTTATTTTTTAAATTTCAATATAAATACAAGTTTTGGATTTTATATATTGGAATTAATTTAGAATTTATGTATAAGGTGGTGTGTAATATGTGTCTGGGTCCTCTGAGTGTCTTAACATTGCACTAGAAGATAAAAAGAGGAGCTCATGGTAAATGAACATTCTGAAGTTTCCTTTCATATTCATTTCCACAGTTCTCACTGAGCACCGAGTAAATGCAATGTGCTAGTAGCACAGCAGTTAATAAAACAGCTATCTTTCATGGGACTCACCTCCTGTAAACAGTGAAAAAGTTTTAAGAACCTGGAAATGCTGTTATCATGACTTTCTTCACCTGTGTCCAGCTCCAACAAATCTGAGATTTCCTGAACATATATTGTGATGAGGGAGTTAAGATTGGATCTGTATGACCAAGTAAAATTTCAGCAGTGCCATTCATCATTCCTCTGAGCATGCAGAAGGCAGGATATTCCTAAACAGGTTATTGTTGTAAGCTATGGACTCAAAATTAAATTCAAAAACTCAACCCCTAACTGTATAGTTTCAATAATCATTGACTTTTCTCATTCATTGTGAGACATTTCAGCAGACTTCAGCAGATATGTTCTTGCTTGGGTAAGAACTTTTTAAAAAGGAAAATCATTTAAAATTTTATCTCAAAATCAATTGTTTAGTTTTCAACTACAGATATGGCAAATAACTTTGGTGAGCATTAACTACAACAATATTAATGAAAATGTGAATTAATAATAAAATTAAATAATAAAGTTTAAAGACTGAGTACTAGAATCAATAGTAGATTTTACCTAATAATCAATATAATTAAGGCATATTATTTAAACCAATAAAATAGAAGAAAATTTCAGCTAAATTTTCTAAAATATGACAAAAAGAAGCTATTTAAAGAAATAAGTTCTTACAAAGTATTCCTTAAAGTTACAGACCATACCTATAAAAAATGATTATCCAGTTTATTCTATTCTATTCTTCTATAATTAGACCCTATGAGAGTTATATCAAAAAAGTTATTTATTTTTATTTTGGCACATATATTCTAAAAACAGTATAAGATATATTCTCAGAGAAATCTTTGATGCTATCTGAAATGATACCAGAAATGTGACATAAACATATGGATCTATTTTTTGAAAAAGAAATACTTTACATGGTATATCCATGCTACAACTGAATGTTAAAAATAGCAACTGTGGAGGACAGAGAAAAAATCAAATTCAGTATGCAAACAATAAATCCACAGCATAGGTTGTTCTAGAAAATGTGAGGGGTTAAATGGCAGAAGCCTTTTCTTGAGAATGTATAATCTAACAGTTTCAGGATAAATATAATGATAATTTATATTAATCAAACCAATGGGCATAATAGTAAAGTTATATAATTAACAGATACCATAACATCACAGAAATAAAAATAGAAACTTAAAAATGTAATTTAAAAGACAAATCGACTAAGTCATTTTATACAATAAGTCCTAAATACTCAATGACTAAAAAAAAAAAAAAGATTAAGAATAAATGGGAAATAGCATCGTAAAGTAGAATCCAGGTAATGTACTGTCATATCTTCAAATTATAGCTGAGTCCGGCACAGAGTTAAGTACAGAAAAAGTCCATGTATATATAAATGATACAGGAAATAACCGAATGAAGCAGATAGGTTGCTTCAGTCAGTTAAGTGTTTGATTTTCAAAAGAACTGAATTTTACTTTTAAGGCCCACTTTTATCTCTGAAAGTGTTACAGTTTGGTTTTAAAAAGTGGAATTATTTCAGGGGAAACATTCTTTTTTCATTAAAAGAAACAGAATTTTAAAGCTGAACATTTCTAACTTTTATTTCAGGACATACTGCATAAGAACAACAATGCTTAACAAACACAGAAGCTTTGCTTACTCTGTGTACAGTTTCTACTACATACAATACAAAACCAGAAAAGACATATTAAAACACACATGTGCATACACACACACACACACACACACACACGTGATTTTCCAAGAATACATTTCACAATTACACAAAACAAAACTCTATAGTAAAAATTCACCATCAGGGATTTCATAGAAGGTTTGAGAACCACCACTCTAGATGCATTTTTGGTCTTCTCTAGCTTAGAAGGAAGTCTAACAAAAGGCCAAGATGGCAGAGCAGGAAGACATTAAGCTCACCTCTTTCCATGGGCACATGGAAATCACAACTATTTGCAGAACAACCATCGATGAAGAAGTCCAGAACCTAACAGAAAAGATCTATAGCTAAAAATCAAGAAGGAACCAAGTTGAGATGAGTAGGAGGGGCAGAGTTGCAGTACACTCAGGACATATACCTCTGGGTAGACAACCTACAGAAGGGAGGGTAATTACAATTGCAGAGGTTCTCCCCAAGGGATGAGAAATCTGAGCCCCACATCAGGCTCTCCAGCCTGGAGTTTTGTATCAGGAGGATGAGCCCTCAGAACATTTGGCTTTGAAAGCCAGGTGGGCTTAGGTTCAGGAAAGCCAGAGGGCTATGGGAAATAGAGACTCCACTTTTAAAGGGTGCACACAAAATCTCACATACTCCAAGACCCAGAGCAAAAGTAGTCATTTGAAAGGAGCCTGGGTCAGACCCAGCTGGTGATCTTGGAAAGCCTCCTGGAGAGGCAAAGCTGATTTTAATTTCAAGAGCCTATAAGATTAAGAGAATAACAGTCCTTCTGCTATATAATATTTTAACAACCTGGGCACTGAATCTAGTGTAAGGACACCAAATTTAAGCAAAAGAATTTCCAACAGGTTTCATTTGAAAGTTGTAGAACGATTCCAAAAATTACTGTGTTGCTTCAGCACCTACTGTTATCAGGATAGTTCTAGTGAAATGATTGGCTTTTTATTAAGAAAATGCCTTCCAGGTTTTTCCCAATCTATCCCAATATTTCAAGGAGGGGCAATAGCCTTGCCTCTACCATGATCCAAAGCTAGGAATATCTGTGTCATCCTCTACTCTCACATTTATTCTCATTATCTGATTAGTTGTCAGGCTCTCTAAATTCTGCTTCAAAAATGTCTAGAATTTGGGCATCTCTGCTGTTCCTACAACTCTGTAATTTTCAGCTCTCATCGTTTTTTTTTTGTTTGTTTTGTTTTGTTTTTTCATCTGTGTTTCAGCAGTTCCATCAGAAATTCCTGCCTCCAAAATAGAGCTTAAATGTGACGACTCTTCTACCTCTCCATTAACACAAACCTGGTCTGGGCACCATCACCCCTATCCTAAAACACAACACCTTCGTGAATCATCCAGCTTCCAGAGTCTTCTTTTTTAATAAGAATCTGGTTGCTCACCTGCATGTCCCTAGTTTAAAGTTTTTGATAGCTTCCCCTTGATTTTCAGATACAATTCCTCAATATGAGCAACAATGCCCTAAATTATCTTGCCCCCACCTACATTTATAAACACCTAGAAGGACTCTCCCCTGCCCCTCCCTAGGCTTCAAGTTGTGAAAACTTTCCCTCCTCAGCCAGGTAGACTCTTATCACATCTCCCTGTTTATTATCTTGTGGTTCGTATAAAAATTTTTCAAAACATTTGTTGGAGGAGGTCATTGAGAAGATGTGATTGCTGGTTGACCCCTGAGCTGGACCTGGGCGGTTGAAGGCTCCATACTCCCTCCCCTGTCCTTGGAATGTATGTTTCACCTACTATTCCCACACTAGGAGCCATTTCAAGGATGTAGCCTTGGAAAGATAATGTGTCGTTTGAAATCACCTGGACTGAATATATAATGGGACTCAGTAAGGCCCCTATATTAAAGTTTGGGGCCGGGAGTTCTGGAGATCTCATTTTGCAGCCATCTTAAAGCAAGCCTCCTCAGTAAGTTCGCTTGCTTATAAAAACTGCTGCCTACCAATTCAGAGTGGTCTGCCTGTTTCTTCAGTCTCTTCTTGTCTTCCATGTATGAGGGCTAGTTTTGAATTTCACCAAGGAATTCCAGAGGTTGTGAACCAACATTTTATTTTATTGTTTTCAAAGCAGTAAATCCACATGAATTTTCATTTCAGGGACTTACAGTGATGGTTTCCTGCTTTGGCTGTATTCCCCAGTGTCAGCCACTTTCAACTCTTACCTGTTTCTTTCGATATTTGCTTTTGATTCTTGCTGTTCCTAAATAGTCTATTAATTCTACTATTCCTTGAAATGTTTTTTTTTCTTTAGAGATTATCATTTGATTTCTTAAAATTGAAAATAAAAATTAGCTCTCTTACACTTACCAAACCCTTCTAACTCCTATCTTCACATTTTTGATTTATGTGAATCATTATGTTCATATTATTATTATTATTATTGTGTATATAGGATACACAGTTGAATCAGGTCATGTACAATGATTATATTTTATTCTTGTAATACTTTTTGTTTACCCTAGAATAGATTGCTTCATCTTTCCATTTGCTTACTGTTCTAAGAATCTAAGACCAGTTTATCTACAAACTTCAGCAGAAGTGTGCATTCACCTTGATGTGTGCAGATGGATTTATCTGTTTCATTTCTTTATGGTGACAGCACCAGTTGTGACCAAGCAGGAATTTATGGGGCATTCCTAGGACAGACCCCTCCCATATCCTCTATTTTAGCTCCTCTATGAAGTACCTAGATACTAGTACCTAGATAATAGTATCTGAGGCACATTTCCTGAGTTGTTTTACAGATGCTAAAACCCCCACCAAATGGAAAAAATTAACTACTTTATGACCATGAGCACACAGCGCCAGACCTAATGGTGCCTAAGGATTTGATAATGTTAACCCCTGTGACACTGCCCTGTTACCTCACCATCAACCAATCAGAGAATTGTGCATGAGCTGATCACATACCTGGGTCGCTCCTCCCTCACCTTGGCTTTAAAAATACTTTGCTGAAACCCATCAGATAGTTTGGGTGTTTTGAGCACTAGCTGCCCTGGACTCCTTGCTTGGCACCCTGCAATAAACTCTGGACTTTCCTTCACTACAACCCAGTGTTGGTAGATTGGTTTACTGTGCGCAGGCAAGCAGACCCAAGTTTGGTTTGGTAACATCTTGTGTCCTACTTTCCTTCCATCTAATCAGCATTTTGAATCCATGTGATTCCTTGATGCCCCTCTTCTGAAAGAGATGACTTGCTTTCTGAAGACTGCATCTTCCCACTAGAACACAAGGCCCAGTGGAGTGAGATGTTGTCTTGTTCACTAGCACTTCATGAATGAACTGAAAAGTGAACTTGGCACCTAGTAGTCAATGAATATTTGTTCAACAAACTCTAACGAAGATTCTTGCTATTCAGTCTTTTCTTGACACAAAGCTGCTCTGTGTAACATTGCTCTGGTTCTTTGACTATACTTCAACTTGAAAAAAAAATGCACCAAGAAAAAACAAACAAAAAAACATTACTCTGTTTCTTCATTGACTAGTGTTAAGTTTATGCTGTTTAACCTGGTTCGCAAAGCTGCAGCTCATCTATCACTATATCATCATCTTCCGCTTCACTGTGGACACCTCACTTTGATCACACTGCAATTCAGGTCATTCTTTTAGCACATTTCTTTATGTTTTGCCTCTGTTCTATATGTGACAACCTTTTGCTAGTTCTTTAATATATAGATCACAGGAAACCCTATTCTTAGAGAATTTTCCAGTTCTTTCACTAGAATTAATCCTTCCTCCTCTATTCATGCCTTTTAACTTTGCTATTCATAGTGTGTGCCACAAAACATTAATGTAGGCATCATCTGGAAATTTGTTTCCAATGCAGAATCCTGGGCCCTCAAATAGACTTACTGTCTCAGAATTTGCATTTTTAGGAAAATTCTCAAGTGATATATAGGCCCACTAGATATTGAGAAGCATATTTTAGGAAACCTTTTTGGTTCACGTAGCTCTTTGCTCCCCACACCCCATCTATAAACTAAACTGTGATGAACTAGAAGGAAAATGCTTATGGATCCAAATGTCCCTAAATATTAGCTTAGCTTTTCTGGTGTATGGTAGTTGTTCAGTGAGTGTTTCTCAAGGAAGGAAGGAAGGAAGGGAGGGAGGGAGGGAGGATGGGAGGGAGGAAGGGGAGAGGAAGAAAGGGACCCCATCTCAAATTCAAGCTCAGTAGGCTGTCTTGAGCCTACATTGACCCATAGGCTGTGGAAGGGTGGGAGGAATGCAGCTGCAAGCAAAGGAATGCCAAAGATTGCTGGTAACCCACCAGAAGCTAGGAGGAGGCAAGGAAAGATTCGTCTTCAAGGTTGAGAGGCAGAATAGCCCTGCCAACACCTAAATAAAGATATTTAGCCTCCAGAATTGTGAAAGAATGACTTCTCATTGTTTTAAGCCATTAGTCTGTGGCACTTTATTATGACAGCCCTAGGAAACTAATGCAAATTCTAAGGCTAATTTCCCATCTAAATGGAGTGGCTCTGGGAGGTGATGAACAATCTTTGTTTTGATTTTTTTTTTTTTTTTTTTTTTTTTTTTTTTTGCCTTGGGACTATCCCAATTCCAGGACTTCAGCATAAACTGCTGGAACTGTTACTAGGTTCACTAAATACCATGCCAAACTTAACTTTTGGTATTTTGGTACATTTTAAATGTGACCAGGGGACAGATTTACTGTCAATTAAACAATATGACATATCCTTTCATATTTTATTTTAAAATAGCCTTCTTCCATGGAGTTGTTTAACTGGCAGTATTCTGTGAGAACAAAGTTTTGTATATCTAGATTTTAGCTACTTGAAAATAAAAATTGAAACAGCCAACCAAAAAACTAAATAAATAAATAAACGGAGGCATGAAACCATCATCTGTGGCCTGCTGTTAAGTCTAGAAATATCTTATTCTGTCAGTGTGATTTCATAGCAGGATGAAAAATGTCAAAAGTGAGGATGACAAATCAGTCTAGTGAGGAAAAATGACTCTTGGACAAGAGATGTCATTTGTCATGATTGCCATTTGACTGCACTTTCCCCTCTCCTCTCTTTCATCTGAATGCAATTTTGCCATTAGTTTTAAATTATCTTAACTGCACAATGGCTTGATCATGAAAATTGTATTTCCTTTCTAAGAGTTTTGTAAAATGCTAAGAGTTTGGAAATTGATACTGTATTTGTGCTTTTTTGTGTATTTCAGTGATTTTTTTAAAATTCTTAATGCTTAATTTATCAAATATTACTATTTTTGAGACCAACTGGTCATTTTTCCCAAGATATAGGTAATGCCATGGCTTAAAAAAAATTTTTTTTTCAAAACTGACACAGCTGAGCACAGCTCTCTGAGCCGCTGCATAATACGGGTGGTAATTAAGCCACAGCTTCAAGGTTGCATGGGCACAAGACAATTCAGCCTAATGAAGTATCGATCGGCTGCAGTCGAGGTAAAACAAGTTGACATTCATTTAGAGGTAGCAATGTGAATATACCACAATGCCACCAAAGAAATAAAGGGAACAAACAATGAGGCTGAATTTTAATCTTGCAAACACAATTAAGAATCTTATTTATAGCATGCTGCTATCACTTAAACTAAAGCTAATTGCATACTTAACTGCCTGACATAAGATACTTAAATCAGCAGAAATTATATATCCTTAACATAGTGGCAAAAAAGAAAAAAGGAAAAAAGAGTGCAAGAAGTTTAGTGCTTCGATTAGAGACAACACTTATACCTTAGAAAACTATTCTGATAAAAGTGTTTGAAATCAAATTTCCCATAGTTGTTTTGGTGTTTGGTTTTGGTTCTTCATGTTTCTAAATAGTCTGCTAATTATATTATTTCTTGAATTTTTTTTTTTTTTTTTGCTTTAGAAGTTATCTTATGACTTCGTAAAATTGAAAATAAAAAGTTATTGTTTTATATGCCAAATGACAGACATTAATACTCAACTGAGGATCATTTACTAAACCTTTTTTGAAATGGCCTTACTTTTCCAGAGTCAATTTTAGTGGGTGCTGTGTTAATAGCCATATAAAAGAAGACCAGCATTTCTCAACATTAAAGTCTCCTTTTCAAATAAACACTAAATTTAAAAAGCTAACTAGTAAGATCTATTACGTGAAACATTTTTAAGCTGCTACTAGTATAGGGAATGCAAAGATTTATTGTATCTATTATTTTTGATCAACCATAGATTTTTATGATACGAGTCTAAACACTATTTTAAGAGTATAGTGACATTATATTTATTAAGTAAAATATTTGGCCATTTTGTAACAATTTTAATGATGATTTATAATTAAATAAAAAATTTAAAGATCTGATTAAACATTAAGAATTATATTAAGCACTTAATCTTTAATGATTATATATCCTTAGAAATGACATGCTTTCTACTGAATGATCTATTGGCATATAACAGACATTTAAAATTCTATCATAGATGTGTTATTGTTTTAATATTTTCTTTAAAATTTAAGTTTATTTTAATTTTAAATAAATCGGAAGCTGAAATATGTTGCTTACTACTCTCAATGATGTTATGCAAAATTATTTCTTAATCTAGTATCTGAAAAGTTCTTCTTGTAACAAGTGTAGTCTTTGACTTACAACACTAGTAGAGGCCCCTTACTTCACTGAAGAATTCAGCTTTATCTTTTAAGAAAACAGACTTACCACAAATTCTACCTAGAGAAGTCATTTAATAAAAGCCTTCACATAGGAATTAGAATTCAAAATGTGTTTATGTTAAGCAGTGGATTCAAAGTTACTGACATTACACAGCCTTCATAAGTAATAGTTTCTCATGAAAATTGCTCCCAAACTAAGGAGACAGTGCTAATGTGTCTAATTACATTACAAACCTCAAGCAGATGGATATTTTCTTTAAAATACTGATGACCAGGTGTTAGGATTCACAGAAACTGCCCTACTTGTTATAGGAAAAATGGGATTATATTTGCTATTTCTTTTAATTCAATGATAAATTGTTTAGGGTTCCAATGATGTGATTTATATATTTCAGGCTCTGATTTGAAGTTTCCTTTTCTCTTCAGTTGTCCCTAAATCAACAAACTTATTTATAATAATATATTTTATCACACAGCTATAATTTAGTTTGTATTAATAATATCTGAGCATTATGTAAAAACAGTGCTATGATTTCTGTCACCATATGAACTGGTTACTACATACGGAACAAAACAAACTTAATTTTATAATTCAATTATTTTCTGTGAACTTCTATTACACTAGGCTGGATTTTTGATACTAGAGTAAAAAACAAATATTGCAAAGACTATAACTATGAAAACAACGTGACTAACAGATGGTTCTCAAGAACATATTTCTAAGTTTGTTTTTAATTTTTTAACTTTTTAATTTATTCCTTCTACTATGTTATATGCAGTTCTTTTTGCTTATTAGGTACTCAATAAATATTTGTTAATTTGAATGTTTACTTGAAGTGTCTAAAAACCAATTATGTCAATTTCATTCTAAAATTAATGTAATAAAGCATAAAAGCAACTATGAACAGTCTTTAGAAACAGTTATATTTAGTGTGAGGTAGTAAAATGTTGCATGGTAGTAGTCATTTGCCTAATGACTATAGTAATTTAGCTGATCTTATTTCTCCTGAAAAATGATGTTTTTTTCTTAACAATCAGATCCTTGGCCATATTAAATATTATAATGCATCATTTCTGAGGTTGATAATTCTTTAGACAAAATAAGAATATGAATTTTCTGGCTAGCTGAGCAAAAGAAAACAACACAACAAATGCTACTGTGTGTGTAGATGTGTGTGTATGTGTTTGTATATTAACATAGAGGGACAGACAGATACACCAGACAAAAGCAGACAAAAATGTGTAGGTACACAAATTTGCAGTGGCCAACAGTATCTATTTTATACACATTAATTCCACTTTGTTGTTTGTTCCAGTTTTCCTAACCTTATATTAACAACATGTGGTGTTGATAATACTGGGGTCTAGAAGAAATGCTAGAAACGAATTTTTCATAAATATACAAGTCTCATGCTGTAATGATGAACTAGTACTAATATGGGGCATTGGAGTCTTATAAAATCATTTTATATTAAAAATGTCATGAATTGAAAGCCTCAGTATTGTAAAGATGTTAATTGTCTCACAGAATTATCTAAAGATATAACACAATCCCATTTAATGAAAAATGAAAACAAAATTTAAAAGAAACTGAGAGGGGTTGAGAATGATCAAGACTTTTCTTTATGGAAAACAACAATGGGAAATTTAAACTACCAATTTGTAAGACTAATTATATAACAGTAGTAATTTAGGTGTTAACAATGTGGTATTTTCACAAAGTAGATAAATAATTTAATGAAACAGAGAATTGAGATGTGGATCCAAACGTACATGGATGTTTGATTCATGATAAAAATGCCACTGTAGAGAAGTAAAGAAAGGAAGGTCTTTTTAATAAATGGTGCTTGGGGCAATTGGATATCCATCCACAGGGGAAAAATGAAATTTGACCCTTCCCCCTCATCTCATCCAAAAGTCAATTATCTTAGGAGTTGTTGTCAATGGATTATAAAATTAAAAGTCAATGGATTATAGATTTTAAACAGTATAGATACTAGAAAATTATTGTGGTAGACATCTAAAATGGCTCCCAAATATCACTGCCTCCTAATATCCATGCCTGTGTTTAATAATCTCCACTTGAGCGTAGGCTGAACCTTCTGACAATATAATATGTTAAAAGTAATGGGATGACACTTTCTTTGCCTTAAAAAAGAAATGACATTCAGGAAAAATTCTTGTGTCTATTTGTACATGCCAAAGAATTTTTCTAGGTTATATTCCCAGACATGGAACTGATGGATTTTAGGTTATATGAATGTTCAGTTTTACAAGATAAAACATTTTTTTCGTGAAGCTGGTAACAATTTATATACCTGTTTATTTTCTGACCGTCAATGTATAATCGTTCACATAGGTCTATACCCTCATTACATATGACATTGTTAAAAATTTTTATATTGTGCCAAGTAAATGTTAAATACTCTTCACTATGGTCTTCATTTGTGTTTTTTTTTTTTTTATTTCTAAGGCTGCTTAGTAACTCACGTGCTGATTCATTCTGTGTTTATTTTTCTACATATCATCCTTTGCCCATTTTTCTCATTGTGTTTTACTTGTCATTTCATAACTAATATGTAATAATTCTTTATATATTCTCAATACTAATCATTTGATAACTGTATAAATATCTTCCCAGGTCTGTTTATAGAAGGCATTTTCACATTCTTCATGATATCTTTTCAATGACAAGTTTCTTACTATTAGACTACTCAATACATCACCTCTGAGTGTATTTAGAACTTTCTGAAATCCTTAAAAAATTATATTTACCTTAAGAATATTTTGATATTCTGTATTCTATTCCAAAGTTTTTGTTATTGTCTTTTTCATTAACTGTTTAACTATTTTGGGTCACTGTATATATGATGAGAAATAGGTATCTAATTTTATTTTTCCCATATGGGTAACCATTTATTGGAGAGTCTCTCACTTTACCATTGACCTACAATACAATTTCCTTCAGTTACTAATTTTCCATATGTATGAGAGTCTATTCTAGATTTTCTATTTTATTTCACTGGTAAGTTTTCTATTACCAACCAGCACCACACTGTCTTTACTATAGCATTAAAATAAAATTTGATATTTTGAAAGTCAAGTCACTCACACTTCTTTAAGAGGAATTATTAGACCTTGTTTTTCCTACTAATTTTAGCATTAGTTTGTTAAGGTCATTATCAAAAAATTGGTGAACTTTTTTTGGCATTAAACTCTATTATAGGTAATCTGGGAAATATTTTATTAAATTGATTTTTCCTATAAATACATATGTTTCTTTTCTTTAAGGTATTGTCAAGAGTATTTCAAAAATTTTATTATTTTATCAACATATTGTTGACCTAAATATAAGAGTTAAAATAATGCTTTTAAAATAAAACACATGAAAAATTTTTGTGATTCTGGGTATGTCAAAAATTTCATGGATATAGCACCAAAACATGAGCCTCAGAGGGAAAATATTGATATATTGGATTTCATAAAAACTAAAAGCTTTTACTATTCAATAGTCACAGTTGAGAACATGAAAATAAAGGGGGTTACAAACTAGAAGAACACACTTACAAAACATATAACTGATAAAAATCCTTCTGTCTAGAAGATAAAAAGTGAATTTTTTTTTTTTTGGTGCCAAAACACTGGCATGATAAAAAGTGGTCTTATAACTAAACAATAAAGACAAAACATAATAAGAAGGAAAAGCATTTGAATAGATATTGTGTTAGAGAAGATTTTTAAATCGCTCATGAGCATATAAAAATATGCAAAAAACATAATTATTTAGTGATATCACTACAGATGCTCTAGAATAGCTATAATCTTGAATATTGACAATATCAAGTTGCACAAGGATATAGGAAAATGAAACCCTCATCTATCTGTGATAGGAATGCAAAATATAACAGTCATTTTGGAAAATGGTTTGACAGTTTCCTAAAATCTTACACATATACATACCATATAATCCAGAAGGTCCACTTCTGTACATCTACCCAAAGTGAAATGAAAACATGTCCATAAAAGCTTGTATATGGATGTGCATAGTAGCATTCTTTATAATATCCCCCAAGATGAAGCAATCCAAATATCCATTAACTAGTAAATAGATTACTAAAATGTGTTATATCCATTAAATAGAATATCACTCAACAATAAAAAGGAGAATACCATTGATATTTGAAGCTATGCGGATATATCTCGAAAACATTATGCTCAGGGAAAGAAGCAAAACATAAATGATTATAGATTGTATAATTTGATTTTTATAAAATTCCTAGGAAAGGCAAAACTTTTATAAATACAGAAACCAGGTCAGTGATAGTCTGTTAAGTGAAGTTCCATACTTCTTATAGCATTAGAAGTATTCTAAAACTGGATTGTGTTATGCTGAGTAACATTTAAAATTTACTAAAAATCATCCCACTGTAAATTTAAAATGTGTCAATTTTTTAGCATGTAAATTATGCCTTTAACAAAAGTGTTAAATAGTTAAATTAAAATATCACAAAATCATTGCCAAACATATTTCTTCCCAAGATTCAGATATTAAACTTAGCTCTTATTCAGGATTTAACCCATATTGTTATTATAAACCAATGTCCAGAAAATCAAAATATGGTCTTCCATATCTTCTATTTACTCTCAATATCCTTTTTTGATGTAGTCTGTCTGTTTGGTTGTTTTTTGTTTTGTTTTGTTTTGTTTTGTTTTCTAATTCTAAGTTCTGTCCTTCATCTGGAAAAACAGATGAAGACATCTTCTCTACTTAAGCCAAGTAAGTAAAATGACCTTACACGTGCTCCTGCAAGATACCATATTCCACATGCAGTGTACAGAGAGGATATGTTATGTGACAGAGATGGCTAACTGTCCACCAACATTTAGGCTCTTTCTTCCATGAAATAGTGTTGTAACAGGGAAATGACTGCTTTTTGGGGATAATTCCCAGTTCTGCTTGCATTTAGGTAAAGCCTTGTACCAATGAAATATGAATAGAAATGGAGTTACTCTGTCTTCATGGAAGGAGAGAAGGAGAGATCTTTGGACATAGTCATTGTTCATTAGCTCCCTCCACAGTGATGTTTCTACAATGCCTAAGTATTTGAATACCTTGCGGTGCTTGCTTACAAGATTTGACTCCTGGTGTTAAGAGTTGGATTGGAAACTTCAGGTGAAATAGGATCTGGTGGCCTACCTTTGCTATCTCAGTCTCACCTCCATTTTTGTAACAGACCCATCTGGCCATGTCTCCCTCTACTAGTCCAGATTTGGCAGTGTGAAATAAAGTTCTCCAGGCTACTTTTAATCAGGCCCCCATAATAATCTGCTTGTACATGCTCAGTTACCTTCTGAGTACTTTTCTAATAGGCAGGTAAGAATTTCTTGTCCAGTTCATACCACTTGGCACTAAGGGTAGGTAGTGAAATTTCATGTAGGTGCTATTTCTGTACACATACTTTGAATAAAAAAAAAATTTTAAACAAAACAAAACCAGATTTATACAGCAGGTGACCTGTATGATAATCTCCTCCTTGAATCCAAAACATAAGCGGCAAAATACCTGTACTCTGTCCTCACTCTATCCCCAAAGGTATCTCTGGGCAGTCATGCTCATCTCTGTCACTCTCCATTCATTTTTCCTCTTTCTCCTATAATCCTCAAGAATTAGAAAGAGTAGATCTCCTTGCCCCCATCTCCTCTCTTTTGTATTTCCAGAGGTGTGAGTCTTTGGCTTTCCACTTCTTGTACAACATGGCCTCTTTCCTCCCAAATCCAGCCTCGGAGCTTATTCCTCATGGTGAACAAGATGCAGAAGACTCATTAGCTGACCACCAAGGGTGTGTACATCAGAAAGCTTTTCAAATGTATTATTCTTATTACATGTACTCTATCACCCTTATCCCTCATGAAAATCCTCCAAGATATATATATGAATAACCCCAATTTACAAATGAGGAAACTAAAATGAAGAGGTGTTAAGCAACTTTACAAAGGTCACAAAGAGAAAGTGGTAGATCAAGGATTCAAGGTCAAATTGCTTCATTATAAAAACTGTGCTTCCAGCCATCCAGCTAGACTGAGACTTATAACTTCAGCATTGGACCCAAGAGCCACAGAGTAGATGCTCAGAAAATGCATCTTGAAGTGAAATTAGTGAAGTAGTTACCAAATTTTAAATCTCAATCCATTCCAATACAAACCATTGATGCAAAATATAATATTTTGTTCCTTGTTGCTAAAGAGAAATGCATACACGTTTTAAAGTTTTTTCTTATGTATATTTCACTTGCCTTATAACTAATCATTCATAAAACTTTCATGGTAGGAAAAGAGTAACCGGTTCTCTTATGTACACAAGATCTTATGTAAAATACTCTGCCAAGGGCTGGGGATACGGATATTTATAGCATAGTATCTTCCTCTTAAGGAGATGAAGAAAAGGTCCTAAACCCAAAAAGAAAATTGACAACCCATATGAGCATATATACATAAATTGAATGTCACTGACAGTTATTGCTATATGGTTTCATATAAATGGAGAAATCAACTAAGAGTGGAATATGATGTTCTGAAAATTAAGAAAGAATGTGCTTTAATTTGGAGAAATTAAACATTGTTAAGTGCCATGAAGTAGTTAATATTAAGCTAAGACTAAATTAACTGAATTTTGCTAGTGTTCTTGGTAAGAAGAATTTCTATTGTATGACATGGAGGGAAAAATACTTAAAGATCCTTCAGACATAGGAGTGACAGGGTTCACTGATGTGTAAGAAATTTACAGAACTGGACTCAGAGCACACAGGGAGTCTCTTCTGCCTCTCACTCATTTTCCTTACACAAAAAGAAATTTAAGCATTGAGTTCAGTCACGGTGGCTATACCCTTTGGGTTAGAAAGATGGAAAAGAGATTTCAGAGATGAGAGGTGAAGAGCTTGAAGCAGATATTGAAAGAGGGAAAAAAAACACACATTCAAGAAAAAAGGCAGGAAAAGAGGGAGAAGTGGGGAAATAAAAAATAAAAAAAACAGAGATGAAAGAATAGAGGAAGAGAGGAGGAAATAAGGAGTAAAAAAATAAAGAGAAATAGATAAAAAGAAAAGTAAGGGGGAAAGGGTGACAGAAGAGGAAGGAAAGAAAGAAGGGAGGGAAAGCAGAAGTTTGCATGGTAATAAAGCAACGTCTAATTTTCTTTTTCCCATTCCTATTCAGCTCATAAATAAATCAATAGGCAAAATGCAGTATTCTGTGTGGGTCTCAAAGACTAGGAAGTCTTCTATACAATGAAGTCAGCAGAGACAAAACTGTTTTTAAAACGTTGGTTTGACTTATTAGGAAGGTTTTTTAAAATGCACTGGCAATTATTAGAACCTCTTGAGACATTTATTGATTATTTTCCTCCATCCGTTCACCCTCTTGCAAGTGAAAGATGGCGTTTTTATTTAGGAACCACCACTCCCAGATTCTCACAACATGCTCTCTAGTGAGACTCTCAGGCCAAAGAAAATCAGCATATTCAAGTCCCCTGGCTGTAGCAGTTGGTTCATACTGAATCTTGTTGAAATTGATACTAGGATATATTCTTGAAACCTTTAAAAAAAGATTGTTGCTCTCTTACACAGTCCCAGGAGTTGCTGGCAGCCCACTGGAGACCAGTAGTGAATAAGCCTTTTTGAGAACAAAGTTAATAATAAAGGAAGTTGACTCGACAGATGGAGGGAGTCTCAGTCCTGAGTTGTTTGACCCACACCTTAAGCTAGATCTACTTCTCAATAATCCCATAATGGGCTAATTAATCACTTTCATCCATCCCATTCTTTTTCCCTCCTTAGGCTAATTTACATTTGTTTTTTCTGTCACGTATAAGAAAAAAAAAGGTAGGGGTGGGAGAAACCTAAAAATAATTTATGATTCAGTAAACAGATTTTTAATAAATAATGGTTCTCTTATATTTTGTATTTGTATATTGTTCTGCTCAGTACATCTGATGGAGAAGACTTCTGAAAGCCATTATTTTTTATGTGAAGTCTTTATGTATGTCATGGTTTTCTAACAAATGTAATTAAGTTTCATGCTGAAGAGAAGTAAAATTTAGGAGGAGAAATTAGCCAAAATTCATAAGATATTTACAAATAATTAGTTATTAAAAGAAAGAAAGGAAATAGAAATTCTATGCAACACTAAGGCAAAAAGCTATGGACAACTAGGAATGTTAAAATTATTTTAAAATTAAAGTTATCATTTGTTTCCTTAACATTCAGGCAGCCACCATGTCACAAAGATTAGCATCTAACCACAATTTTAGTTTTGTATTCTAATCCCCAAATTGTTAAGTTTGTGATTTCAACTATAAATAAAATATCATTTTAAAAAATTCAAAAACACATAGAGTGCTGACTTCCTAACATTACAATCATATACTATTCTGATTACAAATAACTCATCAACCAACTTTTTCTTATTTTGATTTCCACAAAGGTATAAATTATTTTAAAATCATATTTTAAGGCTAGCTGATATATTTTCAGTTGAGTTCCTCAGCACATTAGTCATCACAAAAATATTTTGTTGTCAAAATGAATCAACTTTTGGAAATTTTCCAAGTGGTTTTAAGCATAGTTTTTCTTTATGAAATACTTTGTCTTATAATTTATATACTTGCAAAATGCTATATAAAATTGAAATTATGAAAACTCTGCAGTTGTAATAGAATCCAGGTTGAGTGAACATGTATTCAAATAAAGCATTAAATGGCCTCTTGGGAGAGAAATCATCCTAAAGGCTGTGAATAATTCAATTTTTTTAAAGCATTAGTGATTTATTAAGTCTGTAACAGCTAAAGACTGGAAATAACCCAAAGCTTCATCAATAGAGGGTTGTATAAATAAACTATGGTATATCTACAATAGAAGAGAGCACTGTGCAAACATAAAAGAAGAATGAGGAATATCTTTATGTACTTTTATGGTACAATCTTCAGGATTATTATATATTTAATTGCTGCAACAGTGTGAAAGATAACAAAATATACTTTAACATATTCATAATGATACTAAAAACACAGTCACACATTGTTTTACCTTTGGAGGATTCCCAGGGCATCAACTATTCTGAAACCTGGTGAAGGGAAAGAATTTTGTATGTATCATATCTATTCTGTAGGACTAGTACCTTCTACTTTGAGTAACCAAATAGTCGAGAAAGGGAAGTCTCTCTGTATGGAAGTATTCCAGGTAATAAATAAATAAGGGGTGATAGAATATTATCAATTTATAAGCCCTAACAAAATATTAAACCTGGTTATTGATTGTCAAGGGCTGAACTAAAACCATTAAGTGGAAAGCTGCATGGGGGCTTTATAATGGATGGATCAGGTCAACAATTGAATCTACTAACTGATTGTGATATCGTTTCAATGAAGGCTATCAGACATTTGTACCTCCTGATAAAAGTATATTAAAAACCTGTGAATTGTTGCATGTTATTGTGAAAAGACAAGCAGGAACGATAGAGATTAAGGTACAGATATAGATAGATAGAGATAGAACATAGATGATAGAGTAAAAGAAATTTAAGAGACTGTCAAAAGACAGAGACTATCAACTGAGTACAGTGGGTGGATTTTGTTCAAATTCTGACTCAATAAACCAAATGGAGAAAATCAGGGATACTTGAACATGGGCTGAATATTTGATATGAAAAGATCATTCAATTTAAGTATTATCAAATTTTAGTGATATATTTATGGATAAAATTGTATGATACCAGAGATTTGCTTCAAATATTTCATCGTTGAAGTGGTGATGTGGGTCAAAACACTATTGACCATGAACTGATCATTGTTGAAGCTTGGCGCACATCCACGGAGGACTCCACAGAATACAGCTTTGCTCCTCTGAAACTTTAAAGGCTTGTACCTATTTATAAATGTTAGCAGAGCCCAGAGGAAGGAGCTGGTAGAGGTTGTGGTGGCCAGGACAGTTGTAGTACAGGGGAGGGCAACACTGGCACAAAAACTAATGTTGATAGCTTTCCATGAAATGGCACCTTTGAGAAGGACATCAGTTCTTACGGGGGCCTCTTTGATAAAGTTACCTGCTGAAATTTCATAGACAACAAAGACACTGGTAGAAGACCTCACCAAATTTGGCCAGTAAAGACCGGGATCGGGAAAATGATATGACTGGGTGAACTAACACATAAACTCCTAAGAAATCCTAGTGCTATTACTGAAAGTCTGAGTGAACCTGGAGGCCCTAAATATATTGGGTGTTGTAATACATTGAATGGTGCCACCTCACCTCCACTAAACACCCCCAGCCCCAAAGATATGTCTGTGTCCTAATGTCCAAAACTGGTGAACAATACTTTATTTGAAAAAAAAAATGGATATTTGCAGATATAATTGAGTTAAAGATCTTGAGATGAGAAGTTTTGGATTATCTGGTTAGGGCCTCAGTTCAATGGCAGATGCCCTTATGAAAGACAGAAAAGGAGAATACTGTCCAGAAGATGATGAGGTAATGTGACAATGGAGGCAGGTTGGGGTGATGCAGATAAGCGAGGAAAGCTGGCAGCCTCCAGAAGCTGGGAGAGACAAAAAACAGATTCTTCCCTAGAGCTTCCAGAGGGAGTATAGCCCTGCCAACACTTTGATTTGGACTTTTGGCCTCTAGAACTGTGATAGGAAAAACTTTGTTTATTTAAGCCACCAACTTTATGGCAGCCTCAGGAAGCTAATACAAGCATAGAGAAATCTGGAGAAATATGGCTTGCCTGCGTCCAAATCACATGTTTGGTTAGAGGTGATTTAGGGAAACCCAGGTTACATAAGAATAAGATCAAGGTTGAGCACCCTTGTTATTCATTATCTCCTACTCCCTCACCCCCATAAGGTTCTGAACATCCCTTGATTTTTCCCATCTCCATCCCTTTTCAGCTTCCTAAATCAGGCCACTGTGCCCTTGGAAAATTTTGGCCCATTGTCAAAAAAATTCCCGATATCATCCACTTCTTGCCTGAATGCTCCTTTCTTTCTTTCTCTCAGTGAATTCTGGATCTGATCTGAGGACATAGCTTTCTATGTAACCCTCTTCAGCGATGCTGTTTTGGTCTCTTGTAGCAAGCAAAGCACTGGAACTGGTTGTAGAGTGGATGTATTATTTGTTCCTTTTACTCCTCTTCATCCCTAAAATGCCCCAGCCATGAATCTTTTGAAATTAGACTGAACCAGCTACTGTCTCTCCTTATTCTGTACTTCATCCTAATAATAATTACATATACCCTCCTAACCACATTGCTTGCCTTCTTTGGTCTCATGATTCACTCTTTTGACAAAATACTGTTTAATCCATAAAAATTACTCCAATCTGTACTTGTGCAGCTAATCACTCCTAGAGTAAAGCAACCATCGTGATCTCAATGTTACTGAACTCCTAATTCCCAATCCTGCTTCTTTAAATGTGTCCCCATCTTACTTAATGACTGAGCCAGTCTTGAAGTTGTTCAAACCAAAACCGCTGGATCAATCCATCAATATCCAATCCATAAATAATTCTGTTGATACCGTTGGCTCTATTTTCAAAACATATCTAAGATCAGACCACTTCTTATTTCCTCCCACCATTACCACACTCACTAGAGCTGATAACTGTCACATAGGTTATTGCCTCTTAACTTTTCTTTTTGCTTCTCTCCTGGGTTTTTTACTTTTTACTCTTATCTGGAATGTTCACGAGCATGGATTCTTACTAACAGCAAATTCTCCATTTCCTTTTCACAAGATTTAGCTCTTATTTAGGTCTGTGTACTCCTTCTAGAAGAAAATTCTGACTCTGCACTCTAGCACATTCAGCTATATTATAATCCCTTCACCAATCATGTTTCCTACTTCTTAGCATGTTTATCTTGAATGTCCCAGCTGCTTATGCTGGTGCCAGGTTGTGAAGTCAAATTAGTTTCTCTAGTTTTTCCCTAACCCACTGATGTCTGTCCTGTTTTTTTTGTTTGTTTGTTTCTCATCCTCACGGGGATAAAGATTGTTATCCAGATTGGCATGTATTCTTGTATCTAGCTCTTTTAAGTTAGTTTCTGAACAGAATTTAGAGTCATATTTCTCAACCTGGAGAGATGGGGAGACAGCAGTCATTTAATAAGCTCCTGCCTAATGTAGCCCTACTGATCCAGGCTATCATTTGTGAAAGTTTCTTATCACTGCTTGTAGTCTAATTAATGTATTTGCAAGGATTTGAACTTAGCCATTAATGTTTGTTCCTCTTTCCCATGACTCCTATGGGAAATATGCTATTTTTAAAACTCTGTACAAAAAAAAAAAAAAGATTTGTTCATCTTTAGCTTATGTACATAAAATGATGACTTCACAGGAACTGTGGCAGTAACTCTCCATTCCTTTCTCTCAAAATTGTGTGTAAGAAGTGGTAGAAAAAGTTGAAAATTTAATTTTGTTAAATGTTGTGAATTTATTTGTAAATTTCCCCACACAGAATCTGTATAAAGAAACTTTGATGAGGGGTCAGCAGATCTAGACTCAACTTTTCTCTCTGCCACTAACTTAATCTGCCAAATTGGTATGTCCTATAAATTCTCTGAGCCTAATTTCCTCATTTAAAAATTAGTACTTTGAATTAGCTGACTATCATATTCCCTTTCAGCTCAGAAATACCAACTTTGGTTTTTTAATGCTGCAGGAATGCTCAATAGTTACAGAAATCATTTTTATAAAAAAGATCCTTTTTTTTAAACAAATGATTCTGCTATACTTTTACTATTTTCATTTTCACATCTCATGTTCTCTATAGCTAAATACACCTACCCTGTTTGGCCCTGTGATTGTAAAACTGGAAGTCACCTGCCTAGAGTTTCTTGGTCTTTTTTATGGAAACAGAAGTACAACTAAATGCTAATGATGGTACTATATAAAGTTTTAACAAATTTCTGGGGATTTTTCTGATTTCTTATATTTGAATTGAGAAAATATAGACATGAGTTAAAAGCAGTGTTTACACATAGTTTTCTTAATGATATAATTTAAAATACATGCACGTTCTAAAGGTTTCCAAGGATTAATAATACAGTAGGATTCACAAAACTCAGTGAGGATCTTATAGTCTTGGGACAGTTTATTGCAGTGAAGAAATACATATTCAGATCAGCAACAGGAAAAGGCACATAGAACAGGGACCAGGAGAAGCTAGGCACGGGCCTTCCAGATGTCCTCTCCCAGTAGAGTTGGGGGTGGTGAGGAGGGTGGCAATCTGGAGCTCAGCTCAATGGGGAAAGGAAGAAAGCTGAGTTGCCATGTGTCCTAGTAGCTAGTTAGAATAACAAGCCAAAAATGAAAGAGTTAAGCATTTCAATCATTTATTAGCATAGTATAAGCAAATCAAAAGCTGGAGAAAGCACTGACTCCCCATGTACCATTTTCCTCCATTGAATGGGTAAATCATCACAGACATGGGGGTCTTCTCACTTTTGAGGGAGCCCTGAACAAATACTCCAGTAGTTTTATGGATTCTGAGATTGGTGGGATGGAGAAAGGAAGGGCTAGGAGTGGAAAAGTATGAGGTACTGAGTGAGAACAAGGAAGAACATACTCAAAGTTTCCCTCTCCAACCCCTGTAAGAAGTCCTTGGCAGAGGCCCCTGAAGAGGACCTTGGTTAAAGCCCTTAGATGGAGAACTGGGAATCAGGGCACCAGGGCTACAAATGTAAATATGTGAAAAAGCATGACATGCCAGAGGGGCTTGAGTTAAGGAACTCCCTTTAAGACAGGAGGGAAGGGGGCAGGGCACAACCATTAAAAGAATGACTCAGCAATTAGCACCAAGATGGCAGAAGATTCAACTTCCAGTAGACCTTGAGTTTCATTATAGGCTAATTATAATACATTAGCATGGTAAATAACACACCCACAGGTGCTGTGACAGTTTCAAGGCTGACCATAAAAAGTCAAAAAGTAGGTAATGGCTCAATTCCTGGGAACTCCTGTCCCTTCTCCCCTAGTAGTTGGATAATCTTGCCACTTCTTAGCATATGAAGTTACTAAGCCCATACAAAGTAGCAACCCTGCACCTCATGGTCTCTCTCTTGCCTTCTGAGATGCCCCACACTCTGTCTATGGAGTATGCATTTCTCTGAATAAATCTACCTGTACTCAGCTATGGCTCTCTCTTGAATTCTTTCCTGCCTAAAGCCAAGCACCCTCACTTGGAAGGGTGCATCCCAGGACTTGCCTGAGAACTAGGACACGGCCATCCTCTCGAACCCCGATTTTTCCTGAATTATCTTCAGAGATTGGCATGCTCTCGCTGGGCACCATGTCTGGTATGGGGAGGGCAACTTCCCCCTGCCAGGTAAAAACTTCAGATTACTTATGGTCAAACCTAAAAAAAATCACCCATAGGTTTTTAACCAGGAGCCAGACTCCTCACTTTTCCCAGCAACATGCAGGGAATATTACCAGCTGAAGCCTTAATATTCAGAGATTTTATTGGGGGTTGGTCATGTTGGAAAAGCTCACAATTGACATGGCTGATCCTAGTCTGTAGTCCTTGCAGATGTCAGGTTGCTACTTCATGACCCAAGGCCCCCAGCAAAAATCACAGTGTCAGCATAAACTATCTGACATGGCCCAAGGTTCCCAGTTGAACAGATACCCTTATCAGGCAATATATTCCAAGGGCTTTGAGTTAACCTCCCCAGAGCTGAGGGCAAAGGTCAGAACTTTCTGTCACACAAGGTATTATATGAAAGCATGAAGTGGAGATAAAATTTAATAATGAGCTACACACAAAAAATATGTGGTAGGACATAAGAGATAAAAGGAAGGAAAAATGAGTATTTAGCTATATCCTTCTTTTTTGATTTCATCTGCACTGCTGTCCTATTGTTGTGTTACTTTGTTTTGATGGGGAGCAGAATTTGCCACCCTAAAATATGTTTCTTTGGTGTAAGGATCATTTTAGGCTGCTTATTTTTAAGAAGCAGCAATATAGGAAAAACTCAATAAACTGAGTAGATATTTTCCTTTTATAAGAGACATTTACAAGGGAAGTCTTCATCTGTAAGGGGGTCTCTCTCTCTCTCTCTGTACCAGGAAGAGAAGGGAGGAGAAGGGAAGAAACTTATCCATGGAGAAGGCAAGGACCTAAATCTGCATAACAACCTTAACCCTTGTTTACTGTGCTTTTTCTGATAACCTATCATAAACTGGTTCTCCCAATCCTCAATACCTCCTTTTGTCTTTAGTTGGAGATGATATTTAAGGTGGTGGTTTAGGCCATTTTAGTGAGATACTCAGTTTTCCTGGTTATCTCCCATGTATACTGGAGGTATACATATTATTATTAAACTTCTGTATATTTTTCTCCTGTTAACCTGTCTTTTATTACAGGGTGGGGTTGGGGTCTCAGCCAAGAAGATAGAAAGGTAGAGGGAAAATTAATTTTTTCTCCCTTACAGTTTCTATCACAGTGTTGTCAAATACCTCTGTTTCATCCAGCATCTGTTTTTCTCTATCTGCAGTGTTCTATAGTTCTGATTTGTAATTGTAGATAATATTTGCTTTTCCAAAAAAAAAAAAAAAACCACTCTTAAGAAGATGGAAAAGGGTATAGACCATGATTTTTTTAAAAATAAATTGTGTTTAGTTACTGATAATGGGATAACACAGAAGGTCATTTAGGGAGATTGCATATGCCCTTTGGATTTGGAGAAAATATTGTCATGTTTATATTACAAAACTGTGAAAATGTGTTTCTTTCACTTGAGCTCAATACAGAATATAGCCTACTGCCATGGTCTCCTGACAGGTCTTCATGAGGCCAACTGTGTGTCCTAAGGTGTCACAAAGTCCTGTGTTCTCCTCTGAGACTCTAGAAGAGCATAGCTACAGGACGATAGGTATTCTGTTTAACCCACCTTAGAGAGAGAGGCTTTCCTGTTTAACTCTAGCATCTTAAAATGAAAAAAAAATGAGATTTAGGGAAGTAAATGACTTGCAAAATTTTACACATTGGCAGAGCTAAGATTCTACTGAAGGTCTGCATTGGGAAGGGTATTGGTTTGTTATTACTATTATTATTGTTATTACGCTTCCTCTTCATGTGTTTAATTTGAACTGGTTTCAGTTGGATAAATATGCTGGTCTAGGCACGTTTTATCCCTGGATCTGCATCCCCTCAAGAATGACTAAAAACTGTGCGCAGTTTCTACAGTGAGACCTGTGTCGTCCGCCCTTAGGGTATATTATTACCATGGCAGCTATATGAACAGAGGGCTCTCAAGGAAGTCTTCTTTTATTCCATGTTATCCTCTTTCCCCTTGAAAAAAAGAAGAGAAAGCAAAAACAAAAGAAAAAGAAGTTAACACCTAAAGAACAGAGATTCCTGTGCTCAAAAGCAAATGGATCAACTCAACTTAAATGCTGAGCATTTTAAACCAATTGGCAAATCTTGTAAAACAAATCTCTAAAACCATTTGATTTAATTGACCTTGCATACTATCTGGCATATAGATAGTATTCAGCTAAAACATGTTTGTTGAGTGTAAGTGAATCATCCAGTTAATTTAGTCAATATCATAAAATGAGTTTGCATACTGAAGCATGGTATTAATCACCACATGGAATGGTAATCCTCAAAACTGGGCATGGCTCACACTTAGAATAATAATACAAGCTCAAATCATGTGGCAAAGTATCACTATATTTTTGTAATTTGATGAAAGTATTCTTTTTAAATAATCAAAATGTTTTTATGACCCTATGACATGTTGTCTCTTTTGTTTCTACAAGATGTCAGATTTACCATAATAGGGAAGACAAAAGGAGATGGTGTTGCAAAACCATGATAAATGTATTCTTTTCCATTTGCATTTAAAACACCAACTGATTGGTATTAGCACTAGGTTAAAATATTTATTGCACTTATTCAAGATAAATTGCATCAATATAATTTATTATTTAAGAACAAATGGGAATAATGTGCATTAGTGAAGATAACATCATGCTTCATACTATTTTCAACAATGGCAGGTTTAAAGAAGTGTTAAACTGCTTGGTTCATAATTTATAAAATACAAAAATGTAACTGTAAATATTTTAACATCTTTAGGAAAGAAGAACTAAAAGGTGTGACAACCACCCCAAGGGGAGGAGGATGCATGCCCCTAAGACATTTCAACAGAGAGGTCTGCCAGTGAAACCTTCTAGAGAAGACTGAATTAATCAGACTGTCTCCCTGTGGGTCCTTTCACAGTTGTATTGTAAATGAGGAAAGTAATTTACATCTAAACAGATTCTTCAATAAATAACTTCCATCACTGAGTAATGTAGCTTAGGTTTTTTTCACTCTAACTTCATGACTAAGCACTTAGTTCCTAAGAATTTAAAAATGAAAAAGTGTTTAGAATCAAAATACTTGACTGTGTAAGCTTCCTATTTTCTCAGGTTCACTGGATTTATTTTACCATTGGTGAAATCTGTATTAATAATACTGTTCTATTGTACTGTCATCATGAAGGATGCTACTGAGATTTCCACTGACATCCTTTCTGTTACTGTTTTGACATCATCCTAGATAGTGCCTTCCCATCATCCTGACATCATAGCATCGTCGCCTCCCCAGACCTGTGGTGTTACTGCTTTGCATTGTTTTAACATCACAATCTGGTGTGTGTAGATTTGTATTGACCTCATTTTGCCATCAATTTGACATTTTAATTTGGTCTCCATGGAAACACCAAAACCATTTTGTCATTATAATTTGTCATTATAATGTGGTGTCCATGCGCTTATCAAAATTGTTTTCATATAGCAATTTGACATCACAACACAATCTCTGTAGGCTCTCCCTCAGAACGTTATGATGATGGTAAATTGCATTCAAATGAGTGGGAATAGAATTGATAAGCATGAAAAAAAAATCCATTTTATGTGCTCAGAAGATATTTTTCAATCTTAAGTATGTGCATAATTTAAGGGTTTTTTCTTTTACTTTTAAAATCAAGAAATACCATGGTTGTAGGTGGCCTTTTGTGATATTAAATTTTATGCAGTTTAAATCTCAAAACTCTTGAAGAAAATATCCATTTTTTTCAGGGTAAATTTTCTTCTGGTGGCAGCACCAGAATGTGCAGTTATCTTTGTTAATTTCTTTCAGTTCACTACAAAGAGTTACTGACATTAAAACCTTTGCTCTGACATATTAATAAATGAAGAATCCTCTCTAAGCTAATTTCCCAATTCTCTTTTCTAAATGTCTTACTACTTTTGAGAGTTTTAAACTACAATTTAATTGTTCCCTAAGAATAGATTTTAGCATTACCTTCTATGGTAATTTTCAGTATTCTTTGGTAACCAATACACATACAAGCTACTCATATTATATTAGAGAGAAATGTGCATTTATTGGACAAATTACTAAATTGCAGGAAGATAATAGGTGGAGTTGGCCATAAGGGTGCTAATAACCAAGGCATTCAACGTTCTCAGTCTCTCTCTAGTTCTCAAGACACTCCACTCTATCTAAGCATGGTCTCTTCTTTCCAGTCCAAGTAGTTGTGAAAGGATGTAAAGAAATGGCTGCTAACAGTTTTGGTCTTGAAACTATAGGTTCTATGACCAGAGAGGAAGGAAATAAAAAAGTCTTCCTCAATAACCTCTGTCTGAAATCCCCTAGAGAAGAAGCCTCTCATCCAAGTCTTTGTCACTTGCTAATTTTTAGAATAACTACTGTGGTCAGGGATACAAGATCAGACTAATGCGAGTGACCTACCACTCCCATCAGAAAGGTTATAGGAGCACTATACACAGCATCCATGAGAACTGCACAACTTGAAAAAATGTATTTCTGAATAAGAAAATAGAAATAAATAAGAAAGTAGAAATAAGGACAAATGTTCAGGATGGGATTACGTTCTCCTGATTCACATGCTGCTCTGAACTTTTTCCTAGTGTTTTCTACTCCTTCTTTAATGTAGTCAGTTAGTCATGCTCTGTGGTTCCATTTAATACATTTCAATGCACCTCATTCTATTTTTTCAATTATCAACAACTTGGATCTAGTTCTCAGCTGTATTCTGACTAACACATGTCTCACCTCTTAGGCATGAACCTATCAGGATGGCCACCATCTACTCAAAGATAAACATCCTTTGGGGAAGAATCTGATGCTCTCTGGATGTGAAAGCTTTTAGGCAACTTTATTACTCATTTTTCCTTGAGTTATAAACTTAAAACTTATACATCATCTTTTTCTATGGAATGCTATAACTAAACTTTACAACTAATATTAAACTACCATAAATAATTTTAAATAGTTTCTTATTTTATCCCACAACATTCTTATAGAGAATGTCTCACAGTATTAATTTTATATATGAGTAGGTTAATGTCCAGGGAGATTAAGTAGTTTGTTTAAAGGCTCACAAGTTTGTTAGTGTCTAGGTTTCCTAATTCTTGGTGCAGCATTGTTTGCATTATGTGACACTGAAATTGTTGAATTCTTAAAATTCGTCTTCAGTCTTGCATTCATCTGAATTTCTGCAAATCTCTTAAAATACTCCATTTGAAGCTGATATTGTTTTAAAAAAATGATCTTAAGTATGACATCTGTCATACACTTACCTTATTCACACACTTCAAGTTTCAGTTTTTTTCTTAACAAAAGCAAACCCCAAATGAGTTAGCTCTAGTTGAAAGATATCAAATTTAAAGAATAGAGTTTCATGAAGATGGCAGAGGAAATAAGGATACTGACTACATCCTGACTGTTGAATCTAAGCCCCAAAGTCAATGGATGCAACTTAAATGACTTCAGGAGTCAGGGAAGAGAGGTGTACCGGGGTTCTCCAAAACAGGATCTCAGTAGTATTCATTATACAGAGACACAACTTGAATATTAGACACATAAGAATATGTTTCATGAGACATGAAGTCTGTTTATTTATTTTCCTCTATAGTATAAAGAGAACAACAATCAAGCACAGTAATGGATTCCAAGTAAAACTTGGCCTCAGTGTTACAGGAACACTAGGGAATGGTAGAGACTATGGGGAATAGATAAAATATATCAAAAGCTACTCAGTCCCACTGATTGTTTCCATGTGAGAATGGACAACCATTGTGGCCAGATGATAGATTTTTTTCAAGGAATGCAATAAATTCATATATTCATATAAAATCTTTAGATCTTTAAATTTTGGCAACCAATTTAAAATTATTAAAAACATTGTTCATGCCACTGGGAGGTCTAGATGTCCTAGGCTGAATTAGAAATACGTATAAAGAAAGCCAAAACAATGAAGTAACATAAAAATTCTGAAAGGGAGTGTACTTAAAAGATTGCTGTGAGCACTCAGTCATAATCAGAAGGTCCAGGGATTTAAGAGTTCAGAGTAAGGGTTGAACCAACCTTTGATCAATTAAGTAAAGGTGTACTTTTCCTTCCTTAGGCTGACAATTCTCTAATTTAAAAACAATGGCAAGGGAACTAATTGAAACACTCACAGCTCAAATTACTAAGTAAAGAAGTAGATTGTTTGCTAGGACACTTTAGTTTTCCAAGTGACAGAAGCTGAGCTTTAAATAAGAATCTAGGCTCAAATAAGGACATACCATGAAATTATCCCTCCTAATAGCAACCACTTGCTGAGATGAACATGCAGGAAAATTTGTCACCCCAAAATGTGTCTCTTTTGGCATAAGGACTAATTTAGGCTGATTATTTTTAAGAAAGAGAAGACTCAGAAAGTTTTCCATTACCTCTCCCTTAACTTGGTTAAAGAATTTAGACAGACGGCCTATTCCCAGGGTAGTGCTATCACCAGAAATATCTGTAAATATACAGGCTAGGGGTGGAGGGGGAAGCCCAGGAGGGCCTAGGAATCAGAGTCCACTCTGTCCCTCTGTCTCTGCGGGCTGAGCAAACATTTGTTTACCAAACATCTGCTTTTCTATCTCCACATGAATTGCCTGCCTCCCTTGTTAGGCCCCAGACCATTACCTCCCATATCCCCTTTATTCTTAGCTGAACATGGTATTTAAGGTGAGGGTTTCAGACATTTTGGTGAGTTACTCCATTTTCCTGGGGTATTACTTTTAAAAAAATTGTTTTCCTGATAATCTGTCTCATGTCAACTTAATTCTTAGACAAACCAGAAGAATTTAGAAGCGTAAAGAAAAATTTTTTCCTACCCCTTGATGATTGAGGTGAATGTACTGTACTTCAGTCAGAGGCAATGGCTAGCGCAATAGTATACCAGAAATCCAAAGTACCTTCTATGCCTTCTATTTATCTCTTTCATCTTCTAGTACAGGAAAATTTTAACAATATCCTTCTCCAACAATAGGAAAAAATTATTATAAATTGTAATAACCTAAAATTATTAACTAAAGCTTTTCAGTTGAGATAATAACCTCAGAATACTGTGTGAGATTTTGAGATTGAATGCCTCCTTTCTATAACAAATATTTTTAACACCTGTCATAAAATAAAATTCATTGATAATGTAACATATCTTCAAAATAACATTTAAAAATAAACAATGCAATATCCTGATTGAAATATAAAGAAAAAATAAAGCAAATGATTTATAATATAAAATAGAGTAATACTCATTAAAATATGTTAAACATAGGCTAACTTAAAAGGCTAAAGCACCCCTAAATATTTCCAAAATGACCCACGGGACAGCACTAGAGGTGATAACTGATTTCACTGATTTGACTCTGTGGTATACATGTAATTTGCCTAGTAAGTGCTTTCCACAGAACACTGTGAGTTCCTTAGGACAACTGTCTAGTGAGAATATTAGGACAGGTTAAGGATCACACATTCTAATCTAGTTTAGAAATGCTGTTAATTCACATTACTGTATTTGATAGTCTGAGAAGTCCTGCAGATATAAAACTCTTTTCATTCTGTTTATCTTAGATTTCATCAAATTTATTTGATCATAGAATATCTTTTTCACAGTAAACTTAATTATATATTTCTCCTGTTTTGCTTCCCAGTATGGGACATTCATGATAACAGTTTTCCAAGGGAAAGGAGCCATGGTTTGTGCTGTATTAAAGCAGATTATGAATACATGCCTACCTTAGGCAGTTGCAGGATTGTGAATCGATAAGAGATGATGCTTTAAATATCTGGGTACCTTTCTTAATCCTCATTTTTTTTTCTGGATGGATTATAATGATTTAATTAATAATTCATGGTTATCTCTAATTATATGCCTGTACTGCTTATAAATTATTATTTATTATATATTACTTACACATTTAAGTAGTGCTTCACTAAGCCAGGCCCTGTGACAGATGGATGGAGAATAGTCAGATGAGTTGGATACATTTCTTACCCACAAATAATTTATTTGCTTCAAAATATTGCAAGATCTTTTTGGGTTTTCCACAGTACTTAGCAAATATTAGACACAGAGAATGGTTTACTGATTCATTGATTTTTACATTTGGAAAAGTGATCCAGGAATATATAATATAGAGAGACATAACTGGATTTAAAAAAGCTATATTCTACTTGGGGAAAGTGACCATTTTAATATCATTGTCATTACCATGATAATCATTATCATCATTATCATCATCATCATCTGTGTTTCTCTGTAAATAGCACCACACAAAGTGTCATGTAAAAGTTTTAATAAACCATTAAGCCATTTTCTTAGAGCAAAAACCACAGGCACTTCTCTTCATCTTTATCATCATCATAATCTTCTTCATCATGAAGCAGGGTAATGTGTCAATATTCTTTAGCCCTGGCCATTCTAATTTTTTATAAACTTTATGCAGGTAAGAAAGCATAATTATCAGCATCATCAATGTCTAACATTTAATGAACACTTACTATGTACCAGCCATTGTGCTTTCTCGTGTGAATTACGTCAAGTAAGCATCACAACCACTCTATGAGTTAGTGATAAAGACAATGAAATCAGGGCAGAGTGATGTTAAATAACAGCATGTTAATAGCATGTTGATTTCCTCAAGGTCATGTGTTAGGGTTAGGGTTCAATTGCAGGGCTTTTGACTCTAAAGCTAAAGCTCTTAAGTTGAGAAAGAGTCAATTAAAGAACCAGGGTTACTCTGTCTCCCCAGTTTTCACACATGTGCTTGTAAAACTGTGTAGCTGCAACAGGAATTAGTTAACCAAGTTCTGAATTGTTACAAGAAGAAATTCTCAAAGGCAGTGACTTGACTTTGCTCTGCAGGTCTAAGGCTCAGTTCCTCAGGAGAAAATTACATGTGCTTTTTTAAGGAGATACATTTACATCTTGATTTTTCCCCAGCATTCCTATAATACTCTTTATCTCTCGGCCAGCTTAATTTTTTAGCCTGGTTAGGCTGAAGTGAGGAAAGTAAACTTAGGTATCCTGATCTTTTCTCACTCTGCCTCCACATCTTCTCTGATCTTACTCTCAAGTAGACAAAGACTGATTTGTGATAGCGTTACTTTTAAACACCAAAATTTACATTAACAAAAAAATTAAGAACCGTATGTGAAGAAAGCAGGTATTTATTGATTAATAAATTCAACCTTAAAAGAGGAAATGAACTGGAGTTGGTTTGCTATAAACTTACTTATGAAAATTAACCACAGCAATGAAAATTTAATAGCAAAATCTTCAAGATCATCCACTATCTGAAAATTCCCTTCCAGGGACTGCTTCACTGAAAGAAGTGTTTTCATCACTGTCAGAAGAGAGCTACCCCAACTACTAAAGGAAAAACCAACAAAATTTTAAAAGATATTGGCTAAAGGTAGAAAAACAATGCTTATTAACTGATCTTTAGATTACTCTATTCAATATCTAATTTCACTTTTAAGTAAAATTTTGATATCCCATATACTTCCCCATTTTTCATTGTCACTGTATTATATGAGCTCTTACTAGCTGTCTTATAGATAAAAATGAAGGCAACAGAAACAAACTCCCCTAGTGAGTTTATTCCTACATGACTATTACAACTGTAAGTATTTGATTCACATACAGGATTATATGCTGTAACAGTTAGCATCTATACGTTTTATTTCATTTTCCTAGATCTGCATACAAATTACCATAGTGTGCACATGCACAGGACAGGTAGCATTTTAGGAAATTATCTGGACAGAAAAAGCACCTGTATTTCTGGCATTAAATTATATTCTCTATTTCTCCCACCACCACCACCGCATGCTTGCATTTTCCCATGCGATGTTAAAATGAGACTGTACCACATTAAATTTCATCTGTAGCATTCCCAGTCACGGCTATATTCTATTAAGATTTCCCTGTAGCTTTATCCCAACTCTGCTCTGTCTACTATTTTCAAAGCAAGGTATGGTCAGGTTTACTCCTATTCCCAGGTCATTTATACAGAAGGTAAATGAGATTGGCCTAGTATAGAACTCAGGGGAACTATATATGTTACTTTTCTTTTTCTACTGTCTTCTTTTCGCAGTTGTGGGGAGAAGGGTATGTGTATGTGCACGTGTGTGTTTTACTATCTCTTTTGAACTTTGTTCTCAATTTGCTCAATCTACTGAAACAATTTATTGACATGAAGAAATAACTATTATAGAAAAACAACATTCTTATATTCATTCTAAAGGGAATAAATGTATCTACAACAACACACGTTAAAAATCAAGTATGGAAAGAATAAATTAAAAACAATGAGGATAAAACAGACTATCTGTCTGAATATCTTTACAGGCAATTTCAAGTTTTAGTTATCTAAAATTTGCCATCCTATTTTTATTTTCTTCATAGAATTCAGCCTTCTACTGTGAAGGTTTCATCTGCATATGATTCAATAAGTTTTGACTAAACATTTTATTTATCTGTCAGGAATATTTTTAATTATATGTACTGTTTTTATGAAAGTCATAGTGTTATGATTTGTAATGTCTCAGATTTATTTTAAGGACTTTGGAAATTATTATCATCTTTATCCTTACAAATACTGTGCTTTGGGATTAATCATTTCAAATTGGTTATATTTTAGTGGTTGGATTGTGAATCAGGAATGTCAATTGTTACGTGCTTTCCTTAGCAAGTTAGAGTATTTAATAGAAAGCATTTTTAACATTAGAAAATTATAGCATTATGCCACTTGTTTCTGGGATCTCCACCTGCAACCAGAAATAATTCTGAGAATTTAGTTTTTACCGTGTTTATTTCTTCCCTTGGACATCACTATAAACAAAAGAGATCATAGAGTTTTTTTTTTTTTTCTATATGTTGGAGTAGGGAATCAAACATGAAGTATCTTTCCTTAGAAATAACTGGTTTGCCTTTTCATGTCCAGTCATATGAAACACTCACTGATTCCTGCATGTAAAAGACCATATAGAAAGGACCCCGAGACCACAGAGAGAAGACAAAGGGCCCAGATGACCTCAGCCTTCGAGTAGCCTTTGCCAAAACACGGCCATCTTGGTCCCTCAGACAGTCCAGTCATCAACGTGAAAACCCTCAAGTGAGCCAAACTGATGCTACAAGAAATAGACACTCTCCCAGCCAAGCTCTGTCCAAATCCTTGATGCACAGATTGTGAGCATTATGAAATGATTGATACTGTTTTAAGGCACTAAATTTTGGATTCGTTTCTTATACATCAATAGATAACTGGAAAACTACCTTTCAGATTGTATTAAAATATTGATTATATAAAATATAGTATCCATATACTTATAAATAATGTTTTTTAAAGTATTATTTATTCAATAAAAAACAAAAAAGCATGTTAGCTCCTTTTTTTGATGCTCTCATAGATTTTTTTATATATTCCATCATAGAGTTTTTTTTTTAACACTGTATTTCAAGTATTGGTTTATGTGTCTGTGTCTTCCTCAGAGTGCAACCCCAAAAGACACAATACATATATGAAACAATAGTTTTGAAGACACTGAACACTAGACAACAAAGATCATTAAAAGACAGGAGAAAGCTTAGTTATACCTGAGGAGATTTCCTCAAGTTCTCACAAAATGTTAAGGCTTCATTTTTACTTCAGTTATCATTTTGGATGATTTTCTTCCTTTTGTACATTTGGAACTTTCCATTTTACCTTAAAGCCTATGCCACAAAATAAAATAACTGCAATTTTAAACTTTTTTTAAGTGTAAAATGTATAGGGAAGCAAACTTTGCCATAAATAATAAGTAGGCTAAGAGGAGATTTTCTCAGGTCCAGCTAAGACATAAAATATCTTTCTGGTTAAAAAGAATACTATAATTTCATATATTTTTCATTTTCCATATACTGTTTCCTTAAAGGTAAATAGACATAATTCAAATCATACAAGTATAAGATTAGACTCATGGGCTTATAATAAATTCCTTAATCCTGCTTCCAAAATTCCCATTAAGATTTTCTATATATTCTACAAACAAAATTAAATGGGAGGGGGGAGTATCCATACCAACAAAGATAGCTAATGAAAAGTATCACCCATATAATAGAAAACAGGTGAAATTTCTGCTAGGTATAATGTCAAAGCACTATTTTGTACCAAACCAAATACAAAAGTAGTAGTAGTAGTAGTAGTAGTAATAATAATAATAATAATTATTATTATTATTATTATTATTATTATTATTATTAATTATTATTATTATTATTATTATTATTATTATTATTATCATCATCACAACACCAATAGGCAGTTTTACACAATCTCACTTCACTTTCTTTGGGGTAAATAATATTTTTGGCTAAGATTAAGAGTAAAACCTTAATAGAATCCAAATTACATCCCCCTTAATTTAGTCTTTAACTGCACAAACCAAATTAACCAATATCTGGATCCCTGTTATGTTAAGAGACAAAAGAACTAAGAAAACAGACATTACCAAAATGAATACTCCCTCATAATGTCTGGGTGGTTGAACCTCAAATGGTACCTATTAATATTGTCTCTTTCATCTGAAGTCACCCATACATGGAGATTTCTTTGTGAAAATTTTGACTGGAGATACATGTCTATTATCAACAGAACCCCACTTTTTTTCAAATTTTAAGTTGTTATATGCAAGCATATGTGATCAGTTTATTGAACTGTCTCAATGCAATGATGTACAAGCAAAGCTTTTTTTCCCTCTTCACTGTGCTTGTCACTGTTCAAAAATCATCTCTAGAATGAATGCAGAGATTAAACAATCGGCAAACATCTGGTTGTTTTGTTGTTATTGAAGTATAGTCAGTTTACAATCTGTCAATTTCTGGCATACAGCATAATGTTTCAGTCTTACATATGTATACATATATTCGCTTTCATACCCTTTTTCATTATAGGTTACTGCAAGATGTTGAATATAGTTCCCTGTGCTCTACAGAAGAAATTTATTTTTTATCTATTTTATGTACGGTAGTTAGTATTTGCAAATCTCAAACTCTCAATTTATCCCTTCCTGCCCCCTTTTCCTTGGGTAACCATAAGATTGTTTACTATGTCTGTGAGTCTGTTTCTGTTTTGTAGATAAGTTCTTTTCCTTCCTTCCTTTCTTCCTTCCTTCCTTCCTTCCTTCCTTCCTTCCTTCCTTCCTTCCTTCCTTCCTTCCTTCCTTTCTTTCTTTCTTTCTTTCTTTCTTTCTTTCTTTCTTTCTTTCTTTCTTTCTTTCTTTCTTTCTTTCTTTCTTTTTTAGATTCCACATATGAGTGATATCATATGGTATTTTTCTTTCTCTTTCTGGTTTACTTCACTTAGAGTGACATTCTCCAGGTTCATCTATGTTGCTGCAAATGGCATTATTTTATTATTTTTTATGGCTGAGTACTATTCCATTGTATAAATATACCACAGTTTCTTTATCCAGTCATCTATTGATGGACATTTGGGTTGTTTCCATGTCTTGGCTATTGTATATAGTACTATCAACATTGGAGTGCATGTATCTTTTCAAATTAGAGGGATTTTTTTGGATATATGCCCAGGAGTGGGATTGCTAGATCATATGGTAAGTCTGTTTTTAGTTTTTTGAGGCATCTCCAAACTGTTTTCCATAATGGCTGCACCCAGCCACAGTTTTGACATATTGCAGACTACTGGTTTGCCCTATTCCTGGGACATATCCCTCCAGGTCTTACAGTGAATGTCTAGTATGAAATTCCTCTTCAATCCTGAAAGACTGAGAGAAATACACTTTTTTTCAGAAATTTTTGATTCAGTACTTTGGCTTCCTAACTCCCACACTTTCAGAACTCAGGATTTCTTTAGGACAGCATTCTGTATGATGTTACTTGCATCCCAACTTTTCTTTTTCTTTTCTTTCTTTCTTTTTTTTTTTTTTAAATCCTTCAGCCCTGTATAATGGCTAAAACCTCTTCTGGTTTCTCCTCTTTGGTGGCCCTCTATCTTAACCTTTCAGAGAATCTCAGTCTCTATGTAGCTTGTACCCAGAATTGGCAAATTCCCTCAGGGACAGTTGAAGATCCCTGATGTACTTTGAGAGTTCCTCTACCCTCTGCTCTCCAGAATTGTGTTCCTTTTGTCCTTTGTGCCTCCATAAGTCTCTGGCAGCCTTAATATAAGATGGTTGTAATATACCATTTTTTCTTATTTTCACTTATGACAGGATTTTTTTTTTAGCTCAATTGTACTACCTATAAAAATTCTCCTGTCTCAAGCCATAACGTTCTATTGTCCATTGGTTTTGGCAAAATAATCAGTTTCAAGCAGCACAATTTCTTTCCTCTAAGTCTAACCAACGTTAATACCATTTCTGCTTACTGCCTTAAGACTAAGGTGTCTTTTTGGAAGAATCTTGTGTTCAGTAGAACTGACAACACTTTCATTTAGTTTGCAGAATATCTCCACTATAAAACTGCTGAACTTCTATGAGTCAATATTAAGCATGTCTGTTTGCAGCTACAGAGTCTCCAAGACTCAATCTGTATAACTCATCCCCTAACTGATCCCCTTTGTACAAAAAGAGCACCCATTTCACCATCAAATGTTGTGATCTGCTTTTCTTCTCTTTTACCTTTTCACTAAGGCAAAAGAAAAGAAGAACATGAAGCCTAAGGCATTTCCAGCATTTTGCATGTAAAGAATCCCAGGTAAGTCAAGCAGTGTGTGAGATGGGTTTTGAAATAATTAAACTTTATTCAAAAAATACCTTGTAGTACAACCACCTATATAGTCAGAAGATTCAAGATCAACTCTAACGCCCAACATAAAGCAGGATAATGAAAATAAATGAAGAAGAAAAGTGATTTAATATTTCTTCCCCAAACAAGTATGAAACAAAGGTGAATGGTGCACAGCATAAGGTAGGAAGAAATGAATCATATATTCAATTTCCCAAGAATAAGATCAAATGACATTTAAAGTATTTTAAAATGGCCCATTGTGCATTGACTTTGAAGATATTATTCCAAAGTTCTAATAATAGAGCATAATCCATTTCATTTAGACTTCAGTTAAATGTGTTTTTGATGTAATAATACATTAACATAATATTCTAATATTTTAAATTATGACTTCAGGTCATGACTAATTAATCTATGGGGTTTTATTAGACTCTTTTAAATCCTAGAAATAGTTGGTTAAAAGAAAAATGATGTTTTAATGACTATTTTAAAGCAGTTTAGTCTTTAAAAAGAAATCTGGCTCTAGAAGTTCAAAATTAAAATTAAACTATGATTTAATGTTTAATTTCTTTCATTTGTTTGGACTGAGAATTGATAGGGACAGCTAAATAAGTGAGTGCAAAGAGGTTAATTTATATAGTATCATAATTTGATACTGATTAATTTCTCTTTATTTTGGGAGTCATGAAAAAGTGAAGATGTTTTTAATTTTTCTGAATGATGTAATATTAACATCTCTACCTAGGAATATTTTTGCATATTTTCTATACATAGTAAATATTGACAATACTGAACTATATGAGTTAAGATCATTAACAAGGGTTACAGTTTTTCTAGAATGAGTTCATTTGATGCAAAATATGAGTAGCAAAGTTGTAGCAAAGTACACACCTACAACTTTCCAAAATGAACAACTATAATAATAGACCTAGATATAATGTATTTTCTCTTGAAAATAAAAACTTACACCACAAACTGTGCAAAAAGATACCAGATGTCAGGATCATTTAGCTGACCCTTTAACAGAAATGAACCATAGGAAATTGCAAGCATCACTTGTGATTTTCCAGAATAATGTCAAAATATTGATGGAATTTATTCACTTCTTCATTTTTTCAAAAATCAAGTGATAATTCATGACATTTTCCACTTTATCTGCAGCTTGGATTTTTATACTAACCCAATTTTTATTGATTGGTAGTAAATTAAGTCAGCATAGATTTTAAAAACTATTTTGAATTATGTACCCGCTCCACTAATGTACAAACTCAGAAGTTGGAAAACTAGAGCCTAAAAGTGGAATCTAACCTGCCTACTATTCTGTGGCTTATAATCTAAGAATGATTTTTATGTTGTTAAATCATTGAAAAAAATTCCTAGAAGAATTAGATTTTTAACATATGACAATTAGATTAATATCAAATTTCAAAGTCCATCTCTAAAGTTTTATTGTAACACAGAGTTAAATCAGAAATTGTGAAGTATTTACCCAATTATTGATTACATCCTGAAGTGATAATACTATTTTGGATCTATTGAGTTAAATACAATAGATTATGAAAATTAAATGTATCTGTCTTTTAATAGGGCTATTTAGAAATTTAAATTTATATGTGTCTCACATTATATTTTTATTGGACAGAGCTGTTTGGATGAATGGTCTTACTAATGATCTACCAGAGAGGTGTGAACAAGAGTTTCATGTCTTTTTTTAATAGGATTAATTGATCAATACAATAATAATTTTCAGATCTTGTAAGAGATTGGAGTTAATTATACCAACAGTAACAGAGTATGATGACAAAATGATAAATGATGATACCAGGAAAATAGAGTCCATCCAATGTGAAATCCCCACTGTCCCCAATTCCCCAATTTCTTTTTCCTTAAGAATTTACAACAGTGCAAGATACAACGATTTTGGAAAAGACGAGTGTAAAGCATTTAGAAAGCTCGCCTCCGGAAATCACCCAAAATATCCATTATATTGTTACTATTTTCTAAGGGGCAGAACCCCCTTTTTTTTCCACAGAAAATTTTACTTCAAAATTCAAATCTCTATTGAAATAGAATTATTCTGATGAAGTTTGGGTTGTGCATCCTAAATCCTTTTTTAACCCAGGTTTTACCACACCCATCAGAGCCTTACAATAACATGAAGGAGCCCTGCAGCTTGGCTTGAAGGTAGGAACATGAAGACACAGTGCAGCCAGAGTAGGAATGGCCTGAAGTCTTTCCAGTGGTGCTATATTGTCATAAAATCAATAGCTATTTTTTATTTGAAATATAAAATGTAGTGCTGAATCTTTTTGAGACTAGTTCTCAAATTACATATTAATATGTGAATTTGAAAATAAATATGTATAATTCATGATTCTCCATGAATAAAAATATACTACCTAACCTTTCACAAATCCACACAACATTTTAATTAACTTAAACCACATGAAATCACCATTATGAAAATGATAAACATAGTTCAACATGACAGATTAAAAGCTATTGATAATGGGTATAATGCTACTTCTGTTAAATCTTCTACAAACAATATCCCTTCCATTCTTTTAAAATTACACCTCAGGTTAAAACCAACACCAGACAGGGATACTTTAGTAGAAAAATAACTATATGTCACAGAAGCTGGTTCTAAATTATCTTAGGAAATATTTCACTTATGCTGAAAAGAGGGTCAAGTTGGCTAGTTGATGATCTTCTGAGGAGCAGCTGTTAGGTTTTGTTGACGATTTTCTGTTGTGGAACAACTTCTTGCTACAGCCAGATTATATAGCCTTACGAATTAGCTATTGAGCAAAGGGATTTAAAGTCAACTTCTCCTCTCATGTTTTGAAATCGAATCTCAAATTATCAGCTGATTTATTGATAACCATCTACTATGGTACAGCTTTCTAAGTCAATTTCAGACTGTGGGAGAGAATTTTTTTTAAGTATACAGTTATACGCATATGCCAAACTACCCCTTCAACAACCAGGAGGAATATTCATTCAGCTATTATCTGCAAACCGAATAAACACATACATGTGTTTGAAAAGATTGAAATTCTTACTTTGGATTCTGTGATCAATTTCTCACACTCCAGTAGTTCCAATTGGTGCAGGATGAAATTCTTATTCAGAAGATTAAAACAGTTCTCATGTATTTCTCTCTTCTTCATGGAGATAATATTGTGAGAATATATAGGAGCATTAGAGTTTAATGATAAAAAAACTGGGATATTAATTCATCCAACATCTATTGAGGATATCTTAACAATTGTACAAGATATTGGGAATAAATAAATCCTAGTCTGTGTCCTCCAAGAATTCACAATTCAATTGGGAAGGAAAGCCAGTGAACAGTGATAGTTTTAAGTCACAGATATGAGTATAATTTTTTACTTACCATCCAAGTACTTATGAAATAAGAAAAATCCACCTATTTTGTTCTACAGTGGAGATCCTAAATGTTGTGTTTCTGTTTGTCATTTGTATAAGAAACTGATTACAGCTACATACACAAGGATGTGGAGCAATATAGATGATGTGGTACCGGGATGAGTTTTAAGAGATACTGTACTGAAGTGTACTCTCATGTCCATCAGCTACACATTTTTATTTGTATGGGTGTGACTGTCTTGTTTTGATGATTGTATAGCCAGAAAGTTAATCACACTAGTTAAGAATCCAAAAACCAAACACTGGGGGAAAATGTACACGTTTTCTAACCAATGTATAAAATCCTCTCTTTCTAAATACCTATATAAGAGAAATAGTGGGAATAATAAAAATACAAACAACAATATAATTGGGAGAGATAAAAGTAAGTGAAACCATTTTTTGTAATGAATTTTGCAGGTCAATGATCAAGTTTATTAATAAAGATTTTTAAAACTACTGATGGCAACAAAAATGCCATTAACACCTTGATCTGAAGACGAGTGAGCCTGTGATTGGATAGTTTCTTTATTCTGTGCGAACCAAGGCCTCTGGAATGTCAGATGCTGAGTGCTCGCGATTGTATGATAAATGTGTAGATGTTTCTTCCCAAGTTATTTCTTAGCTTCTTCATCTAAAACAGCTAGATTATCTTTGCTGAAATTGAACAGCTTTATCAACCCATTCCTTTTAATAGGTTTGAACACAAAGGGGACAAAACAAGTTGGGGGAAAATAATATTTTGCAGTAGTCATAAATGGAACAGAAACATACCATTTTAAGGCTGATGGTATTTGAAGTTAAATCCTGGCTGAAACCCAACAAATGAACTGATTTTCTTTTATTTATAAATTCTTCTGATGAATTGAATCCACCTTCTTCTAATCAACTTTGTGTCATGTTGAATTTCATAGTTGCTAAGTATCTTCTGTATATGGGGATCAGTACAAAAAAATTTTCTCTGAAATATTCTAGGAATATAAAACAATGAAAAAATTGTAGAGTCCTTGATCTCACAATCAAAATCCCTTAAGGTGCAGAGTTTTCTTATTTAAAAAAAAAAAAGCTTGAAAGTAGGAATTTTAAAGTTGTTTCCATTTTGAGACAGTCCCTGAGATAATTAAAATATTAGAAAATACTTTAAATGGTCTCTAGGATCATTGAATTTAACCACAAGAATTGATAAAAATTAAATACATATAAAACTATACACTTGCTGGATAATGGGCATAAACTTTATTATAAATCAATCACTTTCTAGGTTTTATGGACATTTCCTTATTGCTTTCAGGAGATAATATCAATCATGTATTATTTATTGGATTATGGGCAATTTAGGATTTGAGACATTTTAAAGTTAAATAAACCAATTATCTCAATGATTGACTTTTACTAGTCCTAAATATAGATAAGACTCCATTTTAATGTTTTACATTTTTGACACCAGTTTGTATGTCACCTTCCCCTTAAGATCTTCCTTAACCCCTTATGCAGAGGTTGTTGCTACTTTAATTCCATAAGTCCTTGTTAAAATATTACTACGTGGCACCTTTCTAAGAACCAAGGATATAAACATGAGAAACTCATAGTCCTCTACCCTCCCATAGAAAAGTACTTGTATTTTCTTTTAACACTCAAATTAACTTTGTCTGTATTTCCCATTAGTTTCTAATGAAAGGCTCTTGTTTTATTCATCTCCTCCTCAGCACCCAGGTGAGAACCCAACTCATAGATATATTTGATGAATAGAATTGTTGAAATGAAGTATATCCTTTTTCATAAAAATTTAATATCTTTTGCCTACTAAAGAGGATCACTTTCTATTTTTCATGACTAAAATGGTTCTCTAACATGAGAGATTCAATGTAATCAGTATAGGGAAGAATAGTACAAAGGAAAAATGGGGGATTTGGCTGCTGACCTGTAAATTACATTGTAAAGTAAACCATGGCTGTCTCTTCACCCTTAGAGCCCCACACCTTGGCATGGACTCTGGCTCAAATTGGACACTAACAGTGTTTTTATTGATCAGTTGATTAAGTGGGAAAATTATGGGTGGAGCTGGTGTTCCACCCATTACTTGATGTGTGATTTGGCATCTGTTGTTTAATTTCTATATCTCTCTTTCAACCTCTGGAAAATAGATTTAATATTCACAACAGGATTGGGTGTAAAGATTGCCTGAGGGAAATGATTATAAAAATGCTGTGTAAATTATAAATCACTGAACAATTACATTAATAATAATTTATAAGCTTAAAATGTAAAAACACACTTTGTTTTGCATTTTCTGTATAAAGAGAAAAATGAAACAAAATAAATTATCCTAATTTCTTTAACATATATTTTACTGATGTGAAAGGGTATTTAGAATGTCTTCTCTGATTTCTCTACTGTTGTTGGTTTTGATGAAGTTCTGCCAATCAAATTATAGCTTTGAATACAAATAAATTTTCATAATAGTTAATAAGATAATTAACATTTTAGTTCATAAGAATTTCCAGTTTTAAGTTGGTGTAGGGGATGATAAACCTGAAAATACTTTTGGTGTCTTTTCTTAACTGGAGAAGATATCTTAATAGGAGCCTCAACAATTTAAAAAATATAAATGTTTACACTTTATCCTATACTTTAAATTACATGTTTTCATGTATTAACCTGACCTTCGTTTGCTAAATAGATCTATGAATATTCACAGAGATAATTATAAATTTAATATTGCAAAAGTTTCCAACATTTAGTTCTATTCATGTTTTTACTGTCATAAGTATGAGGAAGCCTTCAACATTTACCAAATAAAATTTAACTTATCAAAAATATCAGTCATTTTCTGAGTGTCTAGTAAGTCTTAAAACTTGAGTTATAGTTAGAAAATGCTAAAGGCCTCAGTTTTGCATGCACTGTCTATCTGTAGTCATGGTGAGGCTACTGACAAGGCAGGAGACTTTCTAATGCCTATAGAGGTCTCCCCCTGTGAAAATATCTTAAAACTTTCTAGTACTTCAAGGAATGAGTAATCTTTTTTATCCATGGGTTACTGACAAATTAAAATAAGTTTTATCTATTGGATTCTAGCAAATATGTTTGCTCTTCTAGTGCCAGTTGTTACTGAAGAATATTAGATAAGTATACACAAATAAGAAAATTACAATATAATAAAAATTTTGCAAGTTAGCAAAGTAATTGGGTTTACATTTCAAAAAGGCTCCCCAGGGTCTTATGAAAAACAAATCTTTTTAATGCAAAACACTTTTTATTGTTTTGAAAAACTCAAGTCATCAACAACCCTGTGGATTGAAAGAAGCTTTACAGTTACTCTTATGTCATGTATGTTGTGAATTTTTTGAATGACATAATGGAATCTTAGATTTAGCTTGACAGTTCGGAGGCTTATTATTTCTGGCCTCATAAATCAGATTCAGCTGAATTGTCTGTTTATTGATGTATACTTATTTCTGACTGGGTTCTGGCCAATGCTCCTCATGTTATCCAGTTCTAAAGGTTCAAGCTAAATAAATCACCCAGTGAAGATATTACCCTCTAGAACAGATAAAAGCCCTTTCTGAATTGAAGCCTCTGTTTTTGCCCCTCTGATTTACTCCTCTTTCATTCAACAAGTATTTTTTTTGACTGCAGGTCACTGTTCTAAGCACCGGAGAGCCAGCAGTGAACAAAATATACAAAATCTCTGCCCTCATGATGTTACCAGAGAGCAGGTTCTTGTCTTGTCACAGAAAGAATTCAGAGTTGCGAGCAGAGGTTGAGGAAAAAAAGTGAGGATTTATTAAGTGATGGCAAGCTCTCATGGGGAGAACAGCAGACTTGACTCAGGTGAGTAGCTGCACTGAGTTTCTTTGGCAAGCTGGTTATATAGGTGTAAAAGTGAATGGACTGAATAATCATTGGAGAGGGAGGGGTTTGGGGGTGTATTTCTCGATTTTCACCCCAGCTTCACCTTCCCAAGGAGAGGAGGGATTTTTGTCCTTATTGGTCTTGATTGGAAGTGTCACAGTGTCATTGCATGATAGGTACTTCTTATTTGCAAGGCTAATTTTATTGCAATGGGATCATATTGTGGAAAAGTTCACATTCAGATGCCGAAGATTCCAGCCTTTTCCCACCTTTCTTTGTCTGCCTCTAAATCCTTGTCATCCCAAAATGTGTGGTTTCCTGTCAGTCTGGAGGTTTCTGCTTTTCTTTATCCACCCAAGGACCCTTGCTGTTTACAAGAGGTATGATTTCCTACCGTTTGGCCTGTGACCCCCTTTCTCTACTCATATCTAGTTATCTGCCTGCTCTGACAATGAGTCTTATATTTTAGTGGATGAGGCAAATAGTAAACAAAATGGATAACTAAATGTAGCTGATGTTAGATAGTGATAAATGCTAAAGTAAAACTAATAACACAAAGAAGGCGGTTAGGTAGTATCAGACATTTGTGAAATTGCAGTTGGTTAGGAAATCCTCACTGAAAATTTGACACTAAAGTAAAGGCCTGAAGAAGGTAAAAGAGAAAACCATTTGAATATGTGGAGGAAGAAAATACCAGAGATAGAGAAGAGCAAGTGCAAAGACCTGAAGGAGAAGTGTGTCCAACGAGTTGGAGGAACAGAAAGGCCAGTGTGATTAATGCGGAATTGAAACTGAGCAAAATCCTGTAGGGCTCTCCCGGGTACAAATGCTTTTATGTGTCCCCCATTTCTTGCTTGAAAGAAAAAAGTTTCAGTCTCCTAGACCTTCCCTGAGTTCTGAAAGGCAGATTCAAACCTTTACTAACTAGGGAAGTGAGGAAATATAGAAACAAAGACAGGCGGTCAAGAAACAATAGTGCAGCAACGGGGCAGGGTCCTGATTCCTCCTCAAGAGATACACGTAATAATCTGATATGTACCTCTAAGTTCTTCTGTAAGAGCTAGCACCCCCACCCAGGTGGAGGATGGGAACTTCAGGCTGAGCACAAGCATGTGGACCCCAGACTGGTTGGAACCAAAAGGCTGATTATTGGGATTCCCAGAACACCACCACCAACCTTCCCCCCAAATTTGCCATTAAAAACTCTTCCATAAAACCCATTAGGGAATTCAGGCTTTTTGAGCAAGAGCTGCCCATTTTCTTTGCTTTGACCTTAGAATAAACCCTTTTTTTTCTTGAAACTCTGGCATTTTGGTTTGTTTGGCCTCACTGTGAGTTGGGCATACAAAGTTGGGTTTGACAACAGAATGAATGAGAGGAGAGTGGTAGCGGTTGGGCTTGGAAAAGTAAGGAGGTGTTGGAAAGGCATGCAGAAGCTTAAAGTTATTGTGAAGAATTTTTATTCTGCTTTAAGATCGGTAGAAGCCACTCAAGGGTTTTATGCAGGACTGCCATGAGCTGACTTAAATTTGGATAAGATTATTTGCATAATATGGTGCACATGAAATGAAAGGCGAGAAAAGAGGAAGAATGCTAGGTAGGTGACTACTGAAATAATGCAGAGGAGAGAGGATAATGGCTTAGATCAGGGTGGGGGCAAAGGTAGAAGGATTTGATGAATGACAGAATGTAGACTATGAGAGAGAGAAAAGTGCCACAGATGACATACAATGGAAGAAGGAAAATGCAAATAGTCAAACAAGTGGAAACATCCAAGTGCCATTAACTGAGATGGGAAAGAATACAGGCAATCTATAATTTTGTGACAAATACATTCAAGTTTAAAGTTTCCTTTTAAATACTGCTCTGGCTCTATCTCACAATTGTTGACATATACTCTCTTAGAGATCATTTAATTTTAAGTATTTTGTATTTTTTCTGAGATTTCCTTTTTAACAAAACAATTACTTTATAGTACACTATCCTATTTCCAGTCATAGGACTTCCTCAAATTTCTTTTAATTAACAGTTTTCAGTTTTACTGAGTTTGATGAGAACATATTGTGGTGTTGATTTTTTTTTTTTTTTTGAAATGTAATAAGGGTTTTCTTTTTTGCCCTAGTGTATGATAAAATTTTGAGAATACTTGAAAAGAGTATGTGTTCTTGGGATTCTGGGCGTAGAGTTTTATAACTGTGTTATTCAGATGCTTCTTAATTTGTATTTTGTTGCTTTAACTATCTGGAAGGGATATGATAAACTCTTCAGCTAGGATTGCTGACTTATCTATTTGTCCTGCAACTCAGTCAGTTGCATTCAATATATTTAGAGGCACTAACCATTTTATTCATCTGCACTGTTCACTATTTTGAGTTCCTTGAAGATAGAGTGTTAGTGACTATAACATTTGAATAAAGAAAATACAAGGCCTCAATATAAAAGATCCTTAATTCATCTTTGCTGAATTAATGAACAAGTGACTATTAATGCAAAATTAATTTTAGAATATCTTCCCATGAAAGTTATATATGTGAACTGATACATCTATATACTTGCCCTAATATCTTTTAAATGTATAGAATATGCTTGTGCTGGCAGGATGTGGACAGGATGAAGCTAACTAATTTATAGGAATATTTAACCTGTAGACACATTTTTATTATCCAAGAAACTACATTTGATGATTTTATGTAATAATTATTTTCATACCTGCTTAAGCTAGACCTATAAAATAACAAGGCATGTTTGAATAAGCATTATAAAATCTACATCTCCGTCTGATTGATTCATGCAATCTTATTACAAATTAAGATTTTTTAAATTCTTGGTGTAAATTACCTCCTATCAGTATAATATTCAGATATAAATTTGATTACATCCGCTCCCAGATACATTTTCCTCATGATCCAAAACAGAGCATGGACTTGATCCTCAAATATTTATTGAGCATCTACTATGTACAGTGATAAATAACAGTCATGATTTCAGCCCTCATGCATCGCACAACCAAAGATAAATAGAAATTAAATGTGTCAATAACTTACAAAAATGTTAATAACATATAAATAAATATGTGAACTAAAATATCAATAAACATAAATGATAATGGCAATTTATGATAATTGCTATAAAAACATATTTGGAAACTAATGTTAAGGAGTGATGAGGGGTGGAACAACTTCAAAGTAGCCTATATGAGATTATAATGATGAGAAAAAAGAGATTAAACTAATTTTTGGTGAATATTCTCACAATTTTTCACTGAAATATTAAAATTTGACCCACTGAATTTTTGCTGTTTCAAAAAATTAATATCGCCAAGTTATAGGCTTAATACCACTGATTACACCAAACCAAAAAAAAAAAAGTGTTTTTTTAATCACAAAGGCCCTGAAGATTTCTATAGCTTTTTAAAATATGTTCCATTGTGAGACCAGGTGACCATTTTGGAAAATACAACAAGAATTCAAATGCATATGCTCTACTTTATGTTCTTAAAGTTTTATTCATTTTATTGGCACAAATCCTAAATAATGGTCCTAGTTTATTTTGAATAAATTATGCATAGGCTCCTATCTTACTGATATTTATCAAATAACTTATTTAATCATAGGTAAGGAGAAAAAAGAAAATGTTACTATATTTATTAAAAATCTAATAAATTAAATTCTTCATCACCTTTTTTTCATGTAAACTTATAGTTAGTTCATGTGCTAATAAAACTCATGAATACATTATTTAGATTGGACAGTTCTTTCCCCTTATCTCAACCCTTTTTTTCTTTGCAATCTATTCCCAACACCAAATGTTAATTTAAGCACAGTAGGACAATGGAGAATTATTTTTGCCTACCTATGGGAAAAAAATAAATAATCTGTGCAAACTTAAAAAAAAATAGAGCTATAGTTATTTGAGTCTGGAGCTGAACTCCTTAGAGAACTTGAAATTAATTACATTTGCTTATGACTCAATTTTGAGCTTCAGAGGCTTATCTAACATGTGCTTCCCTCCAAAAATTTATTTCACTAAAACTTGTACCTCATCCTATTTTAACAAATCCTCTTTCTTGCCTTCTTCCTTTGAGGGCATGTAAAAATGATCTATTAAACTGACATTACCAGCATTAGAGGAAACTGAAGCATAGCAATCAGTCTATCAAGAAGTACTAGTCCTTACTCATTCTTATGGAAGGTACTAAATTTTTTTAAGAATGGTACTGCCAGGATAGATAAGGCAAAATGGGAATGAGACATCTGGGACCAGAAATGATAGATGACAAAAGATAGCAAAAATGCAATCTTCCTTTACTTCTTTTTCGAAATATCTGTTGTGGCGCCCACGTCTTGAAATAGAGTTATGTTTACACGCAATATTCAATGGTCAATGAACAAAAAAGTTGGATAATTTTCCTGTGAAAATGAATAAAGGAAACCTCATTCAAAATGGACTTGGGTAGCCCAGAAGGGGAGCACTCATGCACAAACTGGTCCTCCCAACTTGCTTTACACACCCCAGTAGGAAGAAGGAAGATTTTCTTCCTGCTCAGCAACAACACAGACAGTGAGAAACCCCTGTAACTCAGCCAATGAGAAGCCACCACAACCCTAAATCATTGCTGTCCTCCAATGCATTTTCATTCAAAACAGCCTTGCTCAGCTTCCTCCTTTCTCCTACAGAAGAAGGCTCCTCTCCTTTGTTCTCCAGGCTTTGCCAAGTTTCACCATAGTTCGCAAATCCCAAATTGCAGTTCCTCTACTTGTCTGGAATGAGCTTGATTTTGCTGGTTAAACTGCTTACATTTTTGTTTTGTTTTGTTTTGTTTTGAAGGTTGACAATCCCCTTGTTATAGCTTCATAATATATATCCACATTATGAAGACTCTGAGAAGTATTACAATCAAGAAATATATTTTTCTTTGTTTAGTTAAGGGATTCCCAAATTTATTGAAGACTAGATTATTTCTCCCTCCAACTCACCCACTAAGCTATGCACCTAACATAGGTCTGCAAGACACCAGACTAGAGAACTCTATGCTCATATTCCTGTGAACTTGGCCCATGTCTCTCGTACTTTACAACATTCGGTGTTGCCTCAGTGCTAGTTCCTAAGCCTGCCCCAGGACTTGGATGAATACTTCCTAAAAGAAAAAGTGACTTATAAAATTCTGACATATAAAAGTCTGACATATAAAAATTTAAGTGACAACTTTATAGATTTTTCTTTTAATTACCCTATTATTACACTAATATTGATTTTCTACTTAAATACTGGTATTTTAAAAATCATATCTTTTATTTTTGATTTTGTTATTGTTTTCAAAAATAACTCAACCAAAGCTTTTCAAGCTCTGATGACAAAGCTCTTTCAGAGAACTGACAGGATAATCACTTCTTGAAAGACAGCATACCTCAAATGAACATTGGCCTGGGAGTTAAGAGATGTGGATTCCAGTCTTGCTTTGCTACTAAAAACCTAAGTGACCTAAGGCAAATCAGTTAGCCTTTTATGACGCTTAATATCCTCACTTGTAAAATGAAAATGCTGACCAACCAGAGTTGTCGCTTTCATCTGTAATATCTTGTGATTCCAAATGTAAAAAAAAAAAAAATCCTAAAGCATATTTCTAAGTAATCAATGGCACTTCCATACCACAAATGTGAATTGTCAAAGTGTGAAATTTCAATATGGCTTAAATTTATAACTAACAAAAATTAGCACATGTTAAAAATGTTATGCACCTTATGCAAAAGTTTTTCAAATGTCACATCAACTCCTAGAATAGTTCTGTGTTTATGACAATTACCGTCCCCATGAATGTCCTAGAGAACCAAGTCAGAACTCAGGCTCCTTTTATACTAAAAAGGGAGGGGATGTGGTTGCTTGTTGCAAACTTTTGGGTGTTGGAATCCTTTGTTCTTGCAACTGCCCATATGGGCCAGATCATGATGTTCCTGTAATTCTCCAACAAGACAAATGCTATTCTCTGTTCTGCAACTTTTTATCTCTGTGTGAATGGAGAAGTGTTATACCCTTAAAGGTCAGAGCCTTGAGAATGGGGGATTCTGTATATTTTAGGCCATAGGCATCATTCTTTTATAAAAGGTGCAGAACCAGCATGACTAAGCACAGGAAACAGAGCACAGGGTTAGAGCGAAAGGAACAGATCTAATATGGAGTCAGATTTGTCCTTCCCTGTTACATTATTCTGAAGCCAATGGCTTTTCTACAATGTGAAGGAGTTTTTTATTAGTGCATGTAATTATTCAGTTGTATCAATTAACACCATGATAATCATTTCTTGCTTTCCTTTCTAATTATTTTTTTAAATGGAAGCAGTTGTGTTTAGCAGGAAATGTGTTAATTTCCCTCTCTCTCTCTCTTTCTTCCAAAGAGCAAACTGTACCAGAGGCTTCTTTTGTTCTCCACAACTGATACAATCTTGATCTACCAATTCCACTGTTACAAATGTATTAAGCACACTGTGAGGCTGGGAGGGCACTACATTTTTTATCTTTGGAATGCTGTCATAGTATTAGTACTTGTCTAATTATAATTATATTGCAAAATAAACCCTTTTTCTTTATAGTATGCATTTTTATGTGGTAGAAAATCCACTCAGTACTGTGTCTTGTTTGATTATCATCCACAAAAATCATCTACAAAATGTAATTGAGAAACCTCTGATTTTTACCAGCTACCAAGAATTCAGTGATACACAGTCAGTGCACATCAGCTGTGAATATCTACCCAGTACACTCAGTTCCTCACATGAGTTCTCTTTGGGTACCAAAAGAGAGCTTTTAAATAGCCACTAATGAGTACTGATGCATCCCTGGAGATTGGCTTCGTGCATACATACAGGACAAAATAACCATTATATAAATACTTCAGTTACTGGAAGCACTCCATTATTATTTAATCCACAATTTCAATACATTAATTACATGGCTCCCCCATGAAGTATGCAAGTGCTTTTATTTCCACAGACAAACCAAAGTAATTAAGCTAATTCTAAGTAAATTAAATGAAGTGAGGTTGCAGGGGGAAGTCAACAATACATTTGCCAAGATTGGAATTAAGGATTTTTGATACACATTTTTAAATTCAAAATGTGGTTTCATAGACTATGAAGAGTCCCATGGATATTATTTAGTCAGAAGACAATCAGGGGGCATCTATTTTATAGGATCATCAACCTAATCTTTACTGAAGATGATTGTTCAGTAGCATCAATATGCTGAATGGACGAACAGGGTACCACTTGTATTTCAGAGAATTTATTTGGGGATTTATCCAAACATGTTTGTGCACATAGGGGTGTAGGATTAAGTAAAAAGGAGTCTTATTTTAATGCAAAGGAATTAAGCCTCCATGAAAGTGAAAGAAAAACTATTTCATAACACATTTTCACAAAAATGTTCCTGAATAGTTTCCTTATGTAAAATTATTTTCTTGATGTCGTCATGGTTCTGTTAAAAGAGCAAATGTAAAAGCCATCAGGCTATTGGTGGTGAGCATTTTAGAGCACAGTATTTGTATAACATATATATAAATTTATTTTGTTTACAGTGAGTCTGTTGGGAAAGGAAAGAATACTATGGAGTCTGAAATTTAAGCACTTTCATAGTATTATTTAGCATCTGTAATTTCACCAAAATATCAAGTTTTATTAAGCTTGTCCAAAAAAGCAAATAGAATGATGAGAAGGAGCTGAAGATATAGACAAACTAAATAGAAAACATAAGCTTAAGTGAAATGTAAACATGAAAACCATGTTTTCATTTAGCGTGGAAAAATGAATCCAATCCAGAGGCCATCATTTGTGAAATATCCCCAATTAAGTAAATCTGAATTTAGAAGCCTAGAAAGAAACAAGTATGATTGAACTTTGCTTTAAGGGAGATTCAGAACGTCAGGCTTCAGTCTTTTCAAAACACAGATACATACAAATCTCTGAAAGGAGTATATGTTGGTTACAAATACCAGGAAGAACGATTTTAAAATTATTATCAACCAAAAAAAAGTCTTTCTAATATTTCCAGTCATTTTGTTCTTTCTAATTTATATTTCCACTGCTTCTACCAGTACTTAAGAGAGTTAGAGGTTATTGTCAAGAAATGCGAGCTCAGTTTCTACCCTTAGAAACTCAAATGATTTGTTCAAAAGAGCTAGTGATTTCTGTATGGTACCAGACAACTCTGAAGGGCTCTGCTAAAGATTCTTAACCCATGCTGAGAACAAATGCCACAAATCTCAAAGTCAACACAAGTAGAAGATGCAGAAGTAGTAAAACAAACAAGCTTGATTTTTTCAAACTCATCCAAATAAGATCAAGGGCAGTGACTTCTCAATCAGTTCTCTCAGTCTTGGCAAAGGAGTCACTGGTTCTTTGGACTAAGTAGAAAGAAGAAAACAGGGTGGAAAAAAAAATCATACTCATTAGGCTGTCAGGATATGTGTGGTGAAAAGATAGTTGCTTGAAAAGAAATAATAGATTGTGAAGACGAACATCTTTCTAAGCACTGCTCAAATTGTCTCTGCTGGTTTCAGGCCACAGGGATGGGCTGTAAAAGCAGACTCTGTTTCTCCAAGGAATGGAATTGCTTTTTAATTATTTCTGGCTCAACAGAAGCACAAATCTTAGAAGCAATTTTTTTTCTTTTGATCAAGTGGCTTAAAAAATGGTGACTAAAATATAATGACCTTCCAAACATATAGGTAAAAATATATGCATATTCCAAATTAAAACAATATAAAGATAAAAGGTTTCCCTTCCTCTCCCCACTTCGTGTTTTACTTTGGATCAAAGTAGCTAAAGAGCAGATGTTTAAAAAAAAAAAAGCAGATGTATAGCTAAAAATATAAGGATATCCAAGATTTAAATAAAAGACGTGAAGGATAAACTCCCACCACTTCCATCATATAAACTTGTTTTCCCATGTAACTTACATTGCATCAAAATAGCTGAAGAACAGATGATTTAAAAACAAACTACAAAAGCAATAGTTTCTTGAGCTTGTAGGTAAAAGATATCAAGGTAGTCCAGGATAAAATTAAAAAGTGTAAAGATAAACCCCTTTACCCTTCCCCCATCACACTGAATATTTCTTTCCATGTGCTTTCTGTGTTCATATCCATGACACTTTGAATTAATTCTTTCCCCTGAGGGATGGATTACCTTATCTAGTCTGGGCATTTCAGTAGTTGACAATGAACCTGTGAATTAATCTGAATATAGAAACTAATTACAATAAAACCAGCTCAATGTTCTCACTTAAAACGTTTCCTTGCCCTAAATGTTCATCTTTAAAAGACCAAGGCAATTGGCACAAAGGCAATGTTTCCTATTTAAGGAACTTTTTATTCTTCCTCTGCTGACATGCCTTATTTCCAGTGAGAGAATCAGTGAGGTAGCCTTATGCTTGAAGGTTATCAGGGCGCTGTTTGGGTAATTGCACCCACATCATCTAAAAGGTCAAAATGGCTAAAAGTTTTATAAAGAATTTAACGAGAAATGTAGAGAAAATGGTTGACATAATAGGAGGAAAAGTCATTAAATCAGAAGGAGGCAACTGAAATCATCAATCCTTCTGGGTGTCTCTTTACATTTTCCTTCAAACAGAGAAGTATGGTTGATAATGCATTAGGAGTGTATATAAATGTTTTGAGTAAGTATATATATGTATGTGTGTATGTGTATATACATATCCTCAAAATAGCATACAAATTTACTGCATCTTTAGAATGACTTTGATTTCTCAAAAGGTGCTAAACATTGTTACCAAACTTTTTATAGAGTTAGAAAAATAAATATTCCCTATGCATGTCATGGCTCTTTTATTTCCAAGATCTTGTCACACTTATATAGTCATGGCCTACAGATTATCAAAGCATCAGAAGTAAAAAGTGATTTGATATTTTTCCTACAGAATCCCAGAATATAAAATGTATAGGAAATTTAAAGTAGCCGACTCTAATCCTCTCATTATGTAGATTAAAATAATTGAAAATACAATGGGTGAATGTATTTTGAATGACCCAAAGCTCCTAGGTCTGGGACCTAAATTCTCTGACTCCAAATCCGCTCCTCTTGCTATCATGCCACAGTGTCTCACAGGGTCTGATGTGCACACAAGCAGCACAGACCACTAGATACAGGTGGCAGTGGACTTGTCTTCATTCCCATGGAAGTTTTGGCCTGAAAATGGGTCCAGGAGGAAGCCCTGCTTCAGATATAAGCCTGGCAAGGAAAAAATAAGTCAGGGAGATGCCTAGAGACTCTTACCCACCCATTCATAAATTACTCCCCTAAACTGAAAGGCAAAATAAAAATCACTGTTTTAATTATTTTAAGCAGTAGCAGTAGATTCTGCGCACTAAAGCTCTGGTACCTCGTGTGTATCTGTGTTAATGGTAGATAAAAGCAGTTCAGATTTTTTTCAATTCACAAATACTATCTAGAAAATTTACTAGCTAACATATTGTTCTGCAATCTGCCTTCTGTTCCTACCAGTCAAGGAGAGCTCTCACCTTCAAGTCTTCTCTTCCTGTGATGCCTTTTAAAGTATAAAGATGTTTGACTTCTGTGTAACATTCGACATTGTTAAATAATAAGAACCTTGAAATTTTGCCTCAAGAATTAATTCCTCTCTTCATATTTTGGAAATGCTTTGAAAGTGACAAATCTCTGGGATGCACTATGGATTTTTTCCCCCAACTTTAAGGTGTGATTAGTCACTTAGACCTGAGAGTGAATGAGTTTATCACTTTTCTGAGAACAGGTTTCCAGAGAAAGCCTTGTTTCTGTCCTGAAGGAGGATTCCCATTGTGGAGCATGTGTCCCGACCCTCCTTGCTCCTACTACAGTTTTGACAACTCAGGTCTCTTCTCTCACTCCTTCACCTGCATCTTCCATCAGAGGGAATCAGAGCTCTGCCCTCAGAATAATTCTCTCCCCATTTAATTATCATTCTTGGCACTTTTGTATATTTCCATGGTTTCAACAAGGACCTATGTTGATTCTTTCTAGGCATCCATTATTTTTTGTGATTTTAGATTCCTGAATCTCTGGTTTCAATGCTTGCTTTTGTTTGATCTTCACTTCCAAGTGTCCATTCAGACTTTGGATATCTCGACTTTGAGGATTTTTCAGTCTTTCAAATTCACATGCCAAACAAAATTTGATGTGTTTCCTCTGAGGCTTGCTCACCTCCCTGAATTTCTTATCACGTTAAATTGCTTCATCCTCCATTGGTTGTCTAAACCAGATAACTCAGTCATTCTTGGCTATACCTACTTCCTTAGCCTTTTACATTCAGTTGGTCCTTTAGTCCTGCCAATGGACATATCTCTGGAATCTACACACACCTCCAAACCCCACCTCCACATCACCTAACCATATTTTAGACACAGCCCACATACTGTCTCAAGATTAAACAAATAGCTACCCCTAACATTTGAAGTTCTAGTTAGTTACTCCCAACTTTTTAATAGATAACAGTATATATAAAAATAACTGCTAAATATAAAATTCTTAGGGAAAAATATCAATCTCAGAAAGCATATATGCAGGAGAGGCAGCTTCCTTGTCAGAGAAATGGTGCAAATAATAATACAAAATACAAAGACTAATCCTGGACATGTATTTAATAATTTAATAGTCATAATTAACTTTGACAATGCTAGAATCAATTTTTCAACATTACTGGAAGTACTATTTATAAGCTTAAATTGCATAAGTTTGGTCTGCTCTGCTTAATGTTTCCATTAGCTGAATATTCACTTAGTGACCCATGAATGTTAGTATGGATTGACGTTGTTTATACTACTAATATGGTACATTCATACATACGTTTTGATTACACCAACTTAAATCTTAACTACCTAAAGGAAAATGAAGTGTTGAAAATTAAAGCTGTATTCTTGTTTTAATTTTTCTAGTCTATGAATACCAAACTTTATTTAAGAATTCTTTTCTCCAGAGGAGGGTATAACTCAGTGGTAAAGTTCATGCTTAGCATGCAGGAGGTCCTGGCTTCAATTCCCAGTACCCCCCCCCCAAAAATGAAAGAAAAGAAGGAAGGAAGGAAGAAACCTAATTAACTTCCCCTCCAATAATAAATAAAGTTTAAAAAACCTCTATTGAAAAAAAAGAATTCTTTTCTCATGAAGAACTCTCATTTTTAGATTCATTCTAGAAGGGCAAAGATAAAAGCCAAAATAATATTGTAGATAATTTTTAATGGAAATTTTTGTCCAAGACTTAAGCTTGAAAAAGTTTAAAATCTCTAATAAAGACTGGCATCCATACTTCTCAACATTTCAGTAAATATTAAAGCCTTAAGTTTTATCACCCTCCCCTCAGAGCTCCCACATGATGGCCCTCAAAATTCACATCAGTGGGGGGCTGGTTGAGAGGCTAGGCATGGCCCTGCTGTGTCATTCTTCAGTTTACTCATGGGCACACGGCATAGTAGGGACTAAAGAGTCTTGCAGGTGACCACATTAGACCCAGACAACCAGTTCAAGAAACACGTTTAACAAAAAGTGTTTATACCTGTAGTCAGATACTATACATTTAGAACAATTATCCCATGCCAAAATTTAAATAACTGTGAGTCTTAATCTAATTCATGCCAGCTTCTCGTAATGCTAACCATGAACTTTAAAGTATAAATAGCTTAGTCATTTCAAGATAAAGATTCATTAAAAATGTATTTTAGAACATATGGCTTGAGGCTTAACCACCTTCATCAAAAGTCTCCAAAAATACTTCAAACCCCTGCTTTTCCTCAAAGCTCCTCCTCCAATCCCTATTTAGATAGGACAGCATTATATCACTCTCTTCCTTCAAGGAATATAGTTTGGGTTGAACTTTGCTATATTTCATTAATGCACCTTACATCTAGTTTTGACCTTTCACTGTGACTTTCAACTTAGGAAAGAGCTTAAGGCAGCAGCCAGAGTAAGAACTGAAGAGGGGTTATTTTCTAGGTCGCTCTTTGCTGTTTGGAGGTCAATCGGAGGCATTAAGAAAGACAAGGTTAAGTCTAATCATAGTTACATAATGGATGTTGTTAGGGCAGTGGTATTAAGAAAGAATGCGGAGAGACATTTTTTTAAAAATGAGAGTAGAATAAAGATTTAAAGGCTTTCTAACTAAAGCAACTGTCCTCATAGACTGTAAGAATGGCTTAATAAGCAGACTTGACCCTACGTGCCTGAAGTTTCAGATGCCCGAGATTGGCAGTTGGCCTGAAAATGGAAACCTTGTTAACCTAACATGAGTCTAAATTCTAGAGTACGCTGAAGAGGATCAGTCCTTCCCATTTTCCTGTGAAGAAGTAAGAAACAGCCTTTTTGGTGTTTGAACAACTTTTCCCATTAGGGAGCAGTAAATGAAATCCACATATCTGAAATGATTTCACTCAGTGTTTCATTTGTTTATTTATGTGGGTTTTTGTCAACTGTTGTAACACATACATCATCAGGATACTATTTAGCATGAAAAATATTTAATGCCTCTTGCACAGTTAACTAATTATCAACTAAGCAAAATATCAATTAGAAAACAATCTTAAAAGCTACAAGATAAACACTTTTCAGTTAATATTTTTGTTAGTTATTTTGTTGTTTTTTTACATAAATTGTAATGTAAATAATTACATTGCATTATTTATGTAAATGAAGGAAAAAATGTAGCTGATACCACTTTACTCATGCAAAATGGTCAAGAAATTAAAATGGGACAAGTCAGAGAGAGGATGAGCTTTTTTTACTGAAATAACAAACAAAAATTAGAGTTAACTATACTGATTTCAGCTAGATTATTCTAAGCTAAAGAGAGAAATTCTTAACACATTTTTCTGCTATTAGTATTTCAGGATTGATAATTTCCAAGTGCATATAAGCATTTTTAGGGAACTTTTTTCCAAAAACTCTCCAAAACAATTTCACCCTCAAAATGTTTCACTTCCATCCTTTTTTTCTCTTTCATTTTTCCAAATGCAAAACCTCCAGAAAATAAATAATAATGAGATTTAGGTAATGAATATTATTTTTCTAAATTAAATCTAGAAATTAGAATTTGGGTCCAAATATAATGAAAATTTTGATTTTACTATATATTACAATATATGCACACTCAAGCAGCACATTTTCCATTTAGCCTTGCATTTATTAAAAAAAAAAAAAAACTTTCTCACTTTGTTTCCTTTATTTTCACCAGTTCACTAATTGAGTGGTTTCTCATTGGCACAAGTCAGAGACTCTGATATCTTCCATCAAATCTCGTCTGTGGCTGTTTTGTAAATAAAGCTTTTGTAAGTAAAGTAAGACAGACAGACTAAACCATTTGTGTCTTGCTACTGTCTGCTTTCTTACTACAGTAACAGAGGTGAGTGTTGGGACAGAGACCTTCTGGTCACAAAGCCTAACATGTTTACTTTCAGGACCTTTACAGAAAAAATGATTGGTAACTCCTTGTGTAAATGAATCTTTGCTTTATTTCCTGAAAGTAAAATGATGTCATCTATTTTCATTTCTTCCTTTGTTCACTTATGAAACTGTATATTAAAGCATTTATTTGCCTTTTAAATTATTGATGATGATTTTGTCATTATTGAGTTTTAAGGCAGTATGTATATTCAGTCTGTCATTGTTTTATTGACTTACTAAATTTGTCATATTAATTTCTAGCTATTTTCCCCTTGGTACCATGAGTTTGACTCTATGTACTTACTAGATGTTTTCTTTATAATGGGGTAATTAAAATACATTTTAATGTTTGGATTTATACCTAGAAATTTTCTTGAGTTTTCATTCATTTATTTTTTAGATAATGATTTTATATATTAAAGTTTGTCCATCCCCAAAACTAGTTTAGTTTTTTAAATTCATTAATTACAGAGATTAATTTCAGGGAAATAGCTCCTAATTTTTCAGGTTTTCAAGTTTTTGTGAGGATTATATAAGGCAGTGCATTGAATGTACCTGTCAAACCCCTGATAGTGGGTTCTGAATAACGATTAGGCATTGTGTATGATATATATACCACAATAATGGATATTAATTAAATTAAGGCAATATAGTTAGATTAATTTGGATTTAAGTGTCTTTTTCTTTATTAACTGTGACTTTGGGCAAATAACTAGACGTCTCTAAGTCTCAGTTGTTTTCATCTAGAAGTCGGGAAAATACACACCTGCCATGTAAGTTACTGAGAATACTGAATACAATAATGCTATTATAACATTATAAAGTGTTACCAATTATGAATTTGAAAATTTAAAATATTCTTCATTATTCTGACTGCATATACTTTGTTCTACCTAATGTTTTTGTACTTAAACATTTTATCCCATTTTCTTGATTAGTTTTATAGACTCTTACTTAATTTGTTGGAATTTTTAATGTTTTAAAAATTTAATCAACTTTACTATTTTTTATTATTTAATCCCTTGAATTCTTTAAATAACTGCATTTTTCTCCTTGTTCTCATATATCTAACTTTTCATCTTTTTCCTGCTTCCTCAATTTACTTCTAAGCTAATTTAATTTTAGTATTTCTAATATTAAAAATAAAACCATGATTTCCTCACTCAAAAAAAAGTCAAGTTCCTTCCAACCATCTTACATTTTTTATCTACGTATTCTGTAAATGCAAACTGCAATTTCTCTTCGCCCAACATTTATTAACTATTTAAAAGTATCCAGCCTAAATAAGGAAGTCTGTTATTTGTAATTTCAAGTCTTGTCAAAAGTCATATATTAGAGTCTGAGCATTTAAAAACACTTGAAATGTATAAATTTTGGCTTTGTGACCTATAATATGGATTGATCCACGATGTTTTGGTGATGTGTATTTTCTTATATGACACAAGTTTAGAAATAAATCTATTAAGTCAAGACAATAAATCACACTATTTAAATATCCTATTGGAATTTTTTTTCCTCCTTGATATTATAGATCCAATGAAAGTTTGTAAAATTAAGCTATTCAGACTCTTCCAGAAAATATAGCATTTTGTGTATATTTTCAGAGTATTTGTTTTGGCCTTGATATCTGCTTAAGTAATGTAAATCAAAAACATGTACTAATTTTTATGCGTATCTATTTTGCTAAAAAATGAAAACATGTATTAAACAAAGACTGCCAATAGAATCAAGATTTTTACAAATCTTTTTGATTCAACTTTTTTATAAATTTTAATTTTCTATTCTTTAATACATGGATATTAGATACCATTATATCATTATGAAATATGATTTTATTTACACAAAAAATCTCCTTATTCTGTTAATATTCTCCCTAATTGAATTCTTTTTTCTCTATATTGTCAAACTAATTTTTATTTTGCTTTTAATTGCCTACCATTTCTTGGGCTCTTTCTTTGAAAATCCTTTATGAAAAAAATTCTGCATATTATGTTAGTTTAGGCATATTTTTGTATATTATATATTATATAATTTTTTTCTTTTTGTCACAATTTGATTTACTTGGTTTGCATGGGGAATTTACTCTGTTCATAATCACTGATTATGTTAATGTGTATTTGGCTCTATAGCTGTTATCTTATTCACGCTTCTGATTTCAGTGCTACCTTATCATTCTAGTTTCCTTTTTTTTCTTTCTTTTTTCCTTCCTCCCTTCATTCTTCTTCTCCTTTCTTTTTACTTTCTCATTCTTGTCCTTTCATTATTTTTTTTAAATTTTTCTGCTGAATCACTTTATTCTCTAGATTTATAAACTCTTCTTACTGGTTTAGAAGCAATTTTGTATATTAATAAAAATTGCCTTTCCGATCTCTATGATGCAATTAGATCTATATTACTCTATTACTACCATTAATTAAATAGTATTTTCTTAATGCATTTCCATCCAAAATTCTTTTTAAATTGTTTGATTTTCTTTTCTGACTATGCCAGATCCATCTATCACATGGTACAGGTTAATCTGGCATTTTGAATATAGGCTTTTAGTATTATTTGCTTATATTATATATAATATCACACAGTTGAACAAAACAAAGTTGGCAATATTGTTTTCACCCCAATGTTTCATGCTTGTATACTTCCTTGTAGAATAGCATTGGTTTTGCCTGCTCTGCCCTTAATTTTTCTTCAGTTTCTTCAAAGTTGTCACAAGCTTCTAGTTTTTGATATCAATATCTCCACAAACAATTTACTTTTCACTGATTTCTGTAACTATTTGGTAGATTACAATTTGGTTGTGTGAATTTATTTTTCTATGTTGAAGAAGAATCAGATTTGTTGAAAAGTATGCTTTAACTTTTTCTTATATGAAAAAAAAATTAGAACTAACAATATTGGTAAAGGACCCCTGGAATGACAGAGTAAGAACTTCCAGAAATATGCTTCATCATAAAATGAATGAGATTGCTGCTAAAATTTAAAAAAAAGTTACCTTTACCAGAGTCTGGAAATTAATAAAAGACTTGTATAAGGAACATTTATTCAAAAAACAAACAAACAAACAAAAAAAAAACTAGCTACACCAACTCAGATCTTCATCTGTGAGCCATTTCTCTGTATAATTTGTTCAAAAAAGTCAGAGAAAATTGTTTAACATCACAGCTGCCTGAGGCAGTAATACAAGTTAGGGCTAACAAGAGGCTAACCAAACAACTTAACAACAAAAAACTGGGGAATAAAATGTTCATGGTGGACTCTGAAGAAGTTAGAAATATTTCTAAGACTCTAGAAGGCCACATTCATGTTTAAGATTGTGTACATGGCCAGGAAAAGCCTGAGAAGGGCATGATCTATCATATAGATTATCTCAAAGCTCTGTACAAGTAGAGTTGAAAACTGCCTTCTGGAATTTGAAGGCAAGCCCCAGTACACATACAGAATACCTCAGCAGTGTTTGAAATGTTTGGGGGGAAAAAAAAAACAGGCAAATAAAACCCATGCATGAGAGGTGGAGGAAAGCAGAAAATAAAAACTGTCCCTGAGAAATTGTAAGTATTAGACTTACTAGACAACGACTTTAAACAGACATCATAAATATGTTCAAAGAAATAAAGGAAACTATGTCTAAAGAATTAAAGGAAAATATAATTATGTCCTACCAAATACTAACAATACAGAAAAAAAGAAAAACAAATAGAAATTCTGGATTTTAAAATACATTAGTTAAAATGAAAACTTCTCTTTAGGGGCTCAAAAGCAGAGCAGGCTAATGAAAAAAAATCAGCAAAGTCAAAAAAAGGTCAGTGAAACTACCCAGTCTGAGGAAGAAACAAACAAAATAAATAGAGGCCCCAGAGACCAGTGGGTCACCATCAAGTGTGCCAACATATACATGATGGGCATCCAAAAAGAGGAGAGAGAGAGAAAATCTAAAGAAATAATGGTCAAAAACTTACCAAATTTCATAAAAAATAATTCACATATCCAAGAATATCAAAAATATCAAATAAGTTAAACTCCAAGAGATTCACATTAAAATGTTAACTCAATTATGTTTTTAAAAGACCATAAAATTGATTATAGGCCAAATTGTAAAAGCAAAAATTATAATTCTTTGAAGAAAATTTAGGAGTGAATCTTTGTATTCTTAAGTTAGACAACAGTTTCTCAGATGTGATACCAAATTCACAAGCTGCAAAAGAAAAATAGTAGATAAATTGGATTTCATTAGAAATCCACAAGAGTTCTGTGAAAGAGATCAAGAACATAGAGGGTTTTAAGAATGAAGGCATCCTCAACATTATCAAATGTGATTCATTAGTTGAGGACTGGAATTGGTGAATGTAGGTAATGCGTAGGTAGGTGTTCATTAAATTAGTCTTGTAACTCATAGATGTGACTAATAGGTTTGACTTTTTTTTTCAAAATAAAAATGTTGGAAAAATTTAGAGTTATAGAGCAAATAAAGACTTAAATATTAAAGAAGTACAATTGAAGGATTAATTTAATGAATCAAGCTATGGCTTGTTAAAGCTTACGAGCCAAAGACCAACAGGAGCAGAAATGTAGTTTAAAGGTAATTTATTTAGCTCATAGCAAGGCAGAAAGTAGTCTGAAGGCATGGAGGTACATACCAGCAAGGGAATGTGAATGAGGCTTCCAAAAAGATTTGAGATAAATTTAAGGAAGTTGAGGACAATTCTGGATTGGATGTTATCAGAAAGCAAGCACAGTTCAACAATTGCTTATCTTAATTTTTATCTAGGACATGGATAAATTAAAGTAATGCTAAATCCTTCAATGGTAAAAAAAAATAAGCAGTCACTGACATTAAATAGAAGAGATAGATGCTAAGTCACTTTTTTTGAGGTTACAGTATAGCCTTTTCTGTCTTTTTCCAACCATGATCATAAAATAGTCTTCTCTGGATTTTGCTTGTTTATGTTCAATTGGCAACATGATAAATTAGTATATACAAGCTCAGGAAAGACCTTATGTTTTCTGCTTCATTGGGAGACACAAGATCAACTAGAACTAGATCACAGGAAAATGGGTTCCTCAAGAACGTTAGTAGATAATGCCAGTTCTCCAAAGTCAAGAGTTCTTTGTCCTAAAGCAGAAAGTTCATATTATTTTACATCCCAGTCAACATAGTATTGTTAGTCTTTTCATTTTTAGCTATTCCCGTGGATTTGCATTGTTTTATCATTGTGCTTGTAATTTGTAGCTTTCTTAAGTACTACTGAGAGTGAAACTTACCATATGCCTATTGTTCATTTGGAAACACTCTTCTGCAAAATGCCAGTTCAACACTCTTGTCTGTTTTTTTCCAATGAGCTTTCTGTCTTTTTATTATCGGTTTATATTTCTTTACTTATTGTGGATACACTAGCTTTTGTCATAATGCATCTTCACATTCTTTTTCTGTCACTGTAGACTGTCTTTAACTTCCTTTGGTGCCTTTTAATGAAGAAAAAGTTTAATATCCATCGAATTTAAAATCTTTTATGTTTCCTATTCTTTTGTTCCATTTAAAAATGTTTTTCACCCAAAAGCTATAAGTACAGTCTTTTATATTGTCTTCTAGAAGCTTTGTTGTTTTGCCTTTTATGTATAGAGCTAAAAAGCAACTAGAATTGATTTTTGTGTATGGTTTGGTATGTGGTAAGAGCCTTTTTCCATATGGCTACTCAATTGCCTTCGCATTGTTTATCAAAAAGATCTTTCTTTCCTTACAACATCTTAGTTTCATTACTGTATTAAATAAAGAGTCCATATATTTCTGCCATTGTTCTGGAGTTTCAATTATATTCTATTGGTCTATTATTTTTGCTTCTACCAATCCTACAGTTTTGTTTTTTTTTTTTTTTTAGTGTATCTTTTTAATAAGTGTTGATATCTGGTAGAGGAAGTCCTTCAACATTCTAGTTCCCATTTAAAGTATACTTGATCCTTTGCCTTTTCATACAGATTGTAGAATCAGCTTCCTAATTTCCTCAAAAAGTAGCTTTTGATGCTAGATTGCCTTGAATGTATAAATAAGTTTAAGGACGGTTGACATATTCACATAACTAGTTCATTAATCAATGGGCATGGTACATTTCACTGATTTTATCTTTTATATTTCTTTCCCCTAGTTTGGAATTGAATTACTGTTCTCTAACTCTGTTTAAGAAGCACAGATCACCGATTTTCAGCCTTCCTTTTTTCTTAATATATATCTCAAAGCATAGTTTTACCTACAACCTACCTCTTTTAATTTTATTACCTTTAATCAAAATATTTTCTAATTTCCATTGTAACTTCTTTTAACAATGCATTATTTAGAAGTGGAGTATTTAGAGATTCGATAGTTTTCTAATTGATAAAAATATTCCAAATTTATGATTGGTGCAATAAATTTTATGATTATTCAGTCAAATTTGTTAATCACTTTTTAAAACTTTCATGAATGTTGTGTTTATTCAATTGCTTGTGACAACGAGCAATTTAGATTAAAAGTTCAACAAAGCCATTAAACTACATGCTATTATTATTTACACTTCATAGATGAGAAAACTGAGCTTAAGTAAGTTAAATAAGTTGTCCAAGGTCACAGTTCTAGTAAGTGACTGAATGGGTATTTAAAGTGATTTTTATATGGACCCAGAACATGAATTCTTTTCCAACAACAGACACTGTCTACTTGTGCTTCTGTGTTAGCTTTTAGATAGCTTTTAATTTTTTATTGCTAGTGGTGATACGCATTCTCTTAAATGTGATTGCTTTTAGATAGCATCCCTATCTGATTTGGGAGTCTGGGGATGTTTTAGTGCTCTTAATTGATATATTTTATATAAAATCTTTAATTTCTAAACTTAGACAAACTTTAACTTTGATAATAATTTAATTAATTGTCTAGGAAGAGTAAATGATAATATCTGAAATTTGTCTTCTTTTTTAAAAAAAATTGAATGAATACTTTAAAAAGTGCTTAAGGCAACACATAATAACACATGTAACTTAAAGTAAATTTTAAAATTATGCAAAGTTTGGGATAATTTCTCTGACATTCTCTTGCCCCTTCTCTGCCCCGCTCCATGTCTTTTTCACCCTCAGGCTGGTATCTTTCCTGGCTGAAAGATGGCTGCCATCAGCAACTAAGCCAAAACCTTCTTCTTTGGTTAAATTTATGTGGCGACAGATGATTTATTTTCTCTCAAGCATGGAGCAAGATTCTGAGTTTTACTCTGATTGGAGAAACTGAACTCCTCTGCCTGCCCTTCAATAACATTACCCTGACTGCTTTAGGGTAAGCCAGTTAGAGCCCACCTCTTTAGCTAGGTTTAAAGGTATACAGACATATACCATCAGAGAGGTGTGGTTTGGATGCCTCTTTAAATCACCAGCAAGTTTCAAACCATGAAAAAAATGGTAATTCACATGGAGAACTTATAAATAGGTAATGAATTTCAAATGACTTTTAAAAAGTGCAAGTGTGAAGTAAGATGAGTATAAATTTAGTTTTCTTTTCACTTCCTCTCCTTGAATCTAAATATTTTACACAAAATTAATCCTGTTTTATATTTCTCTTTCTCAAAATGTCTCTAGCAGCTTAAATTTTTCTCTGTGAGATCCTGACCCTTGAACTAGACTTGCTCTACGTGGTTCTCATTTGCTTTGTACACATAATGTGTCCTATTCATCTGCTCAAAAACAGATTTTGCTCTGGAGAACAAAGTCTGTCAGTCCATTGTGTGTCACAGCCCAGCAGAACTTTAGCCTCATCTTGAAGCTTAATAAATTGTTGTTTTGAGCTATGGCACCCAGCAAAAGGAAATACACAGGTTTACAAAGTAAGAGAAAGGTAGAAAGGCCATGTTCTCCTTTCTACACAAAATAAGTCACAGCAAAACATACAATAGTGATGTACGCAGAAGAGGAATTAAGGCAGTTTCTAAAGTTTTCTTTATCAAAATGCATTCTAGACCTTAGTAGGTAAAAAACAACCTAGAGACATTAACTTTGTTTTTCAGAGAGTGTACTGCCTACTGTAGATGAATTATATGAAAAAAGAATGACAGTCTAATCCCCATTAGATTTCACACTGTTTTTTTTTTCTTTTTATATGTAACAATTCAAATTTTGTTTTTGCAAAATTACTAAACCTCCTAGTTTGCTTTTAGTGATTTTTCAAAAATTATTTCAAGAGTTCTTAAAGTCAATGATTGAAAGATATGAGAATAAAGAATATACACTAATTTCTACTTCGGGCTGTCTTAAAATCATTTGAGGTGAGGCAATGTTGAAACATCATGTGTGTGTACGCACATACAAACACACACATTACTGTGTGTTAAATATGCTACCATATGGTATTTTATTTTCATTTTTAGAAACATGTCTAATCATGAACTTAATAAGTAGCAGAGTCTGAATTTGAATGCAGACTTAGCTCTACTATATGACCAGTAGGTGTCCTTTTGCCCCCTCCGCACCTGAGAGGTTCATGAGTCCTACTCATTTATTTGCCAAATGAGGAACATGAGGAGCCCAGGTCACATCAGGCATGATCTTGGGTTTCCTGACACCTAACTCACATGTCTTTTTATTAGTCCAAACCTCTGCACAAATACGTTGAGTTATGAAATGTTTTAGAATGCTTGCATCAAAATAGTTTGTGATTTAATCAAGACGTAAAAGTATAATGATTTCATAAACTTTGAAGACTCATTTCTGTAAAATCAGAGTGCAAACTATTTTGCAAAAAGAATGCTGGATAAAAGCCAATGGAAACCATCAAAGATTTGGCATATTTTATTACATTCTATTATTTTGTTGTGGAACAAACTTTTATCATTTTAAGGACTATAGTTTGAAAAGTATGTGCTTTGGTTAAATATGTCACACTATCAAATGCAGACTCTACTCTAAGCTTTTTCTTCATAAGAAACAACCATGTGCTATAGAATTTTCAGTAGAATTACTGACTGTAGTTTGTTTTCACACCAAATATGTGACTCTCTTCAAGTTAATAGATAAATTTGCTCATCTCTTTCTTTATTATAAGGCAAAGATAAATAAGTCTTTTTCACTCAATCTGCTGAGATAACTTGTGCCCATGCCAAAAGGTGATCTGTTCTAATCAACTTCACGAAGTCTGATGGAATTACACTGAACATATCTCATACCTGACACAACTACAGAATGATACAGTTCAGGACAAACATTGGTGACCTGAATAATACATGACAGACAGATGACCGGGTGAGAAAAGTAATTTTTCACCTACACCACTTGAGTTTCTTTATTAAAGGCTGAGACATGTTTGATGGAAAGAAGGCTGCTTCGCCAGCTAAAAGCTGGTGTGTTTCATTAATAGCACAGTCAGTATTCCCCTGCCATTTCACCATTTGTGACACATTATTTTGGCAGTAAAATACAATAGACATCTACTTTGCATGAAAACTCGACATTTCAAAGACGTTTCATACGAATGTGAAGTTGTTGGTCATCAGATCTTATTATTCGATATACGTACATGGTCAGGAATATAAAGTTTATTGAATAGAAATACCAAATTTTTAATTGGAGGATAGATTATTTGTGAGTTGGTGGTTCAGAGTTGCTTATGTATCTGTTTTGCAACACAGTTTATACAAAGAAAATGCATGAGATAAAGTGAAGTACATCACTGATAATAGCATTATGTCATGTATTTCTAATGCAGTATTTTAGGCAAAAGGAAATTTAATTACTTTAGAGAGCACTCTTTGACAAATACCCTGGCATCATTACTAAAATGTATGATTTAACAAAAAGGTATGATTTAATAAAATGTTGAATCTTATTACTAAAGCATGTAGTTTTATCACTTAAATAAGAAGGTGAACCAAAGTGTTTAATTCCAAAAACTGGACTTGATAGACATATTTAAATGAAAAAATATGCCATTTTTTAGCTACAATATTTACTTCATATGCATATAGTAACTATACTTAATCTTTTAAAATAGCTTGTTTACTCAAATTGAGTAATGATATGTCTCCCTTATAATTATTAATTTATGCAAATATCTATAAAATACTTATTGTCTTCTTGGCCTTCTTTTAGGATCTGAGATACAACAGTGAAAAAAAGGATTAAAATGTGCTTAAATGTGGTGTACATTTTAGTGGGAGAAGACAAATAATAAACAAACAAGTAAATTTTATGTTATGCTGATTGTAAATACGTACTCTAATGAAAAATAATGAGATTTTCCTTTTTTCCACATCCTCTCCAATATTTGATATTTCTTGTCTTTTCAATAATACCCATATTAATAGATATGAGGTAATTTCTTTGTGGTTTTGAATTGCATTTCCCTGATAATCAGTGATGTTGAACATCTTTTCATGTGCCTCTTGGCCATCTGTGTGTCTTCTTTGGAAAAATACTATTCAGTTCCTCTGTCCATATTTTAATTTGTTTTTTTTTTTTAAATTGTTGAGTTATAAGACTTCTTTATGTATTTTGAATGTTATTGGACATAGGATATTTTATCCCATCAGTAGGTTACCATTTCACTTTGATGATGGTTTCCTTCACTGTGCAGAAGCTTGTTAGTTTGATGTAGTTTCATTTGCTTATTTTTGCTTTTGTTTCCCTTGTCTTGGTAGTCAGATCCAGGAAAACATTGCTAAGGCTAATGTCAGCGAAGTTACCACTTAATGTTTTCTTCTAGGAATTTTACAGTTTCAGGTCTTATATCCAAGTCTTCAATCCGTTTTGAATCAATTTTTGTGTATGGTGTAAGATGATGGTCTATTTCATTCTTTTGCATGTGGCTTCCCAGTCTTTCCAACTTTTCAACAGTTTTTTGAAGAGGCTTTCCATTCTCCATTGTACATTCTTAGCTTTTTTGTCATAAATTAGTACTTATCTATATGTGGATTTACTTCCAGGCTCTCAGTTCTGTTCCACTGATCTGTGTGTCTGTTTTTGTACCAGCACCACACTACACTGATTACTGTAGCTTTGTAGTCAGGGAGTGTGATACCTCAGTTTTGTTCTTCTTGTCCAAGATTGTTTCATCTATTTAGGATCTTTTGAGGTTCTATACGAATATTAGAATTATTTGTTCTAGTTCTGTGAAATATGCCATTGGAATTTTGAAAGGAGTTGCATTGAATCTGTAGAAGGCTTTGAGTAATATGGACATTTTAACAATATTAATTCTTTGAATCCATGAACATAGAATATCTTTCAGTTTACTTCTGACTTCTTCAATTTCGTCAGTGTCTTATAGTTTTTAGTGTACAGGACTTTTACCTCCTGGGTTAAATTTACTTATAGGTATTTTATTCTTCTTGATAGAACTATAAATTGAATTTTCTTAATTTCTCTTTCTGTTTGTTATTAACATATGCATATATATAAATACTTTAATGAATAATTCTTTACAGAAATTATTTTTCTGGTATTTAAGAGTTATGGCAAGGATATAGCAAAAAAAGAAAAATTTTATGCAAAAAATGATGAATATTTTTGTAGGTTTGCAGAAAAAGTTATGGAACAATTCATAAAGCCTCTTGTAAAGAGTTTGAATTCTACCTTTACCATATACATTCCTTCATGAAATTTTGTGATTGAGGGTTACAATTCAATATTTAGAATATAATTGCATTTTATATTTTTAATTATTAGTACAAGTAAGCATTTTTAATTTTAAAGCATTTTTTATATTTGTGATTTCTCCATCCACATCTTTAATACTGATATATTTATTTGTCATAACTATATATAATGTGGCATTATTTTTCACACACATATTTGCTGGACTGCAGTGTCATAACATTACATTTTCACCCATAAATTAATGATCATAGGTAAGGTACACATTCCTCTTGATATTTTTTCTTTTACAAAAAACTTGAAATGTATTTCTCCCTACCTAATTTTAAATAATTTATTTTTATTCTAAAATTTAATTTTTATACTTAGTTAATCAATCTGAACTTACTTAAACATAATTGTTTGAAGTGATGTCAATTTTCCTTAAATTGCTAATAAACTATCATCATTGTGTTTATTCAATAATGCTCCATTTTTTACTGATTTCTGATATGACCTTATTATATAAATTACTAAATCAGTGTTAATTTCTCAATTAATTCTAATATTACATTAATATTCTAAGGCATCTTTTACATCCATGTCTATGTAGTTATACCCATCAATGGTTACACAAAGCACTGTCATGAAGTGAACAATTTATATAAAATAAAATAATTCGTAAAATCAATTTAAAAACAATGTAATCTCTTCCTTTGAGGTTTTCTTTATTGAAAAATATCTTACTATTTTTATACATTCCATACATACTTCAGAAGTCAATATAGTCCTTATTTGCCATATTTAGAATTTTAATTGATTATAAACTTCTTTAACTTCTCTCCTAACGTAACTGTATATTAAGATGTTATTATACTTTCAATTTGCTCTCAGTTTTTTCTAGAGTTTAATGTTTAGTTTTTATTGTTGTTTTTTGACACTTAAATATTTAGTACTTGTAACAAACAAAGCTAGTGGTCACTAATATCACTAACATAAGTTTTCTCCTTTTCTTCTTAAGACATGCCTAGCCATACTTATCCTGTCTTGCTTTTGGTGAGGCCATGTGATGAGGCTCTGGCCAATGGAATATGTGGGAAATTATTAATGCCATTTAGGACTGATCTCTGATCTTCCTCTTGTAATTTTTTACAGTTTCTCCTCACTTGTGTTGTTCATGTTCTGAAATTTCAGTGGAGATTAGCAAGGCTCTAAAAAATAACAGAGCTACTAAATCATAGACTATTTCCTAGAACAGAATAAAGAACTCCCAATACCTGCAGTGAAGTGCAACAGTAAAGAGATTTTATTGCATTAAACCACTTAAATGGTTTGTTATAGAAGGTGAATTATCATGAATAATACAGGACATTCCTTTTCTCACTAAGATTAAATATTTTAGTAAGATAAAAAGATTCTCTTTATTCTGTTTAATGCCTTATACTTTAAATTTTCTAGTATTTCTACATTGTCTAATAAATTATTTGCTTTCAATTATCTTGCTCCAAAAAGCATTTGAGAACTAATATTGCTATTTTTGGTCTTTTGAGGAAAATTTGACTCATGAAATTTTTCTCATGCATTTATTTGTTAATTTCTTTATGTTTCTTATATGCTTTCTTTAAAAGTTTCTTATTTTGACTTGGATATTTACAATTTTTTAGTTTTAGAATCCTAGTGATTTTTTTCAAGAAAAATCTAAGTATGGATTTTCTTTCAGTAATTATTCCCAGATAATAATGAGCCTTTAGTAAATAGTCTTACTACTTTAAAAATTAATACATTATTATTCATTCTATTATATTTATTGTTTCCTTCTTTGAAAACAGTCATTTTTTGTAGGTTAGATTTCCATAATTAGCCTCTATTTAAGCAATTTTCTTACCATTAATTTTTTTGTTTGTAATTTTCTGTGCTCTGTGAATACTTATTGTCTTTTCCACAAATGATTCACTGTGTTGTATTCTCGAGCCTAATATATATTGCTTTGTTACTTATTTTATTTAATTGCACTTTTTTTCACATTCTATGTTGTTCTTTTAATAGTCCTTTCTTGTTTAATACATCCATTTTACTGTTTAATTTACTTAAAAGTTAAAGCATAGTATCTTCTTTAAAATTTTTTTTTAATAAATAAATTGTATCAGAGACTCTCCATTGAGTCCTGATAACATTCTTTTCCTTTGCAGTTACCCGTGAATGAAGGAAAGCTCTTAAGGTTTAGATTGGAGACCCAGCAGGACCGGGGATTGATTTTAGATCATTCACAATCCATCACACTCTGCTCAAGATGTGTTAGGATATGTCCCTGTGAAATGTGAGACTGGAAGACAAGCTGAGTGAAAGTTTGCAAAGGAAACGCTGACCTGGACCGTGCTTATCAAATTTACAACTTACACCAGCTCTTTCAAAGCCCTTCATGATATGTAATTCCATTTCAATCTTCCAGGCAATGGAAAGAGGTCCATTTAGTCAAGAAAGAATATTTTCCTTCTTAAGGTAATTATAGCAAGAAAACAAAAGGGAGAGTGGATGCAAGACTAATTTTCACTGTTGCAGAGTTTCTCAAAACTTCATTGTAAAAAGGCAAAAGGAAAGTGCATGTACAAACTTCATAATTTGGTACTGACTTAGAATCTCTTTATTCTGTATCTAAAAATCACTTCCCTAGTAGACTTAGCTCCACTGTTAGTTTTTTGTAACTGGAGACTCATCTCAGACTTAGCAGGATTCATTGACAGATGTCTTGTAAACTGGTGGTCAGATTCATTTTTTCACAGTTAATTTACATGAGGATGTTTGGGTGAATAAAGGAGGAGCAGGTGAGCATGGGTAGCCTGAGGGAAAAGTGGCATTTTAAGACCGATCAGTGATGACAATGTAGGTTCTCCTGGTCTGTGCTGGGGAATCTAATGTCTGAGCCTTACCAAGAAAGACTTCAGGCAGAATTTAAGAAAAGAGTTTAGGAAATCAGGGGAAATGAACTGTCATGCTTTCAAGCTTAAATAGAAGTGTAAATCAGAGCAGGAATAGGTACAATCTCTTCACTTGTGTAGGAAGTGTGTGAGGAGAGTCTTATGAGAGTAACTTGCCATTTGTCTTCTTCTTGGCCTTTGTGTTATCACTATTTTATAGTTTACTTCTCAATATGTTGAAAACCCCAAAATTTATTATTATTTTTGGTTTAAATGGTCAATTACCTTATAAAATATTTAAAAAGAAGAAAAGAATCCTGTTATATTTATCCATGTGTATACCATTCCACTGCTCTTCATTCCTTGGCTCAGCTCCAGAGAGTATCTTTTTGTTATCTTCTGTGTCTTGAAATACCATGCTTAGTTTCTTCTCTACTTTCCTGAACATATGGAATATAGTCATATTTTTTCTTTTTCTACTAATTATATAATCTTTATCATTTTTCACTGTGTTGTTATCAATTGAGTTTTTTCTTTATTGCAGGTTGTATTTCTCTGTTTCTTTACATCTCTAGTAATTTTTGATTGAGTGCCAGGTATTCTTAACCTTACATTATTGAGTGCTGGATATTTTTGTATTTCTATAAATATTCTCAGGCATTGTGCAGGGATGCAGTTAAGCTGCTTAGAAAAAGCTTGATCCATTTGAGTTTTGCTTTTAAGTTTTAATATGCAAGACCAGATCAGTTTTTAATCTAAGACTAATTTTGCTCCACTACTGAGGCAACATCTTTCTATGTACTCTATCTGATGTCCTGTGGATGACAAGGTTTTCCACTCTGGCTAGTGGTAATATAAATTCATTGACTTTTATGAATTATGGGGCTTCTTTCCTTTGTTGCTTTTGTTTGTTTATTTGTTTTTCAGCCTTGGGTACTTTCCTCACATGGATGCACTGACCAGTACTCAGCTGAAGATGTGAGGGTGATCCTCTGCTGATCTCTGGAGTTCTCTGTGCAGTCCTCTCCTTTCTGATAATCTGTCCTGGGAATTTGAGGTGCTGCCACCTCCCTGAACTCCCAACTCTATCTCCTTAACCTTAAGGAAATGGCTGAACTCCATCTTGGTGGCCCCTACTATACTGTGTCCTAGAATTTCCCTCCAAGAAGTAAGCTGGGATGATTTTGGGGCTTCTCAATTGCTAATCTTGTCTCAGTGGTCACTGTCCTATGTAGTCCAGTGTTCAAGGTCTTCAAATCATTGTTTTGGATGGTTTTTAATTGTTTCAGGCAGGAAGGTATTTCTCGTCCTTATTACTCTATGTTACCTAGAAGCAGAATTCTCTGTCTCTCTCTGTCCCCGTATGTGTATGTGTGTATATATATATATATACATACACACATACATATACATATATATGTATATATATAAAAATGCTATTTTTTCCTTATTAACATGAAATGTTGTCTTTGCCATATTCTAATATATACATTGTATAATTTCTGGTCTCTTTCATCTATGGATTGCAGTGCCAGTATTAAATGAATTTCATGAATATATTGCATATCTTTGTGCACAGTGAAACTTGCACTGAAACTATATAGAAAACAGATAAAACTTTACTTGATTTACAGAGAGAGGGAAAAATACATGATTAACCAAGCTTTACGCCTCCATCTCTTACTTGCTTTGTGGTCTCTAGGGCATACTGAGACCCTCTAGGGCTTCTGTGTGCACATTGAAACCTGACAGTGATCGTCAAACCTGACTATGCATAAACATCTCAGGAAAACTTCATAATGCAGAGTCCCAAGGCTGACTTCCCTGAGATTCTGATTCTGCAAATCTGGAGAAGAGGATGAGACTCTATGTTTAAAATGTTCTCCAGGGACTGTTGTGATGAGCTTTGACTCACCGCTCTGGGCCATGTTAGGTCTGGGCTGTATTATATTTGTAGCACTATGCTATTCTGTAAACATTAAGAATATTGACATACATAAAAGCATGTCATCCTAATGTCTTGAATGCGAACTATGTAAATAATGACATAAAATCACCCACATGTAGGTGGTTTCCTATGCCATTTCTTTTTCTTACCATTTCAAGACAAAACTGATACATAATTTGGTCAGTGCTAATTTTTGGCCAGGGTCTCTGCAGAGGCTTTGGAAGATTACTTTAAAAGAATTTAGATTGTTTTATAAATCTTGGCTCTATGTGTTCTAGAGAGCTATGATCCACTGTGGTTAAGCACATACATCTTTTATTAAAGAGAGAACTGACAGTAATGACACTATTATTCAAATGCATTGTAATGCTAAAAGTATTCATGTTGCCCAACTTTCTGCCCAGAGTGTATATAATAATGATCAATTCATTTTGCCACAGGGAACAAAGGAACATTTTTTTACTCTACTATGGGCTGTAAGAGGCCCTGTAACTAAGTCACATAAAATGTTGCTGTAAACCAATGTAATTAAAAGTCATCAGTGGAACATTTTTTCCTACGTGTCTCTATAAGATAGAAAAGAATTGGAAGGAACACATCTATTGAAAGCTTTATATAAAATAATAAAAATACAGTTTGAAATACATGGAAAGAGACTCATAGTTTACTCACAGTCACTCAACAGGAAAGAGAGGCCTGAACAAAGATAGTATTCAAAATATATTAACATAAAGAATCAATAAATCTTTTTAATTTCTGGTGGTTGAAGACACTAGAATTTGTCACAAGCTTTATCTTTTAAAAGAACTCTATGCCTCAATACTGTTTACCATATTTCAATACTTTTTTTGTTGTTAAAGATTATAATAGTATCCAAATTCCACTGCTAATGGCATCGAGAATTGGCATGATGAAATCCAGGCTCTTTTTCTCTTGCAAAGTATGCTAACTGAAATTGCTTGCTGCGTGCAAAACTTTTCTAAATTGTTATGACAAATGTGTTTTCTTGTACATGTGGATTCTTCTTACATGGATGTCTTTATTCAACCCATCAACAAGTATTTAATGAGTGCCTAAATTATGCCTGATGTGATTTTAAGACCTTTACTCTAGGAACTTATTATTGACAAGGAGCACACATGTCTATCTGTCACACTTTGTATTTCATGGGTGGGCATATCAGCTGTACAGATACAAATAGGTGTAGAAAAGAGGCAGAAACCTCACACATTTAGCATCTATGGATATCTGTATATTTTTTTTTTCACAAAAGACATTTTCCAAATAAAGTTAGTAATCTAACTGAAATAATCCATAATTTATTTTCAAAATATATACTGGATGCGCAGTTTAGTTTTCAGATAGTTACACCTTTTGCGAAAAAAGAAGTAGACACCATTTCCATAGTCATCTGAAAAAGAGAGATGAATTTTAGGGTGACTAAATCTGGTATATTTTCAGGAGATTTCAAACAACAAAACAAAGTAACGGATGTCAAAATAGCAAAGCTTTGGTCTTAAGAACATCTTGAATTTTCAATGATAGTAAAACATAAACTCTACCTATTTAGAGTAACTATTTACTAAGAGACAAGAGGAAATTCAGGAAGCCAAGGGAAAAAGCAAGTTTGGGCAATAGTCCTAAAAATTACTGCCTTGATTCACTGATTAACAACTCAGATATTCTGCATGATACATGTTTTTAAAAAATTCCTTATATTTAAATTACTTATCCCATAGGTCAAAATGGATTAGGACTTGGCATTCTGTTAAAAAAAAAAAAATCACATGAATAAACCTCACTTTGTTTGTAAAGTCCTGGAGGAAGTTCTTCATGATTTCTAAATAATCATATATTCCAATATGTTGTCGGTTTTTATTTCAATAGATTATTTAAAGTTTGGTGTTAAATTTATAAAATAAAACATTTGCACCTTGAAGACTAAAGTTCTCAGCTGGCTGAGTGACCACTTATACATACCTTTTATGTCTGAGTTTCTTACTCGCATTTTCCTGCGATTCACAACCCTGACCTTAAATTGTGTGAATGTAAACACCGAGCATACATTAGCTATTTAACACAAAACTGATGACATAGCAGAGTCAAGCCCATTAGAAAGAAAAATGTTTGCTGAAGAGAGATGCAGATTTAACTGATATTGTAAATTGTTGCTAGTTACAGCAAAGTTGTGTGTTTTCATTTTATCTGTGGTATTTAGTTTCAACCAAAATAAAGAAAAGTGATATACAAAAGTAAATAATTGATAATAACAACAACATTATCTATGAGCCTTAAAATTGTTGAAGGCAAAATAGCTCAAATGATTCTTAATGCCTTTCAGGCACATCTGAATCAAATAAGGTAATTATTCTTTAAAATGCTTACACAAAGTCTGATTTGCATGCTAGTAATTGCTATGCCTCGTGGCATCTAGCAATTGACACAGCAATGATTTTAATTATTGTAATTTCATCAGTATAAATACTTCAAAGTTATGCAAATACTCTCATAATCCACATAGACAGCTCACAGTATTTGATTTACTGGTCTTGTAAGTCTCTTTGTCTATGCAGTTTACTCTCAGATGTGACTCTGCATTGCAATTGAAGCCTTTCACTCACATCAAAGCTCTAAATCATAACAAGATGAGCTAATTTTACAAAGACTGACACTTCAAACATTAACTTGCAAATACAATTATAAGATGAAATATAAAAAGGACTTTGCTTGGATATCATGAGGCACAGATACCTGAAGCTAATCATGCCTAATGTTTTCTCTGACACGAGAAAGGAAGGATACAACTTGAACAAATGTCTTTGAATAAGTAAGAACAGAAAAGACCCTCCCTGTTACATGATTAATTTAAGTGCTACAATAGGAAAATCTTGCTGTCATGCAATAAATTATCATCAGTATTACAGTCACTCATACCCTCAACCAATAGAGGGTATTGAGCTACAAATAAGGCTCCCATCATGACATATTTACCCACTGTTAGTAAATCTTTGACTCTTGAACTCTCAGGGAGTGAAAACCCTTACAATCAAATATACCCACTAGTTGGGAAACTTTTCTCAGAAATGCTATTATTGTGAGAAGTTATCATATTATAGTCTTGGCTAAAGTGAAAGGTATTTTGCAGGAAACAAAAAAACACATAAGGTAATCTCTAAGAATATTTTAAAACCTACCAGCACTCTTATTTTATACATACAAATTTTTTTAATTTATTGGTAATCATGATTTTAAATTCTTTACAGTTGATGAATGTGTGTTCTACTGAAAAAATGTGTGCAACTTACTTGGAACTAATTATTACTTTTTCAATTTATTCACATCATCAGACATGCATTGGGTTGCACGTAGAGGAAAAACAGCAAAAGATGATGGCAAGATAAAATCTGGAACAAAGAATAGTGAAACATGAAGTGAAAGCACATCAACTATTTACCATTGATGGACTGGACGAGGGAAAAACTTGATTCTCCTCAAGGAACTCCTATGTGTCAGATTCTCTACTGACAAGTCATTTTCCCATCAGCTTAAATGGAAGGAGAGGGGATATTGTTTGCTCCTCTTAGGAAATTCTGCTTTGTGAGTTGATATGTTAGACAAAATATAAGATGATTGATACCCATTGAGTCATGTCCTTTTATAATCTCCTCTCCTTGAGTGTGGATAGAATTGTGACTTGCTTGTAGGCAGGAGAATATGGCAAATGTGGTACTACAGCTACTGTCTTGATTAGATTATAATATATGGTTATATTATATAGCAAAGGTTTGGGGATTGTCACTTTGTGATTGTAATACATTATGTAGAACTCTGTCTCAGCAGACCAGAGGAAGAATCCTCCCGCTGGGCCTGAAGAAGAGAGCTGCCACGTTGTGAGTGGGAATGGGAGAGGGCCACATGGCAGAGATGTGGGTGGATTCCAGGGCCTGAGAGTAATCCTCTGCTAACAGCCAGCAAGAAAACAGGGACCTCAGTCCTACAATGGAAAGGAACTTACTTTTGCCAGCAACCACATGAACTTGCAAGAATGTGGCCTTCCATTTCAATAACAAAGGGTATTGTGACCATAATGCCATCAGCCACTGCAGCCACCCCCCGTGGGACACCCTGAGGGGAATTCAGGATGGAGAGAAACAGGATACCTAGATAGTCAAGGTGATTATCAAAGGAATGATTTCCACGATCCCAGATGCTTGCATGTTCCCATACATAGGAAAACACACTAAAATCATTAACTTGAGATGTCTGCTTTTGTGATTAGCAGTAATCTTTTGATATCAGACTACATTGTTTTTGTTTTTGTTTTTGTTTTTGTTTTTGTTTTTTATTTTAGCAAAACTCCTATATATCCTGGCTCTCCTCCTTACCTCTTTGGAACAGTCCCTCAGAGCTCTCTGTAAGGCTGTATCCTCAGCTTAAGTCCTCAGGAATTTTAGGTTGTGCAATTTTGCAGTCGACGTAAGATAACCTCAGGTCCAGAAAGAAAAACAATGATACATTCATTGCATCTATGGGGATCCTGAGCAGAGGACCCAGACTAGTCATGCTTAGCTTCCTGATGCACAGAAACTGTGAGAAAATGAATTCATATTGTTTCATACTCCTAAGTTTATGGTATTTGTTGTATAACAATAGAAACAAGAGTTGATATATTTGAGATGAATTGGATTTTGAGTCATGTATATCTGCGTGCATGCACATGTTTTTGTGAGCTCTTCTGATCATTTTGTATCTGTCTCAATCTGCAGCTGGCCTCAGTGGTCACTTGGAGGTAGATCATCGTACCTGAGTCCAAGTCACTGATGTTATCACAGATTCCTTGATGCAAAAATAAGTCTTAGTGGATTTAGAGAGGACATTGCCTGGAAGTTCTGCTGGGGCTGTACTGCAACTCATTTTTTGTTCCTTTTAACTGAATAACAGTCATAAAAGAGTTTTCCTAAATATCAAAGTGATACTAAAGAATTAATCTTTAAATTATGTTGTTTAGTGCAGAAGAAATTGTACACACTCAGACAGATATACAGCAAGTTAAAATGCAAGACTAGTTCCTTTTAGTTCCCAAAAGATAACTTCGTACATGTTATTAAAATTTTCTGACACCATCGTCCTTCTCTATATATTGGGACTAATTAGACATGGCTTATAGGACTGCTGTAAGGATGAGAAATAAGGATGGTGGCTGGCAAATTGTAGCTGTTACAACAATGGTGATAGAAAATATGAATGATTTTTTTACTTATAAGCCATTAAGATAGATACATATTTTATACATATTTATATCAATGGTTTTAAATTTTGGTGGAAAAAGCAATGAATTATGAATAAATATAGTGGGCTTAAATGTTCCATTCTCAATTCTTTTCTAGCCATCTGACCTTGAGAATATCATAAAACTTCTAGAAGTCCTTATCTTATCTATAAATGGAAGGAACAATATCTGCTTTACCTACTTCACAGATTTTATGTGAATCTCAAAGAAGATGATATATGTGAAACTGTATTACCATTCCATATGAATAGGATACATTGGGGTTCTTTTATAGAAGTACATATTCCTATATATTGAGAAATCAAACAAGTATTTCATGAGAATTTAGGAGAAAATTTCTTAAAGCAATATCTTGGTTAAGTTATCTATTGACATAAACATAAATTTTGCTTGCAAATATATCTAAGGAAAAAAACCTCAAAAATTTGACACGACAAAAAAGAGATGTCAATATCATGTATTTCAACCTCACAAGTTGCAATTCATACCTAGAAAAATATTGCAAATTCATCTTGATCAAGGAGCAGAAAAAATAAAGACTTAAAAGGCAACAGGAACACCAGAAAACAAACAGCAGCATGAACAGCTAAATACATTCCAGGCAACTAACAATGAAACACAGGAAGATAGCGTCTGTAAGCCACCTTGCACAGTTGTCAAGTGACAGGAGTGACATAACAATGGAATCGCATGTGAGAAATTGAAAGCACTAAAAATGCAGAATTAATTTTGCACTACCTCCTAGCAAGGTTATGATTTCTCCAAGGTCTCCTCAGACAAGCTTTCATTTACCGGACACATATCAAACCTCTATTCGTTAGCATGGGAAATATATCCACCACAGAAAATTCTAACTACCCACGTGAATCATTTCCAAGCCCAGAATCTTTCTTTTGTCATGTATTTTATGTTATTTAAACATTTATGTTCTTTACAAATATATTGCTACTTCTTTTAATCCACTTTCTCTGTATCTTGTGAAAAATAGCCATTTTTTATTTGGAAGAGAGGAGTTTGGATCACAGCCAGGAAGAAGTGGTAAGGAAGGAAAGAAAAAAAAATTGCCTAGCAAAGCATGGCAGGGTTGATGGAAAGCTGACAAAAATAATGAAGTGATGATTTTTAGGGACACTGTGCAGTGATCAGAGGGGACTTGGGGAGGGGTCAGGCAAGGCAGCTATGGGAATATCAGCTAATTTAACAAGAAGAACCAGCTCTTGAGATTTCATAGGTGGGATAAAAGGCATTAAAATAGAGACAAAGGAGTAAGATCTCAATCTTAAAATGATAAAATCTCTGTACTGGAAAAGTATTTGGAAAGGACCGTTGTTCAAATAATGTATGAGAGATTGGTGTCTACTGTAACAACTGGAAGGGTGGATTATGAGGAGAAAGAAAATTGTTTTCCTCCTGCCTAGAAAAGAAACAAATACTGTTTTCTGAATAATCAGCAAGAACCTATGACATCATGTTGGCAAACAGCACTTGAAAATTTAGAACACAAGTAGTTAAATGCCCTGTTTTTGGATATCTGGATATCAAGTTAAATGTATATTTGATGACACTCTTTAGTTACTAACAATAGTAACACCTGACATTAGCATAGAGCTTGATACTGAAGAAAACAAGAAAGGAGGGAGCCAACATTTATTGAGTAGCTACTATATATTAAATATTATATATATCCTACCTGGATATCCTATGTTTATGATATAAGAAAACTGGTTCAGATAGCAGAGCAATGTCCCCCAAGTCATATAGGTTATAGCAAAATGGAGCCAGAAACTGAACTTGGACATGTGTTTGACTTTTTCATGCCAAAGAAGGAAGATAGAAAGGAAAAAGTAGAAATGAAAGAGAGAGGAATAAAACAGTAACAGAGAAATTTTGTATCTTTCAGTGCCAGTTGCTGGGCAGCATCTCTGCTTATTACCACTCATCATCACTTCTGCGAATTAGACCAGGATTAGTGTTATATTTACACAGAGGAGGAGATTCAGATTCAAAAAGGTAGAACAACTTGTCCAAGTTCGCACATTTAGGAAAGGGGCTACAACTACTTTGTTTGACTCTGAAAACAGGACTCGGTTTTCATAAACGCTATGTCACACAGTTGAAGAAAAAACCAAGTTCAAAACTGTGGATCTGTTACATTTTAGTTTGGTGACCACAGGCACATCACCCATCTTCTCTGAGAAGCTTCTTCCATATCCATGTTGACTAACACATGGCTGGCTTACAAGGTGCTGCAAGGATTGCATTTACTATAAAGCATCTTGAATGCAGATATTCACAAGAAGGAGTTGCTATACTTAGGTCAATGTTAACCTGACTAGAATATGCTCAATAAGCAATGAGGAGTATGTGAGATCAACTCTATATGTTAGAAAACTTATTTTGACCTGTTTGACGTTGCTAATCAAAAGGGGAGAGAAAAAAATGAGTCAAGTGCTTTAACTAAAAGAGAAACTTTGAAAATATCATCATCATTATAAATGTGTATATATTTTTGAATATATTTGCACAAATTGTTGTAAGTTTTAGTTGGTATTATTAGGGAGAATAGATTTCTCTTGTACAAGAGTGAAATTGTACTCAGTGAAAACAATAAATAGCAATATTTCAGATTATTATGATCATTTACAAAAAAAGGGTGAAATTTAAAATATAGAAAAACAAATTTTAAAAAAACAAATAAAAGGTTAGTGGAGAGAAAATTATATAACCATGTTAATCAATGTAAAATAAACATAGTCATACAATTTGGGAAATGGAAACTTCAGGCATTTTAGTAGGCAAACTATCCCAGAGCTGATTTTTTTTGGTTGTATACAATTCTTATGTAAAGCTTATCCATTCATTCATTCTTGAAATTCTGCCTTAAATTTCTTTCAACCATACTGAAACTTTGCTTTGGAAATATTTTTTAAATATATTTTAATAGGAAAAAAAGCTGCATCTTTATATAAGTATAATATAAGTATTCTTCTATAATGAGGAAGGTAATTACAGAAGACACATTTGAGCCAGATAAAATTAAATGAAAAACAAGGTTTCCTACAGACCACAGCGTGTAATTTTTTCAAGGGCATTAATGAATTCAACTTCTATTGCTATGGTGACTGATCCAAAAGGCAACAACGAACCCTAAATAATGACTGGCAGTGGGACCCCACGTTTAGATTTCCACACTGTTGTAGGCAAGATCAGCCACCTTTAATGATGGCTGACCTTGAAGCATCTAGAGATAAGGGCTGTTCAGTTGTAGTTTGACATTTCTCACAAGCTTTCACAATCTCATCTCTCCACAGTTTAAAAGGTAAGTTCTGAGTATACGGAGACATGCCAGGTAAATGTGTCAAATTATGATATAATCCTAAATTTTGTATGTTTATAAACTTTGCCTCTTGCAACTCTTCAAAATGCAAAAAAAAAAAAAATCAAATTTAATGTTGTAGCAATTGAAGTGCCTTGCAAATTTTCATATGGAGGTCACAATAGAAATGATTATGCATTTTTATAATCTGCTTTTAGAATGATTATTTATAGTCATGTCTGAAAATACCTAAATAAAGCATTTTAAAACAATAAAATTTGCAAATTTTGCAACATTAATTGATTGACATCAAGGCATTAAACAATGCTGGCAGACAATTAGAAGTCATCAGCATCCATTCACTTGTTTATCAGTTAAACCTACTTAAGGCATTGTTGTTGAATAGACCTTTATAGTGCTAAGTAAAACACATTTAAAAAATGTATAATCTCTTTCAAAAATTAGATATAGAACTTAGCAAAAGTTATGCAAAAGGAACTTGTGACAATTAAATGCACATATGTTTGTAATTGAACTATCTGCTAAAGACTAAACTATTGATCATAATAATTAATTTTTAAAAAATTGAAGATTAAGAGATGGCCACGAATGCCTGCCAAGTAATATGTCATCTAACCCACACAACAAGATGTGAAGATAGGTGATATTTATATTTTCATTTAGCAAATAATAAAATAGAGGAACAGAATGTGTAAACAGCATGCCTACATTCACTTAGCTAGTAAGTGCCAGAACTAATCATTGAACTTAGTCTAACGCCAAGCTTTTAACCACTATGCATAGGGTGCAAACAGTACTGCAATAATTCAACTCCATCAACCCCACTCGTGGCGCTCCAAGAAAAACTGGGCAAAGAGGAAGTAAACTAATGTTAGATTCCAAATCAAGAACCAGTCCAATGGTGTCTGACTTCCATTCTAGTAAATTTTAGCATCACATAAATAAAACTTATCTTTAACCTGATATTTTAGCCTGTATTTCTAAATAAGCAAAGGAGAATTTCTTCAATTATTAAATTTTTCATATCTCATGTATTTTCTGAACCTAGAATTTATTTTGGAATGTTACTAATTTGAATTAATGTTTTCTTACTTATCTGAATATTATCTTCTAATCTACAAAATGCATTATTTTGTTAAGCTCACAGTTTTGAGAAGAAACAAAATGATTTACAAAAAAGCATGTAATATATAGTGATGATAGGTACCTGATAAATAATTGTTGAATGTGCATTTTTTTATCTTTCTTATAATTTGGAGAATTTTTGAGCATTTTTACAAAGGTCTAATATTTTATCAAAATTTATGTTAACATTGAGTAATACCAGCTCCTTACCTCTCTCCTTCTTATACCAGTTAAATATAGATTGTATAAAATTAATTTTTCTTTGTTCATTTGCCAATAAAATAACTTAATTACAATAAATAGAAGAAAATGTGCTAATAACATAATCCAAATGAAATAAATGAAAGTCAAGTGTAATTATTTTGGCATGGAGGGTAAAACTGAATTCCCAAAGATTTGATGACCTATATTTTTTAAAAGTTCTCATTCCTATAATTATGATCTTTCTGAAACATACAATAAAGAATATTGTTTACAGTGGGATAGTGGCCTTATATGGATGTATGTATTCAAGAAGTTAACAGATAAATACTATGAAAAGAATTTTCAGAGATGTACACCCTTTGGGTATTTAAAATTACTTTTTGTTTTCTAGTATTAAATACTCATAACTTAGAAATAAACTAAAAATTATCCTACCCAGAGTACAGCCTCACACGGTGCTCTTGCGAATAATAGTTTATGGTATACTAGCGACAAATACAATTTCATTGATTGTCAGATTACTTTCTATAGTTGAGAACTTCCATAATTTCCCCACAAAAGAAGAGTGAAAATCCAAAGATTCAGAAATTCTTGATAAAGCATAGTTTCTGGGTCAAAAATAGTAAGGTAGCTCCATGTTATCATTTTTTGCTGGAAGAGAGTTTAAAAAATGTATTGAAATCAATTGTGTTTTACTTGCTTGAAAAACTAAACTTGAACTTAACTCTGTGCAGCACAGATTTCCAAATGATTGTGTTCTAAAAAACCGTGTTATTATACTTATTTTGTGAATGAAATTGTAGTTGAATATTTTTAAAAATTAATATTAACATTTTAAAATCAGCTGTTAAGAAGAAAATACTGTGTTAAAAATCATTCCTTTTTGACACCGACTTTCTGTGTGAATATCATGCAATGGTTTTGCTACTTTTGAATAGAATTTAAAGGCTGAAAAAATATTTAACATTTACCAAAAGCACACAAACATAAAGAAATTGAAAGCACTTGTTTATTCTTTACAATAGCATGTGTGTATTTCTTGTAAACAACTCTATATCTTGTAGCTTTCTGTTCACTGAGGGCTCCAGTCATCCAACATTCTGAGGCAGTGAATGGCTCCAAGGATGAGTAATGAGATCAAATACCTTTCCCATCTAGATCATAGCCTTTCTGTCTGCTCTGTGTTACAAGTGACTAGGAGTCGTCATTACCAGTTGATGGGTGTTTAATTGTCAATGAGAAATGTGTCCTGGCATCATTCCAATCCCTAACAGCTCAGCGTTCAATGTAACAGAAATCACTACAGTGTGCTAGCTTCTTTATCTACAAAGCGTATTGCTCTATGGATTTAGAGAAGACAAAAAGCTCATTCAGCCCCGAGGAAGTCTATTCAGAATGGAAATAAAGAACACTTTCCCAAAATTATGTACTCTCCAAACCTCCCTCTTCAAAATAATAAATTTTGAAAGAGAAGAAGAGGAAAAACTGGCCACAGCTTTGCATGGAACAAGTGCTTTATTAGGTACCTGGCACATACGAGGTGACATGACTCCTAAATGATAGAACACTGCCGTTTCGGTTTCAAAGACTGTGGGGAGAGGCAGAGAATTAAACAATTTTGATATGGGAGAGAAATGCTGTGGAAGAGAAGGGACAGAGGATGACAGGAGAGCACAGAGGAACAGTCTCTCTTCACCTGAAGATACTAAGAAAGGCAATCTTGAAGAAGTGAACTTTGACTTGACTCAGGAAAGAACTCAAGGAAGAAACAACTTAGAAGAGGGTTTCCCCCAGGGCTGAGATTTGCTCCTCAAAGAGGAAGTGGCTGCCGCCCACCAGATGGGGGAGGTGGCTAGGGGACCACAGGACAGAGCAGGAGGAAGCCACCTGCTGGGGAGCAAACACCACTGGGTCACACCATTGGCAGCCTTGCCATGGAACCCAGAAGTAGCCCGCGAAAATAGCCCTCAGAACCAGAAAGAGACCGGCCCCGATGATGATCTTGCAGTGTCATTATCCAGTAGCCTCTGTTCATAATGCCTCGCCATGCCGCAGCCGACCTGTGAGAAATGTTTACAGGGTCCAAGGCCAGTATCATGAAGCAATTTAAGGACAAGTGGATTTGGTGCTGAGGGGCAATCAATTAATAACCTGCAAAGCAATCATTGGGAAGTGAGGCTGTAAAAGACAAATAGGGACCTCATTATCAAGATCTTTATAAATCAGCCAGGTATCAGGGGCAGGATCCTGTGCATCCCAGGAGCAAAAAAATTTTTTTGTGCAAAACAATTATGAAGGGTACTTATTAAAAATAATGAATTCTCAGCAGCATCCTTGGGCATTGGACTCTATTAGTAAGCAGGAATTGCGGCTTTTGACCTCCGTCTCGGGAATTCTGATACACATAATGTTTCTCAGACCACCGTTTTCAGAAAGAATGGTATAGATTATGAAGAACTCTTGAAAGGTTTGAAGCAGAAGACTGGTATCTCTGCATTTCTGTTTCAGGACGGATTTCCAACTAGAGACGGATAACAGATTATAGGAATAAAGGTGCAACTGTTGGATTTTTCATCTTGTATGGATAGCTCATTGAAGTTTCTCTGACTTCATATGCAGATAATTTTGCAGGTGTATAATCATTTTTTAAAAATATTAAACTTAAAATAACAGAAAACTAACTAAAACACTGAAATGGTCTCAAACAAGGCAAATATCAAATAGCACATTTGTTACAGTCTGGCTCTTTGGCACCTCTGGAATATCAAGGCAATCTAACAATATACAGTATTTTGTGCAAAGTGGATACTCAGTTAATGTTATTGAGTGATTGTCTTGCAGGCATTTCTGAATGACAGACATATTACTGCAAACTAAAGTAATAAGACTTCTTTTCATTTAGCCAGATGGGATGGCTGGGACTCAGCCATGAGCAGTATAAAGTACAAAATAATTTTCAAGGCATTTGATGAGCCTCTATTTTGTTTCTAGGGAATTATACATGCTTCCATTTTGAATGAGTGTAGGAAAGTTCCTACCCATTTTCATTTTAGAGTCAGTATAGAGATCTAGAGTTCCTGATTCTATTATTTGTATGCCAAAATCATGAAAATTTGGAAACACATAAGAAAAAATAGATAAAATTTATGATACACAATTCAAATTCAAGATCAAATGTTGATTATGAAAAATCAATAAGTCCTACCTACATAGAACATTTAGACTCCTACTTGACACAGAGTAGGTGAACAGTCCTATATATTCCCCACGGAATCAAGTAAGAGGAATGATAATTTAGGAGTTTCAAGTTGCTATGGAAATGGCATAAGCTTTGGATTCACACAGTCTTTATCTTTTTTTTAGCTGCATGACCATAAACCATGTTACTTAACTTTCTTTATTTTACTTTTTTATGCATATGTGTATATGCACAAATGTTTATAATTGAGTACTTACTACTTAAATATGTATCAGAAACTATGCTAAGCAATTTATTTAATCTCACTTAATTATCTCATTTATTCCTTGAAATAAATCTTTAGCATACAGATGGGAAAAGCAAGCCTCCGCCAACTGAACTAAACAACTGAACAACTGTGTTTACTGTCACAGAACTTATAAATGTCCTCACTGAAGCTCAAATCCAATCACACTTTCACTGTTGGGGATTTGGGACAACATCATTAAATTCACTTCCTCCACCACAGGTCTAACCCAACCCAGAGAGCATAGGCAGATGTATCAAAAGCACAGAGAAGACTCACATTTCAGCTTTATTTCACAAAGTGTAGGCACCCTTGTTAAAAGTGTACAATGTGTGTATTGAATTACTTGTTAAGTCCTGGCAAATACAAATATATTTTTCATTGAATTTATTCTTTATCTAAAAAGTAAATATGTACAGAATCTATATACACGTATATATTATTGTATGTGTGTATATATCTTCTATAAATTAACTATCTAAAGTATATACTACATGCACACACAGAGAATATATGTGTGTAATAGTTATACTTCTCTCCTTTCTAAAACCATGAACTCCTGGCAGGGACCACATCTTCTCATCTCTGGAACACAACAACTAGAAATGAACTCAAAATATTTGTTTTCAAAGATGTCTGTTGAATTAAGTATTTGAAATGAGCCGAGCTGATGATGCATTTTTCTTACCTTCTAAATAAGTCAACAAAATTAGGCTTAACATCACTAAATTTTATTTGTGTAATTCGTGTCGGTCCACACGTGGAGTGAAGTAGGTACCAAATATCTCGATTACAGAAAAAACTATTGACAAAACTTCCCATGAGATTTCATTTGGAATCAAGTGTTAAGCTGGTTCTTAACACTGTTAGGTGGAATTGAAGCTAGTTGATCATTCATACAAAAAAAGAGTTTGAATTAATGGCTTTGTGTCAACATAAATCAATATTTCTGTAGCTTGCAAAAGAGTTTTCATGTGTTCAACAGATTTAAAGCATTTTTGCACTGTTTAAATATAGTTCATTAGAAATAAAGAAAAACTCAAAAACATCTAAAAATCCCATCAATGCTAAAGGTAGGATTTCTTGTAGTTTTTTTCCTACAAATGTTTTAAATAACTTAGATAATACTGTACAAACAATTTTGTATCCTGAATTTAGTTTTGGTGTACTTATGAGAAATTTTTGTCAAGTTTAACATTTTCATTTAATAATGTATAAGTTAGCTTCAGCGTACAGTGATATTTGGACTTTATAGTCTCAGGAAAAGTCATGCTCACTAATTTATTTGACACAGCAGTTTCTAGACAGAGCATCTTATGAAGAACAAATTTGAATTGCATGCCAGGTTTGTATGAATCCAAAAATGCTTTGCTTTGTTTCTGTATGTGAAGCACAAGGATTAAGAAGGGACATCATCTATGAAACAGCATGTTGTGTGCAGTGTCCTAGTGTTTTGAAGTATTTCAGAGTTTAGCCTTTATTTTGCCCTAGAGGTGTTTTCTTGGCTTAGTGCTTATCTTACTTTATTTAGGTTTACTTTTGTACCATACTACCTCTCCAAAATAGTAATGAATTTATTTTTTCTCATATGAATCATATGTCATAATAATACTCTGTAATACTGAAATACCACATAAAGCCTATTTATTTGGTGAGACGGAGGTTGGAACAGTCCTTATACGAAAAAAATAATCAGTCTTCCAAAATTGAATGAGAGATTTCAAGAAACTTTCTGGTGAAAAGTATTTATTAAACAATGATTACATGAAGTAAGTTTCTAAGTAAATTAAATTATCTGTAAAATTTTTATGATTTTGAACTATTACAAATCATGAGCTTTCACTAACTTTTCATTTACGTTTTTATGAAACTTTATTATCAAGAATAAAAATATATGTAATATCTATATTATTTCAATTAAAGTTATCTAGGAGTGTATCATCAATCTATTTCTCACTTATTTTAATTTTCTTAATGTTTTTGTATATAAATGTTGTGTCTTTTTAAAAGAATTTTACTTTTAAAATAATAGTTACATATTTATACTTCTACTAACTTTTTCATTGTCAGTTTATCAGAATTCTGATCCATATTATCTGAAGGTAAATATTCAGATATTCAGATATAAGAAGTAACTCTAAATTACATATGCTGTGCCTTGTTTTTATTATTTACTGATAATGTTCTTGGCTGAGAACTGAGGTCAAATTATCCCTAGTAATTATTGGTATCGTGTTTCTGACAGTCTTCATACTTTGACGTTATCTCCTCACAAATTTCAAAAATGTACTAATACCAGAAAAACCAAGTTGAGATGGACTTTCACTGGTGTTACTCAGAGTGGAGAGGGCATTACCTCTGAAGGCCAGTTTCTGCCTCTCACTCTTGGATTGTGACAATGAGCAAGTCACACTATTTCTCTGGGTTTCACTTCTCTCATTTCGTAAAGGAAGGTTGCCTTGTAAAGAGTCCAAAAGCTCTTCTAACTCTAAGGCTTCTGAGGGCAGATGTTCTGTCTGTATTTTATCTGAAGTGCTCAGCATAGTGCCTGGCACGTTGTAGGTGTTCGGCAAGTCTGTTGATTGGCTACATATAAGGTTATGTATATTTAAAGTATCAGATAGATGGCTGTAAAAACAAGGTAGTTTGAGTATGGACTAATCCAGTGGAAGAGGAATCATTAGAATTTAGAATGATTGTTGGAATCATTCTAAATTTCTGCATTAACAATTCTAGAATTATGTTGTTTATTATTGGTAACTTTAAAAATTACATGTGAATTATAGCTTTAGGATCCCAAATTATGCCACTAATTGTCTGCATTTTAATACTCTTTATACTGTTTTCCAGTTATCTACAAGAAAATTGCATTCTGACTAAATTTTTAATTGAAATTGGGAGTTTGAGATTTGCAGATAATAACTACTATATATAACATATATAAACAACAAATTTATACTGTATAGCACAGGGAACTATATTCATTATCATGTAGTGAGCTATAATGAAAAAGAATATGAAAAGGAATATATGTATGTATGTGTATGACTGAAACATTATGCTGTACACCAGACATTGACACAACATTGTAAACTGACTATACTTCAATTAAAAAATAAAAAGAAATTGATATTTATAGTATCCAGAGGCAAAACAAAAAGATCATACCTCTACCCTGCTCCCCCCCCCAAATCTCTCTACTCGAGCTTCGTTTTTCTAACAGCCTAAATTTTGCATTTTGATTTTCAAATGTAGAGCTGGCTTCGAGGATTTACTTTGGCTGTTTGAAATCAACAATCCCCAATCACTTCATATTGGCTAAACTCAGAAGTTCAATATTTGCATGACTTCTAAACTGACAATCATGAATAGAGGTATATATGCAACCTTATAGAATTATTCAGACATTCAAAAATATAAAGCACTCTGAGGAGGGAAGACTGGAAACATGATCCACTTGAAGCACTTCAGTAATTTTCAATTGCTTTGTGATGTGCAAGCAAAGAACCTTGATCACTTTCACACTGAAGCACTTAAGCTCTCTGATAATTTCATACCCTCACAAGCCATTTTCCGAACACCATCATTTCCCCCACTGAAGTGGTTTTTAAAATATGTGAAGTGTTTCAATAATTTTAAATTATCTTCTACTGCACAAGCTCAAACCCTGCTCACCTCCAAATTTAAGAGCTAAATAAAAATTGAAGTAGTCCAATATTTTTTCAGTAATCTGTGTATCATGATTTCAATTGTTTAATTAATGACTTCAGTTTAGATTGGTTGGACTACACAGCAATGCGATTTAAGATATGTGTAATAAACTCAATTGTATCAAAAGTCAATTAAAAGTCCAAATGTTAGAAAGTGAGCCATCTTTCTGCTCTCAACCCTTGAATAAAATATGTCCACAAAATATACTTCAATGTGTTGATTTAAAGAGATTAACCAAAAAGTGTTTACCAAAAAAATAAAATAAAATTCCACAAACTAGTGTGTGAAATAACAGGAAATTGTTTCAACAATGCTCATTGGAAAATAAAGTAACCATATTTTAGAAATATATAGAGAGATAAATATAAAGTACCCTGTGTAGAAAGTGGCAGATACATGGTTAGGCACACCAAAAGTTTCCAAATTGAGGAAATTTTAGATCCTCTGTAACATTATCCAGGAGGAATATTTTAAACTAAATAATTCATAACTGCAGAAAACAATAAGAAACTTACTCTTCTCCGAATAACTTATTTAAAGTTAAACTGATCTTCTGCAGGGATATTTGCTGCTTTTCCTGAAAAATCAGGCCTCTAGACATTATCTTCTCTTAAGTAACCCTTGAGAAAGTCTTTCAAATTCAGAGAAATCTATAATTTGCAGGAATTCTAAGAAAGCAATAGCCTTCTAGGGCATCCAAGACCAGACTTCACGGATCCCTTCCTAATTGCCGCTTCTGGTTCTGCCATTTTCCTTGTTTTATCGTGATGTGGGGGGTTTTTCCGTCTAATATTTGCTCTTTCTTCCTTTACTTTTTAGGAGCAATGATGAAAGGTAAAATTGCCTTTACTTTCCAAACTTTAACCAGACAATGTATGCAGTTTCATTTAGTGTTTCAATATGGGGAATGAAAAAGAGAAGGCCTAGGACGAAAAGGAGGAATGAGGTGGAGGAAAACAAGGTAAAAAATAAGAAGTAAAAATCAAAAAGAATCCAGTCTGCTTTTAATTTCTCTTATATTTTAGACTAAAATTTTACCTGAATTCAGAGATTTTCTTCCAGAGGTTAACACCAATAAAAACGATCATGACACACATACACAAATGTAAAAATAGTGAAAAACAGCATCAGAATCTGAGAAAAAGCATTAGCAATCTATTTGCTTGAACAAAAAAATGATTGTGAATATAACAGAATTCTAATATTACTGCCACATAATTTTTTTGTTTTAATCAAAATTAAATAAAACTTCATCACCTTCTGAGGACCAGGATAATATTCCTGCATTGAGGTACATCAAGGAACAAAACACAGTGTCTGCTCCGTGAGGGTAATAGTTCAGGACACTGAGAGACACTAAACCAGCAAATTCATGTCAATTCATCATAAAGAAGAGAGAGATCCTTCTTCAATACGATGTGTTCAGAGACACCCTCTCTAATGAGGTGACATTTGACAGACCTAAAGGAAAGAGTAATACCCAGCAGGCAGAAACGCAAATGAAAGCCTTGGGATGGTAGTGTCCTTCACATATTTAAAGACACTGGAGTTATATGTGGCTGAAGCCGAGGGGAGTGATGGGCAAACACATGTTACAGATGAACCCAGAAAGGTAGTGAGCAGCCCCGATCATTAGAGCTTTGTAGGCAGTGCTGAGGACTTTTTGTTTTATCCCCAACCTGAGGTGGGAAGCCATTGGAAGGTTTTAGGAAAAGGAATGTTGTGATTTGATTTCTGTTTTCTCAGGACCCTTCTGGCTTCTCTGTGGAAAGTAGACAGGAAGTGGACAGAGGCAGAAATCGGAAACTGGGAGATACTCAGTCCAGGTTGGAGGGGATGGTGGCCTGTTTTAGGGCTGCTATAGTGACAGTGGTACTGGGGCAGATTCTGCATGTATCTTCAAGGTAAAACCAACACGATTCAGGTTGTGGATGTAAAGAAAAGAAAGAAAACAAAAATTATTGCAGGGTATTTGATGGCAATGTGGAGCTGTCCAATCTTCCCAGGTCCTGCAGGGTGATGTCCGTACTCTTCAGCACGGTATTTAAGACTGCACTGAATGTCACACTCCTAGGTCCTTTTAATCTTCTCCATAACATGTAATAGCCTTATTATACTCTGCAGAATGTTTGGAAGGTAATCCATAAAGGCTGAATGAATGAAGAATTAATTTAATAGCTGTAGACTGCACAGGAGGAATATTTTATATACATACAAATATACAAATATATGTAATATATAATAAACTTTGAGAGGGAGATTCTAACTGTAGAAGTATGAAATTTTATAGCATTTGTGACAATTCATACACCTATTTCACACAAAAAAGAAAATACTGTGTGATGCGGCGTAATTCAAATCCTGCCTGAAGCATGCCACACAGAAATAATGATGACAATATTCAATCTAATAATACAAAATCAATAGATGCCATTGAACCACCATCTGAAGCAAATTTAGCATGCCATTTTGTTGATTATTAATTAAACTGACATGTGAAATTAAAACTAAAAATTTTTCTTTTGCTTGAAAAATTATCAGTATTTCTCTTCTCTTGTAAAATACTGATTCAAGTTAAAAAAATGGGTATGTTAGCAAATAATCCCATCAGATGTATTTTTAACAGTGAGGTTTGACTTTTCTTAAAGAAAAATCTGATTGTATAAATTCCATAAGTAAAGCTTTTGCAAATGATCTTTTAACTCTTATTGATCATGACCTTGGCATTCAAAGTCTAATTATACTAAAAACTGCCCGTGTCTCTTGTGTACTGGAAAATCATTACCTGAAATTAATCAGTTCTTCAAACATACCATTCCTAATTATCATGTGGTTATTCAGATAGTATGCAATTTAAAATATATATACTGCTAATTTCAAATAACTTATCTGTATAAATTACAGTATTAATATGAAGGTAAATGCATAACATTTTCGGCTTTGGTACCACAGCTACAAAAGACATACACCAAACACTCACTACTCACTGTTTCTGACTAGACATTGCATTTCAAGAATTATTAATCATTAAAAAAATAATAGCAGCTAACATTCTTGAATGTTTTGTATATGCCAGTAACATTTTAAATACTCTATTTTCTTTTAACAAATATATATGTAGCACTTACTATGTTCAAGCACTATTGCAAGCACTTGGCAATTATTACCTCATTTTAATCCTTACAAAAACAGAACCACTATTATAACCTCTATAGAAATGCAGAAAAATAAGTACAAGGGATCAGAACTGTGCATCATCCCATCATACAGCAATGTTATATAACATTGTGATGTGGTAGCAGAATTCCAAGGTGAACCCCGAGATTCCTGCCCTTAAGTATGGGCAGGACTTGTGAATATGACAGGATTTCACTGCCATGATTGGGCTACGTTATCAAGGAAAAGGTGAAGGGATTTCAAAGATATAATTAAAGTCTCTAATCCAGTTGTCTTTAAGTTCATCAAAAAGGAGATTTTCCTGAGTAAACCTGATCTAATTATGCGAGCTCTTTTAAAACAAAGTCCAAGCCTTGCCTGAGTGAAAGATTTCAAGTAACTGAGATGCTCACCTGTTGAGCTTGCAAACAAGCAAACAACTGTGTTATAGGGAAAACCACATGGTAAGAAACTGGGCAGCCTCTGGGGGCCAATGGCCTTTGTCCTCCAGTTGCTAGGAACTACATTCTACCAACAGTAACTTGGAAGAGGACCCCCAAGCCTCAAATGAGAACTGCAGCCTCGGCTAACACCTTGATTTCAGCCTAATTAGACTCTGAGTGGAGAAGCCAGCCAAACCATCTGTGTGGTCTCTTGACCCACAGAAACTGAGATAATAAATGTGCACTGTTTGGAGCCACTAAATGTATTATGCGGCAAAGGAAAACTAATATGTGTAGTTAATCCAGGTTTTGAATTTGCCTAGTTATTAACCTAACTATCGTTCTTATGTGCATCCTGGGTGGTTTCTTTCACGCAATATTTTTGCCAGTGGCAGTGAAGTGTAGATTTGTCTAAATACCTGAATGACAGAATTGGCTTCAACGAGATAATGTTCTGAAATATGTTTACACTGTTGAGACCCTTCCAGAAACGAAATGAAGCCAGCAGGGTTCCTTGACTTTTATGACTCCGTAAAGAGGACCACATCTTAAATTGAGAATAGCTGAATATAGAGAATGGAGCAGGCTACAGAGAGTTTATAGATCACTTGAGCCAAATTCTGAGTATAATAAACTACAAATAATAAGCAGCAGGTGTCTAACTCTTCTCCACAGCACCATCTCTCCTCACAGGGACGTTGATGAATTTGCACCGTCTCTCATACAAGGCCCTTCCAGCTCCCTTTCACCATTTATTATTCATTTTCCTTTATTTTATTCTGGGCCCCACATTATTCTCATTCCAGAAGAGCTGCTGATACCAGAGCTTCTAAACACTAAGTACAAAATTATATGTTTTTATTTATTTATTTATTTTAGTCTCTCCATCTACACAAGCACAAAATCCACACTGAGTACAAGAGTCCCTGACAACACTTCTCTAGTTCCATGTTTATTCCAAGTGTACACATGCAGACCCGTGCAGCCTGGAGCACAAGGAGTATGTTCTTCACTGTTTCTCTCTGAAAGGTTAGACCCTCATTGACCAAAGAATGTGTTGACTCGGTTCACTGTTTTTCATCCTGCTTTGTCTCACCTTTCATTTAGCTGTATATGCAGGAGGGACTTTTGTTTAGTATTGCCTGAAACATTGTTATGCATTTTAATAGAAATATATTAAGTGTTTAACCTCATTTCTACTTGCAGTCATTAAAGGTTTTGCCATTGATTCTTATCCACCAATCCTATCTCTTCCCAAAGGAACCTCTTGACTAAGCCTAGCGAGTTGAAGTTCCTGTACTGCTGTGGGACCCTTGAATTGATCTGGCAATTAGCTGTGCATTCCTTGTCATACTCTGCTACTATTATCTTCAAATATTATTTAAATATTTTATTATTATGAGGTTGTATATATTTATGCCTGCTTTTCCAAGACAGATTGCTAGGTCTTTAACAGCTGGTCAATAAGAATTCCTTTTGTTTGAAACAAGGTGAAAATGCATGCCATTTCTCTCTTCTTCCTTCCATGTTAGCACGCTTCCTAATCATTACTGCTACGCCAGACATTGAAGTTTAATGCCTAATTGCGAGTACTGACGGTTAATCCATGTTTATGTGCAGGACTTTGTTCCACTCAGTACTTTTCTTTCCCTCTGATTTTTCACTTCAGAGTTTAAAGACCTTTTTCCCCCTATTTTGACCTCTAACTCAGTGAGACTATAAAGACAAGAGCTACATTTTCCTTCAAGATCTCTGAAGAGAAAAACACTCTTCAGGGTCCTTCATGATACCTTCACAATCTTTCAGCTCTAAAAGGCAAGGACTAGGCTGAGTACAAAGCAAGGCTGAATCAAGTGTTCCTTGGCAGCCTGGGTCTTTTTTAAGATAGGAAGAGGGTCCATTCTCATCAACACGTCCTGTTCCTATCTTGAGAATGCTATAATACTAGCACTAAAACCTAAGAAATCCTAGAAATCAAAGATGATAAAAATGTTTGTCCTGTTAAGTGAATGTGATGAACTTCTGAGCACACTGATATTATTTTCTATGCCTAACATATGTGGTTTGTTATTAAAGAGTGTGTGTTAATAAAATAGAAAACTCATTAATCCCATTGGGTATAAAGATGAGAAATTTGGTGCTTTAGGAATATGTTATCCCTAACAAAGATAATATAGTAATTTATACTATTAACACATATCAAACAGCTGTATTAATTCACTGTCACCCCTTAATGTAAACAAAGTCATAATATCATACTAAGTACTATACAGTTTATAAAATAATATGGTAAGCCTATTAATGACTTCACTATAATTTAAAAGAAAACTAAACTCCATGCATTATTAAATAAAATACACTGTATTACCACTTTGAAGTCTTTATAGTTAACTGAACAGAAACGTTTAAGGATTTAACATAACTAAAGGAATACTTAGCAATTGACTCATTGACAATCATCATAGCTAACACTGTTTACAACATTCTAGACTCTGGCTAACCATTTTATACTCATTTCCTAATGTCATATTCACAAAAATTTCAATGACAATGGTGATCAATAACATTTCACCTAAGAAGAAACGGAGGCTTGGAAATAAGTAGTTTAACCAAGGCCACATACTTCAAAATTAGAGATGGGGCAAGGTCTGAACTTCTGAGCCCACATGCTCACACATATTGCAGCCGTAGGATAGATTTTTATGTAGGCAAGAGTATTGTAAGTTTTTATATTTTACATGGAATCCAACAAAATCATTCCTTAATTTAATATTTGAGTTGAACTTTTAATATTTTATAATCATTTGCAATAAAAGCATATTGCAATTTATATTGTCTACAAAGATAATTTAAAATAAAGCTCTAAATTAAAACTTACATTATGCATCTAGATGCTAGATCACCTAGTTAAAAGAAAAAGACTTCAAAGGCCCATATAAAAACACAATAACTATCTAAAATATCAGTCAAATAGGGAATATTGGGGATTTTTTTTATTTTTGGAAAGAGACAGTTGTACCTGTTACTTATTAGTTTTATTTTTTATAATTATAGGAAAGAATCACTATCTAAATATTAATTTTTGTCAAATTAATTACTATCTTTGAATTTGTCATCTTTGACCATATTTTCAACTTTATTTAGTTGAACTGCCATAGTGGGAAACAAATTATAGCAGTTAATATACGGTGGTCTATTTTTCATATTTTTCTCTACACACTAGTAAAACTGAAATTGAGAAACTCTACTGTAGTCACAGTTTTACTTTTAAACGGTACAGCAATAACCTCAATATGTAGGTACCTTCCCAGGACTATAGCTTTGGATACAAAGAGTGAGAAGAAAACACTTTTGTGGCTAAAAAGAAAAAATATATATATTTCAACAGATTTAAGTTTCTGGTAGTTTTCATGATCATTGCTACATGTTTAATATCAGAAATGTTCAATTCTCATTTAAATATCACTTCCCATCAATCACTAGTTCTTTCCTCCCTGGGTCATTGAGAACATAATAATTCACTGTGTCATTTGAAGGTGTGCTGACCTACTTTCACTAGTTAATTTCAAGAGCAGGATCAGATGTTCTATTGCTTTTTGTAATTGATTTGATGATAGATCTTTACTAGAGCCCATGACATGATCTGAGGGCATTCCAGGCAGCAAAGGCTCAAGGTCATTACTGAAATGAAAATTCCACAAATCGATTAGTTTTCTCAACTGAATTATCTGTTTCTGTTGATTGTTGACTGTTTTAAGTCAATCAAGGCAGAACTGGATAATTTTGAATTTCAAATACAGGAAATACTTAAATTTAAATATTATGTTAAAAAAATCACTTCAGAGTTAGGTACTGTATCATTATAATCCACAATATATGCTATTCTAGCCTATATTTCAGATTCTGTTGATTTCCTTATCCACTTTCAAGGAAACTAAATAAAAGCTTACAATAATATTTACCATGTTTTATAATAATCTTCACTCCTTTCAGTTCTAATATAGAGGCACCTAAATTTTGAACACATCTTCCTACATGACTTATTTTACTCCGTACCCTTAAAAATAATGGTAGGGGAAACTAGTGAAAATGCCAGATATTTTATCAGCCACACACAAAATCAGTCTATGAACTTATAAAAACTGTAGGAAGGTACTATCAGTGATAAATTTAGGTGCTATTTATCTTGTTGGTTTAGTAATAAGGACTGACATGAAGAGAAATTAGAAAATGGATTTATTTATTCATTATGGAAATGATAAAACTAGAGGATCTAGTTCTTGATTTTCAAACAAATAATCCAAATCATACATAGATGGATAGATGATGGGTAGTCAGGTGATGGACAGATACACTCAGTGAAATAAATTTGGATTACTCTTCATAGTTATTCTCTCTCCTATTGACCCTGTCATGGATGGGCTTTCTCATGTTCATCCAAAACTTGTCATTTTTTAAAAATAAAACATGTAGAATAATGGCATGCTTTTGATAGATCCTCTTGCTGAAGATAAATCAATTTTTATTCTTCTATTTTATAGACAGAACCATCTTAATTCCCTTCTCTTGTCTTCATGAGATACATTTTCCATCTCTTAAGTATTATTTGTATGCTTCTGTTTGGAACCCTTCCCAATTTTCCCAGTATTCTTTTGAAATAGATACATCTAACCATATTGCTCCTTTTTCCCTTATGGTTACTGATTTCTTTTTATGATCTTCTTTGGATACTTGACAAAAATGTTATACAAGTTTATGGAACCAGTGTTCTTGGTATTACATCTTGCACAATAGTAATAGTATTATCAAGTATTTTATAGCATTTTTAATCTTCAATTTTTAATCACATATAGCAGTTCATTTCATAATTTTGACAGTCTTAGAAGATATTGTGAGCAGACACATGTATCTGTTCTACACTTGAAGAAATGGATGTTAAGTGAAGTTTAACAATATCAAAACTAATGATACATATCTGATGATGGTTTTTGGAATTTTGCCTTAGGAGATTTCATTAAATTGATCATATGTCTGCACATTAAAGTAAATATATAATTGAGAAGACGACCCTTTCAATCACCTGAATATTTTCAGGTTTATACGTGCCCAGAAGCCTTAATTCTCAGGATCAGAAATGTTAACATTCAGTGTACACTTAAATATTCATGTTGCTGTTACCAGCAATAGTTAGCCTCCATTGTCTACTTCTGTAAATTCTTGTACTAGTATCTATGTGTTTTATTTCACTCTACATCTCTAAACATAGAATCTGTCTTTCTTCCTCTTTCTATATATAAATAAGCATATATACAGAGAACTTACATACACATGTATGTATATATGAACAAATATACATATAAACACATGTACTCTTTAATACAAATATATATAAACATGTATGTACACACTTATACATGTATCTATATAAAGACACAGAACCCTGTCCGATGTTTCCATTGGGAGAAAAAATGAAAATGTTAATGTTCACTAAGGCTTTAAATGGTTTTGTTAGAGCTTATGCTGTACTGGGCTTAATAAAATCCAGTGCTTTACAAATATTAGTCCATTTTTTCCCCACAATAACTTTATGAGATAGATACTCTTATTAACATTTTGGATATCAGAAAATTGAGGCTCAGAAGCAAAAAGTAAAATCATTCCAGAAATCATGACCATTAGTATAGAAATTCAATTAATTCCAAGGTTAACACAAAGACAAATGGTCTTAACTATTAGCTGCTTTGTTTTTCATTCAAATGTTCATAAGCACCTTATTTTTTTCCAGAATGAAGCACATTAACTTTTTGTGTGTGTGAAAAGACTATACTAATTAATAATTATAAAACTTCAAGAACATTCATCTGTAATAATGGTTTTGCAAACAACTGTATGTTTGTTTCCAGACACTTCGTCATGGATAAGAATTAGCTATTTTAATATATAAAAGCCAAGGTCAGGATACATTAGTGACTGGAAAAGTTTTTACTGCACTAACAAGGTCAGGTAATATTTTCAATGGCACTGTCTTTTGTGTGAACAAATATTTCTCAAGGTTTTAGCACCACTTCGCATAGATTTTTAATAAAACCTTGATCTTTGGCCTTTTTAATAGCATATTTCAGATCCTCTCTTTCTCTCTATCTTATTTTTCCCACATCCAAAGCCTTCATTCAAGATCTCTCATTTTGAGTCTTTACTTCTGAAGTCCTTAATTCTAGTGCATTTGGACACCAAGCCATTATCAGTGTTTCTACCAGAGGGAGACAGAGGTGATTTTGATGATGCTCCCTTTCCCTCATTTCATACTTTAGGTTGGAAACACTCTCCTTGCCCAGTTGAACAAACTTTGATAGTACCATTTAGTGACTACCACTCTCCCCGTACCACCCAGAGCTTCTGGTGGTATCACATGATGTGTTTGACATAGCTTTCTTTCCAATATTTCAAATACTTGTTTTGTTCATGTAATACTCACCTCTGTATTCTTCTTCAATTGTTAAGACTTTACATTTGGAATGCTTTCTTTTCTGGTGCCATAAATAAATCTTGTTGTTTTACTCCTCTGCAGTGCAGTAGTTTGACCTTTTCCTTTGGTTTCTGTCAATACTATATGGATTATATAAGCATTATATACAGTACATATGAATACAGGCATAATGCATGTGTGTATTATATATAATATAAAATTGTATATAATAAATATATACATGTTATGTATATGTATTACATATACATGTGCATCTAAAACAAACATATTTCAAATGAATAAAAGAATAAAGCATATGTGTTTCTCCATAACGTTTGTCTTAGATATTAAACTTCATAGATAGGATAAATTAATGCTAACAACCATAGTGGTTAAACCACAAAACCTCAGTTGTTTAATAAAACTGGCATTTTTCTTTGTATTAGCAAGTCACCTCTTACCAATGTGGTGACTGTCATCTAAAACCCTTTTTTATCTGCTATTTCCACCTGTAACAAATTGCTTTTGAAACATCATCAGTGGTCTCCATCCCAGTCTGCCAGCACAGACAGAGTCTAGAAGACAGTATGAGAAGTTGTTCTGAAGAACCTGGAAGTGGTACCCATCCCCTCTGCTTGCTTTCTATTGGTTAGAAATCAGTCACACTGACAACTAATGACAAGAGAGACTGGGAAGTGTAGTTTATTTGTGTAGTTTAATTTCTTCTCCAGGAAGAGAAAGACAGAATTGGTGAAGAGCTAGTCAGTTGCTGCCACAGAAAGTCTAATGACTTCACTTGCTTGGTGTAGAATTTATACATCTTCAACTGCTGGGCAGAAAAATCTGCAGAATAGAAGAAAAGAAGTTCCCTGAAGTTCTGAATAAGGTGTTAGAAGCTTGTCAAGAAGATAGGAAATACAAACAATGCAAACCACAGTGGAACATCCTACTGTGACCTCATATTGTAGCTTGATAAATGCTCTTATAGGAACCCCCTCTCCTTTTCAACTGAACCCCAGTTGCTTCCGTTGTGAAATGTCATAGTGATGAATTACCAGTTTAAAAGCAGAGGGTTGGACCAGGTGATCCCTGTGTGCCTTTCTGTTCTTAAAACCTATCCTTAATTGGAATAAAGATTAAATCTTTGGGATAAAAGAAATCTTTCTCCATATTTCAGGAAAGTATACCGGGGAGGGGGTACTGTTCTTCAAGTTCTTTTTTTTTTTTAATTTTTTATTTCTCAAGTTCTTTTTTCCCACTGACATTAATGTCAGTTATTGAGGACTTTCCCCTTTCCACCAAGAAAGGGAAAATATTTTCAATCTTATCTAAAGGTTTCCATAAATACATAATGTATTTATTGTAAAAAAAAAATATATGTGGTATTTAAAACATTGCCACTAGACTTAGATGAGGAGAGGAATGTATTTTGCAACAGCAAATACAGAATGGGTGTTTTCAGTTATAAGAGTGATAAAAATGGGACATGAATTCCAGGAGCCAAATGTGTAATGGTAAACTGCCTCGGGCTAGGGTGACTCTCTGAGATGAGAGGAGAAAGAGAAGAAAGTGTGGAAACTAGCTCACAAAGAAGTAATGAATACTTTACATATTTTCTACGTAACAAATACTTTATATTGTACATTTTATAAACACAGAAACTGAGGTTCAAAGACGTTCAAAAAATTTGTGGAAGGACACAGAGCTGAAAAATAGTTCATCCTGAATCTGAAATGATGTCTGATTCCTAAGCCTGTAGTTTTTCTATTTAACAGAATGTGAGGACATTTGTATCTTATTTACCAATCTGAATCTTAATAAAATATTTCTGTTCTTTATATTATAACCTATTTATTTTATAGGCATGCTCTTCATTCCCAGACGTCTAGCAGAGCATTAGGTTGACATTATGACTGCAAATTCCTTTTTTAAAAGATTAATTATATGATCTGTCATGCAGTAACATAAAAGAACTAAATTGCTATTCATATGATTTCCTATTAGAGATACGTCACTCCGCTCCTAACTCATAATAACCTCTATTCGGAGTTTCTGGTTCACTTTGTTGTATGTACAGGTCAAACTGGACAAGCTAAACACAGTAAATGCATAAATCAGAGAATAGGAACTTATCAGACTAAATCTTAGAAGTATATTCTCTTCAAAAGAGGCAATTATGTCTAGTTTTTAAACATCAGTCAGCATTTGGACCCTTGTTAGCTCTTACTGTAACACAATTCCAGCCATTTTAACATTTTACAATATGCTGTAATGGCATTTTCCCAACTTAAATGTATTGTTTTTTTAAATAGAAGCTATTTCCTTCCATTATCAATATGCATTAAAACTGTTGAACACAAACTAAAATATGGCATTTGTAATTTTAAGTGAAACTATCTTTGCATAATTATTTGGTTGGCCATATAGAGCATGGAATACAAGTCTTTCCAAACCACATAAATATTCATGATCTGTTTATTCTGCTTAAAATGTAATCTGAATGCATGTTGCTGTTCTTTGTGTTGAGAGTTCTTTAAAAATATGTGTCTGTTTTGATATATGTATTTGAATCTCAAAAAGACAGAAAGAAAATCATATTCTAAAATAAGCAACTATTCTGCATATTGTTTTTTTTGTTGTTGTTGTATATTCTGTACAGAAAACTTTAATGGCCAGACCTGACAATATTATTGCATCTCATGATATATTCTGTATTGAAATTATTTTCCAAGCTTCTACTGCACTAATTTTATGGAAACTATCTAAAAGAGTAAGAGTTTAGAAAATACAAAAGTAAATTACATTAGATGCTGTGTTATAATTAAACTCAACCTCCAGGACACAAACTAATAAACATTCTTACATTTGGAAGTGATATTAGGAATCATCTGGCCCTACTATCTGTCCAGCACATCAGTTCTGCCACTGGCACAGTAATCCCAGATCCCAGCTCCAGCGATGGTAAGAGAAACAGTAATCCCAGGTTTGAGAAATTTCTAGCCACTAGAAAACACTGGTGTCCTTTTTTTTTTTTTTTTAATGCTCTAGGTTTCAGAACATTACTCCTTCAGTTGAACCAACATGTTTTCAATTGGAATTTTCATTCATAGTTTAGAAATATTTGGCCTTTAGTAACACCTCAAATATTGAAGATTTCTTTTGCATAATAAAGACTCAATGTGATGCGATTTTATCATCTATAGTTTATCATTAGGTCTCTTTAAAAATCCTATTTCTCTATGGATATGGTTTCAGATCCTCACCATTGTATAAACTCCTTTTGAGAAAAATAATGCCATTAGTGCTCATACATTACCAGTAGTTCTCAGATAGAACACTCTATTTCAATTAAGCATCCTAAAATCAAGTAAGAAATGTTAATTTCTCCTTTTTTTAAGACACTGCACTGCTATTATGGCTGCTTAAGCTCATTCATTTTCTTCTGTGTCATCAACAGGCTACAAATACTGGGGCTTCGAGTCAGGCAAATCTCCCCAAACTTTTTCACCTCTTGGTCAGTTACGTAGATCTGCTCATCTTGGCTAGACTTTCCGACGTATGTTATGGACAGCTGTGTGAAGGCTTGTCTATGCTTGTCCTCAGCTCAAAATTCCAGCAGTTTATCTCAGACTTGTTCCCACTACAGGAGCAAGGATCAAAGGAAGAAAACAGGGTATTTCGAAATGACACATTTCATCAGACTCATTCTGCTGATTAAATTGAGTCACAAAGCAGAGCAGACTCAAGGAGTGGAAAATAAACGCTATCTCTTAATGGAAAGCTATATTTAGTGCAAAGGATATGAATACAGGAAGGGGATTAATTTGCGCAATTTTTATAATCAATCTACAGTACCCATTGTGTTTGTTTTGTATACTGTGTAAGAGATTACTACAAATTCAGTGGCTTAAAACAGCATACAAATATAGACTGCTATCATATGCTATGCTATATTTGAGGTACTGGGGTGATAAAAATGAATTAGTCATAACGATTAAAATATCCTTGCCCTCATGGAACTTATACTCCATGGTGAAGGGGATAAATAGAAAATAAGCAAGATAGATACATAAATTATATAGTAAGATAGAGGTTGATAAGCATTATAAAAAGTACAATAGAAAAGAAGGTTGGGTAGCACCATGGTGTTGGGGAATGTTTGCAATTTTTAGTAGAGTGGCTTAGGAAAGTCTCTTTATTAGTTTCCTTATGGTAGCATCAGATATAACCACAAGCTTGGTGGTATAAGGCAACAACATTTTTGTCTCACAGTTTCCTTGAGTCCACACATTTTAGTGGAGTACTCTACACAGGATCTCATAGGCTAAAATCAAGATATTGGTCTCTTATATTCCCATTTGGAAGCTTGATGAGGAAAGGATTCACTTCCAAGCTCCTTCAGGGTTTTGGAGGAATTAACTTCCTTGCAGCTGTAGGCCTGAGGTTCCACTGTCTTGCTAGTTGTTGGCTAAGGACCACCTCAGCCCATAGAGGCCCCTTTCAGGTCCTTGCCACATGACTCCCTCCAGAGACCTTCTCACACTTCCAATCTCTGACTCAGAAGGGGCCAAGTCCCTTTTTATGGCTCATCTGATTAGGTCAGGCCCACCTGGATAATCTTTTTGATTAACCCAAAATTAACTGCTTAATAACTTAATCACAGGAGTGATATCCTATCTTATTCACACTCAAATACAGCAGATTATACAGGATATCCACATCAGGGGAAAGGGGAAATTTGGGAGCAATCTTGAAAGAGATCCATGTACATATTAAAATATTTAATTCTTTCTATTGGAGTATTTCCCTTAGTTTACAGCAGACTGAGGGTACAAAGCAGAGGAGAAAGCTAGACAGAGAGGTGACAGTGACTTCTAGGTCTGACATACGCTATGTGAGGGACATATGGATGCTATTAGAGCCCGAAGAGAGGCTCTAAACCAAAGAGGTGAGTTAGACAAACCTTGATAGAGGAGAACTTTGAGTCTTGAAAAAAGAGCAAGTATTATCTAGGTGAAAAATTAAAATGAGGGAAGAAATTGATCTATTGTCTTGATGACATGATTCTTTATTCACATAGACATAGACAGCAGTGGTTACCTTGCTTCAGGATTGCTGTACATGTACCTGCATTGCAGTGAAGAGGTTGTTTAATAAAAGTCTAGGGGTTGGTCTCATGCTTTTATTTTATTTCTGTTAGTTTACTCTTTTCAGGACAAGTTGATAGACCTTCTAGCCTGTCTTCTTGGCACCTCATCAGTACTATGGATGGTTTTTAATAGCTCTTTGAAAAGATAATAGGGGGGATTCAGAAACAGTGAAAGCTTAAAGAAGTGGTTTTAAGGAGGTATCTTGGAGAAATAAAATATCAGATATTAGTTTTAAGGAAAAAAGTTTTTTTCTTACAAAATTGACCACAATCACTAGTCAGACAAAACCTACTGATGAAATTTGAAGATAAACCTAAATCATTCTAGCTTTTTATTTACCACCAGGACTTGTGGAGTGTCTCAAAGTGAGAGAGAAGCAACCTGGGACTGGGTCCATTCCCAGTTTTGATTTATGCTGTAAGCATCCTCATAACCCTAATAAGAATCTAGGAAAATCCAATACGTCATTATCTGGGAAAGACTTGAGTCCCCTTTGTTAGTTTATTTGAATTCCAGTTTCTTATAACCATCTGCCTGAAACTTGGCAGAGTTTTTGGAGTCTGAGGAAACTTGAAAATCAGCACTTAGAAGCACCATGCTCGCATCTTTAGAAAGGCCATATTCAAATGTGACTTGTGTTCTTTTTATTACATTACATTCTTAAAATCTTGTAAGTTTTGTCTAGAAAATAAATGCTTTTCATTATAGATTCAGATTAATGCTTCATAAAAAATCAGAAGGCAATCCAAAATATCAACTACGTAGTGCAGGTCAATTCCACGCTGCTGTGAAGTCTGTCGTTGTATCGGAATCCATTTCCCCAGACTTAAAAACACTTCTAGGGGTCAGTAGGAGCAATCGATCAGGTGCTAATTTCTCTTTTCTCTTTTAAAACCTTGAATATTCTTCTCCAGCCCTCACTCTGGCTAGGTTCTAAGTCAGCCTCTCTTCACCACTGAAATATTGCCCACATAAAATACCTTAGTTCTGCTTAAAATCTCGTGAATTTTTTTTCCTTGCACTGACTCTGTAAAATGTTCACACAAAGCAGACATGCCTACTGTTTCATGGGATCATTCAAAAAACCAGCAGACTGTAAACTGAATGGACTCTTATCTCAGAAGGATGAAGGACAGAGCTGGCCTGCTGGGATTTGAAGCATTGGTTCCAGGGAGTCTAGATATTTCAAACCAGACGCTTACACAACCCATTTCTCTCTGGCCTTATGACTGAATGCGCTAATTCATTTACCATTCAAAGTGTCCTTCTATAATTTATGCCACATACTGACATGTATTTAACTCTCTAAAATGCCTTGAATACAATTTGTTTGAAAGACATTATACACAATAAACCATAATGCATTTTTTAAGAAGCATCTTGGAATAAAAATAAATATAAATTGAAGAAAAATGCTTATTAATAAGCATTTATATGGCACTTCATGTTTACAGATGGTTTTACAGTCATTTTTTATTAGTTTAATGTGCCAGGTCTCTTTGGGCTCAAAGTGCTACTTAAGTACATCTCCGGACTTCATCCCCCTGGAGTCTAGACTTGTGGGGTCAAATGTTGTAAAGACAGTCTTTCTGGAAAAGTTGTATCTTAAAGCCATTAAAGAAATTTTAATATGATGAATGAGAGTACTTTCAAGACCATTTTCACTGAAATGTCTAGTTTTAAGGCAATAAGAAGAATAAATTGGTATGGCTATTAATAGCTTTAGACACAGAGCTGTGTCTTATGTTAACATAAGGGTCATGGTAGCCCATCTGGTGTCTTGCTAATGTTTGTAGGACTAGAAATTACAGAATAGCATCCATGGGGTTTATGAAGTATTTCCTGTGGTTCTAGTACAAAAGCACACCGAAAGATATTTGTCCTTTGTTCCATGTCAGGACTACTGCTAGAAATTACCGCTGTTCCAGAAGTCTTCCAGATTCCAGACTGATGGCCTACATTTTCTGGTCCTTCTAATATCACTCTTCCTTCTGAAGACTGTCAACTGCCAGTAAGTTCTACAGAAAAGATGTTTATGCTTTCAGGAAAGTTTATGAAATAGGGCACATAGTAACACAGGGAGTTATTGCAACAGGACTACAGGATAAAAGATCATGTCTCAATCAGATATGTATATGCCAAGATGTCAATATTTACATATTATCTATATCCTGGTGCTCATTGCCGACAATATTTCATTGATATATTTGACATTATTTCATCAGTAAATTTAGAATGTGTTCAAATATATTTTGGCTGAGGAAACTTTTCTAAGAAATTTTCAAAGAAAAGTCGGTGTCACCAAGTAACATACATTGGCATGTGAGCTTCATTTGTTCAATTAACCTTTTAATATTTTTACAATCAGATTGAAAAACTTAAATGAAAAGAAACATAGATTTTGTGATGAATGAAAAAAGATAAAACCTTCAAAACTTATTTGACTCAAAATTGTCTCTTAATTTTGAAATTTTTTCTGAGGATCAGATTGTATCTGATTGTCTCTTTGTAAATCTTGCAACTATATCTAGTGTTTAAAAAAAACATATCTGGTATTAGCTGTATGGAAACAAGCAAATGAAGGCAGCCAATTCCTGGGATGGGAGTTTGGGGAAGCTACGTAAAGAAATGTTTAATAAAAAACTGACTGCATTCTTCAATGTATTCAACTCAAATAATCTATTTTATCTTAAATTCAACTAGTGTGTGTTTCTGAACATTTATTATGCACTATTTAGATTATTACAACTACTGAAGGAAATGGAAAGAATTAGTGTTAACCGGGGAATGAGTTAGTCTCTTTTACATGCTGTTTCGTGTAGTTTAATCCTTGCAACTCTGATACAAGGTGGTAGCAATTACCACCATTTTTAGATGAAGAACCTGAGACCAAGAAAGTTAAGTTACATCATTACAAGTAGGGTAGTGGAGTCAGCTGAGCAGGACTTAGCTTTGTCTGATTCCAAATCTATGATCTTTCTTCAATGACTTTCTTCAATTTGGAGTTTTTCCCAAGTTGCAAGATCTCCTAAATTCAATCGTTTTTAAAGAGATGACTGAAAAACAATATGACTATTATGTATGTATGTATGTATGTATGTATGTATGTAGAGAGAGAACTAATTCCAGGGGCTTTAGGACAAAAGATGCTGATTCCTTAAATCTGGGGAGGGATCCATAAACATGTGTTTTAATGAGCACTTTAGGAGGGTCTAATGCAGATGGTAGGTAGCTTTCAGAAATCTTGAGACAGTCTTATTCCTTTCATTTACTCTGTGGTAATTGGTACATGTTTGGTACCATAGCTGTATAATAAATTATTCTAAAGTTTAATGGCTTAAAAAAAAAAACCCCAAAATTTATTATCTGTCATGATGTCCATGAGTTAGTAATTCAGGAGAGGTTCTAGCTTGGGAACGCCCATGTGGTCGCAGTCAAATGGTGACTGTGGCTGGGGTTGTCTCAGAGGGGTCTTCCTTCCCATGACTGGTGCCTGGTCTGAGCGCACACGTAGCTGGGGCTCCTTATGCATCTCTATTTCTGCTGTCTCTTCACATGATCTCTCTAAGATAACTTCTGTCATCATAGATGAGACAGCCGGATTTCCATGGCAGTCAAGTTTCCAAGGTTTGTGTCTGAAGAGAGAGAGTGGACCAAAAGCTGTATCTTTTTTATGACTAGACCTGGAAAGCTTCATGGTATCACTTCTAGCCATTGGAGCCATCGCAAGCCTCTGCCTGGATTCCAGGGGAAGAAATACAGACCTCATCGCTCAAGCATCACTGCCCAGCCCAGCTACTATGATACATGGGAGATAATAAAATTATTCAATTCTTTTATCTAAGAGGTTATATTTTGGGATACAAATAAGTTGAGATGAATGAATGAATGGTAGCTATTTAATAGGTTATTAAAACAAAGTGAAGCTACATAAGACAATGGCCCACATTTTCTGATTTTATGCCTCGTGAAATAGGCTCATGATCTGTAGACTTTCCCTATGCACAGCTTTTGTTGACCGACCACCTGGATCTATGGAAGACCCAATATGACAGACTTTACGCTCTTCATCAATGAAATGTGGGTACGCTGAAGGCCTGCTTTCAAAGCTTAGCACATACATACTCTATAATTTAAAGCTTGACATTATAAATATCCCCACTGGTACAATTATCATGTCTTCATAAATTAAGGAAATAATCTTGTTCTCAATTCAAAAAGGTCATAGGAACATGACAACACCAGAAAATGTATGTTCTGAAAGCTTACATCAAATTATAAGACAATATCCAGGAGTTTGCAAATGAATAATTATTTTAAATATAAAGATGTATCAAGGGATAATTTGGACCAAAATAGATGTAATTATTACTCTTTTTGTGGACCGTTTTTAAAACAAGTGTGGCCCCTGGCTTTAATGACATCAGTATAGTCTAATCCAGATTTATTTGTGATCTCTTCATAAACTTTATAGCTGGGACCCATATTTAAAATAAAAAACATAATCAAATAGAAAGTAAAACAACAATAACAAAAATCTTACTAAGAAGTTTCTCCTTATCTAATTCTGATGAAAAATATTAATTTAGTTTTTACCTTTGAAATTAGTTTTATCAAATAAGTGGTATTAGTTTTATGAAAGATGTGTAATGCCTGACAGTTTTATTGTTATATGTGGTTCTCATTAATTAAGAACTCTTCAGATCATGATGGCATACATGTATATTTTATTTACATAGATATGCATATATTATCATGTGTTTGCATATGGGAAACTAATATAAAACTGGCTCATACATATACACACACATACCAAATGGGATGTAAGCATTATTGTGGGCTTTACATTGTCCTACTGGTCAACTTAATGTCACTGTGAGTCCTTCAGGAGGATTGACGGTCTGGGTGGGGGAGGGGCATCTATATTCTAGAACAAGTCCCAAGAGGGCAGCGACTACAACTTCTAACACTTTATTATTGGTCAATTTGGGGCTTCTTTCACTCAGATGACATAGTTAGAAGGATGTCACTGCACAAATCAACATCTAGTGCCTCGCCGTTGATGTGAACGCTACCTTAAACAACAGCTGTGTCTACTACAACCGTCTCCTGAGTAGTCAGGATACTAATTATTGTAAGCGCGCTATACTTGGAGGGTGGCTCTCCAAGAAAAGTCTGACCTCTTCATGTAAAACTCGGACAGCTTGCTGCATGCTCAGCAGTAACTTCTGTGGTTTCTTTTCCTGACAGCCTTGACTTTGTCTCTCTGCTGTCAAGGGTACGCAGAAGAGCCCATTCACAGTGAAATTAAAACGCACGTGTAATGCAGTTTTAAGCAATAAGAAGGGATGATGAATTTATGAAAAGTAGATGATGCCTACAATTTTGAGCTTTTCTACTTATTTTCTGGAATTTACTTTTATTGAAAAAAAATACTCAAGGGGGTGTTTGAAAAAATATTGCAATTAAAAACATTTTTATTTTTCTCTCAAGAGCGCTTTACAGGACTGATCACTCATTTTCCTAATTCGTAAGAATTAAATCCTTTGGATGCAACAACATGATCTAAGACTGCTCAATTATTCCATTCATAATTACCTATCTTGCTTGAGCCTATACTTTTACTTTTTCACTTCCTCTTAAGTTTGATGTCATTTTAAATAAATACATAACCAAATATCCATGGAATATTAAATATAAGTTGCAAAGGAAAGAGTGGGAAGGTAGCAAGGAATATGATTAGTTCCATTCCACAGAAATTTTGTGGATGTCAACTATAAGCTCCTGGAAGGATTCATCTTTAAAAGTCATACAAAAATAATCAAATGTAGGATAGAAAATATAACAGATTATTTAATCTCAATTATATAATTTAGCTCTTGTGTCTTTGATTTGTCTTTCATGCCATCTTTGTTTTCAATTTAAGAAAGTATACTGAATGATTTCCATGTAACTATTATTCTAACACTTTATATATTTCCCTCTTAGCCATGGATTCAAGCTGTCACTATTTCTCACATTAATATCTGTTAAAAAATTATAAAATATAATCCTAATAGCCTATATATTCCTGGTATATTTCTGATTGATTTATAAATTTATTTAATTATTGTAGTATAATTTACATAAAATTAAATACACAGATCTGAAGTGTTTAGATAGATGATTTGGGGCAATTTTTTACACCCATGTGACTGTCATCCAAAACCAGGCATATAAGATTTCCATTGGCCCAGAAATTCTCTTTATGCATTATTTCCAGTCAATACTCTGATTCATGAAAGCAATCGCTCTCTGAGTCCTATCACCATATATTAATTTTGCCTATTCTTAAACTTAGATATAAATAGAATCATGGACTATATAGTATTTGTGTGTCTGCATTCTTTAGTTAAATACATATTTGAAACATTTCTAGACTTTTGTGTATTATTTTTTCAACTCTTATTATTGCTTATTAGTATTGCATTATTTGAATACACTATAATTTGTTACTCCATTTTCCACTTGATGGACATTTGGCCATTTTCAGGTTTGGGGCTGTTATGAATAATAATATTTTAAACATTCTTGTACAGATCTTTTTATGGACATCTTGAGTAAATGCCTAGGAGTGAACCAGTGCTCACACTCACTTTCTCATGCTCTTTTCTCTTTTTTTGATTCATTTTGATCAGATTTACCAATTGCATTAATCCTTTCAAAGAACCGACTTCTGCATTTGTTGATTTTCACTATTGTTTTCTGTTTCCTATACTGTTTATTCCCACTTTTTTATTATTTTCTTTTTCTAAGTACTTTTGGGCTTAATTTGCTCTTCTTTTCCTAACTTCTTCATGTGGACACTTAGGTCATTGATTTTACCCACTTTTTTCTTTATTCACACAGGTTTTTAAAGCCATAAATTTTATTCCAAATATTGCTATAGCTGAATTTTAACATGTGTTTTACATTATCATTCAGCTAGAAATGTTTTCTAATTTCCTTCATAATTTCTTCTTTGATTCTTATATGTAAGTCTAAGAGCCACTTAGAATTATTTTTTATAAGGTAAGTTTAGAGAAGTATTTTTTTACATGTAGATATCCACTTTGTTGAAAAAAACTAGTTTTTCCCCATTGAGTTACATTGGCATATTTGTTAAAAATCAGTTGACTTTGTAAGTTTGAGTCAGTTTCTGGACTCTATTCTGTTCCATTGGTCAATACGTCTATCTTCACACCTGTGATACTGCTGTTTTTATTACTGTAACTTGAGTAACTTGATACTGTACTGTGACTGATACCTACTAATGAAAGCCCTTCATCTTTGTACTTTTTCAAACTAGCTTTGTTTATACTAGTTCTTTTGCATTTCCATATTTTTCAATCTGCTTAACTTAGACAAAGGTTTTTTCTTCCTTTGAATGAGAAAAAAATACCACGTGAAGAAAAGAACTCAAGTGTATATTTTTCTCTGTTTTATATAGCTAGAAAAATGTACTTTATAAATGGATTTTGCTCTATTTATATATATATATATACACACACACACACACATATATATATATACTACTCTTAATCGTGTTTGTTGCTAGACTAAATGACAGAGTTAGACAGACAGACAGACACATGACAGGAAGGGCCAGGCACAGGTCAAGACCTCCACATCAGCTTTTCTCCATCTTGGAAAGGAGGTCATCACAGATTCTGGTCAGTTCATTGTTTTCCTTAGTCTTCTGCTCCACGACCTTCTCCAAGGAGTGGACGCACATCTGCTCCTTCCTCAGGACCCTCTGCAGTGCCAGGGCCTCCGCTTGTTCCTTGTTCCAGATCTGGACAGTCTCCTCATTCACCAGCTGGAGTTTCTCAAGGCCTGGTATCTCTGTCCCTCCTTTTCAATCTTCCCTGTGTAACCCTACACACACACACACACACACACACACACACTATTATTGTTCGAATGTGTGTCCCCCCTCAAAACTCAAATGCTGAAATACTAATGCCCAATGATGAGATGTGGAGGTGCGGACATTGGGAGGTGTCTGGTCATGAGGGTGGAGCCCCATGAATGAGATTAATGCCTTTGTGAAAGCGGCCCGGGAGAGCTCACTTACCCCTCCCACCATGCGATGGTGCCAGAAGTCTGCCACCTGGAAGAGAGTTCTCAGCAGACCCCCCGGCATTCTAATCTGACTTCCAGCCTCCAGAATTGTAAGAAATAAATTTCTGTTCTTTATAATCCACCCAGTCTATGGTATTTTGTTATAGCAGCCTGAACAGACAAAGACACACACACACACACACACACACACACACACAAACATAATAAAAAGACTCAGTCACCTGATTCCAAATACACAAGCTTTCACATTTGTTACATTGCCTTAGCTGCTGTACAATGCTTGGGTCTCGAGAATTAAATTCTGTAATTAGCAAACATCCATGAAACATGAACAGCTGAATCAAAAAAAAAAAAGTGCTGAAATTTAGAATTCAATGGAATTTCAAGTAATAACAGCTTAGGCCTGCAGGCTGTCACTTCCCATCTGAAACAATGATTCCCACTGTTTTTCTGGTTGACACAATTTATTAAAACCTCTCAACATACACAAAATAAAATTATGATAAGCCCCCAAATCCAGCACAGACAACCTAGCATGAAACATTTAAGTCATAATTTACCTTAGAGGGTCCGAAAAAAGAAACCTGAGAAAAATGAGGAAAGTTCAAAAAAGTCATTTCAACATCCCAACAGAGTTAAAGATCGTTTTCAAGTATCCCATTCAGATGTTTTTATAATTGTGTGGATCCTACAGCGTTACACATTCTACCAGTTTTCAAGTGGCTGTGCCCAGAAGGTGGGGACTGCTTCTGACTGGCTGCTCGCTTGCTTTTATTTTCATTTCCTGTGCGAGAGTGAAATTGCCGTTTGGGGACAGTTAAATCTATTTCAGGCATAAGAATCATTCGTCCCCTGTGGAGGCAGCTTCGATGAATGGCTTTTCATTTCTTCTTATTCATCCTGACTTTACAATTGTGATGCTTAGCATGATAGGATTTCACTTGCTTCCCCCTCTGCCTCACACAGCTTGCTTTCTTCCTGGTTACTCTGGCCGAAATTTGGAGCCTCGTGGTTGGCATTTTGGCAGGGATTGTCCTCTGTAAACTGGATTTATCTCCACATGGTGTGCTTCTTGGCCATTTGCTTGCTGCTAAATATGTGTTGTAGCGCTCAGATAGGAAAGAAAAAAAAAAAAGATCAGTGCAGAACTGATGTTAAGACAAGGCTTATGTCTTTTATTTTCTTAGCAAGACCAAATTTTTAAACCTGGATCAATTTCTTGATAACAATTTTATAGTCAAGAAATACCTCTTTATCTAAAAGGCTGAACATCTGATACAAATTAGCTCTAAGCAATGCATTATGGTACAAATGTGTATATTTGGCTTTTCCAAAGCTATGGGTTTTCATTTAATATTAGCGATGAAACAAATGCAAACACTCATTGAAAAACTAGTAAGGTTAAAGACGAACACTATACCGATGAGATAATTGAGAGGGCAGAAAAAGTAACTAGAGGTATTTTTCTTTTGAACAGACAACTTTTATTAAGATCACAATTTAAATGGTTGTCACAGATATAAATTTGTAAGAATGCATAGCTTGTAACTACAGCGCAGACCCCTTCATCTTTGAAGAGTTGTATTTAACGCTTTTAAATCTGAAAAGATTTCCACAAAAGGAAATTCTTCAAGGATAAACAATATTCTCCAAAAAGTAACTTTCAGTGGACAGGAGAAGAAAATTTCAAGAAAAGAATGTAGATTCTACAAAGGCATGGAAATGTAAGAAGGCATATGGAGTTAAAAAAATATTGAGAATTTTTCTACTTGTTTTGGGGATGTGGAGAGAGCATTTAAAAATGATACTAAAAAATATTGTTGCAGTCATATTTTAAGGGTCCATGTTTGGATATTAATGAGTTTGGAAATTTTTCTTTGATCATTAAGATTTTTTAAAATTTATTTTTATTTAAAAAAAATTGGGGGGGAGGTAATTAGGTTTATTTACTAATTTATTTTAATGGAGGTACTGGGGATTGAACCCAGGATCTCATGCATGCTAAGCAGGTACTCTACGACTGAGCTATATCCTCACCCAAGATGTATTTATTTGTTGCTTTTTTGGAACAAATGAGTTTGTTCAACATTGTAATTTAGAAAATTATCTCTGACAACATATGAAGGATACTTCGGCTTAGGAGAAATGGTGGTGAGCTTACCTGCTTGAGCTACTGCTATAATCTATACACCACATGCTGAAGAGCTGAATGAAAAGAGTGGAGGAAGAGATGGTCGTGGAGAAGATGGGAGACATCTAGAAGGGAGAGCTGGCAGAACTTGGTGACCGACATGGAGTGGAATATAAGAAAGGAAGGAGTCAAGCTTGTGAAATAAAAAGAATTACATTTAACAACAGCTATAGAATACAGGAGGAATAAGACTTGGGAGGAAGGATGTATTCATTTTGGAAATACGGACATGGTATAATCTTGCTGAAAGCTGATTGCAGGATTGGAGCATAGTAACAAAGAGGGCTGGGAATACAGACTTGGCAGTCACTGTGCTATAAATGGTAGTTTATGTTAGAATTGGGAGGGATTTCCCAGGGAGACTAAACCAAGTGGGAAGAGAAGCAGGCATAGGGTGGAACTGTGGCTGACAGCAGTGTGCACACGGCTGTCCGAGAGAGAGGGAGGGGCCGCTTCAGGCAGATGAGAAGGAAGAAGCAACGTGTTTCAAGGAGAGAGTGATCATGGTTTAACACTTACAGAGGTTAAGCAAGTAAGTAAATAAGTCTTCCTTCTTAAAACATTTTTCCCTTAAGTATGAATTTCCTTTGGTTCTTTTACGATTAAGCATTTCTTAATACCCTCCGTAATTTTATTTTCTTTAATCTCTTTTTTCAAAGTTTTTTCCCCTTGATCCTCATTTTTCTTTACTCTAAATTTGGACATTCTGCATAGTCACAACTTTGACTACCATTTCATAATATAACTCCTAAATTTAAGTAATTTTATTCATTCAAAAACCCTTAAGAATTGCTGTTCCAGAAATTAATCATGAAAAAAGGAGCAATCGAGTTGCTCCATCTTTCACAGGGTTTAATGGACAGAGAGAGAAACAGACACACACACAAGTACACTGCTGCAATGTGATTAAGTGTGAAATGACCATTTTGGCATCTTACATGTCACTCAGGTTGCTGAATGGGAAGTGGATTTGGCAGACAGTCTAGAGGCAATGGCTTCTGGTAGAAGAAATTTGTTTCAATAATGCTAAAAAGAAAGACTTAAGGTCTACACAAGTGAGATCAAGATGGAGAAGAATCTAGGGTGACTCATGAGTTTGTGTTTGTATGTTTTGTTTTGTAGTAGTTTAAGTGGCTGACATCTGGGTTGGTAGTAATGGCACTCACTGCCATGGTCATTTCTATAGAAACTGGAGCAGGTTTGGCAGGAAGAATAGAAATGATGACATCTGTTTTAGACTTGCTGGGCTTGACATATTTATTAAGAATGTCTTGGTGGAAGCAACCAAGATAGGTGATTGGAAATGTAAGTCTGCAACTCAGGAGATACTTACTGGGGAGTCACACCTGTGGGCATGAGTGGGAATCCTTTTGGCAGATCATGTTAGATAAACCACTGAGGACAAAAACCTAAAAACTGCTGTGTTTTCATGATTCAGCCACAATTGCAACCCTTCTCCCAAGCTGCAGACTCAAAAAGACTTTATATACATGTATACACAAGTACCCACATATATTTCCAGTTCAATGTCTTAAACTGCTTGCCCTCTTTAAAAATGTATTTTACATAGTGGATTCTACCAGTCTATTAATATTGCTGTCATTTTCAGTTATGAATTTCTGAAACCTTGGAAGGGTTTTTGCTGTGTCCACTTGGGACTCTCTTAGTTATGAGATGTTATTGCTTCAACTCTTCAAATGGTTTTTTGCTCGTTTGTTTATCCATGCTTTGCATTCTCACTGCCACTGACTCAGCCAAGCACTCAAAATCTCTTGTCTGGTCTATTCCTAGTTTCTCCAACAATATACCTTTCAAGCTACTCACACGTTAACCTTTCCAAAATAGAGGTTGAATAGCATTGGGTACCTATTCAACACCCTGAAACACTGTCTCTTTACCAAAATAATACAGTCTTGTAGCCTCAAAGTCCAGATCTTATGTTTTATGTCCCAAATGATCTTCCCAAACATAACTCACAATTCATTCCACCAGGAATTATAGAATCTAGTCCACACTGAGTGGCTTCAAATACTCTTTCCACTCTCCAGCTTCTGTGACTTCGCTGGCATTGCTTTCCCAACCGGGTGTCCTCTTCGTTTGGTTTTTAACCTAGCTAAACATTCCCCATGTTTTAATCCCTGGCTTAAATGTGATTTCAGTGAGATCTTCCCCAGTGCTTTTATCAGAAGTAATTGTTCCTTCTGCTTTATTCTCATAGCACCTCTCTTTTAGTGCTTATTTAATTCTGTGTCATAGTTTATTATACTTGTCAATCCTGCTGGCTAAGACCTTTATCTTTTATCATTCCCATTTAGGAACACAACAAATAGAGTGAAGCTATTCAAGAAAAACTCCTTCTGTGGTTTAAAGTAACCTGGTTGAATCCTTTATCAAGAAACTGAGTTAACTTTCATTACAATGGTAACAGCTACAGTTAGTTAGGGGGGGAAAACTCTGAATCCCATGTATTTTCAAGGAGTAATGGGCATTTTTAAAATTTTATATTTAATTTTATCTTTAGACAAGCAAGATTATGTTTGCTAGAAATCGTTTAAGAGATCTCATAACTTGTGCTGTCTCAGTCAAGTATTTAATATACCTTTGTTCAATGTTCCAGAATATCCTGTGGGCTACAAGTTAAAACGAGGTTCAAAAGATGGTTAAAATGTAGAGGTAATGAGGCCAGTGAATCCTTGGCTGTCAGAAAACAAAGTTTCTCTTGAGGTATATAGCTAACAAGTCACAATGAACTAAGACAAGCTTTTGGCTTATCCCAAATCTCACCTGATGCTAGCCACTGCAGCTAATCCTTGGATGAAAAAGTCTTTGGAAAATTGGGTTATTCCTACATCGACAATCTCCAAATGCATATCAAGTTATTTCCTGTCTCAGCATATCTAAACAAAACTTACCCCAGATACATACAATGGTTTGTGGCAGGGTCTCAGTGCCCTTGTTTTAAAGAAATCTTATCTCTATCTTTTCTAACCCAGCAAATGAAATGTTTTGATGTTCTCTAGATCCCAAATTCTTAAAGTAGAAGCCTGTTTATTTGAAGGATGTGGAAGCAGCCTTCTTTCTCTTTTGCAGACATCTTTCCTGGAATTGGGTACTTCATACACTCACAGACTTGTTATACCTGAAATATGGAAGACAAAGGATGTTTTGGCAAGTGCTCCTCCCAGGACATCATGCAAACACCTGGCTACAAGTAAAACTAGACCACGGTAGTTATGGTTCTGGGAGAAATAATAGAAAAATAGTTTGGGTTCTGAAAAAGTGCCCCTAGAATAATCATGAGACATAAAACAGAAGGGCCCCAACCTCATGAGCTGTCAGAGGAGAAGAAAGCTCTGATCCCCAACTTGGTGGCCTCTCAGATGAGAAACAGTCCCAGATTGTTTTAGTTTCTTGTTCAGACAGAGAACAAAAATTGAAAATCCTCAGTAATCGGAAAGTTCCTTCTGATTCCTTATTCTAATCCCCTGACCTTAGTGTTTATCCGACAAATTCCTGCCTCCTCCTGTTACTTGTGTCCCACAGGACTCTAGGGACTGCTTTACCCTCAGTTCATCTGTATTCACCTGGAACACATCCCCTGAACCATCTAATATTTTCTTAGGAGAAGACCTTCTACATTTGCCTAAAAAATATTTGTTATACAATGGTTGCTTAATAATCCATTTAAATCTATCTAATATGTCTTAAACTGAAACACCTTAAGATTCTAATTAATAATGATACAATTTCAGATCATAAATTATATAAATAATGAGATGCTTGGAAGGGTAAACGTCTTCGAAGATTTTTTTCTCTATTCCCTTACATTCAAATAATTAGTTAATTTCAACTCATACTTATGTGTCTAAATGTTTCATAGCAGAGAAACTAAGGCATGAAAACCTAAGTATGTGGGATCTTATATATGTGTTTTCATACATGATGTTTATTTAATCTCCACAGAACAGTATTAGGTTATTGGCAAAGAAACTGAGACTCCGGGAAGTAGCCTCCCCAGATCACAAAGCCAGTATTTAAACCCAAATCTGTGGCTCTCCTGGCAGTCTCCAGCAATCATGGTCCAGTGAGGGAAAAAAAAAAAAAAAAAAAAAAAAAAAAAAAAACTTCTCTAAATTCTATAATTGAAAGGAACTTAATACAGAAAAATGGATGCAAAAGTAACAGAAATGCTCAGGAACCAAACCAACAACTCAAAACAGCTATTTCTGGCGGGGGGGGAGGGTATAGCTTAAGTGGTAGAGCGCATGCTCAGCATGCACAAGGTCCTGGGTTCAATCCCCAGTAGTGCCTCCGAAAATAAATAAATAAATAAACCTAATTACCTCCCCTCCCAAAAATAAATAAATAAATAAACTCACCTAGAAAATGTCAAGAAAACTAAACAACAATTTAAAAAAAAAAACAGCTTTTTCTGTGAATATGTTTTCCCTAAAAGCTGACTCCACCCTAAAGTTGGCAGAAAATTGAAACAGCTTCATCAGAGCGTAAGGCATCCAGCCTCCAGGAGAATCTAAGATGAGAGACAAAGAGGTTAACTGGCTGAAGCAGAGAACAGAAAGGAAAGGCAGGTATTGTTACAAACTCTGCCCGAGGGTTGGGTGAGAAGCAAACCAGGGAGAAATATCACTACCAGCCCCTTCCAGTTTTCTTTCAGTGCTTCCCATTGGTTACTTTTACTCAGAAATGAATTCCTCAAGGAATCTGGAAACCGGAGTTCTTATGATGCAGGTGCAGAAGAGGGGAAGGACTCGAAATTGATTTGCGATTAAAAGGCAAACGCCAGCACAGATTCCATGATACTACATGATACACTAGCTTGGAAGGTGTAAACAAAGACAGACAGGTGAGAGAAAGGTATGAAGTACATTCTGAAATAAAGAGCAGTGCGATGTGGTTGCTGCATATGGAACGTGTGGAAACATTAGGCTGGAAAAGTAGGATAATGCAACAACATAGGGAAATAGGAGGGCCAGGAGAAGTTGTTAAAATTTAATTTAATGAGAAGACAATCTGGACCAGGGACATGATGCAACTGACATGTTATCTGGAGAATATTGATTTGAAAATGTCATGGAGAGCACTTTGAGGAGACTGGAGAACACTGCCTAGCAAGGAAGCACTTACAATTATTTGGGCAGAAATGATGATGACAATGTGATGAGGCGCTATAATTTGCTGTTCATCTGCTATGTGCCGGCTACTGTTCTATATCATTTATGCATAAACGTTATCCCAGTTGACTCTCATAACGATTTCTTCAAGGTAAATATCATTATCTGACTATACAGACAAAGAATGAATCAGAGAATTGAAGTCAGAGCCCCACCGTTATTTTCACAGTTATTCTCAGAATCAAAGAATTCAGGTGATGTTCCCCTGATCTAAACTACTGGGAATGAAATATAATTATTTTGGATGATCCAAAATCAATGTGTTTATGAACACAAAGCTTGATACCAAAGTTGGCATGTGTTAGTTACCATGCCAGGTACCAATTATCTGTGTTGTTAACCTTAATTTCTCTAAATATTACTGCTGGAAAACATTGCTTGTTTGCTGACAGTTTTTTTAATTAATTTGTTAGCACACAGATACTATTTCAAATTGCCACAGATTTTTAACCTGTATTCTCTGTAGGTTGGATTATTCTTTATTTCAAAACTCTCCTGTGATAAATGAAATCTTTTATTATAAGCATGTTCATGTTAAAGTAATATTTTATGGCCTATATTAGAAATTTTCATAAAGCCCAAAGAATGCTAGCACAGATACCAAACACATTATTGAATGACTAAATTTTATTTCTTTACTAAAATGTTTTATATTACCTCCACACAAGGACTTAATATTTTCTCCAGTTTTTCATTAATTGCTGTTTGTTAATCACTCTCAATCACTGGATATTTATAGGCAGTCCCTTGAATTTCAATAATTTGATTGCCACTAAGTGAACACATCTATCAAGGTAAATTATCTGTTCAACATTGGTATTGATGTGTTCATTAATTTCAAACCATTTTCATACAACTCCTGAAATTTCTTAATAACTCTCAAAAGGATGATAGCTTTAAAAAAAAAGATACAATTTACATTATCTAGGTATGTAAAGTATATGAGTCTTATTTTGATATTTTTGTTGAAAGCAGCGGTCATTGTTATTCAGTCTAGTTTTAATTTATTTTTGTTGTAATTTTTGTCAAAGGATCAGTAACCTTAAAGAATCACTAAAGACTGACTAAGTCTTCCTAAAATTGGAACTAATGTATAGAGATCTGAACTTGACAGCTGTTTCATCCTTTAAAAACAGTTAGATTCTATTCAATCTACCCCCACCCTACCTCTCTAAATATCAATTGAAAGCTGATCTTGAAAACTCATGACATTTTAATAACATAAATCAGAGACTGAGTCAGAAATATTGTTAGAGTAAAAATGACTCATTTTTAAAATACCATTGCTTTGTTCAATTTATAATGACCCAGTATTTACATTCTTGCAAGCTTCCAATATTATACCCATTTCTTCTCAGAATATTAATCTAATGGAAAGAATAAGTCATCACTTCTGAAAGGGAAGGGAGTGCTGTATATAAAGTCAATAAATATACTATTCTCAATACCTTTGACTCATTGCTTCCCATGACATAAAACAGCACATTATCACTAGTTCTGGGGATATTCATCCTTATGAAACATAGGCCAAACCACTAAAATCTATTATCTTGGTTTGTACCAAAAACTCTACACTAAGAGACCTATACTTTTCAATTGTGAAATGCTTCGGTTCAACCTCTTGTTCAAAATTTCAGTAGGTGACATTTCTGTAATTTCTGTCTATACAAGTTCTTTCTTCCCTATGACATTTGTGACCTTCCCAAATATTTACCAAGAATGCCAACTACCATTTAAACTGGTAAGAACTAAAGCGGAAAGGTATCTTGTAGAGCATATGAGGCCTTAGAACCTTCAGGCCACAGAGCAATAGATTAAATGACCTCTCAAGACCCCCTCCAGCTCTATATTCTATGGGGACTGATAAACCACAGAGATAGCCAAACAAAGAGGATACAGTGAAACCAGTTCTATTATCCCGGCATTTAATGGTTTTCTGTGTATGAAGTTCAAAGATGAAAGTTTCAACAAAGATTCCACCAACACAGTGTTTCTTGCAATTACCACTTTTCTGCTTACAATACTGTCTTACATTTTCCAAAGGACAAGAAAATGTGCTTTCTTTGTAATTCCAAAAGTAGCTTAAGTAACAGGAGTTATTATTACAGATAAAAAAATATATGACAGTGAAATCAGAGTAATAAAGTTGGATTTGGGGTTAGGCCATCAAAGGAATATTAAAAACCAAAGGAATATTAAAAAAAGGCAAAAGCACGATTTTTAATAGACAAAAAAGTAAATTTTGAGTAGAGACATACATGCAAACCAAATGAAAAAGAAAGGGGGAACATTAAAGCACTTTGAGAAAGAGTAAATGAAACATACAGAAAGATGAATTAAAGCATGTTCAAGGGCTATGCATATCGTCTACAAATAAATATGGCTTTAGTCAGAATAAAAAGTCAATGCAGGGAGAGAAGAGTCCAAAACTAATCAAAGCCAAGAAAGAAGAAAATGTACAGGATAAAACAGGAGGTAGACGGAAGCACCGAGATGACGGAATGGAGTTAAAAGTGTAAAAATTATGATAAGAAAATTAAGGCTAGAAAATGAAAGGAAGATTGCACAAGAGTTCGAGATAAATCAGGATCCTTTCAAGTACAGAAGTAAGAAGGAGTCAGGGCTGGAGATAATGGAGCCTCCATGAAATGGAAAGTATAATTTATTCACTGAAGTGGTGGATATTGCTATCAATTTTAATGACTTCTTTGCATCAGCTTTCAGACTATAGAATTGAGAAAAGATATTAGCAAAGAGACGTATATTTGCATATCTCAGGGAAGGAGGATGAAATAAATATCAAGCCAGGGCAATGATTAAGTTATTAAACTATTTAATTTCTGGCAAACTACAGGAAAAAATTGAATATCAACTGGATTCCAGAAAGCAGTATTAATAAATAAGAAGACCTTTATCAGGTACCTTTCAAAACTTTAGAGAATTTAAGGAGCTGAAAAAAAAATAGCCAAGATTTCTAGACTCACTTATTTTTATACCCGCCGTCTGAAATCATTCTTTAAAACATAGTACTCTGGCAGCTATGTATATAAATACAGTCAAACACAGAAAACCTGATTAGCTTCCTCTGAGAGAATTTTGGTGTGGGTACACAAACACACAAACACACACACACACACACACACACACACACACACACACATTAATTTTAACTCCATTTTACTCTGCCACGGTAAGGTAGAATTTTTCTCCTCCAGGAAGCTTTTTGACCTCAGCAGAGTATAAGCACTCGTGGAAGTCCTTGAGGCAGCCATTCATACACCCACTGCTGTGTGAATGATGAAAACACACACAGGGACAAGCAATGGAGTACAGAGCATGCTGTAGCCATCACCACCTCATGCTGCCTAGCAGCTGGAAGAAACTAGAAGCTTCACATTGAATTATCCCAGCCAGAGCTTCCTACCTACCATATCCTGATAGGGAGTACAGACAAAAATCATGCTTTTCCCCTCCTAAGTAAGTAGTCTACAGCCTAGTGATTCATTAATGGACGTGAAATCAAAACATCCCCTGCATCAACTAAAAGAACCTCTAGGAAGATTTTTGTTAAGATTTTGCATGATTTGATCTCAGAAAATCCTGTGAAAAACCTCTACCCCTGAAGACTTCATCAAATGCTGAAGTTGGAACTGATCTCAGCACTGATGAGTTTGACTTCACAGGAGAACGTGAGATTGCCTGGAATTACTGCATTCAATCCTTGCTTCAGTAGCTTCTCCTGGGCATCCCAGCTGGAGCGCCACTGTTATGAAGGACTTGTTTCTCAGAAAATGGAATTTGATTTCTCTCGAAGGCACAAGGCAACCAAGCCTGTGTTTATCTGGAGAGTAAAGGTTCAGATAATTAAAATAATAAATTAGTGGGACTCAGTGTAAATGATCTGAATAGACTCAGGAGACTCAGGAGAATACCGAATTCTGCCACTAAGTAGACAAGCAAACTTAGAAAAAAATCTCTTGTATATTTCTAATGCCATGTGTCCCAAAAGGGACATAGAGAATGAATATTCTAGAATTTGTATAAAAAACAAGAGATCACACCTGGCTGGGATAATCAGGAAATTATTGATATTGTAGACAGGATGGAAGGATAGACTCAATTTAGATGTGGAGATGAAAAGCTAGACAAAAGTTCCAGGTAGATCAGGGAGCATGAATTAAATCACAGAATTGGGAGAACTCTTGGTGTTCAGGGTAAAATACTGAATGAAAAGGAGAACTAAAGGAAAGAGGTGATAAGGCTGAATTTATTGGAGAATAGCTCATAGTGGGAATTGCATATCAGATTATATGTTTTAGAATTTATTAAATAGAAAATTATTGGCCATTGCACTTGAGAAAATAGGGATCATGTTCTAATGAAATTAACTTTGGATGATGTGCAGGATTGGTGAAGCTATTCTAAGGTCTAAATTCAGGTAGTGTAATCAGAAATGGAGCGAGGCTGACTCACTGGAGAGGCACGGTGAAGGAAGAAGACATAGGACATGGGAAGTGACTGGATGAAAGGCAAGGGGGAAATTGAATAAAGGAGGTGAAGATTACCTGGAAATAGGGTGATGTCATTCACACAAATAAGACTACTATGAAGCCTTTATGAAGAGGAACAATGAAATATATAATAGGCCTAATTTTAAGAGGCTGAACTGGATGTGATGACCAAATACAACAAGGAGAAATGTACCTGTTATATTATTGACAAAAACTATCCAACAGCTATTTCTACTCAGTACCAACCAAACTAATGATCCTCTAAACTGTTGAAATAAACATAACTTAAAAATGCTATTAAATAACATTCTATCTCTTTAAGCTGGTTGAGAGATTTAGAGAAAGTTCTGTGAGGAGAAAAACACAAAGTTCAAAAACATTCACAAGGAATACTCTAAAGTCAAGGTGAAAAGAATGTGATAGAGCCATTAGACTACATCTGATATTCATGAAAAGAGCATATGCTCAGGACTATTAGGAAGTAATCTAACCACTCCTCTTGACACAAACACTCAAGTTCCAATGTCATTGCTCTGGAACAAGATACCCAGGGGGAAAAAAATTTACTTCCTTCTAAACTCTGACCCAACCGCTCACATCTGTATTTGTTTTCTGAATCAAACATCCAACAATATTTGAAAGACTTCAGCACTAAGTAGAAATGTTTCCTCTGCGTGATTCTGGCTGTAGAGTTGCCTCTATTTGTCAATTTAGGAAGCTGAGAGGACTAAACAATTGTATTAACTGTTTTCCACAGAAATCAAGTCTGAAAAATTACTTTAGCAGAATTCAGCATTAAGTATGTCTGTAACGTAAACCTGGCAACCCCTTCTCATTTTATTTTCATGCTGACTTTGCTGTTGTCAATTTACGGAAATGATCATTACCTTCCAAAATGACCATGCACTGATGTAGACTTCATCATTTATTTGGTTTAACAAGACTTAGTTGACATCAACTCTGACAACATCTGTTGTTTTATTTTTATTATTATTTACTCTTACCTCTTATTACACAGCCTAGATTTAAAATTATCTCTAAAATGTCTGCTATGAAGTATGCATGTGGTTCATTTTTTGCGCATTCTGTCTTCTCTTCCGAGGTGTACCTGAAGAGAAGAAGAAAGAAACAAGGGAACTTTAAAACAAAACCGTAGCAATTGAACTACTCACAAATTTGGTCAGCTTGTAAGACAGGCTTCAATTAGTATTTCTCTTCTGTAGATGAGATATTTCAGAACTTCCCATTCACTGTCCAAGGCTGCCCCAAATCCAGCCACTCTGATCTAGTGTTGAGATCAATATGATTCTTGACACACTTAAATGTGACCACCAGGAAGACACAAGCTCCTTGGGTCTCTGGTTTTCTTATTTGTAAGTAGGCATGAGAACACTTCTGGGACAGAATAATTTGAAGCTAAATAAGCTAAAGAAATACGGAAAAGTACCTGCTACAAAGTAAGTGCTTCATAGTGAGTAAAGCCAGTCGATGAGTAAAGCTTCTGTTAATCAACTTGTCACTTTTTCTTAAAATTTTATTTTTTTTTGTGGGGGGGGAGCGGTAATTAGGTTTGTTTATTTTTAGAAGAGGTACTGAGGATTGAACCCAGGACCTCACGCATGCCAAGCAAGCATCCTGCCACTTGAGCTGTATCCTCCCCTACAACTTGTCACTTTTTTGATGCAATACCAAATAGCTTCATGCATTTGGTAGCAAATGCATCGATTTTATTAGAACTGATGAGTAGGGTAAAGTAATTTATAAAGAGCTTAAGCATATCATAAGTTGTGAGGGTGATGAGACACTAAAAAAGAGATGGGAGAAGACAGTGTGACCTCTCTACTCCACTAACATTGATAAAATCTATCACTGGCTAATCAGGAGCATTTCTGAGAGCCTTTAGGGCACTTCAACTACACATCTACCTCCTAACTTGTCAGCTTCTACTGCATGGTGTCCACTTACCTGCTTCCAACTGTGGCCTTTACAGCATGATTCCTTACCGTGGCACCTTGATATTACTATCTTTATTGTTTTGTTGGCAATAAATCAACTTTTCCTTCATAATTACTCTTTGCACTTCAAAACTACATCTTCTGTTTTGAAGACCTTTTTACCTCAAGAAATATTCATGATCTTTCACATGATAATAGATGATTTTGATTCTCCCTGAGTTACCGAAATATGTACTCGAAAAAGTTTGCCACCAATCTTAAATTATTTTAAATTTGGTGGTATTTTATAAATTATAACAATATCTACTGCAGACATTTGAAAACGTCCCAAAATTTCATGTTATACCACACACACTTATACATGCACATTTGTATATTTAAAGGCTATTTGTTGAGACTGTTGGTTCAAGGATCTTCACAGCTAATTAAGTTTTTCCCCTCTGGGTTCTCAGTAGACAATTTGGGTTCATGCATTAAACCCCCAAAGATCTCAGAGGATCTAATGCACTGGATCTCAGCCACTACCCTCAGGAAGGAGTTTGGAAATCTGTGGAGATACTGGACTGTCGCACTGATGGGGGGATGCTCTGCCCCTTACATGGTGGGAGTCTGAGATGTTCAATGCCCTGCAGTGCATCTTAAATGAATAAATGATCATTTCCCACTAGTAATTTATTCAACAATACTTGCATTTATTAACTGTATTGCTTTCTATGTGTGGAGGCTGCTGTAGGCAAAGTTTTCCCGTTATGGCTGGAGAATGGGTGGGTATTTACGATTATCGAGGCAGATTTAAATAGTAATGTAAAACTCAGGTTTCTTTTGAAGGGTATGGGCTTTTAGAAGAGGTGAACGCCAATTTGAACAATAAGAATATGCTTACCCATCCCTACCCTGAACAATTTTGTAGGCTTTTTTCATATCTCTGTCTGTCTATTTCTTGTTTATGCAGAAGTAGCTTAAAAACATTCGTGAATTATTAGGTATTAACTTCTCACAAGTTGCAAGGTGGTGATCTATATCTCCTACAGACTGCAGAAGATACATTCAAAGCCTTATCTACTAAAAAGTTCTGTGTCATAAATTTTTGTGTAAAATAGTGCAGTATCAAATCAGAAAGGCTCTGATCACCTATCTCCCCTAACCTACCATCATTCCTTTATGAAGTTGTCAGCCAGAAGAAAACTGCCCAAGAATACAGGTGAAAATCAGCCCTCATGCTCTCCTGTAGAGACTCATTGAAAACAAAGCTTGAACCACTATTTCTCTTTCAGAAAAAGCAAATAAACTATTTGAGTAAGAAAGCCTCTGCAGTCTTAATAATCAAGAAGAAGAGGGTGTAATGGAAGACAATATAAGTGTTGAACATCAATAGGAAATTAATTATCAAAATTATTCTGCAATTCATTTTGCCCAACACAGAGCTACAGAGCTCCGAGCCAGCCGCTTTTAATTTTCATGAGTTTATTTTCATTTAACTTCACAGGTTCAACAATGAGAAGAGTAACAGCTCCTCTTCATTATTCAGTCCCTACTACAGATTGTGACATTAATGTTTTAATGCTGGGAACAGCCGCCCCCTCCCAGAGAGCTAGATTTTACACTTGGTATCCTAGTAATATATACGGTGTGGTAGCAGGTTATTAATAGCTCATGTAATATTAATGTTATCACATAAGTAAACTTTAAGCCATAATAAATCTTTGAAAGATAAGGATGATTGACAATGTGTCACTTATTTCTAAGTCTAGATTTGAGAGATAATGAGTTCTTAATTTCTTTTAATAACCATGGAAATCTCAATAATATTCCATAGCATTGTATAGCAGAACGAACTACCAGAAAAAGGTAGTATTCTCAGGCACCATTCTAAATGTTTTGCATCTCTTCCTTCATTGCTACCATAACAGCAATAATGAGGTAGCCATTGCTACTACCATCATTTTACAGATAAAAACACTACATCTTGGAAAACTTAATAATTTGTCTAATATCATTATTCAAGTGGTAAACTAGTATTTGAACCCAGGTTTTTCAACTCTAGAGTTCTTACTCTTACACACCCTTCAGAAATTAATAAGAATTTAGCATATGAAATATGGTACAACTGTAGGATATTAAGTTCAAATTCACAAACACACACCATTTGTTGAAAAAGTCTATTGAGACAAATTTTCAAATTCAACTCAGAGAACCACCTGGGAGCAAACATCTTCCTTACATCTTCCCAAACACCTCTCCAGATTGGTTTTCTCAAAATTAGATTTCCAAAAAGTAAAACTACTTCAAAAAAATTATCTTAGCAAAAGAAATTTCTAAGGAAAAATGTCTGTTTAAATTCTATTCTTAAGCATACTTTTGAATATTTCTGGCCACTGTCTTCTAGAGATGTGTTCTCAGCAATTTTCCTGAAAGTTCTCTCTTATAGCAATTGTTTGAAAGTAAATAAGACGTATAGGAGTGTTTTCCATTTACTTAAAACACCAAATAATGATTTTATTCTGTAATAGGCTCAACGTGATGAAGTATGTAATTTGAAATTCTTAAGTTTGTAATGTGAATGATTACTTTCTCCCATAAGCTGCTTAGGGATTTTTTTTCATTTGTAAAGCTAGAACATTTGGCTACCCAAACACAGCATCAACAGAACTTGTCACGCAATCCATTGTTTATTAATCATTTTCTACTGATAATCTAAATGATGATTAGTCTTGGCTCAGTGAATTCTTTATTCTTCTAATAGGTTTAGCTTAACCCTGTTACCTACTCTGATTTGTCATAATTAAAGCAAGAGAAAATATTTTTCAATATGCAAGAAATTGCAAAACTAATATTTTTAACAAGGCCAGATGTCACATATAACAGAGAAAATGACTATGTAGTTTATAGTCACTAATCCAAGAAAAAATGTAAGTTGAAACTATAATTCAAATGAAAGATTTCCTTTTAATGTAGATATACTACCTGTTTATTTTCCTACTAAATATGAAAGTTTGATGAATTCTATTAAATAGTAATAAAAAACTACCAGATGAGCAGCATGAACTATTTTTCATGCAAATCAAATTTCAGAAAGATCGGGATAAACAAACTCCCAAGAAATAGATTTTATTATATGCTTTTCAAAAAGTCACCATTGTTATTTGTTAAAAGGGCAAACTAGGCAGAACTGGACAACCCTCAGACAGATATAAATTCAGTTTGGCAAACCATCCTTTTCACTCTGGAGTAAACCAGCCTTGCACGTATTGCTAAATCAGCTCTCGGCTCCTCAGTTCTCAACACTCCTTTTATCTACGTAGACTCATTCGTTACACGTTTCATCTCTCCAGACCAACTTTGTATTGCTTTCTATTTTTCTAGTCATGCTTGTAACAATCCATCTTCCTCTTTTCTACATCCAGTCTATTTTTACATTTACTTAAAAAAAAAAAAACTCTTCCCAAAATCAAATTTTCTATGATTCTTGTCAGAGGTAAAGCCTAACCTCTTTTTCTTTTATTCTAAACAGAAGTTATGAGAAACAAAAGTATAAAATGACAAAATAAAAATAGGCAAAAATATTTTAAATGCTTAGGAAAATTTCTGTTTTCCAGCTAACCTGCTGCTTGGCTAATACAATTGTCCATGCCAAATTAATACAATCTCCGAGCCTCTGGGACAAGGACCAAGTCCTTTAACATGGTGTATCAAGTATTGGGCTCACCAGGCATTCAACAAACAGGAATAATGAGGACCCTGACATTTTGAAGTCCTTTTACCTTTACTATTTACCAGAATTCACTCCATTGCTATTATGTGCTTGAATGACTTCACTGAGTTTGGAAAGGGTCTATAGAAAGCATCGTATTTTCCATTCTCTAACTGCCCTCTCATACTGTGTATTAGTATGCTCTAGAGAATAAGTGAATATGAACATTAAAATTTATTTTAATTTATTCTTTTTCACTCAGTGAAATTATTCAGGTAATATTTGGGGATGGAAAGAATTCTGATAAGCCTTAACTGTGCTGAGTGCTGGTTGCCTCAGTTAATTAGATCATGAAGGCAAAACCCTGTTCTGAAAAATGGCTTTGTTTTTCCTAAGCTTCTAGCTCCACCCATAACGTAGGGCCTAATACACACCCCCATTAGTCAACAGAGTAACAGAGGGTGAACAGATTTGTAAAATCCATCGTCACTATTGACAGAATTGTTTGGTCTGCAGGTACTACCAACAGTGAGTGAATACCATCTGTCTGGTTAGAAAAGACAATCTGGTCTGTTAGCCTTCAATGATAGTTTAGTTTAATCAGAGCAACGCCAATATGCTCACTATATAGCACATACATTGTTCACAATTCTAAGAACCCCTGTGTAATATCAAACATTTGGGATATCAATACAGAAAAATATTAGGGTCATATTTTCCAATATGAAATGTTCACACACCTTTAAATGAAGAAGCATTTTTGCTTATTATGATCAGTAGGAATACTCATCTGCTGTTGGTAACAACCAGTGGTCAGATGGTCCAATAAAGTTTCATTGTTTGTGCTGTTGTTGGTGGATTACTTTTAATATTATTTGCTTTACATAGTTCCTTTCATTAAAGAAACCCTACTCTTAACGATTATTATATTAATGACATTAATAAGTATATCTTATGCTGGTTATTTTACAGTTTTTGATGCAAATATAAGAAATAGTACCCACTCTCGAGGATAATTCAATGCAGTTTTGTAATCAAGTAAAATCTTCCAAGGATCGTTTCATTTGCCGTGGGGACCCTGATGCCTAGTTCAATGCCTCACACAGAGACAACTCTGGGAACATGCTTGTGGAATTTCACTGACTGGCTGAAACCCCTTTTTACACCTACAGGGTAACAGCACATCTATGCTTCGACTGGTACCTCTTTGCAGTTCTGGATCCCCAAAGATGTGAAACCTGGGCCAAAGTTTTCAAGTTTTTATCTTGCAAATGAGAAGCTCTTGGATATAGAAAAAGAATGGCGTAAGTCAAGTTCCTGTGGGGATCAGGCAGGTGATATCAGTCAGTAACACGGAGAAGACTGTTAAATATTGGAGAATAATTGGAACTCGCCCGTTGGAGAGCCCAACCTCCCGAATGTGGATGCTTCTACCTAGATTTAGCCAAGCGCTGTCATTAAGTCAGGAGCATCAAGAATCACCAAATAATCTGATTTCTAAGAGAATTTGGGAATCCAGAGTTTTATATGAAATCTTAGATTATAAGAGTTTGGAAACAACCAAAAATATTTAAGAGTCTCTTTGAGGGCTAAACAAAGCACATCTGCTAGACCCCAAGCCATAACTTTATGATCTTTGGTGAACCGCAAAGAAAACAGACTAAGAGTTTTGAAGATCTGATTCTAACATATAACCTGAATTCCTCATGGTTTTTACTTTCTTATGTAAAAGACTGAATTATGTTATTTTTAAGGTCCCTTTCTGCTGTAACAACTTGTTTCTTTATTATATGCAGAAAGACGTATGAAACATAGACCCAGGGCATTAAATGAGGATGTTTACCTGTATACACTGTGGAATATTCCAGAAATGCACTGTGTAGTCTACCATAGAAAGGAGCAGGAGGAAGCTAATGGGGAGAATGAGAAAGAAGAGAATACTGGGCGCTGTTACACAAGGAGGTCCTGCAGTGAGTGTTCACAAAACACAACCAAAGTCCACCTGCTGTGGTGGGGATAAATTTATACAGTCAGTGACAGAAAAGGTAGGATTACTTGGAGGGCTGGTGAGGAGTCTGTTTTGGTCATTAGGCTTTAGCAAAAGAAGGTCAGAGGATTTATTCTGAAAAAGAGGTTTAGGGAATTGGCAACAGGGCTCAATAGTAAGAGATATATCGTCAATGAAAGAAGTAGGAGAGCAAAGTTAAGAACAGGACTGTCGGACACGCGAGAGCTGAGGGCAGTGTTTTAGCTACGGAATAAGAAAAGTCTTATTTAGGAGCAGTGTCTACAAATAAATCAGAGGCAAACAAAACAGCAGGAGCCAGCTAGGTGATTTTAAAAGACTCACTCAAAATTGGTAGGCCTGTAAAAATAGTCTATTTTGGCAGTTCCTTAACTTAGAAAAATATTTTGACATATCTATAATATTGTTTATTCCCGAACACGACCATTTCTTACCCAGACCTGAAATACGTTGGATTTTTTTTTTCTTGTAAATTAGGAATACTTAGGAAGAATGACTAAGAATTAATTAAGGATAACTGAGAACAAACCACCCATTCCCTTCCTACTGACCAGCCTCTATTCTCTAGAATCCTTTCTATCTAATTTTGAATTAAGGACATGAAAAAGGAGTTCGCTGCAAAGATAAACAGACACGCTATTTGAGGATTAACAAACAAAAACCTACCTGGTTGGTAAGCCGCACAGTCCTACACCCAAGAGGAGGAGATGAACCAGAATAGGCTAGAGAAAGCTCTATTAATTGCCTACATGTATGTCGGCCACTCTGCTTAAAGTTTTATCCCTGTTATATCTTAAACTGCTGACAGAAATGATCTGATATGTATGGTATTACTACACTTTTTGAAAAGAGAACATTGAGGATTAGAATACTTGCCAGAGGTCCCTGACGGGCTGATCAGAATTTGAATTCAGATTAGATGGACACCAGATCCTAGACTCGAAATTGCTCCACTGTGTTATTTGCTTCCACGTGATGAGGAGAAACCATTACTGCAAAATGTTTTGTGTTAAAGTGCCTTCAGGTTTCGGGGCTCACTATTCTCTCCTCCCAAAATGCCAGTCCTCCACACCCTCACATAGCTCATTTCTTTTTCTTACAAAGTGGACAATTCCTTGGCCCCTTCTCTGGGGACCTTCTCTACCTGAGCTACACCAAGTGGCTTTCTTGCCCCAGTCACTCACTTCCCTTAGGACTGTTTTTCCCACCACAGCACGCTCACTGTCTTACATTGACTTGATCGTATTTCATCTCTGTAATCGACTTCCTTCCCCTAGAATGTAAGCTCTCACACATGTGGATCCCTCTAAATCTAGTATGTCAACCCATGCCTTACATATAGTAGGCACTTGATAAATTTATGCCCAATTTATGAACAAGGTGTAATTGTCTAGCCTTGATTTTTTTTCACCATTTTTGGGTAAGAACTAAACTGATAGTTTGATGACTCTCTTTATTTTTAAGGACTACATCCTCTCACGTCAATCCTCAGCTCCCACGGAAGTACATAAATGTGACTAATCAGGGTTACAGTATTCTTGATAAACTCCTCCTTGCCATCCACTGTCATGACCCCTCCCACCAAATACAGCACCACAGTCATGAACTGTGAGCTCCCGTCCCCCAGGTCTGTTCACTTTTGACAACTTCCATGGCCCTGTCTTCCTAGTGCTTTGCAAGTCATTCTTCCTAAAATACCCTACTCTCCATCAGCTTGAAAACTGCCACTCATTTATACCAACAGGTTCAGTTTTTCCTTTCCTTTTTCCCAGAACTTTGCTTTCATTTCAAGCGCAGCCCTTACTTAACAACACTGTAATGGTTATTTTCATCTCTATCTCTCCTGCCAGATTTTGAGATTTCAAAGGCTGGGAACATAAAATAATTGACTTGAAAATGACTATTTTACTGTGTCATGCCATTCTTAATGACTGGTTCATTTCATCTGCGTTTTAGACTGAAATGATTACTAAGGATGGCAAACCAATATTGATATTCATAACAAAATTTCAATTTTTATGTCTAACATGAATTTAAACATTTTTTTCTGACTGCTATTTACCTATGAGGATAATGATTTTTTTGAAAAGCATGAAGATTGCTACAATCAGGGTGAAGCAAAAAGAGCCAGTAGCAATGTGTAAATAACATTCATGAAGTGGTTAGTCATGGAGTTTCTGGAAGACTTTGATATATGGCAAACCACAACTCAGGATTAAAACCACAGTAGCCCTAAAATATCAAGAAACCCTAATGCAGAACAACCATAGTCTTCATTTTTAAATCTATTTAACTGTATATGTAGAGGTGTGTGTCTAGTGTGTTCATCAAATTTGTACCCACACTAATTCATTTTTCTAGTTAGAAAGAGTTTCTCTGCTCCCCTAAAGTGCTTTAAGAACAATCTTGTCTATGGCTAATAATCTTCCTATCACTTTATCTTTAAAGAATTAGAGTGACCCCTACTGTCCAAGTTAAGTACATAAATTCTTCACTTTTTCTAGGTAACTTTCAAATGCAAATTATAACTTATTGCTTACAATTTCTAATCAAAGTCAGAATCCCTCACTTTACCTTAAACCCATTATTAAGAGACATTTAATGAAAGTTTTTCTCCAATCAAAATGTATGCACCTAATTTAGCCTCACTGCATAGTCTACTATTTCCAGCATAGCAATCTTTTTTTTTTTTTCTGTAAAATTGTAATAAGCAAAGAAAAGAGGAACTGAGGTGAAATGTCAATTTGGCCGTAAAAAAAAGGCAATTGAACAATTGCAATTGATTTTGAATATAAAAGAAATGCAAAAAGATCTGAATACAGGGTTGTCTAAAATTGAGATTTCAGTAATTCTCTATTTTTAAAGGCTAAATTAGAAGTACTGGCTTTCTTTCACACTCTTTTTTTTTTTTTTTTTTTTTTTTTTGGTTTTAATGGACATTAAAAGTTAATAGATGGCTTGGCTGTAGATAATAAAGATTTCTGTCATTTGTTGAAGTAGTGCAAATCAATATAAAAGCTAGAGCCTGCAGTCACAACAAAGACCTCAGTATGGGGCTACCAAGAAAGATGACATCTCAAATTTTCACAGAAAAAAAAATTATAAAAGAAGCTGTTCTTTGAACTGCTAGAAATCCATTCTACCTTTTTAGATAATGTGCCTTAATTGAATTTTTTTTAAAGCCACCTTTGGAGACTTTAAGAATTTTTTGGAACTCACTTAGGTTTTAGTATGGAATATATCTTTTTACAAAAGGTAATGTACCACACTGACTTGCATTAAAAATTAAAATACTTTGAAAACCTTTTTTTAAGTTTTAACCATTTCTGCCAAAATGGGTTCCAAATGAAAACAGATGACCCACCAAATATTGCTCTAGAAATCTGTCTGCATCCATGGGATCAATAAAAGGTTGGTTAATTTTCAAATAAAATTAATTTTGCAAGATCAAAAAATAATTTTTACAATTAGAGGAGTAACTACAGTTTGGATATAATTTTTTCATAGTTATTTGCATCATAAGATAGCTGCACCCCAGACTTTGTGATGGTTTAACATGATGATACTGAGATAAAAAAGTGTTGGTATAGAAGATTCTTAATGCATAATGTAACAGCCCAAGCTAACTTTATAACGAGGAGTGTTGGTTTCTGCATGGGTCCTCCCTAAATAAGCAATTGATTTGATCTATTCTGTCCCTTCATTTTTAGCCACAATGTTTAGGAATCAATGTTGCTTCAGAAGATGTTTCTGAAAAATCCATGCTACAATGAAGGGGGCTAAAATAGGGTTCGGAGTATGAGAACACACAGCTTTTAAGAAGAAAAGGTGACAGAGGTAGTGAGATATTGAAGGACAGAGATATTGATGTATTCTATATCACTGTTACTAAATGCATTTGTTCAGCATGGTTTATTTGGTTTCTGCTTAAATTATATTGATTGTTATAAATATCATATTGTACAATTCTTTTTCTTCTTACCATCACTAAATAATTTAAGATCTGTCATAAAGAAAAATGCCAACTCTTCAAATCTAGGACAGTTTTGATCTTATACCAATACATAAAATTAAAATAAATTTCCTATTTAACAATATATATATTTAGGGAGTGGAACAGTATTAGTAAATACTACATTATTTCATAAAAGATATCAAATTCTTATGTTAAAATCCATACCTATGAAAGGAAACTCAAGAACAGAAAATTCACACACTTGCTCTCAGCATAAACTTTGGTAAAAAGAAAAAAAATTCCATAGACAATATACCATCTGTCTCCTAAACCATGTGAAAAGAAAAGCTTTGAAAATCCAGCCGCTGCTAATGTGACATGTTGAAACATTAATCACCCCCTTAGGCCAATATAATTGTAGCTCCATGTTAATTACCTAACAATTAACAGCAGTAATTTCCAAGGGGCAATCAATGAATTAGCTTGTGATTTTCCCACAGATTTCAGTCCCACACTGCCAATCTGAATGCATTTCAAATTCCTCACTGTGGTTCATCAATGACACTTCTGGTGTATGAAATAAAAATTCATTTGCGCCCTTACTAATTAGGCTCAAATATATCCCTGTGAGTATTGCAAACTCTATTCACTAGCACAAAATCTCTGCCACAGGCATTTTTCCCCATTTAAAAATTCATTTTCTATTAAATTAGAAGGTCACCTAGCAGGAAAATGTACTAATCAAGATTTTATCACTAACGAATTAAAGGTTTTTAATAAGCAAGTTTAATTAAGTTATCCTAACAAGTGATAACAGCTATTTACAACTTATGGGGATATGTGCATGTGAACTAGAGCATGGAGAGTTTGAAATCCTTTTCCTTGTAGATCCAGTAGATGCTACATATTCCACACACAGTACGCATAGGTGTGTATGTTCCACACACAGTACGCATAGGTGTGTATGTATTGGATCAAAACAGTTTCAAATGCAACAATTATTTTGGGGTAAGGAAGGGTGCTTGCTTGAAAAAAATTTAGTTTTCTATATTTTATATAATAAAAGACATAGAATATTCAGTTTAATAAAATAGTATCATCTTTGCTTGATCCTGTATTTGGTGTCAATTACATCTATGTGTTGATAATTTACATTACATCTTAAATACACAAATATTGTAGTTGATCATTATCTCTTGAGATAATGGTAAAAATTGTACCTCCAGGCAGTTATATATTCTTTTAACAGACAAAAAAATATCATTTTAATGTTAATATGACATGGCACACACAAATTTCTTCTGTAAGTTTGCTACTCTTCACAAAGTAAAAATGAAACATGTATGTAACATGTAACATCTACTGGTTTAGGATTCTTACTGAATTTACTAACACTTTGTTTTCACCTTGGCTATTGCTATGTACATACACGAAGATTTTGTTCCTTGAAGAATATTCCTTTTTAAAATTAGTGAACAGTGAACAGAGGAAGGATGAACAACATGGCAATGGCAAACTTCCAACAAGACACCCACAGTTTTGCAATTCCACAATTGGGGTTTTCTTCCTTTAAAAGATTTATCCATGAGATGTATTCATCCGTAACTAAGTTAGTTCATGCCTTCATGAAGCACACACCACTCTGAAAGATCTATCGAATGTACATCACAAGTAAATATCTCACGTTAATTAATGGTGTCTTGAAATCTGTGTGAGGCACACACAAAAATGTTTTAAATTGTTTTAAAAATGGTAAGGAAAAGGAAATAAAGTCAGAATTACCAGGAGAAAGAGCACACCCACGTACCTGGCTCGCTGCTCACAATGATTACTAACGAGCACATCCATCAGGGTGCAGATAATTGAAGAAGAGTCAGCCCTGAATGCAGCCCTGAATATTAGGAAATGCAAATCCTTTTGCTCTCAGATTCTCTTTCTTTGAGCAAGGTTTGACATAGATTATGACCAAATCTTGTTACAAGGCACTCATCATGAAATCATGCAATTTTTAGACTCAGAAGAACCTTAAAAGGTTAATCTAAAAATGAAAGAACTGGAGTTAAGTGATGTAAAGTGACCTATGTACGGTCACACAAGCGGCTAATGGCAGGCATAGATTTACTGACCTGCGAGGCCTACGCCCTTTATACCACATTATGCTGCTGCACTGTTAGTAATGTCATTATTTTTGTCATTAATGTCATATTTAGCAATAATTAATACATTTTATAACGAATTTTGGGAGTTAGCCTCTAGCCTTTCTGACCCATTCATTCTTTTCCACCATTAACAGTTAAGTGGTAATATAAAGAACACAATAACACCTCTTCAGTCCTATATAATAATAAGTGCCCAAGAAAGCCTCATTCACTGGCTTTGAAGGCACCCATTTAAACTGACCCTTATAATAGTTCCCTATTATCCATCTCTATTTCCCACCACTTCCTAATAATCTTATATACAGGCAAGGATTAGACTACTTAATTGAAAAAAAAAAGTTTCATATCCCTTTGTTAATTTTACTTTCTGCAAAATAAACACACAAAATAACAGTTCTGGGGATGGGGATTGCCAAGTCTACAGTGACAATTCTTCTATTCTTTTTTTTAAGTTATGGAATGTCTTGATATAATATCCAGAGACACGGCATAATCATTCCTACGTCTATGCTTCAACTCCATCATCGGAAACATTTTGCCTTCTTCCTGTTCCATTCCAACATGTTCTCAAGACTCACATGCCCCTGAAATCTGGCTTCATTATACTACGCTTCTTCTTTTTTCTTTTCTGAAACACTTAACACATTTAAAGTGTATGTCACAGGTTAGCTTTAATGACTAACTTTCAATGTTTTCTCTTATTTTTATATTTATACGTGGTGATTGATTTATATCTAATCTCAGCTTAAATATCACCCCTTCAAAGAGATCTTATCTGATTAGGTTAAAAAACTAAAATAATACCCCCAAGTCAAAATTTCTATCAATACCATGATACTTTTTTATTATTTTAATTGCATTTAAAACTCTTTGAAACTATCTTCTTTATGACTTGTTTAATATCTTCCCATTATATAATATATTTTACAAAAAATGTGACTTTATCTTTTTCAATACTGTTCCCCTATATCTAGAACAGAGTCTGTTTCAAATTTTGACTCAACAGTAAAATCTGAAAGTTCTACTTCTAAGACAAAAGGAAAAAGTCATGGATATCTACTCTGATTATTTCTATTCAAGATAGTCACCTACAGAAGTCCTAGACAAAGCAATTATTCAAGAAAAAGAAATAAAAGCCATTCAAATTGGAAAGAAAGTAAAATTGTCTCTATTTGCAGATGGCATGATCTTATACATAAAAACTGTTCGAATAAATGAATCCAGTAAATTACAGGATACAAAATCAATATAAAAATCATTTGCATTTCTATACACTAACAATGAACTACCCGAAAAGGAAATTAAGAAAACAATACCACTTACAATTGCATCTGAAAGAATAAAATACTTAGGAATAAATTTAACCAAGAAAGTGAGAGACCTGTGCACTGAAAACTACAGGCCATTGATGAAAGAAATTAGAAAAATACAAGGAAATGGAAAAATATTCTGTAATCATGGATTGGAAGAAACGGTATTATTAAAGTTATCTATTCTACGCAAAGGAATCTGCAGTCTACAGATTAATACAATCCCTATCAAAAATCCGATTTTTTTAAAACAAGAATTTAAAAAAGCAATGCTAAAATGTATATGGAATTGCAATAGTCAAAGCAGACTTGAGAAAGAACAGAGTTGGAGGTATCGCATAACCTGATTGCAAATTACATTACAATGTTACAGCAATCAAAGTAGTAAGGTACTTACATAAAAATAAACACATAGATTCCAGAGATGGTGCCAAGCCCAGCCGCTCTGGTCTCTGTGTGGGTCACTCCAGCTTCATCAAGCTCTTTGACTAATCCGAGGATGGGAACTTCGTCATGTCCGATTCTGGGGACTGTGAGGTCCTTCACTGAGACGTGGCTGGAGGCTGCAAGCTGCTGAAGCATTGCTGAGAGCCGAGGCCACAAACGCCTGTGTGCCGGGTCTCCAAGTCTGCGGCGGTCTCCACGACTCCCGCAAAGCGCACCTCTTCCAGCACCGGAGCGCGCGCAAGGGCGCGGAGCCTCGGGTACGGTGGTCACGGCAGCCACGGACCAGCGTCCGGTTCACACACGACGACTGGCACCTCGTCTCGCTGGGCAGCAAGGACGGCAGCATCTTTCAGTGACGAGGGCTGGGCTCTGGGGTTGCGAGGCCGGCGTCCACCACACCCCCTTGAACCCCATCCCTGTTCTCCGACTCCTCTCTGGATGCCTGACCGCTGCCCGACGGGACCCACCGGCCTTGCAGCTTGGCCCGGCCCCACCAGGACCCCCAGGACCAGGGCGACCCTGTCCTCCACTTTGAGGTGTCCCCGAAAGCGCATTTCCCTGGAGGGGGCGAAAGGCACCCCTGCACACACTGTACAGACCCGCTGGCTGAGCCAGGCGGCCGCAGCCTGGGCCCTGACTCCTGCAGCCTGCTGAGGGGCAACAAACCAAAAGCAGTCTCTTAATTAAATCAAATGAGCACGTAGACCAATGGAATAGAATTGACAGCCCACAAATAAATAAATAGTCAACTAATATTTGACAAGGGAACAAAGGATACTCAATGAGCAAAGTACAGTTTCCTCAATAAATGGTGTTGGGGAAACTGGATGGTTTCCTGCAAAATAATGAAAGTGGGCCCCGATATTAAACCATACACAACAATCAACTCAAAATGGATTAAGGACTTAAACCTAGACCCGAAACCTTAAAACTCCTACAGGAAAACTAAAGAAGTAAACTCCTTAACATCGTCCTTGGCAATGGTTTTTGGATTATGGCATCAAAACCACAAGCAACAAAAGCAAAAATAAAAAACTGGGACTACATCAAATTAAAAAGTTCTGCACAATAAAAAAATAACCATAATAATTAACAAAAGAAGAAGACAACATACAGATTGGGAGAAAACATCTGTAAACCTTATTTCTGATACGGGTTTAATATCCTAAATGTACAAGGAACTCATACGACTTACTGACCAAAAAATAAAATAAAATAAATGGAAAATGGGCAAAAGAACTGAAGACATTTTTTCATAGGAGACATACAAATGACCATCCATGAAAAGGTGCTCACCATTACTGATCTTCAGGAAAATCCAAATCACAACCGCAATGAGGTAGGAGATAGCTCCTCACATCTGTTAAGATGGCTTTTATCCAAAAGACAATAGCTAACAAGTGCTATAGAGGATGTGGAGGAAAAGGAACACTGATGCAGTTGGTTAAATTATAAATTGGTATGGTCATTATGGAAAACAATATGGAGATTCTTCAAAAATTTAAAAATAGAACTAACATATGATCCAGCAATCCCTCTTCTGGATATATATCCCAAGGAAACAAAATCAACAAAATCAGTATTTTGAAGATATATCTGCACTTTTGAGTTCATTACATCATTACTCACAAGAGCCAAGATGTGGAAACAGCCTGTGTGTGTCTGTTAATGGATGAATGAATAAAGAAGATTATATATGTATATGCATATGTATATATACACACATACATACGTATATATAATTCAGCCATAAGAACAAAAGAATATTGTGCCATTGGCAACAATATGAATGAATCTAGAGGATATTATTCTCAGTGAAATTAGACAGAGCATACAGAGAAAGACATATACTGTTTGATCTCGCTTCTATATGGAATCTAAAAATAAAAAGTACAACTCATAGAAACAGGGAGTAAAATGGTTACCAGAGACTAGAGAATGGGGACATGGGGAGATGTGGGTTAAAGGATACAAACCATCAGCTTTAAGCTGAACAAGTTTTGGGGCCTTGATGTACAGCATGGTGTCTATAGTTAATAACACAGTGTTGCGCACTTGAATTTAGCTAAGAGAGCAGACTGTAAGTGTTCTCACCATAATAAGAAGTAAAGATAATTATGTGAGGTGATGGATGTATTAATTAACTTAATTGTGGTAATCACTTTACAAAGGACACATGTGCCAAACCATCATGTTATACACTTTAAATACATACAATCTTATTTGTCAGTTATACCCCCATAAAGCTGAAAACGCAATCATTTCTTCATTTGCCCACTCAACGAAGGTGTGGTGAGTCTTATGTAATAGCAGGTATTGTGACAGGCGAGAGGGATAGCAGGGAGGGCACGAGGGACTTGATCTCTGCTGACCTTGGGCTTAAGTTTCCCAAGGGAGGAACACATGAGTCAAATAATCCCTGAAATTAATGTAAAATTACAGCTCTGACAAGTTCCATGAAACAGAAGTCTATAAGTGAAACTGTATAGAGAAAATCTACTCCACGTGGTCAAGGAACGGTTCTCCAGAGTCACGCCAAGAGGGTTAAAATATGAAGAATGAGTATGCATTACCCTTAAATGCAAAAAAATGTTCTGTTGTCTTACTGCCCTGTGAAGGAAGGTGCCTAGTAGTTATAAAAAGCTGAAAGTAGCAGAGAGTAAAGAGGAAGACAATAGGTGTGAAATCTAGAGAACCAGGTCAGGACATGCAGGATTGTGTGGACCTGTTGAGTATTTTGGTCTTTATCCTAATAGCAATGAGAAAAAGTGGAAGAAGGTTAAGCAGAGGAAGCAAGTAGTCTAATCAGATTTTCCATTTCAGTATAACATCCTAATTGTGGAAAAATGATTAGCAGGAGATTAAAGCAGATTTAAGACGCAAATTTAACAGTGAGAAGAGATCTTCAATATCCCAAATAAGAACTGATCTTATCTAGAACTAGGGAGATGGGGTAGAGAAATTAAAAAAGATATAAGTGGATCTTAAAATGTTTCTCATTAACAAAACACAAAACATCAACACATTTTTCAGGTATGTTCCTAGGGTTACATAAAAGGACATAAGCAAATGATCTTGAAAAGTGTCTGTAAAATGGCAGCAGTAGGTAAATGTGTGACCTGTTCTTCTTTAGCACACTTGTTTTAGGTCAAATACCATGTTTTCTAGTGCTACATACCAAGCTGTGTTTATATAGAGAGCCGATTAGTATTGGTTGAAATAGACTAGTATTAAATGTTATACATATCTTTAAATCATTCGTTTTTAGGAAAATATAAACTAGCTGTGTAGTAAGGGGTCGGATAAGGGGTGTGACATTAGCAAGATGGCAGAGTAGAAAGTCTTCATCCTTGTCCTTCCAAACATTGAAATAACAGCAGTATTTGCACCAAAATAACCTTATGAGAAATCCAGAATCCAGTTAAGAAATTGTGGCACCCAAGACAAACACAAAGCTGAGAAGTCACACCAACGTGGGTAGGAAGAGCAGATCCACTTTGCCAGCTTTGATCCCTGCCACAAGCCAGCTAAGCTAGACTTGAACACTTCCTTTTTCTAATTTTTAAATTTTTTTCTCCCTATACTTTTTAATGTCTTCTTTATTTTTTTAATTGAGATGTAGTTGATGTACAATATTATGTTAATTTCAGGTGCACTGTCTAGTAACTGACATTTGCACACATTATGAAATGACCACTGTGGTAAGTCTAGAAACCATTCGTCCCCCTACAAAGATATTACAATATCATTGACCACATTCCTTATGTTGTATATTCCATCCACATGGCTTATTTATTTTACAGCTGGAGCTTCATGCCTCTTAATCCTCTTCATCTGTTTTGGACGCCCCCTCACCTTGGACAACTACCCATTTATTCTTTGTATCTCAGAGTCTGTTTTTGTTTTATTTGTTTGTTTTGTTTTTTAGGTTTCACATATAAATGAGATCATATGATATTTGTCTTTCTCCATCTGACCTATTTCACTTCACAATAATACTCTTTAGATCCATCCATGTTGTCACAAAGGGCAAGGATTTTTTTAATGGCTGAATAATATTCCATTACACATGTATTTCTGTCTATATGAGGTATCTAAAATGGTCAAATCCATAGAAGCAGAGAATAGAATGGTGGTTCTATTCTCTTTTCGGGGGCTGGAGATAGGTAAAATGTGGAATTGTTTTTCAATGGGCATAAAGTTTCTGTTATGCAAGATGAATAAGTTCTAGAGACCTGTTGTACAACAAAGGTAACAAAATGGTATTGTGCATTTTAAAATACGTTGAGAAGATAGATTTTATGTTAAATGTTCTTATCAAAAGAAAAAGCAAAACATAAAAAAACAAGGAAGCTTTTGGAGGTGGTGCATATTCAGTACTGTGGTTGTTTGGTTGTGATAATGGTATTGGGGTATATGCGTACATTCAAACTCATCATGGTGTTTATATTAAATATATGCAAGTTTTCATATATCAATTATGCCTCAGTAAAGCCAGAATTAATGGTTGACTAGCACGTCTGGGATGTTCAAGCCCTGCACATTCCCAAAAAAGGTCTGGCCCCTGACCTGTTCTTGGGAGACAACTTCTAAGATCTTGGAATATGCTGCCTCCTAACAGCGTCTTTGTTAACCTGGGCCTTGATATTCATCAGCTAGTTTTATGATGGCAGTGCAATTTACAGCAGGAGCCTTGGGCCAGGCAGAATCAGTTTGACCTCTGGAGTGACTAGAGAGTGAAAAGCTAAGATCAGCCACAGGGGTGCTCCTTGCCAGCCACCACTAAAAATCCCTGGACATGAAGTCTCAGATTAACTTCCCTGGTTGGCAATATTCCATAAGTGTTGTCACACATCACTGTTTGAATCATTAAGTACCATTCATACGACTCCACTGGGAGAGGACAATTGAAAGCTTGTGCCTGGTCTCTCCTGGACTCTGCCCTTATGCCTTTTTCTTTTGCTGATTTTGATCTGTATCATTTCAATGCAATAAACCATTCTCATAACTGTAACAACTTTTCTGAGTTCCGTGAATCTTTCCAGTGAACAGTTGAACCCTGGACACACTATGTCATTTGTAGGGTCACACAGCTTCCTGATTTTCAGGCGTGTCATAGTGAACTATAAACTTTTGAAACTTTGTCTCCTTGCTGCCTGACCATCCCTGCAAACCCTGCCCAGGTGATCAGGTGCACCAGTCTGATAAGGACGGCCTCTCAATATGACAGGTTCTCCTTCTTGTTCTCCCCTGTCCATGATGTAGTAACATTCAGACACACCAATGAAATCCTCTCACGCCTTGTCTTGTGTACCACAGTATGACCTTCAACAGAGGTATTTGCCCGTGGGTCCTGGATCTGCTTGGTTAAGCCCTATTCCTTGGCACTCCTCCCACCCTGTGAGGTCCCCTTCTGGCACGTGCTAACTCTGGTTCTCTAGGACCTGTGAGTATAATAGACTTTGTTTTCTGGTGCCTCTCCTATGTTCTTTCTTGCAGCCACATCTGACTGACCATCCCATATATGAACACAGAACATATAAGTAGGAGCCCAAAAATGTAATCTCTTTATTAGCATTGTGTTGTTGGTGGGGGTGGTTTATTTCTTTGACTATTTTTTTTTCTGAGAAAGTGGGGTTTTAAACTCTCACTGTAGCTTTTGTTTTCACAAGTAAATAGAAGGGAATTACTTTGAAGGAGTTTATTGTCTTTGACTGCTTATCATAATCTGACGATTTGCAACTGTTTCAAATCCTAGAGATAGTCCCTCTGCTCTCCCCTCTAACAATCCAAGTGTAAATACAGCCTGGGGGTGGGGGGGAATGATAATTTAATGAGTGATGTTTGAATAAATGGATAGCCCTAATTTTTAGTATTCTTGCTTTTCTTTCGAAACCTAATGTGAACCTACATAAAAACACATATGCATAAAATCTCTGCTCTTCGGATTTATGTCAATAGAGAGAACATCACATATTTCTTTTATATACAAATCATCTCTCAGTTTAAATAAATGACTGTATTAGTATTCAACTTTTAAGCCATCTAAGCTTGTGAACATCATGATGGTTAACAAAATTTAAAACATATTTAATGGAACAAGGATACTATACATCTTCAGATTGGGTTTCTATATACTCCAGTAGCAGTTTTTACTATTATTGTTGAGACATGCTCTCTGGTTTTCACAGAATTTATAAATCCAATTATTTTCATCATCAATTTTTAAAATTGTCACTCTTTGAAATATATCCCCAAGAAAATCCCATCATTTTGGGACCAACATGCTAAATGAGTCCATATTTAGAAATGTCAAAGATGGATGAAATAAAAAAAATACATATTTTATGTATTCAAATATATGTACACATTTTATATCACCTGCAGGGGTTTTCCATTACAATCTGATCAAAGATTACCCAATAAAGCAACACAAATCCCTAGAGAACTTTCAGTATTGTCTTTGAAATATAATGTTTTAAGCCATGACAAAAAGTAGAACTAGGTAAAAAGAAAAAAAAAAATGTGGCAACCAAAACAACTTCTTTCAAATACGAAATGCAAGGAAATGGGAAGACTGTATATGTTTAATGGGAAATAAATCCCCCAAATAACTGTTTTTTTCCTCAATTTAATTTGAACTTAATAATTCACAGAATTTCATTCCACTCAGAAAAGTATAGAGAAAATATTCTCTGACTTGTAAAACTATCGCCTGTTCTGTAAAATCTGTTCAATTTTCTGTCCTTTAATTTTTACACATAGATGTCTGATGCATTAGAATAAATTTAAGTAGCAGATACCAACACATCTCTGTGTAACTTGTTTTTGTAATTTACCTTTTTATTCAGCTCCTGTCATCTGTGCTATCAGGTTAAAAATTCTAATTCTAATCTTTATCCAGGTATTATAAACAAAAGGAAAACAACAATATAACAATTTTTATGGGGTGCAGAAATGTAAACCGACGTCAGAGGCTGAGAGTTCCACAAAGAAATATTTAAAAGTGATTTTTTTTCTCTAACAGATTCAGTAAAGCCATCTAACTTACCTAAAAACTACCCAGGGAGGGGTATAATTTAAAAGAATGAAGATGGATTAGCAAATAAAATCAAAGCAAAAACATAAAGCAAATTAAAAAATCACTACAATGCAAACTGACACCTAATAATTACATCTTATGTACCTAGTGAACAGACACAGAGATCATTTGAGCAGTTAAGGAAACATACAAAGAAAATAAAAGTAAAAAAGAAGAGAAAGTCTGAAAATGCAATGTTTCTAATATTAAGTCTCTAAAGAATTAAGAGAAATTTTAGAAATAGTTATTATTAAGGTTAATAAAATTTGAAATAATTTTGAGAAACTGTCAAATTTTACATTGTTATTTTCAGGGCATATCTGTAATAATCATAACATTTTTATTCCACTAATAAATTTGACATTTAAAACATTTCAGCATCTTTTTTTGGAAAAAATATATAATTTTGCAAATATCTACTATTTAAAGGGAAATTCTCCTAAATAAGAATAACATCTTTTTCTAGTAAAACAAGTATGTTTTAAACTTTAATAGCAAGTACATCCATTCTAAAATGACATTTGTCTAGCAATTTCTAATATTGTTTCCTCCACTTTTCACTAAAATTCATAGAAGTAGACTCAAAAAGAAGAAATCTCACTGTCAGATTTACACCAGAATATTGGAAATTGCCATTTGCCTCAGAGTAAAATGGAGATTTCTTCATTTGAGGTTGAAAATCTATAAAGAATTTGTAATTGAGCAAATGTAATTGAGCAAACTGCTGCCCTCTGTGTATCGGAAAGGCCAAATACCGAGGCAAAAGCCTTCTGCAGAGGGGAAGGGCTTTATTGCAGTGCGGCAAGCAAGGAGACAGGAGGCAGGCTCAGCTCTGTCTCCCAGCTGGCTTTTGAGTAGGGTGTTTAGCATGGGAGTTAGCAATAGGAGGGTATTGAGGCTAAGAAATGACTGGTAAAGGGTAAAGGAATTTCAAGAGTCTTCTGCGCAGGTGCAGCTGTCTTTTATGTCTCTTCGTGGGTCATGTGCAAATTCACAAGTTCCATGTGAGACTTGGGGTGGATTTTCAGCCTATACCATCCACAGTTCACTGATAGTCATTTGAGTCCCTCAACGTATTTGTTGATGTTCAGTCGAAGGCGTGGCTGTCAGAAAGCTGTTTCCTTATCTGCAGTTTTCCTGTTGTTCCACAAGATAAGCTCAGAGGTCTTAGTTCATCATCTCTAATTTTAACCTAGTGAATGTGGAGCATGATTTCAGTTTTGCCTCATGGAACAGCCACAAAATGGTTTAGGTTACAGCATTGAAAGGTTATCTTCACTTTCCCCTCTGTCCAAGTCCCATATCCCCAGTACTCTGTCTGTAACAGAAACTGGACCTTAATGTCACAGGTACAAATCTCTGAAGCAACCAGGTTAAGTTTCCAAAAGTTCTGGTTGCCCTCTTTCAACACCTGGGAAAAACATTTTCCTGAAGAGAACCTAGCATGTTAAACAGGTGGCAATAGGGATGGCATGTATGTCTCCTTAGAACAGACTTCATAGACAGAAAAATCCCTGGAAGTGGGGTTACTGAGATCCAAGTTTACTAAAAACTTCAGAAGTTATAGCAATTAAATCATCAGATGGTTGGGACAGGAGAAAAAGTTATCACAAGAGGGTTAAGGGGTGCTAAATGAAGTCTATTCAAATCAGGAAATCGTATAGAGCACTGTGAAAATTGTTACCTTTCAACAGTGGACTTGAGAATAATATCTGATCAAAATGTGATTAACCAGAGTCCAAGGAAAATAGCGTGACCCAAGAATTTTACACCTATACAAGTTTTTTTTATTATTTTTATATCTTTTATTTTTTAAAAAAGTATATGGAGATAAGAATATCTACAGTGGAAAAGTAAAAGCCTCTGAGATTCAAAATCCACTTTGCATAACCTACTGAAATAAAAGTATTTTATTCTAGTAAAAATATTTGAATATGCCAGTAAGACTGTTCAAAAAAGTGTCTATTTTCAAATAAGTATATAAAAATCAATAGCTTTTTTATGCCAGTAATAACTAATTTGAATATAATAAAACAGAAAATCCATTCAGAATAGCAACAAAAATATGTCATAGTTCGGAATAAGCATAACAAGAAATACACAAAATTTACATAAAAAGAATTACAGGGCATTACTGAGGGATATAAAAGAATTGAATAACTAGACAAGTTATATCACTGCATAGCTATTTTAATATTGTATAAATATAGTTTATTGATATTAATCTATATTTTAATGCAGGCATTTAAAAATGTTATATATTCCCTTAGCTAGGAATTTACTTTGAAATTTTTATTCTAAGATGCTCCTTATTACTGTATATAAAGAAGCAGATGCAAATATGCTTATTACGCTGATTTTTATAGTAGTAAAATTATCAAAAACAAATTAAATATCTAATAATAGCACTGTAGTTAGTCTATGATAAATCTATATACTGCTATGAAACCACTACCCTGAATATAACAACATAACACGTCCATGTTTGAACATCATGGTCTGTCTTAGCACGTGCTATGTAATTCTGTGCTTAAAAAGCAGGAGGAGGAACTAGGTGATGACAACAGTCTATATAAAGACTTGTCATTCAGAAGTTGCTGGTAAAGAAACTACTCCCTCATGTAACAGGCATTTTTCAATTGAGGAAAACCACTGGAAGGAGTTCTCAAGCCATGAAAGAAAAGGTAAATAAATAACCAAGAATTATTCTTGGAGAAAACTGTAAAGTTATTATTAACATAAATACAGAAATTCAGGTAGGATGTAAGTCGGCTCTCCTTGTGAATGCATTCCCATATTTCTTTCTCAGGCCTGGACCTAAAAGGTGCATTTGGGGAGAGACGTCAAACGGAATGGCACCTCACCCTGGAGAACGCCTGGCAGGCCCAATGCATTATTGACTCTAGACCAGGCAACCAGTGCCCTATCTCTGGCCCCACATCTGAGAGAGCCCTTCTTTCATCATCTGAAACAGCGATTGCAATGGAAATCACTACCTTCTTCAAATTTACGGTAATCTGCAATAGTCCCAAGGCCCACCTAGTTTTTGCACTGGCCAAAAGGAGTGTTAAGTGGGTATGTGGTAGATAGCATCACCTTTGGTGTTTTTGATTTGTGGTGGTGGTACTACAATAAGCCCACTCCTGACGTAGTATTGGGTGGTGTAGGAGGAGAGGAAGACTGCTGGGGGTGGAGACGGAGGTGGCATGCAAGAGACTCCACCTTCGTTCTTCCTACTGTAACCGCCCTTTCTCCGGGAGTCAGGGGACCACTGTGGAGACTGTACCATCTGCCAGTCACGTCTATACCAATTGTACACTCAGGAACTCTGGAAATAATCAAACAATGGCTCTGAAGACCTACTGAACCACAGTGAGACGAGAGCCAGCCAAGGCTCTGCAAGTCCCCATGCTGTCAAGCGGATCATAGCAGCACATTAAAAAAAGAGTTTGATTTCTAGTTTTTCTCTTTTGTTTCCTGATTTTATCCAGTGTGAGTTTTATGTAACATCTACATGATGTGAAAAATTTGGAAACACTTGACTGACACAAATTTCTTGTACAGACTAGCAATGATGTGACATAGACCAAGGCACAGGGCTTTAATTGAGTGCTTTTTCTCTTTTGGGTCAATGATATCAATTTACATTCCGAATTGCCTTCAAAATCTTATGTTTAGTAATAGGGATAAAATGCTGGTTAGTGAAGCTATCAAAATATCTTCTATCAGCCTATGATTTAGTTTCTCACATTGTTTTCTAGAAAATGGAGACTTCTTGTGCACTTTCTAGTGTCAAAATAAATTCAGTCCTGTCTGAATGCTTCAAAAACATTTCCTCAAATTAAATAACCTGCTGAACATGTGCCATTCAGGCTGTATGTATATCTCCTGATTAAGAGAAATCTTTTGAGATAAATGTTCCAGATGCATTTTATTAAGATATTTTAATTTTTCTTCTCTTTTCCATGTTTGCAGAAGGTGTTATTTGATATGCTTTCTTTAGAATATACTGTGTGTTATGATAATTTATCTGATTAAGACTTAACTTGAGTGGATCAGATGTGATATTATCTTTAAGTATAAGAATCTATAAGAATTAACCACCTACTTTTTATCATAGTCTCATCAAGAGTATTTAACAAAATGTATTGGTCAGTCAGATATGGAAGCTATTTTCAGGTTGAATTTATCAACTGATAATCATAGAAAACCCATTTGGCAGGTTCAAACTATTTCACAAAAATCCATCATTAAAAGCAATTCTATTTAATATTTTTATTGAAGCAAGATTACTTAAAGTATTAAGTTAGTTCCAAGTGTACAACATCATAACAATTTGATAGTTCTATAGTTATATTCTACATAAAGTTATTTTTTAAATTGGCTAGATTCCTTCTGCTCTACATTACACTGTTGTATCTTATTTATTTTATACCTAGTAGTTTGTATTGCTCAATCCTCTTCCCCTATCTTGCTCCTGCCCCAACCTCTCTCTCCACTGGTAACCACTAGTTTGTTCTCTGCATCTGTGAATCTGTTTCTGTTTTGTCATTTTTGTTACTTTGGTTTTTTTTTTAGATTCCACATATAAGTGAAAGTATACAGTATTTGTCTTTCTTTATTTCACTAAGCATAATATCCTCCAGGTGCATGCATGTTGTTGCAAGTGGCAAAATTTCTAAAGCCTAATAATATTATATGTTATAATCTCATATTGTTTTTATCCATTCATCTTTTGATAGACACTTAGGTTGCCTCCATATTTTAGCTATTGTAACTAATGTTGCTATGAACATTGAGGTGCATTTATCTTTTCAAATTAGTGTTCTCATTTTCTTTGGATATATCTCCAGAAGTGGAATTGCTGGATCAGATGATAGTTCAATTTTTAATTTTTTGAGAAAATTCTATACTGTTTCCCATAGTGGCTATAAAATAGGAAGGCCAATGTCTGAGTTTTTTAAAAATGCCAAACACATGTCCAGGTAATTTATTTAGATCTTTATTATAAGTAATCTATAATTATTTGGAATACAATTTTCTCATGCTTCAAATAATTTTCAAATAATCACAAAAAAATATTTTGTGCCATATTATTTTTATTCATCTTTTGGAGGATAGATAGAATTTTGTCTGTATTTCTTTAGATATTTCAGAGAACTTTTCTCTCAGCTTTTAGTTTATGAATGTTAAAATCTCGATTGCACTACTGCAACTGTAAGTAACTTCCCCATTATTTTACACTTAATGAAGAACAAGCTTCATTGTTTTTTCATCCAAAACCCTGGCTGACTACTCCATATCAGCCTCCCTTCTTCCTCTCCCTGGTTTGCTTCAGGAATCTGCCCCACACATAGCCATGACCTCCAGGAAATATGTTCATTCTAAACTTGTGTTAATTTCATGATTGAGATTTTAAGCTATTCGTGTCCCATTCATTTTACCAGAGATCAGTGAAGTAAAAGTAATTTGATGAGAAGATCCAGAGGGTTTCAGGTGACAGTTCACTTGCTCTTAAAAAGAGATGCAAAGGAAAAGATGGTCCTTTTCTTGGGATGAGCATTTCGTGCCTGTATGAACATAAGCAGCATCTTGCAATCATTAAAAATAAAAAGAACTGATACACTTTAGAGGGCAGAGTGAAAAGATAAAGAACAACAAATTTAAAAAAAAAGAACCATATGTGACTGAATCACTGAATTTTACTAAACCTGGAGCTTCCCCCATTTGTTACATTTTTCTTCTGATTGAATAACCTTTTTGTTGTGATATCATAGACAAAAGTCACCCCCAAATATTTTTTAAATTGTATTTTCTCTAATGTTCTATACCTACTTATAAATATAATATATGGTGTGGAATGAGTGTGAAAAGAAAAGATATTCTGACCTGAACTTATTTTAACTGTAGACTGTCAGTTCTGTTATCAAATTTTTCAAAACTAGTTTCCTCTTTGACATTATGATTAATGTAAATTTCAATATATTCACTTAAGGAACCTTAAAATTATATTTTCAAAAGTTTGATATATTATACAAAATCTCAAATAGGTTTATTTTATTCTTGTACACAAAAAATATAATTTGATTACTTTTTCAGTATTATTTGTAATATATTTTTATATAAGTCATTACTCATAATGTTCTGACATGTCATGTTATTATCAGCGTTTCTTTCTCTGTTTTTATCACAAAAATCTTCTGGTCTGTGAAAAGTTTAATTTTGTAAAACATAATAAATGTACATCTAACTTTAACTCCAACTTATACAAATTTATGAAAATTAGATAAGTTGTTTGACATTTATAGAATCAAGCTTTGTAAATTTCACATTTAAAATATGAAAATATACATATTTGCCAAAATGCTTTTTAACATTTTCTATATAATGTATATGTTTTACTTTAAAGAGATAGGTGTATGTAATTTTAATGTCAACCTCAGAATCACCAAAAAGTACCTTGGCAATCAGTGGAAAGGTTTAATAGGTTTTCTGTCTTGTTCTTAATTTGCTGAAATTACAAAATCAATACCTTCAGTTGTAGCTGCAGTTACCCGTTTTACTGCTTTAAGATAAAGTCTACAAGAAAGTAACCTTCACTTTCAATTTGCAGCTCAGAACATCAGGTTGTTCTTGGCCACTAGTTAAATAGCCTGTTCTCGGCCATCCTATGTAAGATATTCCAAATGTGTTGTGGTTCCATTTTCCAAGGAGATACACACTAAAAGGAACTGTGATTAATACAGAGCAAGCAGAAATTCTGAGTTTTACACTTTCCCCCTTCCTTTTTCTCTTCCCAACACACTGATGTCCCTTTATTTCTTTAGCTTGAGCTCATCTGAATTCTTACTATAATCTTCAACTTTGGATCTTAGATGCTTACAACATTCACCACCAAAATAAGAAATAGTCTTATTCTATCTGAACTCTGTCTTACCTCTAAGATTCTTGTTACAAGGGCATATTTCTGCCACTTTTAAGATAAGGACACCCTACCAGGTAGAGTCGGGTTAGTACAAAATAGACAAGTAAGTACATTTCTAAGATTTTCATTTGGGGAAAATGTGATAGATTAAACAGTCACTTTAAACGTCAAAGATACTGGAAGTGACAAAGGGATCTATTTTGCAGGAAATCAGTCTTGGACAATTGCATTCTTTTTCACATCTACTTCTTGAGTAATTAATATATTATAAAAATATGATTTAGAGGTAATACAATAATCATTACATATTAAATTTAGATATAGTAAGGTCAATAGTAATCTTGGAGAAAGTAGTAATGTTTGAGGTAAAAGACTGAGGTTATAGAAAAAAATGGATAGTGAGTATATAAAATATTTTGAGAAAAATGACTTTGAAGGAGGGGCAGGATGCAGACAATTGACTGTAAGTTGTATGAGTGGAGGAAAGCAGATCCAGAAAGACAACTTAAGTCATGTGTGATGAGGGTGTGGGGGAGGCGAGAGGCACTTCAGTGAGGGTAGGACGAGAAGGGGCTAGAATCACGGAAGAGCGGGCATGACCGGGGAGAAGCAGCAGCCCCTGAGCACTAGCAGGTAGCTGGAAGGACTGACCCTGGGTGAGGAATGAGCCTCTTTCCATTCTAGAAGGAGGGAAGGGTGAAAGGATGATGCGGAGGCCAGCATTTTTATAGGTTTTTATGATGAAAAGTTGAGGGAGGTTCTATCTGATAGTTTCCAGTTTATCTGAAAACTTGAAAGGAATTCAGATTTTTTTTTCCCCTAAGAATCAAAGGAAGAATACTCAGTTTGAAAACAATAGAAGATGTTTGAAAAGTTGCCATGGAGGATAAGAAATTGATTTTTTCAGCGGTGTTCCACGTGAATACAAGTGACAACAACTTGCAGTATTGTGTTATTTCCCCAACAGTGCTTAACAGGCTGGGTGCAGATGTAGAAAAGACAGATACTTGGATTGATTCAGAATTGGGAATGTTCCAGTTTAGTGTGAGGCAAAAGCCACGAGCTAATGCTATGCATCGAGCCCTGTAAGTATAAAATATTCAATAAATCTTAGCTGTTGCAGCCAATCCACAATCCACTGGTTAGAAAAGGCTCTCCCATATGATCTAAAATCCAGTGTGGTGGGAATACAAGCAAGAAGGTTAGAAAGTGAGACATGTGGAGTCTGATTTCAGGAGTAGAGTGGTTTCAAGTTAGGGCAACGTAGAGTTAGTCGTCAGATACGGAGCAAAAATAACGTGGGGCAAAGTCATTGAAGATGATGTTGGCTATTCAGTATTCTTAGGGTTTTACTGGGCATGTACAGGAGGTCCAGTGGCTTCAGTGGGACCTCTTCCTATTCTTCTGCATCTTGGGAATCGGTGACAAAAGGTAGCAGTTGTCAGGGAAGTGAAGAAATCCTCATAGTTGTGAGGTATTCTGGGATTACCCATTGTTTTGAGGGCATTGGATGTGGAGAGGCAGGGTTCCATCATGCACGCTTCTGTTTTTTATTTTTATGATCTCCACTCTCAGAAACAGTTCCTTTCTCAGAACATTTGATCAAGAGGAGTCATGACATTTTGAACTGTCTCACACTGGAATGTTACCATTACTTCAATACTCAATAGCAGGTACTGAAATCTTACTGTGGGCAAGGAGTAGTACTTTGTCCCTGACAAGAGGAAAATTCCTGGTCTCTGCCCTTGAAGAATTTTCAGTCTAGCTAGTATAATATCCTACTATACTGTATATTGTATAATATATAATATAACTAAGATAACATAGTATAGCTTATATGATATATTTAGAAGTAAATCAAATTTATTAGTGTCAAAAATAATGTTAATAATCCATTTTTTCTGAATTCTCAAGGCAGTTTATTTGTACCTCCCTTACTAAAGTCATGCGTAGTATCATAGTTTTGGGGGATGTACTTCTTAACTTCTCTACTGTAACATAAGCTAATCAAAGATGGGGCTGTGTTTTTTCATATTTATCTATTTAAATTTAATGGAGCTCTAGATAAAAGTATGGCTCTATGTGGTACCAGTCTGTGTTTGACAATGAAGAGCTATAAAGGGAAAAAAAATTCATCTTTTTAAAATATTTTGGGGGGAGGGAGGTAATTTAGGTTTATTTATTTATTTTTAAAACGAAATCATGCATGCTAAGTATGTACTGTACGACTGAGCTATACCCTCCTCCTAAAAGTGCTTTAAATTTAAAGAGTGCCAAGCCACAGTGGGCTGGATTTTTCTGCCGTAAGTTATAGCTGTGCAAATGTGACAAAATTCAGTGTGTCCTTGAGGTATAAAAGACTTGGGTCTCTAAACACATAGTCCAGGCAAGCGATAAAGTTTTTGATGGACAACTTTAAAGCCTGGAAGTGGTTGTACGGACTGACGAAATTAGTTTTAGACTTGGAGATGACAACTAAAAATAGACTGAGGATATAGCTTGGTTCACTGTGCTACAAAATTCCATAGGAAAAGCAAGTAGAAATGACAAAATTTATTTTTTAATGCCACTTTTGTTGTGACTTTAATGGAACCCAAGAATTGACTTGCTTAAGATGCAAACTCTGCCTACATCATCTAATCTTGACGACACGAAAGCTATTTGTTTCAATTCGAGCTGCGAAAAGTCAAATTGTTTGTCTTCAAAATAAATAAATGCCAACCAATTCAATGACCACCATTCCAGTTTGTTGTGATTGGTTCGTTCACATTTTTAGCACGCATCTCAGCAGGCTCAGAACCCCAAAGCTATCTGTAATTTAAACATTGCACCATCACATAGAAATCTTTCAACAAACTCACTGCCATTGAAAGGGAAAGAGCAAAAGCCACTTATTTCCAGACGCAATTTATTGTGAATAAGTATTCACAATAACTCAAAAGAAATAATAATTTGAAATACGTAATTTTTTAATTGAAGGAAAAATAATTACAAAAAAACTAATCCCTTTTCTTTCATTCTTCATCTTAATAGAGTTAGGAGGTGTACAATTTTCTTATAATTTTAACTTCATGCAGAAAATGCCAGAAAAATATTACATAAGATTTGAGAACTGAAAACAGATGTAGTTGAGCATTTTAATTTAGATTTTAAATCTTAATCAAAAAGACTTCCTAATTTTAAGTGATTGTTTTATCTACCGTTCACTTCTATTTCCTGGTAGGAAAGAGACTACAATTCAGATACTGGAAGAAATTTTAAAGAAGGATCTATTAACAGAGGAAAGATTGGGTTTAAGAGGACAAAGAGGTGCTGCTGAGGCCAGTCTAGTCCTGAAAAGGCAGGGAGAGAAAGCAGAGTTACTGGAACCCAGCGGGAACTGAAGGCAGGAGGAGGAGCTGGTCAAGAGGCACCGTGGCCCTGTGGTTATGGAGAGACCCGGTAAGTGACAAAACTGCAGCGCAGAGCAGGAAGGAAGCACAGAGAAGTAAAACTACACACACGTCTCCCCATCTTCTCTGTCACTTGCCCATCTCCTGCCGGCTCTTCCCATTCACTGAAACAACCAGAAGTCAGTAGGTGAGGGAGACTAGGTGATGTAAAACAGGTATCATAGCCTAGGGGGAAAAAAAAGTAGGGTCGAGGAGGGAGAAGACGCGATCCAGATGCTGCACGAGAGAGACAGAGACGACCAGGACAGTATCACCCCAGATGAATGGGAGTTTCCGTGCTCCATGGGACAGATCACAGTTGTTCCGTCACTGACTCGGCCACTTAGTAGTTTCACAGATTTGTGCGATCCACTTCCCTTGTCTGACCCCCAGTTTTCTTTCATAAAAACATCGTCTATTCACTAACCACAGAACCAGCATGAATCCGTTTGAACCAGATCCTGTGCTCGATTCCTAGGATACAAAGAGGAAAAAGACATTAATTGTCTCTTGAGGACTTTTTACAATATTAACTAACTTGCAGTTGCAAGGCAATGATCTGTACTTGTCAGTAACTTCTCTAGCAGCATTAAGGGTAATGTTAACAGAAAACTCCAATACTGTTCTCCACATTTAAACATGTTTTTTTTTTTTTTCCTACTTGCCTGACAAATTTCCATATAAACTATCAAAGTCATTTACAGAATGTGTTGGGACTTAAGTGACAAGTTTCTTTTTTTATTATTATTATTGTATCTGATCTTATTGACAGCATAGTTTTGGAAGATCTCATAATTTCAGGGGAAAAAAAAGAAAAAACTGAAAACAATTTATTTTTAGCCAAACACAAAAATGAATTCTAAGGTGTCAAAATATTATCTTTAATTATAAATAGCATTTCCCAGAATGCATTTTAGCTTTCTCCTCATTGTTAAGATTTTTAAAAGTTGCCATCTAACATAATCAAATTAAATCTATACATATAATCAACTGTGATTATTAAGTTGTCAATATGAAAATATTCTAAGTAAATGGTTGATCATTGCTCTTTTGACAAGACACTGTGACTTAGTGCTCTGTTGGTTTTATTTATTATTGGTGCTTGTCTAGCTTCATTTATTTCAGAAAACACAGACATGCACTCTATTTCCATGAATTTTAATTTACAGCAATTTAAAATTTATAATAATAAAGCTATTTTACTAGAATCCAAAAATGCAGACAAACTTTTTTCTATGCATTTTATCTTGCTCAAATGAAATGATAAACTGACATTTGACACTTTCATTGGATGAGTAAGCGATGTGCTTGGGTACAGCCAGGCCCAGCCAGGGCCAAGGCATTGCATTACTTTAGGAAACACCCTATTGAACAAAATGGCACCGGGTTAATGTTGATCACCATACGTCAGAGCCAGCATTGACTAGCACAAGTCAGAAATTTTACAGCATTTTCATTTTTATTTACTTATACCACACAGTATTCCCCCAATGATTTGGGGCAGCAAGATTCATTATTACAGTGAAGGCTGTGACTCAAGGATGTTTATTTGGAATTAACGGTACAGCAGTTCCTACCTTGTACTGTTTGACCCAATCTTAAAGAACCAACATTTTACCTTGAATTCCTTAATTTACTCTCTACTAATTAATATAATTCAGAATCACAGTACTTCACCAACATATTGCCACCATCGCCCCCTTGCTATTTTTGTCATTTCAGCCATTATTAACATAAGTATTACTAACACCAAATTTCAGCTTAGGCCTCCTGCTTTCATGCCTTGCCCGGTGGATTTACCTCCTGTGGGTGTTATGCCCCCTAATCCTACGTAAATTTGTCATCACATTGAGTTGTGCGCATTGGTTGCCAGTAGATTAGGCTGATTTTCCCAGTACAGTTTTCTACGCGGTTTCAACTTTCTCTCTGCCATAGTTCCTAACTGACCCTATTTAAATTGTAAAAGCATTAAGCACCATATCAGATTTAATAGCATTTATAAATGAAAAAAGAGTGAGAAATCAGACTCTATACTTAAAAAGAAATAGTCTTCAAATGAGTCGGAAATACGATTGTAAAACCAGACATTCACAAACTTTTATTTGCGTCTCTGCTAAGCTCTTTTTAAATATTCCTAATTAGAAGCTACCTCTCTCTCACCCCTCTGCCATTCACCTCTGCTGGCAGCTGTGGTCTGCTCTCTGCATCCTGCTCTTTGACCCTGTTGGATGATGTAACCTTTTTTCAGATGCATCCTCTGCTCCATGCAGGCAGTTCTCCTTACAATTTCTAAACTTACCATGCTCTTTCTGATTTTTTTCCAGAAAACAAAATCGGGCTGTTGTTGTTTAATATTTCATAATCTATAAAATTGAAAACTATTTTTAAAACATACATTAAGCATCTGGAATTACGCTCAGCATTAAGATGCAATGAAAGAGTGAAAATGCTAGATAATAATTTACCTTCAAGAAGTTCATCGTCTAGTTGGGGAAAGAAAACATGAGAATAATAAATTTATGGTTTATAATTCAAGGTACTAATAGAAAGACTATCTAAAGGCTATACAAAGTAATGTCTTCAAAGAATTAGGGAATAACTGTTAGGCCAGTTGAGAAAAGTACAGCTGGTAGGTAGGCTGGGAAAAGAACATTCTAGTGCATGCACTATTACAAGTGCAAGTAATGAGATGGACGAGCAGAGGGACCATCATGAGTAAAATTTTTACTAGAGAAGGTAATTTAAGAGAGAGGTTGGGGCAGGGCTGGAAGGAATGCAGAGTTCAAATTATTCAGGACCATAAGTAACAAGGCAGATCATCTCACCTTCATTTGGGAAACAGGAGCCATGAAATATTTTGGAAGTGGATAGCAATAGGTTCATTTATCTAGTGATGATGTAAAGGATGGTTGGGGGCTGTTGCAGTAGGTTCTAGTGCACAGTGGTCACTTCCAGAACCAACCGAGTAGCAGTGTGAAGAGAAAGATGAGCTCTTTTGAAGAAATGATAGGCACTAATTTCATTTATTAACTAAGCAGAAGAAACAGGTGAAGTCAAAGATAATCCTATGGCTCTTTTGAGTTGGGAAGATGATACAGCTCTTTAAAAGCCAGCTTTGGAAAGCCATTTTAGAGGTAAACATGAATTCAGTATTCAAAAAAAAAAAAAGACATTCAATGGATACATATGCATGAAATTTAGAAATAAAGTCTGGGGTGTAAGAGAGAAGCAGTGTCTAAAAGTACACATCTTGTATGGCCAGCAGAGGGGTGTTACTTGAAAGTACCAGATGACAAGTTGTAAACTCAAGGGAAGAAGACGTGCAAAGAGATGCGCCAACCAGCGTCTCAGTCAGCACAGAGCAATTCTTAATATGTGTCATTTGATGAGCATGAAGAACAATGCCAAACAAACAAGCCTCTGAACAAAGAGATTCCCATGGAAGTCTAACAAAATTCTGGTCTCTCCTGGAATACCGACTACTACCTAAGACAACAGATGATTTATGACAGCATCTACAATTTTGCAAAGTTAGTGTACTAAGTATGCACGCTAGCTCTGGATAATGAAAACATGATTATCAACTTTAAATAGGCAATACATGCTTTCAGATGTGAGGCAGAACTAAAATTGTAACCATAGTTGTAAAGTATGTAACTGAAATAAATATTATATTGATTTCCAAAGAAAAGCTACATTTTATAAATATGTCATTGGTTAGCTATAGCATTATTACCCCTTGATATTTTAACTTGAACCATGTGAAAATTGAAAACCCCAAATGGTCAAATATTGGCAATTTTATGTATCCCACTTATAATTTATACTCATATATTTAATAGATTTCTAGATTTTAAAATTCAAGTTAAAAAATTATAATAATCCAGTAGAAATTTCCTGGTTTTACTTTCTTTGACTGACAAATATTCTTCCTTCTGGTATATTTACATCTCAGAATAATTCCTATAATAAATTATATTTGATGTATAAGCACGCAAAAATCATACAATGACTGTTCTACTACAGAACCAAAGATTAAATACAGATCTGGTATTTATTTGACAATTTGGACAAAATACACAAATTAGCAAGTAGTAAAAACAAAAAGATGCAACTTTTTCCACTTGTTTGTGTCTGTATTGATCCTACTAACAAGACTATTGCCCAATTCTATTTTACTTTGTAGTCTGTGGACACAAAGCCAGTTTATTTAAACGTATTGAAATGTTAAACAAAGGATACAAAAATTACTTCTAAAATATTGATCTAGTTTTCAAGTAGATTGGCGCTCGCACATCACGAAGCTTAGCACAAAATGGATTTTCTTCTTTCAGGGCAGACACTATCATAATGTACTTGCTAAATGTATGCATTTGATATAAGAAAATTATGGTAATGTGACATTCCTACTACATGATGGAATATTCTTTTAGATAGTGAAACATATTAATAACACACATGATAGAGTTCTTTTTGGTTCTTGACATTTAGAACCAAATTTTTCAAAGGTTGTCCTTATTATGTATGCATACAGTAAGTGTAAACCACACCACGCAGACAAACTCCCCCTTTGCTTCAGCAGAATTTTGCCCAAGTCAACAGGTGATCACAGTTTTCAAGTTCCTTTAAGAGACAAAGTCTTTAAAGAAAACTAAATGAAAATATTTCTGGAGAAATGATTTGCACTGACACAGCCTTTTGAGATCCCTTTGTGGGATGAAAGGAAGGTTAAAGAGTTACTCAGAGTATAATGCAACGTTATCTCCCACTAAAAATATGCAAAATAATGTTTACAAGGATGCTGTGTGTATGTTTACATACATTCATGAATATACATGTGCATTTATATACAGAGACAGCTATTACATATACACACACACACACGTATGTGTAGGTATATATACATCTATATGTTTGTGTCTCGAGTTAAATGACATATTAAGGAAGTCATTGTAAAAGTTTTTGTGTCACTAATCTGACCTCTTTGAGATGGTTATGAATTCTGTGAACCCATTTCTCACAGAACCCATCCACACGCACATGCACGTGGCACTTTGCGTGGGATTTCAGGGGTTCAATACAGCTCTGGAGCCCAGCCGCAGAATTCTGCAGCTGCTACCTTCAATGCTATGACTTGGCAAACTGCTTGTCTTTGTAGCTTTGTTTTAGATAACACTGTTGCTTTTTAAAGGAAGAAGTAAAATTGCCTCATATAAATAATTTGTGCATATTCGTCATTGATATTTAGTTGAAATTCCCAAGAGACAGCTACAGTACCATATCACAGAGGCCCCAGTTGGAAGTTAGACTGTGTGGATATTTGAATCTCATCTCTCTCACTATTGGGTTCATTGGTAAGTCACTTGACTTCTCTGCTCCTCAGTTACTTCATCTTCCAATCATGTGTAAAAAAATCAGAGCATATTAGCATAGAAAAGTACCGATAAAGCACTTAAAATTGTGCTTGGTACTTAACACATCAGTTATGGAGAGCTATGACTATTTTCAAATTCTCTTCACCTACTGGTATTGTCATGGCTCTGCATTTTCTTTGGCCATCTTCTGGACTACCTTTTTTCATATTGTATCATATCTCATTGCTCTAATTTGTAGATTTAAAATTTCTACTTGTAGTGATTGGAAGATGTTGAAGCTTGTTTGTTTGCTTTGCCTTGCCAAGCATCATGCCTCTGCAAAATGAACTTCATGAACTGAGTACAACCACACTAGTGATTGGCATTACCATCAGACATATTCCACTGCAAAATGTGGCAAGGTGAAATAGAGGTCAAGGCCCACTCTTACAGATTATTTTCTCTAGCCCAAAAGATAGATATGGTTTGTAATAAAAAAGGATAAGAAGGTCTCAGCCATACAACTGTGATACTTGAGGTCTCTTTGGTCTGTTTTAAATTTAAATCATTAGAAACTTTCATAATACTTCATGCCAACATCTGACAAAAGCTTGAAACTGGCTACTGGCTTTTGATAATCAGCTCACTATTACCAGAAATTAGGAAAAGGCTACCTTAATCAATCTATTCACTTGAATTTTATTGTAGACTCCACATGACTAATCAGCACAATATGGAATACAATGATGTGGAAGCCAAACCATTTGGCTTCAACAATATTTATCCAGGAGCAGAGTACAATACACATTAATCTGTAAACTCATATTCACTGAAAAAGAAGTTTGCTAGCACAGCCACACAACTGTTTGCCCAGAGAGTGATACAAAAGGGAAACCGACTGGAAGATCAGGACACCAAAACCAGTCATGCTCTTTTTCTAAGCAAGGGTTTTCATTTTTGAAATTTCAATTTAGCACCTTCTACAATTAAAGTGTTATAATTTGACCAGCTTTGGATAGCAAAGAGGGTCCAGTGTCAACTTTGGTTAATTGATGATAACTCCTTGGAGTCCTGTTACTAAGGACCCATTTTTAGACTCCATTTCCACCTGGCCACTGGGAGAAGGATACCCTGGGTGAGGGCGGAGGCAGCGGTAGATCACATGTTTTTATTACAGCAGAATTATATAAATAAATAAGATCCTTTTTTGCTCTAAAAAAGGTGTTAATTGCTTAAAGCCACCATGAAAATTTTTTATAATAATTCTTTCTTTTTTAAAAAAAGTCAGTAAATATCTATGGCATTCAATTGAAATGCATTTGACCTGATGAAGAAATAATTACAGTACAATTCAATTGTTTAAACAGAAAATTCTTTTATAAAAAAATCCAAATTACCCCCTATGACTTGGTTTATATCTCATGAAAAATGTTCTACGCTTGGAAAAATTTTTGCTCCATACAATAAGTATCAGAATCTCCTTAAATAACGGAGAATAAATGGGTTGTGAACAGACTGGAAATACTGCTGATCTAGTAGCTCCTTGAGAGCAGAGACCATGTCTTAGTTAACTTTGTGTCCCTCCCTAGAGCCTGGCACATGGATGGAATGCAATAAACATGGATAAAATTATACTGTTGAACTGTATCTAGCCAGTATAATTTCAATTCAAACATTCATTGAAAATTCAATTATTCTACTACTAAGAAGTTTTCGTTGCTGATAGAAAAGTTTTGATTTTTTTTTCTCACTTGAGATCATTTTGATAGTCAAAAACTCATTTGTGAAATGTCCTACCCAGGTTGTGATCTAGCTTCTGGCTGTACAGCACAGAGAAGAGAACTTTATATTACAAGACCCTCCTGACTCTAGTTCAGTTTGTATCCTACCTTAGTTCAGGGCACAGACTGGATTCCCCAGGAAGCAGGCTTGGAGATGGAGATTAGTGTGCAAGACGGGTATCAGCTAATGCCCGAGGGCTCATCCTCTGTGACAGTGAGAAGTCAGCTGATGGAGAGGCAGGGGGAGAAGCTGAGCTGTGGCACAGACCCCATGAAGTTCTCAGCCATATGTATGGAAAGTTCTGGAGCTAGGATGGAGACAGGATGACCTGTTAATAGTTGTCTCAGGCTGGGGCTAAGATTTCCCTATGTTTTTCATCAGGTGTGGCTGTTCCCAGACACAGAATGTGACCTTGGGCCAGACACTTCTGGGGGCTGATGGCTGAGATCTGTCTCAGGAGACATTTGCTGCAGTTAAGGAAGTAGGTCCTTCCTTTCTGAAGGGGCTTTGCCTCATGCATCACACTGTCTACCCCAGTGCTGGGGTTTCACTTAAGATAGTAGAAACTGTCTTAGCACAAGACAGAATAGTCAGAAAGACCATAAAATCCTATGTTTGGTCTCCCTTACTGAGCATTCTGAAAGAAGGAATTTGGCCATTAGTTGGTGTGACGTTAATCAATTTGCAAGGCTTGGATCAGACTGTGGCTTGCACTGGCCACGTAGCCAAGGTGGCAGGGGGTATGGGGGATGCGTGCAACTTTGCAAGTCTTGCTCTGGTGACAGGCTGTGTCTGCCGAGAGGGAGGAATTGCCTTATTGCAGTCTGCCTGCCGTAGGGTCAACATATCCAACTTTTACAGAGGTGCTGTGTATTTTAGTCAGGGCTCAGTCTTTATTGCTATTCTCACTTACATATAAACACTGTGAACACGCCCATGGCCTATTTTATTCCTTTGCTTTTCTCTTTCAGTTGTAAACCATGACTGTGTTGGCAGTGGTGAAAGAATTCCATTTTTGTACTGTCAGCCTAATGGGTTGCATATTGTCAAGAATCACATTATTTTTAACATATATGTACATCATAAGGTAGCCTTCTTATTTATACCGCTACACAAAACAATGACAAGAGAGTTATGGCAGTATAGAATAAATTTTATTAATCTACTTAAGCATATTTCATTATTGTTTGGTTTTCAGAGCGCCTGAAAATTTCCAATAATACTAAATTCCATAGGATTAGAAATTAAAAGGAAAATTTCTCAAGAAAAATATTAAGTGGTTTATCTTTATTTGGATTAAAAAGTCAACATTTTCATGGATTCTACTGAATGACTACCTATTTAATCATATTTATGGTCATACATTTTAATCTTCATTTCTACTATTTGACACCCTGCTGGCTGTATACATAAAATAATACTAAGTAATAATGATGCAAAGTATCCCTAGAATTTTTTAAGTTTACATGTGTGTTCTCATTTGTTTACATACATGAAATTATATACACAGACGCCACTTCCACTGTTAATTCAAATGAGTATTTAGGTAACAGCGCCACCTATTGCTAGAAAATTGAAGAAACCCTATCTGTTATCATTCCTTTAGTACTTAACACTACAATTATTTTACTGACTTCTTTTGTCTGCTACCCTAAGTTTTCATTTTTATTTTAAAGAAGTTGATAATTTCATGTAGCTTAAATATATGAATGCCTTCAGGAAAACTGCACTTAAAGGAGATAATTTCTTTTGAAGGTTTAAGTACACAATGGTCAAAAACCAATATAAAAATAAGTTAAGCTTGAATTCTTTTCTGTCTTTGAATAGCAACATTAAAGTAGTATATAGCAGAAATTTGTATTTTAATCATTATCAAGTATAAATAACAGACTTTGACTTCATCAAAGTGAGAAAATATATTTAAAATAGACCATCGGAAAAAGAAAATCAAATTTCCTTTACTGTCTAAAATTGTTAATTTATTTTCAAAAATTGTTCATATTATTAATTTCTATTCATGTAAATTTCAGGAGTTTGCACATTTTTATTTCACTGTTTCTATTTTGCAATAAAGTTCAAAATTCACAGCAAATATACATACATATAATTAAAATCAAATACCTATTTTCAATAACATATGTGAATATCTTTTTTAATATAACTACATTTTTAACGTGTGTAAAATTAAAATGCTTACTTGCTTAATTAATTCTTAAGGACTATTTATGAAAGGCATAGGGTTTGTAAATGATGAAGTTATCTAAAAATGTAAAGGGTAGTTATGAATTTCCCAGCAGCAAAATCATCAATGAAATAAAAGAAAAGAAAAGAAAATCAGAATTTTCTTTACATCCTGAAGTGGATTATGATATAAACTGGTATTTATAGAGTCTAGAATTTTAAAATGCTTTAGATGAGCAAAAGAATGGTTGATTTTTAATATATTCTTCTCAGTCCTTAGGGAAGATATTATAAATCATGTATTTCTAAAACCTAATCATATAGATTATATGTTTTTCAAAATTATAACTACTGTAACTTGCATATAATCTTTATAACAAGTGTAAAAAGTATTCAATCTTTCAATTATACTTTTTAATTTTTATATTCAATTGCACTGAGATATTTTGTTGATTGTATATGTAGGACAGCATATTCTTGAATCACTTCAAATTGTGCTGTTTAAATTAAAAGTAAACTATGAATGCTATAGAAATTCTGAATATGCTGAAATAGTGAATTATTTTAAAATGACTGACTTAGTGCTTATATAGCTGGGTATATGTTCAGAAGATTCAAGTTTAGTAAAAATATGGCCAATTACATATCTAGGAGAGCAGAGAGTATCCTTTTTTCTTTTTTTTTTTTTTTTTTTTTGATGCTTAAATAATTTATGCTATCAGTAAAAATGTAATACAGTATCTTATAGACCAGGAATTTTGTTCGTGATAGCTAGCAGAATTATTGGCACATAGTAGGTGTTAAACAACTATATTTTCAAGGTTAAAAGAACAAATAGAGTTATCATTTGGTCTTAGAAGGCTCAAAGTACTTTTTTTCTAAATTTCAGCTCCCTTGTGTATAACCCGTCTTCTCGTTTGACATAACTGATTGTTTTAAATACAATTCCATTCCAGTATAGAGTGTTTTCAGAAATATTTTAACTCAATTTTATAAGACAATATATATTTTAAAGCCAAGAAAAGATATTGGACAAGACTTGAATACAGTTTCCAAAATCTTTGGTTTATACGATGTTAAAAAGAAAACTTTAAAAATTATTATCAATTAATATCTTCACAAACTTCTAAAAATTCCTTATCTTTGGTATAACCAGTTACTGTTTTTCAACTGGAAAAATAGAAACAACACAAAATTGAAAGGATGGACTAAGGTAGAAAACATCTCCAACAATTGCTTTGAAATATCCTTAAAACAACTCTGAAATATAAAGCAGTGCATAAGAGATTTTGCTTATGTAAAACATGGCATTGTCCATAAGAGTAAAGAACACTGATGAAATATATTAAGACCAAAAAGAACATGCTGCTTGAGAAAAATAAGCTTGCATTTGTATATAGAAGCTGAACTTGATAATTCTTGGAATCTGAGTGGTTTGGCTTATCGTGTGCTGTTAAAATTAAAACAAGTGTTTTGTATGAAGAGCTTCAAGGTGTTGAATTTAAATTTGGGGGTCAGGGTCCTTTATATAAGATTATCATTAGAATATAATTCAAATGGGGATTAAAATGGGCTGGGGTGGATAATTAGGTCCAATGTTTAATTATGCGTCTTCGCTTCCCCACATAATTTTCTGAGAATGCAGGAATGCAAAGATAAAATGGTTATACCCCAACAGCTAACATCATCGTCGCTTTTATGTCTTGGTTTTACTAGATCATTGCTTTAAATGAGCATCACAAAACCAATGGAGCTTTAGTCTCTGCATTACCTTCTCCTCATAATCATTTTCAATTTATTTTTCTTCTTGCATGTCATCATTTTAATGTAAATCTTTCCTTTTCTTTTCAATAAAATGAAATGATTAAGTAATTCTGCCTTTTGCATGATTAAAGATGACGGATAAGCTTGGCTGGATAAATATCAAGGCTCCTAACAGAATCTGTGCACCTCACATGTCAGATTTCTTCTTGCTGGCTCACTGTTAACAACAGGAAAAATTAGCATGTCTGTGGACAGCCTCCGAAGAATCAGAAGATAAGGGAACTATATCATTTTTTTCTTACTAAAATTCAAATCACTTTCCTTTTTCTGCAGTAATTAATCTCCACTGTAAAGAGTAGAAATTAAATTACATGTAAGTCCTAACCACCGTACAGGGTCACACGAAACTGAAAAGGCAGTAGTTACTTAATAAAGGTTTAGTAAGTACACAGGTACAATAAGCAAATAAAGGATAAAGAGAAAATATTAATGCAAGGACATTTACAGAAACATTGTTTGCTGTAATAGCATTACTTTGGTCATTTTGTCACAATGATTTAAGGGGTACACACAAACAAAATTAATGATATTTACCACTTTATATTTCATAACTCCTTTATCTTGCATCTTCTCATAGTTTACTCAGACATATTTATCAAAAACACTATTGCAAGAGAGTGCATATTATATTGTCATTGCTTCCAGATAGAAGAACTGAAACAATTCTAAAAATTAGATTTTTGGCCTAGCTCTAACCAACCTTTTGTGATTAATTCAGATTTTTAAAAATTTACTGCTGAAAACCAAGATTTTTTTTTCTATTTTAACATTTTTTAAGGACACACCGTATTTCCCTCGGTCAGTCTTAGTTCTATGAAACAAAAACCACTGGTTCCTAAGCAGAGGCCTGTGACAATAGTGAAGCGCCACCCCCTGCATTATTAGCTTTGCCAACCAGGACCACACAGCGTTTCCTGAGCTGAGTTTTGTAGATGTCTGTATCATGGTAGCCCTGAGTTTCTTTTCTGACAGAAAAATTACTATTCTCTGAATTTTTTTTTTCCTGAATGTGTTCTGGATGGCAAAATTTGGGCCACAAAATGCTAATTTCGAACCTAACACCAGGACAGCAATCACAGCCTTCAGAAGGATGGAATAAAGAGAGCAATCTAACATCCAGGGCTATGAGTTTCTCATCAGTGGCTGGCAGACTGCCGTGAAGGCTTACAGTAATCCCATTGGACAGCCCTGGTTGATGAATCCTGGGAACGGGCAGCCGCAATGTAGGGAGTTCACAATTGCAAGCATTTGTCCATAATTTAAAGCTACACGAGAAGTGGAGAGTATTCATCTGAACAACAAGCTGTAATTTTACTGGAGTAACATTTAGACAGTTTTTAACCCGTTAACTCCTTCTTTCCTCATGCATGCTGACTTCCCTGTTTTAGAAAATACCTGCCAAAAAGCAGTGTGCAGACACCTGACGCGCGCTTATCTGTGAAGCTGTGAAAACCTGCCTTAAGAATAAAAGCTTTCTGTTTGGAAACAGCGTCAGTGAGTGACATTTCTAAATCTCAAACTTGGCAGTTTTTTGATAGTTCCCTCTGTAGTGGTCCTTTTAGTGCTTGAAATTCATTTTTAGCATATCACAAGCATATCCAGGCTGGTATTTAGCTTTTTTTTTTAAATTTTCATGTGTGCCGGGTCTGACCACCTATTACTCCAGCCAGAGATGTTACCAAATGTAAACGTAATAATTCAGGTAACTCAATTTTACCACTCACCCAGAACTCTGTGTGTGTGTGTGTGTGTGTGTGTATGCACGCATGTGTGTTTTCTTCTGCTATTGTATGAAAATATTATGGATTTCATATTATGCCTTATTTGTTTCTTATTACTTTAGAAATTGGACATTATTTCAAGAAAAAGAAACAATATGTTTTGTTATATCAAAAATACAGAATGATAGTTATTAAATTTACAGGTGTTTCTTTTAAGAATGTTAGCGGTTAGATAACATTTGAATATAAAGTCCACCATCATCTGAAGCTCAGAACTGGGAAGTTAGTGCTGGTTTCTCTTCATACAAGAGCTACCTTTTTGTCCCTCCTCCTTACCTTTGTATTTTCTTAGCAATAGCTTTACATGTATAAATATTGTGGTCGGACTACATTTTTATTCTTCTAGCTCAAAAAGTCATTTATATATTATAATATTATTTCAAATATCCACTCTCCACCCAGTGTTTAAAGAACGTCTGCTTTTATCTCTATAACAAGGACGACTTCTCTGCATCATGCTTTCTTACCCCAACTTAGACTTTCCTTTTAAAACTACAAGCAAACTTTAAGATAACTAGTATTACAGTCTTTTACACTTTGATCTTCTGGTCCTAATTACCTTCTTTCTCAATAAATTCATTGAAGGCTATAGGAATTTTGCTTGGTTATTAATTTGGTCATTTGAAAGACCAAAATATCTCCCATTTTATTTTTTTATTGAAGTATAACTGATTTACAATGTTGTATTAGTTTTAAGTACACAGCAAAGTGATTTAGTTATACATATACACATCTATTATTTTTCAGATTCTTTTCCATTACAGGTTACTACAAACTATTGAGTATAGTTCCCTGTGCTAGACAGTAGGACCTTGTTGTTTTATCTATTCTGTACATAGTAGTGTGTGTCCGTTAATCCCAAACTCCTAATTTATTCCTCTCTACCCTTCCCCCTTTGGTAATCTATTGTGGCAATATACAGTCCAAGAAACCAAAAGGTACACCGGCACTGAACCATAGCAGGTCTGGCAGGCCTGGGTCCTCCCTTTTCCCCAAGCCAGCTCACTTTTTGTGGAGCTGTCACAAACACATTGTGATTATCACACCACAATGCCTGTGATGTCCAAAGAAAGAGTTTCTTATTCAAACTTGATCTAGGATTCTCAAGAATAGCCAAGTACTGTTGCCAGATGGCCCTAAATGTGGCATTTCTATTCACCTAGCTATGCTCAAATTATCCTTTGGGAATCAGACTGAAGCCTGTAATTCTCCAAAATCTAATCATTATATTAAAGATAATCAATAAATAATTGCACATTTTCAAATTAAATTCAGACTTCTTCCCTTAGCACTCAAGAAACCATCCTCTGTTTCTAACTTTTTAAAACCTTTTATTGTAAAATAAAACACAGATCTGGAAAACCACACATACACAACTAGTATTGCTTAATGAAATACTATAAGGCAAACACTCAAGTCAAAAACAGAACCTTGTTCCCCAAGAAACCCCTCCACATGCTCCATCCCAATAGAAACCCACTCTCTTTACATCTCTGTATGGTTTTACCACCTAAGTGTGTGTGCAGCCCTAGTCACAAAATACAGTCTTGCCAAAATTTTAACTTGATATCTTATTAGTTAAAAAACAAAAACAAAAACAAACAAAAAAACTTTAGATTGCCTTGCCCCATCCCTTTCTTTCCGTATAATTGTTCAGGTAAAGAACACACAACTCATAGTGTTTTAAAGAACCTACAGGCATGTGACCTGAGTTTGTCAGTTCAGATTTGCTGATTTTGTACTCCTGGTGCAATTTAACATGTTCATCTGTCCTTTATTTCCTGAAAATTGGCCATTGTATCCAGAGACTCAGTCAATCTCAGGACTGATGCCACTGATGGTGTGTTCTTTCATCAGGAGGCACAAAATGTCTTTTCTCTTTGTGTGATTTTTTTGCAGCCAGAATGAAAAGTGCCTATGTCCATAAATTCATTAGGGACTGCACAATAGTGATATTCTGATTCTCTTGTTTTGTTTTTACTTCTTTGGTGGAACAGTTTCAGAAGGAGGCTCTGTAGGATAGGGTTAATCTACAGCTGGCCTTGGAACGCTCTCTATCTCCAGGGATGCCTGGATGTCTGGCTTTGACTTTTGACTAAGATAAGTGCACTGAAATTTATGATGTTTTGTTTGAAACCCAAACTCCCCTGGTGATCCCCAAACTTCAGGGCCACTTTGCTTATGAATTGTTTTCTACTGGCATAACTGGTTACACAGCTGGGTGGTTGTGTAACCAGAAGGGCATTAGAGACCTCCTGGAGGCTTCCGCCTTGAGCTCTTCTAAAGCTGAAATTCGGAATTCAGTGCACAGACCAACTCAAAGCGTATCTGTCTATGAATAAGAACCATGGGAAGATGGCACCTGAATATCTCCTGGATCCCCAGTGCCTACCTGCACTCCCTCCCTTTTGATGCACCAACCTCTTTGACTTTAGATAATAGCCTGAAATGAGCATGTTCTGTTGAGTCCTGTAAGTCTTTTCAAATATCCAAAACTAAAGCATATTTCCAGGGACAACTCCCCTGTCCTAATTTTTTATCCCATGGTTTAGTTCATATGGAAAGGCAGGATGATGTTTATCTTTACCCTCTGATTTAATCAGTTTTCAAGATAATGAATTGGTTTTCTGTTGTCTTCAGCAGGTAACCAATTATGTGGTTTTTTTAAAACTATATTTTTAAACTTGTTTGTTTAAACATAGTCAACAAGTTTAGATCAGTTTCAGTGTTTACCCTTTCTGAAGATCACATGGTCCTCTTGGTCCCAGTAATCTCTGACAACTTTCAACTTTTGTTATGTCAAGATGCTCCAGAGTTATCTTCTGCATTCCTACCCCACCCCCAACATGGTGTCCTCCATTACTCCAAAAGCACACTCTGCTGGGGATGCTCATTGCCACTGGGTCACTCATTGTCTCCAGGTCTTTTCAGTGAACAGAACCAATTAATAGATAAATATTTTTAAATAGTGGAAGAGTTTCTACTTACACCTTGAATTCAAAATAAGGACTATGTAGTGTTTACGCAACCTGTCCTATGTCTTCTCCGGACTGAATATACAGTGAACTCTATGGATAACTGAGGAGGTTTATTTTAAAAGGAGGAAAGATACAAATGTTTGGCTATAGGGGAAACACAAAGGTAAAGACAAAATCTAGCGCTTGTCCCAGATGAGCTGTTACCAATCCAAAGTACAGAAGAGTGAGTGGAGGGTCGTCTCTGGAATTTAGAAGGATGAAGGGCTGTGCAGTCAGTTGTCATGGTGTCATGGTCAGTGGACACAGTCAGTTCAGGAAGAACTTGCAGCGAGGGAGCCAGAAATTATTACTCTGGTCTCACTGTCTTCCCTTTTCTGATCTCCTTCTCCTAGTGAAATTCATGTTATATATTTTGTTGTATAATCTGTTTTCATACTTAACTCTTTCTGTCAATAACTATTCATCAAAAATGTTATTTCAATTTCTGAAAGATATTCTGTTACAGACATATGCCACAAATAATGTACTAAGTAGCACGTGTGTAATCTCTCATTTCTGTTAATTTTCTACTACTGTGGAAGAGTTTTTTATGGAAATTTAAGTATCTAATTGTTTGCACAGGTTTGCAGCTATGTCTTGGGTAAATTCGTAGAAATAGAATTGATATTCCAAACAGGAAGTACGTTTTTAATGCTTTGGGGATATTTTGTAGAAGTGCTCTCTGGAAATAACCATGGTACCACCTTACGCCACCTACAACATTTTTTTCACACTCCTGATTAAAACTGTGGGCTCTGATGTCAGATTTCCTGGCATCAAAACATGACTCCACTTCTGATCAGCTCTGTAAGGTAAGTGACTTAACCAGTCTCAGCCTCACTGTTGTGTAACTGGAGATGGTAGCTATCTACCTACTTAAGGGTTTTTTTTTTGTTGTTGGAAAGATTAAACAGGATACTGAATTTTTTAAATAGTGTCTGACATATAGAAAACACTCAGTTAATGTCAGCTAAATAATGCCAGGCATTACAACTCTCAAAATATGTCTTTCTCAATTTGGTAAGTATGAAAGTTATTTACTATTGTTTACCTTGAAATTCTTTACTAGTCAGCTTTAATTTTAAAAATTTCATTACAGATGATTAAGCCTTACTCTTTATGAATTGTTTATTTTTGGTTTTCACACACAGTTTTTACTTTGTGGTATTTATTTTTAGTATTAAGGAAGGCATCCACATGTTAGAGAGAGTTTGTATATTATATATGCTTCAAAGTATTATCAGATTGTTATGTGGATTTAAACTTTACATTGTAAGTAATTGGTTCCATAATTTTTTAATAATTTCTGACTTAGTCATCATGCTCATAAAGGCTTTCCACAACCCACAGTAACATAAATAGTCTTTATATTATCTTACTACTTTTATACATTTTTTGTATACTTATATCTTTAATACTTTTGTAATTTATTTAGATATAAGCTGTAAGATAGAGAATCTAAACATCATTTTTCAAAAATGACTAAATCTACACCAAGAATTTTGTGTGTGTGTGATATACGATCTTATCACTAATTGGAATTGCAGTGTTATTTTATGCGAGATTGTTTATGTAAACATAGATATAATTCAAGAATTTCTATTGTTTCAATCATATGCCTGTAGCTTTCTTATACATGTGAATAATAATAAGGTAAGGATTCTTTTATAATTTTTATTTTAATAATTTTATTGAATATTATATAATTAGGTCATAATCCATTTAAGGTTCTGGGAATTAATGTACTGGAAGTCACAAACATTTAATGAATAATAAAAAGATACAAAATATTAGACTTCATTACATGTATTTGCAGTAAATATTATTTTACAAAGTTTGTTTGCCTTTGTGTGTGTGTGTGTGTGTGTGTGTGCTTGTGCACTGACTCAGAATTCTAAATATGCTTCATACTGTAGGTTACAATAAAAAAAGATTGAAAGTCACTCCTGTAATGTAAATTCTTTTAGATAATATTAGAATAACTTTTTTCAAAGTCCAATCCCCCCACCAAAAGTTTTCCATGGGTTATTTACTGGCTTTATATTAAGCATCACTATCTTTACCTTCTGTCTTAAAAGGTAATTTTGTCCAACATAGGCTACAGGTTTAATCCATTTCCATTACATTTTAGTATTATTTTTATTGATTTATAGTCATTTTACAATGTTGTGTCAGATTCCAGTGTAGAGCACAATTTTTCAGTTATACATGAACATACATATATTCATTGTCACATTTTTTTTCGCTGTGAGCCACCACAAGATCTTGTATATATTTCCCTGTGCTATACCGTATAATCTTCTTTATGTATTCTGCATAGGCCTGTCAGTATCTACAAAATTTGAATGTGTTAAATTTTTAATGTGCTAAAGAAACCTGATTTGGAACCAATATGGATTTGTCTTCTATAACTTCTTCTCTGCATCTCTCTGAATTTTATTCACTATTTGGTAATATAACATTTCCTCATACTAAATTTACAACTTCTCTTTGCATCAAGAAAACCTTATTCTGCTGGCATGTATGTGAGAGCTATTTCCCAGGCCAGATGGGTGAGCATCATACCCTATCCTGGACCATTTTAATCCTGGAGTTTAAAAATAATTGCCATATTAGCAAGACATACAAGCAGCAATGAGACACTTGTGTACACTAGGAAATGGTAAAGCTTTTACATGTCATGCAGTGTTATGTAAGCTTTGAAGGGAAAATAGTGATCAGATTATAATCTTTTATAAACTAAATGAATATTCATAAATAATTGTCTTAATGACAGAGATAGTCAATAATAGATAGATGGCTAGAAACATCGTTATCTATCTGTATACAGACTCCATGTAATAGGTGCCCAGCATTGTGCCTTATTTTATTTAAACCTACCTTGGGAGGTTTAAATCTTCATTATATAAATGATAAAACTGACACTTCTGAGTTTAAAAATTCACCCAAGGGCACAAAGTTGGTATGTGGCAGACTGAGGACTCGAAGTCAGAGTTGCTTACTCTTAAGCACTGCAAAATGGGCATAAAAGCTGCTTTATGGGTGCTATCATTTTGGAAACCAACAGACAGAGATCATTTTTGTCCCTTAAGTCCCCAGTTGCTCGTGGCACTTAGCGTTTTCACCGGGCAGACTGGGTCCTGATTCCCTCCCACCCTCCTGGCTTCATTCTACAGCTGTTACCCCAGTACCTTCCACTCTAGACATACTGTCTTTTTATTTCCTTTTCCTTACTTTCCCATTTTTCATTTATGTAACTTTGTGAGAGCATTGATGATTCATCTAATTGAACTGCATATACAGGACAAAGCAAAACAAGTTGAATGTTTTCATTTTTCACTTTAGGGGAAAAAAGTAAGCTTTTAGTCAAATCAACTTAAGAAACAGCTTGAATTGCAAGATAATACTGCTCCTATAAGTAATTGCTTATGTGCTTGTCTTATTCATAGTGGAAGAGCTATGATTTATGAACATTTTTATTTAAAGTATAATCTTGGATTTATGCCAAATAATTGTCATCTTTGAAATGTTGTCAACCCGGGCCAGCCACGGGGAGGCCAGAATTAAAGTATTATATCAGCTTGCCACATGGTCCGCCCATTGGGCTCAAGCACATTTTTATCCGCCTCTCTTTTATCACATATTTCCTTACTTCACATTTCTATTTAATCCATTGACTTCCATGATTTCTTTTATACCAGAGAGCATGTAAAACACAGGAGAAATGAGGAGACATATTTACTTAGCAGGAGCTTTCTTCTTGATTCTCTTTCTCTCTCTTTCTGGCTGAAACTCCATTAGGCAAAAGTGCCCCTGGTATTAATCTAAGATGATTATCTGTGAAGTGGAACACAAAGGCCAGCCTGGGGAGGAGCCATCTGACGGTGGGAAGACACTTCAGAGCGAAAAGAATCAAGAAGAACATGAGTTTAAGAGGCAAACTTCAAATAATACAAGGCACAGGAAATAACATGAGCAGCAGCTGCAAACCGAATGGGGAAGTATATTCAGCCGCGTGGAGACTGTCAGTGGCCTTGAGTTAGCTGTGCATGGGGCCCAGCCAGCCATCGGTATATTTCAGTTAAGTTTTTTCTCTCTCTCTCATTCTCTTCTTTTCTTCTTAAAAGTTTTATCGCCTGAACTTTTTTCTCCTACATCCCTCCACATCTTACTCCTTCAATTTGCCTAACTTTGCCATGAATGCTGTGTTAGAGGCAGCTCTGCTTACTATACACACCACGTGCTCCTCTGAGTAATCCAGCCTCCCTCATCGTTATATGAGGCCATGAGACGAGTCCCAGCCAGTGCTGATTTACCAGAGTGACCTGTTGCCCTTCTCAACCAAACATTTGAGAGCTCGCGTGGCATCTCCCTCGGGAAAGGATGACATCACAACATGTAGGGAACCTGGATCC